>NC_135232.1:747604270-748229270 GCF_051348905.1 Ranitomeya variabilis
ATCCTCAGAGCAGTAGGTGTGATATTTTCCTCAGTGATGTATTTCCCACCCCTTGAGGTTTAGAAAGGCAGCATTGGACACTGAAGAGTGAAGGTAGCAGAATCCAAGAATTAAATATAGCAGCTGGCCACTTGTGTGCCCTGCTGCTCCATCTTGATGCCTGGTCCAATTAAGGACAACTTTCTGGTGTTCTGTAGAGATCTACACATAACCCTAGGTAGGGGACAGCTGAGAACTGCAGAGCCGAGTACCCCTTTAAGTTGTGCTCTCTCCTTGTACAGATTACAGACCTCCTACTTCTTGTCTGGAGAAACGTCACGCCCTCCTTGGACCCGCTCATACTAGAGGCCCTCGTCCAGGTCTTTTTATCCCAGAGTGCGACTCTGAAGGGAATTATGCCCCTCTGCAGTGCCATGGGAGCACAGGCCACTGTTGGTGCGTTACCAAAAATGGTGAAGAAATAGAAGGTACAAGAACAGGACCAGGCCGAGGCCAGCCAAAGTGTGGCGTGCCGGGTGAGTGAAGAATTAGCCAGGTGTCTTTCGCACTTTTTATGTTAACATGCGATTGACAGAGTGGATTTTGCAAATTGTAGCAAAGCAAAAATGTCAATTAACTCAATCACCTTAAAAGCCGCATAGATAAATTATAAGATTTGGCGCTCTACAAGTGGATTTCTACTGTTCCTAGTGAGATCCAGACTCAGTCTGTACACTGGTATTGGCTGCTAACGGAGCCTGGAAACTGACGCTTTTCACGTCTACATCTAACATGTGACATAAGACTTGGGTTTTTTCCAATCATGGAACGGGTATTTGGAGTGTTTTATGTAAAGGTTGTGCATTTTTGGCCCTCGTCATATAATACGTTGGACTGGGCACAAAACTGTTCTCGGACTACCTCGCTATGATGGGATCTGACCAGTTGTGTCCTTTTCTGCTTGGTGACCCCTTTACCAGAACCCACTCAGAGACCCCAGACCATGTGCGAAAGATGGAAGCAGAACCTCCTGGATCACTACAGCGGAAGCCCTGCTGCAGAGCATTACATACCCCAGTGCGATGCCTATGGAGCCTTTACTCCTCTGCAGTGCCACGGGAACAGCGGCTACTGCTGGTGCGTGGATAAAGATGGCCGAGAGATCGAGGGCACCAGGACTCAGCCGGGAATGACTCCAGCTTGTAAGTCTCCAATCTATAATAATGTCATTTCTGGCCTTGGCCCTCGATTATTTTGGGCTGTGATGTAACTGATCTCTTCACATTCTGCAGGTTTGCCAAGCATTGCCCCGCCAACTACGCGGCCCACCCCTCGGCCTGACATAGCGGTGGCCACTTCAGGCACTTATCTCCTGTACGCGCAGGGGCAGCAGATCGGGTACTTACCCCTGGACGGCGTCAAGTTTCGTAAAGAGAAAGCGAGGACGCTGCTGTCGCTACATGTGAGTAACTGGTAACCAATCTCCCTGTGCCGCACTATGCTTTAGTGAGGAGAAATTGAGAAAACTTAGAACTAGCTCTGAAGATCTCTGATTAGTGCCCAGTGTGTGTACAATTAGCTGCATGAAGTGCAATCTGCTGCAATTCATATACAGTTCAGCAAAAAGTTAAGTTTGTAGCTCACATTCAATTTGGTTTGGGCAATTCTATGATTCTATTTTCATGTCCTCCTAAAACAGTAAAGATGTGGACTTTACATGGACTCATGCACAAAATGCATATCATCTGCAATCGGATCATAATGTCCGAGAGGATGGAGGCGGATTCGGGGATTCTCGCGTCAGCTTGTTACACAAAATGGATACGGGGTTTTTGCTCCAAGTTGTGTCCTGGGTTTGACATATGAAGGCCAAACGTAGAATCTCAGAGTCTGGCTCTGTCCTCTCAGCTTTTGCACAAGGTCTGAGGTTTCCATGTGTTTTTGTCCTTTTATTCCACAGGAAACTAACATACAGCTGGATACCAAATCCTTGACTGTTTTACGCCTTCTCCAGTGTTCCCCTGCCTATGCCTCTGCTTCCCTGTTGAAGTCGTTAGGTCTGATTAAACAGCTGCAGGCACCAAGTCCCCACAGATCTAAAGTCATTGAGGCACCAAGGCAAGAGCGCAGGGAGAAAAGACCCCAAAACCAAGGTCTTAGCGGTTAGATCGTTGCGAGTCCACATGCTGAGGTTGTAGAGTCCACAGTTGATATTCGATGTCTGCCCAAAAACCTCTACTTGTACCATGTAAACTGCCGCACCTCATCCATAAAGTATCCGCCTCCGACTTCTGTCACTGGGATAAACTGTTTATTATTTCTGCAGCAGACATGTCATTTCCTGCCTCCACTGCTTTTACAGTGTTCATTGCTGCCCCAAATCCTCCATTCCCACCAGAAACCAGATCCCGGCCATGTGGAGGATGCAGCGAGTGTCGGCCAAGTCCGCCTGCTCAGCCCCCGGGAGGGAGATGGTCTGCGGAGCACAGCTGGCTGTCAGCTGTACAGGATTCAGGCCATATTTCTGCTTTGGAGAATGACCTCCCATGGTCTCTGTTACTGGAGGCCTGGGGATTTAGCTTCTCGGTTGTCATTCTGCTCCAAACCCTGTTCTGGGTCACCTCCATGGACATCCTTTCTCTGACGAGGAAGGTCATCCACACCAGGCTGAAGCATTGTTCTAAATTTCCAGATTTGGGAGTGCCGATATGTCACTTGTGTCCATATTTCTGCATTTCTAGGCTCAGTGTGTTTCATAGAAGGTCTGGGCACACAGGAATATAATGTGGGTAGTGATGAGCGAATATACTCGGTACTCGAGATTTCCCGAGCACGCTCGGGTGTCCCCTGAGTATTTGAAAGTACTCGGAGATTTAGTTTTCAGTGCCGCAGCTGAATGATTTACATGTTAGCCAGCATAAGTACATGTGGGGGTTGCCTGGTTGCTAGGGAATCCCCACATGTACTTATGCTGGCTAACAGATGTAAATCATTCAGCTGAGGCACCGAAAACTAAATCTCCGAGTACTTACAAATACACGGAGGACACCCGAGCGTGCTCGGGAAATCTCGAGTACCGAGTATATTCGCTCATCACTAAATGTGGGGCTTGTTCCACATGTGTATATATAAAGATTAGTCCCGGGACCAAACACTATCAGTCTGTGGCTTTCCGAATGGACAAGACCTCGTCCTAGTTTTACCTCCCTTCCTTCCACTAACCAGAAACTCGCCAAAACTTTGCCATCCAAATCTGGTAACTTTATTGGACTTTTCCCGTTCCCTTATGTAGCGGAGCTGAATCTGTCCAAGCACGAAAGGATTAAATGCAGTTTCAGCTCTGCTCCGTCTGTACAAGCTTCAGGATTAATGGTGTCTCACAGTTTAGATTCATGGTAGTAGATCTGATTTGTGGGAACGAGCAGTGTGCTATTGTGGGGGCCATGAGCAGGGAAAAATAGTGAAAAGAACGCCGCATTAAAACAAGCACTGCGGCTTCTTTAGCCTAACAATAAATTCAGGTCCCAGAGGTCAAACTCCAAGTGATCATAAAGCTTTGGCGCATTGAGTTATATGCTCCGGTCAGCAAAATTATCTCATCTGAAAATCTGCTGGAAGTGCAGTTTACTTGCCTCTCTTTTTGGACATTTGAGCCCAATGTTTCTTAACCCATCCATCTTCCCCAACTGCAGGGCTCGATAGTGGTGGGGATCGATTACGACTGTCAGGAGAAGAAGGTCTACTGGACAGACGTGGCTGGACGCACGATTAGCCGGGCGAGCTTAGAGCCGGGGGCAGAGCCTGAAGTCCTCATCAGTACAGGTGAGCAGTGCCATCTATGCACCTACATGACGCCCGTCTAACGATTGCGGAATGGCATAAAAAGCATAGTACATATATTCACTCAATTGAGACCAAAAATGAGTGTTTCCGACCAACTAAACATTTTCACGTATGGAAAACAAAAAACTCAGACCACTTTCTATCAATTGATGTTGGGTCAGCTGTGTCTGCTGTTAGTGCCAGTAGTTTTGTCGTATGGGTTTTTCTTCTTTCTTTTGGCCAAACTGATCCTCCCTCCATTTTTGTATACCAGTTTTTACTGGACTAAGATGTGAGCAGCATCATAGCTTCACTGGATAGATGTAGAGTGGTCAAAAGGACAAATACTGTGCTACACTTTTGGATTTCAGAGACTGTGTACAAAAACCTTCACACTTGCATTTGTTCTAGCAATCTTCTCAAAGTTAAAGCTCTGAACTCTCCAGAGCATCAATCGCCGGTTGTCCATCCAACCAGTGAAATGATGACATCCACTTGTTCCCATCAGTAGGGCAAGCCCAGCTGGAGCTGGATGGAGTCATATAGCCGAGGAGATGTCACTTGTACATTGCATTAGTCTTTTTTCTCTCCTGTTAGATCTGATGAGTCCTGAGGGTCTGGCCATTGACTACCTGCGGAGAACTTTATTCTGGACGGACAGCAGCACAGATAAAATCGAGAGCTCACGGCTGGATGGTTCCAACAGGAATACACTTTTTGACACAAACTTGGTGAATCCTCGTGCCATCACCATAGACGTTGTACGAGGGTAAGCAGCTTGACTCTCATTGTGAACTGCATAACACTAGGAACCGCCATCAGCATCGCATCTTGTTTATGGCAAATCGCGCAATTGAAAATTCTGGCTTCATTTGCTGATGCTCCTTACAGGAACCTGTACTGGACGGACTGGAATCGAGAGGCCCCCAAGATCGAAACCTCTTATATTGATGGCTCAAACAGAAGGATTCTCGTCAATGATAACATCGGATTACCCAACGGACTGACGTTTGACCCCTTCTCCAAGCAGATTTGTTGGGCAGACGCAGGTACAAATGTTTTGTATATTTGATGGGTAAAAGGTTTGTGAGGTTTTAGTTTAAATAAGTGTTACATCTTGGTACGTTCACTAAAGGGTTAGTGTGGATAGGAGGTGTTTTTTATCTATTCACTGGTACTCAGATGCTTCACCCCCCTTGAATGGAAAAATGGGGATTAATGGCAGAGCCAATCTTATGTCATGCCAAGTACATCTACATTTTACCACATGACATTTATTTGCAAAATTCCATTTATTTTATGGGGAGGTGTTTTTTGGTTATGAAAATAGAATGCTGGAGTACATGGACTTAAAGTCTTCCTTCAACCTTAAAATCTATGTTACATGGCAAAGCACATTAACGTTTCTCAAACTTGTACCAATTCTACAGTTTTGTGGAGAAACATCCTTGGATAACAACAGATTCCACAAAGTTGCATCTAAAATGTTCACTTTTCTATTTTTTTTTTAATAAACCTATAGAGTTTTGAAGTGATTAATTAAAGGGAACCTGTCACCCCCAAAATCGAAGGTGAGCTAAGCCCACCGGCATCAGGGGCTTATTTACAGTATTCTGTAATGCTGTAGATAAGCCCCCGATGTATCCTGAAAGATGAGAAAAAGAGGTTAGATTATACTCACCTGGGCAAGCGGTCCGATCCGATGGGCATCGCGGTCCGGGGCCTGCCATCTTCATAGGATGACGTCCTCTACTTGTCTTCACGCTGCGGCTCCAGCACAGGCGTACTTTGTCTGCCCTGTTGAGGGCAGAGCAAAGTACTGCAGTGCGCAGGAGCCGGGCCTCTCTGATCTTTCCCTGCGCCTGTGCACTGCAGTACTTTGCTCTGCCCTCAACAGGGCACAGTACGCCTGCGCCGGAGCGTGAAGACAAGAAGAGGACATCATCGTAAGAAGATGGGAGGCCCCGGACCGAGACGCCCATCGGACCGGAGCGCAGCGGGACCGCCCCTGGGTGAGTATAATCGAACCTCTTTTTCTCATCTTTCAGGATACATCGGGGGCTTATCTACAGTTTTACAGAATGCTGTAGATAAGCCTCTGATGCCCGTGGGCTTAGCTCACCTTCAATTTTGGGGGTGACCGGTTCCCTTTAATTATATTTTTTGAGCTAAGGGTTCAGTTGTAGTTAATGCCATATGACACCAGCTGTAAGCATCAATCAGAGAGGAATTAATTGTCAGGAAGGCTAGAGGTTCAAATTTACATTCTAGTTTGTCCATTTTATGTCTACTTTTACTTCAATTACCTACTTGTAAAAATGTAAATGGACATTCAGTAATAAATGAGGTATTGCCACATTTGGGAAGACTGTCATTGTCATTGGCACCAACTACTTTTGTGTCCTGCTGTGTGGCCACAAAAGGACTGGTGCCATGTGACTTTTTTTAGTGCGGATTTTGTTTCAATACTTTGCAGGTTGCCCGTATGGTGCTATAAAACGCAAAAACTCCCCAAAGTAGGGCACGTTTGGAAATGACGGGGCCAAAATTCTCACTGCACCTGTAAAAGAATTCATCAAGGCCTATTGTGAACATTAATTTATATTGTTATTGGGATAGGATCTTGCAGATGGGATTACCCCTTTAACTCCACCAGCCTGCGCAGTTTGGCTTCTTGAGTACGATGGCTGAGAGTGAGCATTTATGTGCCTTTTACATCTAGTTGGCATGAGAGCACATGGGACTGAGCATTGTGTTGCCAGGCTTTGCATACTTGCGAATAGCCAAGCACAACATTCCCCATCTGATCTGCTAGAAGTAGGTAAATGGCAGATGTCTGTATTCTCACCTGTTACTAACCGCCGCTTCTGCCAGGAATCACAAGTGTGTGGTGTCTGACGGTCTGCAGTCAGTCAATGTCGACTTCTACTGACAGACCGTGAGCGGCTCCTGCCCCACCATAAGGGCTCCGTGTTGTGATAGGCAAAAAGGCATCCAATGTTGTGATAGTGTGGGAAAGAGTTAAAATCACTTTATTCTCTACATACTAACATCTACATTTATTTGGTACCAAATTATATAATGTTTAGAAATGTGTAATTGGTATGTATCGACATTGTACAAATGTTCTGTGTATGTGTTCATAATTTAAACCGAATACTCACCTTTTGAAGTGACATTTTCACACTCCCCAAAAGCTTTTTTTCCACAGCTGGTGGACCCCTTATTTGTTTTTTCATCTCAATTTGCAATTACATGTTCAAAACTAAACCAAGAAAGCAGAGAGTAGTCCTCAGACAGCAGCCCCTGCCCAATATTTGCAATCTAATTTGTTCAAGCTTACGTGCCTGACAACTTCTTCTTAAACACAGGAACTAAAAAGCTGGAGTGCATATTGTCAAATGGCAGCGGAAGACGAGTGATACAGAGTAACCTCAACTATCCCTTCAGCATCGTGGCCTACGCCAATCAGTTCTATCACACAGACTGGAGACGGTGAGCGGGTGTCTGACATGGGGCAGAATTAACAACACGTTAATGTGCTACAGCGTGCAACTTTGTTTTAGAAAAATATTTTCTAAAGCAGTTATGTTTTGCTATAATTCACATTTTAGAGCATGCAAACTATCATAACAGAGGTATATATGATTACAAAAAATATAGATCTGCCATTTAAAGTTGCACTACTCTTAGAAATCAGGTGTGTACAGGTGCTTACTGTTTGACTGTCACTTCCAGTCTTGTGAGATCTGTATAACATGGGGGCAGAGCTGTTCATTGTGAGAGATCATCCGACACTACCACATACCTGTTGTAATATTGAACAACTATTTATTTTCCTCCTGTAGTGTTGGAGGAGCAGTGGGTAACAGCTTAGTAACACTAGTTGTTCCTGTGTCTGCCTGCTCAGCAAAAGTGGCATTGTGAGCAATTTGTCCAGGGAAAATTAAAGGTCCTTACTTGAACTCTTCTCCAGATTGCTGGGCCTGCAGGTTCAAGTGTTCATCAACTTGGCTTGATGTCAAGCTTGGCTTTTTTTTTTTTTTTTTTTTTTTTAATACTGATAGGTAGGACAAAGTGGCATCACTACCAAACTAAGTCTGGGGAGGTCTAGACAGGTTACTTAAGCAGATTGCCGTCTCATATGTAAAAATGACCAAAATGTAATGAGACCCTAATTCCAGACAAAGATGAGAAGAGTTGTAAATCTGTAATTTGCAGGGACGGCGTCATCTCTATAAATAAGGACAACGGTCAGATCGGAGAGGAGTATCTACCGGAGCAGCGATCGCATCTGTACGGCATCACAGCCATCTACCCATATTGCCCTTCTGGTGAGTTCACAATGTAAGATTATTGAATATGTTGACCAGACAATGGTGCTGTGCAATCATCGTTACTTTACACTCATAGCTTGTAGAGGCATTTTACAGAGGTAGAGGTATTTTGTAGAGGTAAAGAAACAGCTCCCACAACACTGATGATATTTAGTGATCATCTCACACGTTCATAAACACAATTCTAGATCAAGCAAACTCCTAATTCACCATTACATCAACATTGAGGATCCGGAACCCCCAAACCACAATTGCAGAGTACTTGCAGAGTTTGTGAAGTATCAGGACAAGGTTTGGGCATTTTACAGCCATGCTACTATTATAGTTAAAACTTCCTATTTATTTTAAAGGGTCAGGACAATTTCTCAGCATCGCCTTAATGTTACTACTATAAAACTGTAGCCATCAGGATCACTTCTATGCTTCAGTTGTGATGGATCACATGTAAGGGAGGTGATGACCTTTGGAGTGCGGCACATAGAGCCACCATCTACCGCTACAATTACACTGGCCAAGTTGGAACAGATGCCGACACTTCTGATTCTGAAAAACCATTATTATTATTGATTGTTATAGCACCATTTATTCCATGGCGCTTTACATGTAAGGAGGGGTATACATAAAAATAAGCACAATAATCTTAAACAATGCAAGTCATAACTGGTACAGGAGGAGAGAGGATCCTGCCCGCGAAGGCTCACAATCTACAAGGGATGGGTGAGAATACAGTAGGGGAGGATAGAGCTGGTCATGCAGCGGTTTGGTCGATCGGTGGTTACTGCAGTTTGTAGGCTTGTCGGAAGAGGTGGGTCTTCAGGCTCTTTTTGAAGGTTTCGATGGTAGGTGAGAGTCTGAGGTGTTGTGGTAGAGGGTTCCAGAGTAGGGGTGATATGCGAGTGAAATATTGTATACGATTGTGGGAAGAGGAGATAAGAGGAGAGTAGAGAAGGAGATCTTGTGAGGGCCACCCTGTAATAGTTCTGCATCTGTTTATTATTGCAGGAAGGAAGTGAGAACCCAAGACAAGGACTAAAACCAGCCACCGATGAGGATCTTCAACAGCCAAAACCAAAGAAGTGGAAGAAAAAAAAGCTCCATTTGTGGCAACACTTTTTTTTTATGGAAATCAAACCAAAAATCTAAGTATAAAGCGTTTTTTACCTCAGTTTTTACTACTGTATTTTTGAAACAAGACACATTTTTATCTGTAAAGTGGAATGAGACGCGTCCAGCGACCCCCAGAGACGGCTGGTACACACCGGCCAGACTCTGGCCAAAGAGGGGGAAGCCAAACTCTGATCTGCGTTTACGTTAACTCGAGGATTTCATGGTGCCGAATTTTTTAAATGTTTTATATCTTTCTATAAATCTTGTTTTTTTTAATAATGAAAACTAAAATGTCTACTGTGAAATGGCTAACTGTATATAGCTGTGTCATACCTATACCAAACCCAGAAGTAACTGTATACACTCACCCGTCCGTCCAGCCGGCTGCAGAAGTCTCTGCAAAGAAACACTTCCAGTAATTCCAATAAAAGCCTTTTCTTTATCTGACTGAATTATTGTACACTCAGCACACTTAATGTTGTGACAACTTTACAATTGTAGATACAGGGATTTTTGTGTACTCACTGTAAAATCCTTTTCTCCAAGCCACTCATTGGGGGTCACAGGACCATGGGTGTATGCTGCTGCCACTAGGAGGCTGACACTAAGTGAATATAACATAATTAACTCCTCTGCAGTGTACACCTAGAACTGGCTCCAGTCGAACCAGTTCAGTGACAAAGGCAGTAGGAGATCAAAATCATCAAATACAGATACAACATGTCAAACCAAAGACCAAACATAGCCATCAGGCCAATAGGGTGGGTGCTGTATCCCCCAATCCCCCAATGAGTGGCTCGGAGAAAAGGGATTTTACAGTGAGTACACAAGAATACCTGTTTCTCCACCTCATTGGGGGACAGAGGACCATGGGACGTCCTGGTTGAGAACCGACAGGACAGACGACCTCACGCACCAACTGCCCAGAGATGCGCTACCGCCGTCTGAAAGATTAGTCTTTACAGACTCGCATCTGCTGAAGGCTGAAGTGAATGTTGTAGTGCTTCGAGAGGGTGTGCAGACTTGATCACCGACACCTGTTGCTGAATGGTCCAGGAAACATCCACGGAACGAATGGAGTGTGCCCTAATCCCACTGGAATAGGCTTGCCTCTGACGCAGTAAGACTCCTGAATAGCCGAGCGTATCCAACTGGCTATTGTGGATTTAGGCATGGCTAGTCTCTTCCTGTGACCCTCAGGAAGAACAAATAAGGCGTCCGTCTTGTGGAAGAACTCCGGGAGTTGTAGCTACTGAGAGCCCTCTCAAAACTCAGTGTTGGTGCCCGTCAAAACAAGGGCAGGACAATGTCCTCGTTAACGAATAAGGAAGAGACCACCCTGTACTGGTGAAAAGTGAGAAAAGGAACTCGACCGGAAGAGAGGCTAGCTCCGATCTCTGCCTGATCGAAGTTACCGCAACCAGGACGACGACCTTCCGGGAAAGGAAAGTCAGAGAGACATCCTGCAGCAGCTCAAACAGAGCCTCTTGCGGAACGCCCAGGACCAGGATGGTGTCCCTGACGTCCAACGGCCATCTGTAGGGAGGCACCACACGGGAGGCCCTCTGAAAGAAAGTCTACACCTGTAACTTGGAAACAATCCGGCGCTGAAGCAAAACACAAGGTCAGATTGGAGAAGGCAGGGGGAGAAAGACGGCGATACATGCATCCTGCAAAAAACTTTCCAGGTGTGGTGAAAAATGTGCTCCAATAAATGCGCCCTGATGCAGGTTTCCTAGAGTGAAACAGAGGAAACCACCTCCCGGGAGAACCCCACTCGGGTTAGGACCCAGGATCCAACAGCCAGGCTGGCAAGCACAGGGCCCTGGTGGCAGATCGGGCCCTGGGAGAGCCAGTCTGGTCAATCCAGGGGGCGTTGATGATGAGCTGAGCCAACACCGCGTAACACGCCCGGCGAGGCCAGTCCAGAGAGACAGGGATCACCAGAATCTCTGCCGCCTTGATCGTCCCGATGACGCTCGGAAGTAACGGGAAGACGAATCTGACGCCACGAATGGAAGGTGTATCCACCCCAATGACCTCTGTGTTTCCGGGGTTTAGCCATGAATCACTCAAGTCCCCATCCGGAGTCCCCCAGCGATGACAAATCTGAAGGAACACCTCCAGATGAAGTGACCACTCTCCCGAGACAAGAACATGACGGCTGAGGAAGTCTGACGCCCAGTTTTCCACTCTCAGGATGTGAACCGCTGAGATGACTGAGTGTGACATCTCGACCCAGCGGAGAATGTGTTCCACCTCATGCCTTGCTGTCCTGCTGCGGATGGTTCTGTGATAATTGATATATGCCACAGCCGTGGCGTTGTCTAACTATATTTGGATGGGGCGACCCACCAGGGGGTGATGGAACCGGCTCAGGGATAACTGAATCGCCCGGATCTCCAAGCTGTTGATCGAAAGGGGTGACTCCCGATGTGACCACTGCCCCTGGGTCGTGTGATTGGAGACAAGCGGCATAGACGGAAGAGAGTGCCAGCCGATAGTGAGGAAATGGACGACAAAGTGCCTGAGTCCCCTGTTGAAAGGCTATGACCTTGTCTCGAGGGAAAATTAACAACCCTCGGGAGGAGTGTAGGGTCATTCCTAAAAAGGAATACCTGCTGAGCCAGGATCGGGAAAGATTTGTTTAAGTCTATTAGCCAGGCCTGGGGGGGAAGGGGGGGGTATACGGACGCCTACACGCAGGCTTGGAAAGACAGCCTCTTGATCAGGAGGACGCTAGGTATGACAGGATGACCCCACCCTGAGCTTGCAGAATGGACATGACAATCGCCATGACCCTTGTTAACACCCTGGGATCGGTGGTGAGGCCGAAGGACAAAGCCTTAAATTGGAAATGTTCCTCTCGGACGGCGAGATGCAGGAACCTTCAAGAGTCGGAAAGATCCCATATGTCAATGGATGCTAGGTAACTCCGTCTTCTACGTTGAAGTGATGACTGAGCGTAAGAGCTCCCTACTGAAGGATCCTGACGAACTTGTTGAGAAGCTTCAGGTCCAGGATGGGCAATATCGCTCCACCCTTCTTTCTCCAGGGATGAACCGTGCTGTAGGCAGGGAGAAAACACTGTCTTGTATGCGAAAGACACCAGGAGACCGGCTCATTCATCATGAGGGACGGAGAGCCAGATATGACAAGACAGGAATAGACGTCCGCCTACGAAAGGACCGGAAATGTTCCTGTTGACGAAAAAGACACCTAGAGACTTCTGCTAGGGAGGGAATTTTGTTTTCTCCTGTAACGTTATAGATAAGCTAATATGGCTTCTCGCCGAATAAGCGCTCAGTCTGGTAGGGCAGAGATGTCAATTAATTTTTGGACGCAGCGTCCGTTCGCCATTCCGGAGTCAGTGTCTGTTGGATGGTGATGGCAGTTGCGGCTGGAAGTACAGCACAGAGCAGAGGGTAGGGACACATACAAGAGATATTCCCTGGCCAAGGAGATCTGATTGGATAGGTCTGCTGCTTCCAGGGGAAGGTCAGTGTCATGTATGGTCCTGTTCAGGGTATCGGCCCAAGAGACCATAGCAATAGATACCCACACCGTGGCGAAAAAAAGGGGGGAGTGCCGAGTCCGAAGTCACAAAAAACAAACAAAAAAAAACGAATGGCCCGGGTTCTCTGCCGACATGTCGGGGCTTTACCATCTGGTAAGGACCAAAGAGATTTTGAGATCAACCGGTGACAGGCGGATCAACCGGAGGGGGTTAACTGGTCGAGGATGCGTAAAGGCTGTTGGTCCGGCACCGGGAAAACGGCTGTATGAGCCTGGATGCAGAGGTGGGTACATAGAGGCGACACTCAACGTTCCAATCTGTTACTGGTGTGAAGGGAAAGATACCCTGAAGGGATCTGTTGACCTGAAATAATACGGCATGCCCATAACAAAAAAAAAAAAAAAAGATGCCGGAAGGGGTATGTCAAGACGACACTCCGCGTTCCTGCCTGTTGTAGGTTTGAGGAGAGTGGAGCCCTTAAAGGGAACCTGTCACCACGTTTTTGGAAGATGGGATAAAAATAGCGTTAAATAGGGGCAGAGGTGGGCGTTACATTAGTGTGTGTGTTATGCGTTTATTACCCACCTAAGTTGCCGAAATAACTTTGCAAAGTCTCCGTTTTCGCCTGTCAATCAGGCTGGTCAGGTCGCATGGGCGTTGTCTTCCCCCAGATTTGGCGTAGTTTTCCGTTGGTGGCGTAGTGGTGTGCGCATGCCCAAAGTCCGGAATCCTCTTCCAGGGGATTTAAAATAGCGCGGTGTTCGTTATTGCATTGGTGATCGGTGGGCGCGGCCATCTTCCTTTGGCCGCGCGTGCGCAGAAGCGGCGCTCTGCTGGCCGCGGCTTCAGGAAAATGGCCGCCGCGATATCCATCTGCGCACGCGCGGCATCCCGCGGCCATTTTCCTGAAGCCGCGGCCAGCAGAGCGCCGCTTCTGCGCACGCGCGGCCAAAGGAAGATGGCCGCGCCCACCGATCACCAATGCAATAACGAACACCGCGCTATTTTAAATCCCCTGGAAGAGGATTCCGGACTTTGGGCATGCGCACACCACTACGCCACCAACGGAAAACTACGCCAAATCTGGGTGAAGACACCACGCCCATGTGACCTGACCAGCCTGATTGACAGGCGAAAACGGAGACTTTGCAAAGTTATTTCGGCAACTTAGGTGGGTAATAAACGCATAACACACACACTAATGTAACGCCCACCTCTGCCCCTATTTAACGCTATTTTTATCCCATCTTCCAAAAACGTGGTGACAGGTTCCCTTTAAGAGATCCGTCGCCCTTCTGAAATCTGAGGTGGAGGAATCCTCCGAGACAGGCTGCCGAAGGCCCCGGCTGATAGAGGAGGGACTGTATCGCCTTGGTCAGTGGGGCTGGGTACACTTGGTTCGGTAGCGGAGGTGGACTCCTGAGCTCATTCGGGATCACAGTCCCTGCAGAGAGGGGTACTATGTCCCCCCTTGGCAACGGAGTCTGGCAGGTAGTACATGAAGTGGAATACACCGTATCTACCTGTTACCCCATCTTAGATTCGGGAGAGATATAATGCACCATAGTATGCTGTGTCTGCTGCAGGGTCAGGGCTCTAACCCAGGTCCTATTGCTCGAGGGTGCTGCCAGTCCACTCTGCCCCTTTAAGACCGCCACTGGGATTTCATTGGCACCGGACCAGCCGAGAGCCGGCCAGATAAAGATGGCCCCCAGGAGTTGTGGTGTGCGGAGGTCTCGCAGTGTGCCAGAAGCGCCAGTTTTGGGGGGGGGGGGGGGAGCTACGGGCGCAGCGTCATCCGGTGGACGGAACATCGGGATTGCTTTATAGGCCCAAGCTGGGGGCCTAAATTTCTACGGCCAGCAGGAGCGTTACACAGGGAAGGTGGACACCACTGGGGAGCGCACTGCAGCCAGATACAATCAGAGGAGATCTCAGAAAGAATCCTGTAGGCATTTGTGGAGTCATGTTTGCGCTGGGAGCTGTTCACCACGTGTAGGGTCCAGACACCCTGTGCACATAAAAAGGCCCACCTCCGACCTGGATTCTTACCAGCGGTGCACGTCCCGCCATGGCGCTGCCGTGAATGACTGGGCTTCAGCGTTGTTGCAATGTGGATGGTGCCGGGAACTCTCCATCCACCAACCAGTTGTCAGCGAGGTTGAGAAGGACCGTCCGCCTCTTTCCATCGCTGCTGTTCATCAGTGGTGATGCAATGGGGGCCACACGGACGCCATAAGTGTCTCTGGACATTGTAGGGGTTGACTCCCTTTGGATGGAGCAGGGCTATTGGTCTGGCTGAAATAAGTCTGGCTCAGAAGAGGGTACAAGGAGGCGACACTCCTGATACTCGTAAGTTGTTGGTGTAGGCAGATCGGAACCCTGAAGGGATCTGTTGCCCTCTGTAATCCATTATGAAGGAATAAAGAATAAAAAGTAAAAAAAAAAAAAAAGTGTCTCCTACAGACACCAAGCATGAACTGGTTCGGTTGGAGCCAGTGGTAGGTGTATACTGCAGAGGAGAGTTAACTTTGTTATATTCACTTAGGGTACCGTTACACTAAACGATTTACCAACAATCATGACCAGCGATACGACCTGGCCGTGATCGTTGATAAGTCGTTGTGTGGTCTCCAGCGACCAACGATGCCGAAGTCCCCGGGTAACCATCGGGTTACTAAGCACAGGGCCGCGCTTAGTAACCCGATGTTTACCCTGGTTACCATTGTAAATGTAAAAAAAAAAACAAAAAAAAAAACCACTACATACTTACATTCCGGTGTCTGCCACGTCCCTCGCTGTCAGCTTCCTGCACTGACTGTGTCAGTGCCGGCCGTAAAGCACAGCACAGCATAGCGGTGACGTCACCGCTGTGCTCTGCTTTTACTTTACGGCCGGCGCTCACAGTCAGTGCGGGAAGCTGACGGCGAGGGACGTGGCAGACACCGGAATGTAAGTATATAGTGGTGTTTTTTTTTACATTTACAATGGTAACCAGGGTAAACATCGGGTTACTAAGCGCGGCCCTGCGCTTAGTAACCCGATATTTACCCTGGTTACAAGCGAACACATCGCTGGATCGGTGTCACACACACATGACAGCGGGTGATCCAGCGACGAAAGAAAGTTTCAAATGATCTGCTACGACGTACAATTCTCAGCGGGGTCCCTGATCGCAGTAGCGTGTCAGACACAGCGAGATCGTATGTATATCGCTGGAACGTCACGGATCGTGCCGTCGTAGCGACCAAAGTGCCACTGTGAGACGGCACCCTTAGTGTCAGCAGCATACAACCATGGTCCTGTGCCCCCCCCCCCCCCCCCCAATGAGGCAAAGGAGAAAAGATTTTTCCTAAAATTTTGCCAGAATTCTGACAAGGCCCCCCTCCTAAAAAAAGCTGCAATGGCAAAAAAAAATATGGTCATTTCAGATCCACACGGGGTCATTCTTGACCACTTTTTTGGCCTCATGTTCAATGAGGGCACACAGAAAAAAGTGTCACCAACTGCTGTAACTAGAATCTGGAGACTCCCCTCCTAGGGGAAAGAGGAGAGGAACATATACAATTAAGGACAGTCCTGCTCATCGTTATTGGCATCCATGAAGTGCAAGTACATATAAAACAAACATGTAATGGTCTTCCTGAAAATGTGGAATATGTGATAAACAATCATTTGCACTTTTGTAACACGAGCGCTTTATACAAAAAAAAAAAACAAAAAAAAACACAACTAGGTTCTCCTATTTTTCCCCTCCCATAAATCTTGCTGTGACACTGGTATTGGCACCTTTACATTAAATTAGTATGGAAACACATTGTGACTTGCCTGTGGTAAATCACAAATGAGAATCAACAGTGATTAATTCTTGTCACATGGGCACCGACAATTGGCCAATGAATGAGGACTTCAGTGTTTTAAAAAGCTACATGGCAGGCCATGTTCCTTTGTTTTCACCATTGTGACAAAGGAGCTGTCTGGAAGTCTTGGCCTTATACCCTTTGCTGATAATAGCAGTTCTGATTTGTTTGAGGCCATCTCCAAACACCTTCGTATTCCACTTTCAACAGTGCGCAATGTTATTAAGAAATTTTCAAAGCATGGAACCGTCAAGAACCTCCCTAGATGTAAGGGAATGGAAAATTGACAAGAGACGTCTTCGAAGGTTGGATGTTTGACATGGTGTTTTTTTCCACTATTCGCACCAATGACCTGAAGGCCGACCTGGAACAGTCTGGGGTTATGGTTTCAACATGTACCATACACCGCATACTAATCCAAGCAGAGCTTTATTGGGCAAAGGCCAAGGAAGAAGCCATTGCTGAAGAAAAGGTACTCTTTGGCAAAGATCAGTTGTTTCTTTTTGACAAACCACAATCCTTTGTTAAAATGTTCTGTGGACAGATGAAACAAACTGTTGCTTTGAATTGCCAAAAAGCTATATTTTTATTTTCCTTATAAGCTTCATTGCGCCATCTGTAAAGAACACCCTACCAACAGTTAAGCATGGTGGAGGAACCATAATGCTTTAGGAATGCTTTGCTGCATCTGGTACTGGAGGCCTTCAAGGGAATCATGAAATCAAAGAATCAAGAGATTTTAGAGCGTAAAGAAAACTTGGTTAGAGTCGAAGATCATGGGTTCTCCAGCAAGACAATGACCCAAAGCACGCATCCAAAAGTACACAGGAATTGTTGAAAGAGAAAAAATAGACTGTTTTAAAATGGCCAGTAACGAGTCCTGACTTCAATCCCATTGAAAATCTTTGAGGCGAGATGAAATCTGCCATTGGGAAAAATAACCCTGCAAACATTCAAGAGCTTGAATAAACTGCAAAGGAGGAGTGGAAGAAAATACCAGCGGAGAAGTGCAAGACGTTTATAGATGGAAACATTTGGAGGCTGTCATCAATACCAAAGGGAGTGCAACCAAGTATTAATTAGGGGTGCCTTTATTGCTGCACATGCCAATAATGGTGAGCCAGAACTGTATAACATATGCATAACAGATTAGGAGAGTCACAGAAAAAAAAAAAAGATTTATTGAGCGGATAGTGCATCCATAGTAAGGGTAATGTCGTTTATTGGCCTCCATAATGCAAAAACCACAGTGCCAATTTAGAAGTGTACAGACTCTGAACAAGGTACCTGAAGATCAAAAAACCAGACAAGAAATGGACACTGGGAGCAGCTTTTATTTTACCTCCACACATGCTATTGACAGCTGCATGCTAGGAGGACGCCCATCATGAGCCTCTCATCTCCCCACTTTTCCTAGTCTGTGGTCGGTCTTGGGATCAGCGATAATCGCCTGAACAGCTACAATTGCCTCATTGATCTTTGTCTGAAGTTCTCGCAGTTCTTCAACGTGAAGTAGTCGCAGGATTCGGGCAGCGTCATTTAAAACTGCATCTGAAAAACAAAAATGAATAAAGGGGGTCAGAATACAGAGTCCATTTATGCAGCAGATCTCAAACTGCCCCACATCCAGTCCACCACCACACGTCCTAACATGGCACATGTAACCCCCCCAGCATAGGTTCTGCTTGCCTCACTGAACGGTAACAGGCTAACCCGTACTCCACAAGCCATGCAGATATACCAGCCGCAGACGGCTTTGGTGGATGACATCCTATGCATTTCTTACACAATGCCACAATTAGCTTCGGAATTCAGATCTCTATTTCCCAGTTAATGCAAAGATTTCCTAGTCCCAGAAATGACCTCTCTCTGTACTGCGTTCCTCTAAGATTCCTCTATGTAATGCCGGCAGGACCCCCTCATTATTTGGCCACACTGGTAGCATCACAGGGTGGGGGGTGCACATTGTATACTGGTCATGATTTCAGGACTTAGTTTTGTTCCTGCAGAATGATCAATTAGCCCATACTGCAAATCAGTGTTTATTTTGTAAGTTTCATTAAAATCAGATTTTGCCCCCTCATGTGTTCAGCATGTCTGTGCTCCTTCCCTGGTTCCATTTTTTTAATGCATTTTTCATGTGCTTTGTGCACTTTTTATTTTCCTCCCTCTTCTACCCCAAATAAATTGAGGACCCTGTGTAATAAAGTAAAAAGATTTAAAATTCAGCAAACTCACCTCCAGTGTCAAATCCCAGTGTGTGTTTATCCAGCGCCACTGGAAGACCCTGCAAAGAGCAATACAGAAGTTCAGTGTACGGCAGGAACAGAATATGGTCAGACGTTATCCCAGAGGATCCTCCGACAACCTCCTCCTTAGTGCCCGCAGTGAGTCAGGCGCACCCTTGCCAGTACTAGAGCCGACTGTCTGTATCAACCAATAAACTACTTGTGCCAATCTGCGCAGGAGCTGAAAAAGGAAAAAGACTGAACTTCTGCTGCTCGCATCAGGTGCAACATCGAGAACAGAGCAGGTGGAAAGTGGCTTAGAAGAGTGACAGAAATCCTGCAGGAAGTCGGGCAGACGTGAGAGCTCCACTACCTATAGATCAGCCCATATGGAAAACGACCCTATAGACCAGAAGAAAGGGGGAAAGGAGCTTCACAAAACCAAGTGCTGTCCCATCAGGAAAGAACTCGGTGCATAAAAACGTGGCTTTGTTTTTTCCAGGACTAAATGTCCCAAGAGCCTCATATGACATGTCGACTAATCACACAGCGAGTGACGGGGTTTGGTAAGGCAGCCTTAGGCTACTTTCACACTAGTTCATCAGTACGGGCCGTCGCAAACCGTCGGCCCGATGGACAGTGTGTTAATGTAGCACAACGTGGGCAGCGGATGCAGTTTTACAACGCATCCGCTGCCCATTGTGAGTTCCGGGGAGGAGGGGGCGGAGTTTCGGCCGTGCATGCGCGGGCGAAAATGGCGGACGCAACGCCCAAAAAAACACGTTACATGTAACTTTTTTTGTGCCGAGGGCCCGCCAAAACACGACGCATCCGTCGCACGAAGGATGCGACGTGTGGCCATACGTCGCAATGCGTCGCTAATGCAAGTCTATGGAGAAAAAATGCATCCTGCGGGCACATTTGCAGGATGCGTTTTTCTCCAAAACGACGCATTGCGACGTACGCCAAACAACGCTAGTGTGAGAGTAGCCTTACATATAGTGGCAGTAACAACCCAACCTTCTCGGTCAAGTCAACTTCAATGAATTATCCTCGTGACTTTATTTCGTAAATAATAATTCTATAATTGGCCCCCTTAAAAATAGTCTGGGTGAAATGGTGGATGAGGATGAGGAAAAGGCCAATATGCTAAATGACTTTTTCATCAGTATTTACACAAGAAAATCCCATGGCAGACAATATGACTAGTGATAAAAATTCCCAATTAAATGTTACCTGCTTAACCCAGCAGGAAGTACGGCGGCGTCTAAAAATTACAAAAATTGACAAATCTCCGGGCCCGGATGGGATACACCCCCGAATACTGCAGGAATTAAGTACAGTCATTGATAGACCATTATTTTTAATCTTTAAAGAGTCCATAATAACAGGGTCTGTACCACAGGACTGGCGTATAGCAAATGTGGTGCCAATATTCAAAAAGGGGACAAAAACTGAACTCGGAAATTATAGGCCAGTAAGTTTAACCTCTACTGTGGGTAAAATCCTGGAGGGCATTCTAAGGGATGTTATACTGGAGTATCTGAAGAGGAATAACCTCATGACCCTATATCAACATGGGTTTACTAGGGACCGTTCATGTCAGACTAATTTGATCAGCTTCTATGAAGAGGTAAGTTCCGGACTGGACCAAGGGAACCCAGTAGATGTAGTGTATATGGACTTTTCAAAAGCTTTTGATATGGTGCAAAAGGTTGATACATAAAATGAGAATAATGGGGATAGGGGAAAATATGTGCAAGTGCGTTGAGAGCTGGCTCAGGGATAGGAAACAAAGGGTGGTTATTAATGGCGTACACTCGGACTGGGTCGTAGTGGGGTGCCACAGGGGTCAGTATTGGGCCCTCTTTTTTTAACATTTATTAATGACCTTGTAGGGGGCATTCAGAGTAGAATTTCAATATTTGCAGATGACACTAAACTCTGCAGGGTAATCAATACAGAGGAGGACAATTTTATATTACAGGATGATTTGTGTAAACTAGAAGCTTGGGCTGATAAATGGCAAATGAGCTTTAATGGGGATAAATGTAAGGTCATGCACTTGGGTAGAGGTAATAAGATGTATAACTATGTGCTTAATTCTAAACTTCTGGGCAAAACCGTCAATGAAAAAGACCTGGGTGTATGGGTGGATGACAAACTCATATTCAGTGGCCAGTGTCAGGCAGCTGCTACTAAGGCAAATAAAATAATGGGATGCATTAAAAGAGGCATAGATGCTCATGAGGAGAACATCATTTTACCTCTATACAAGTCACTAGTTCGACCACACTTAGAATACTGTGCACAGTTATGGTCTCCGGTGTATAAGAAAGACATAGCTGAACTAGAGCGGGTGCAGAGAAGAGCGACCAAGGTTATTAGAGGACTGGGGGGTCTGCAATACCAAGATAGGTTATTACACTTGGGGCTATTTAGTTTGGAAAAACGAAGACTAAGGGGTGATCTTATTTTAATGTATAAATATATGAGGGGACAGTACAAAGACCTTTCTGATGATCTTTTTAATCATAGACCTGAGACAGGGACAAGGGGGCATCCTCTACGTCTGGAGGAAAGAAGGTTTAAGCATAATAACAGACGCGGATTCTTTACTGTAAGAGCAGTGAGACTATGGAACTCTCTGCCGTATGATGCTGTAATGAGTGATTCATTACTTAAATTTAAGAGGGGACTGGAAACGTTTCTGGAAAAGTATAATGTTACAGGGTATATACACTAGATTCCTTGATAAGGCGTTGATCCAGGGAACTAGTCTGATTGCCGTATGTGGGGTCGGGAAGGAATTTTTTCCCCATGGTGGAGCTTACTCTTTGCCACATGGGTTTTTTTTGCCTTCCCCTGGATCAACATGTTAGGGCATGTTAGGTTAGGCTATGGGTTGAACTAGATGGACTTAAAGTCTTCCTTCAACCTTAATAACTATGTAAATTTGTGTCATAGTTATTGCAACTTTCTTACACAAGTGGGGAGTAAAACCTTAGGTAGATCAGGATGCAGCTGTACCATATATATTGGGTGAAAAATTGCTGACCGAGAGAGCGCTGTCTCCTCATGTGCTACCACTTAGCCATCTTGGCTGAAAAGGGCTCATCATCCAGTTTGTCATCCCAATGGTCAGGTCATCATAGAACCGATGCAACATCGGTGCGACATGTGTCACATTTTGGATGCTATGAGAAAAAAAAAAAAGCCTGAGACCAATGAAAGGTGGCCAAAAGGTGTGGACAACGGAGGATGAGGAGGTGACGAGTCATTAGAGATGGCGCCGAGCATCAGTGATTGGTCCACAGATCACAAGTGGAGTGCAACCATTGGTGCTTCTGAAAATTTTGGACCCAAGAATCAGGCAGCAGAACTTCTACTGTGACAGGTTGCAACTTTGAGCCAAGGTCACCGGAATCATGAATATTTGACCGTCACTTTGTCATGCTGAGTCACCACTTTCATGGTCATCTGCAGGGCACAGATCATGATGCACAGATAAGCCTTCAAGAACATGGTTTATCATTTTCCAGGTGACAACACTTCAAACTATGGTGCACAGGTAAAAAGTCTTCAGGTTTCAAGACCGATGAGGTCCTTCCTTCACCCTTGACATCTTTCACCATGTTTGTCACTCTTGATGCTGTGGCTGAAGTCCAACGACATCTTGCCCAGATGGATCCACAGCAGATCTTCCCCCATCGCTAACTTTTATATACAAAATGTATGCGGCTACAGATGCGACACTTTCAAATATAGAATTACAGCTTTCTGACAAGCCTTACACGATTGGCTAGAAAAATCCTAAAATCAGAATTGTCCTTTCAGATTCACCCAATTTCATGCAGGAAACAAAACACTTATCAAACAATGTTACTGCACATTCTCTGGGTGCAAAAGCAATCTGCTTGTGCTCCCCTAATGCTACAAATGTTATACAATTTACAGCCAGAAATACACAAGCATACGGCAGGTCACTTCCTAACATTTGCAGAACGGTCAAAATTTATACTGTAGTAGTGTTGGAAATAATAAAAAAACCACAGAACACGTGGCGTGTGCAGCAAGATGTGCCTGTAACTCCGGCCGCCCAGAGCAGTTTCCATCCCCTACTGAGGCATCCTCAACCACAAGCTTTTATAAAGAGAGTCCAGCACTCGCCTCTTTCGAGCTGTTGGCTTTAGCCACGGCTTCTGCAGATAATCGCTCCTGGACAAGAATCTTTATGGCCTAAAGAAGACATGAATGACAAACACAATCAGTAAGGAGATAAACAATCCTAAGGGTACCGTCACACATTGAAATTTCCATCGCTACGACGTTACGATTCGTGACGTTCTAGCGATATCGTTACGATATCGCTGTGTCTGACACGCTACTGCGATCAGACACCCTGCTGAGAATCGTACGTCGTAGCAGATCGTTTGGAACTTTCTTTCGTCGCTTGATCACCCGCTGACATCGCTGGATCGTTGTGTGTGACAGCGATCCAGCGATGTCTTCGCTTGTAACCAGGGTAAACATCGGGTAACTAAGCGCAGGGCCGCGCTTAGTAACCCGATGTTTACCCTGGTTACAAGCGTAAACGTAAAAAAACAAACCGTACATACTCACCCGTCGGTGTCCTTCAGGTCCCTTGCCGTCTGCTTCCTGCTCTGAGTGCCGGCCGGAAAGTGAGAGCAGATCACAGCGGTGCTGCGATCTGCTCTCACTGTACGGCTGCACTCAGAGCAGGAAGCAGACGGCAAGGGACCTGAAGGACACCGACGGGTGAGTATGTACTGTTTGTTTTTTTACGTTTACGCTGGTAACCAGGGTAAACATCGGGTTACTAAGCGCGGCCCTGCGCTTAGTTACCCGATGTTTACCCTGGTTACCCGGGGACTTCGGCATCGCTCCAGCGCCGTGATTGCAACGTGTGACCGCATTCTACGACGCTGGAGCGATGATTATACGACGCTGCGACGTCACGAATCGTGCCGTCGCAGCGATGAAAATTTCAATGTGTGACGGTACCTTAAGAGCTCCAGCCTACATCGTAGTGCACCACCTTCTGGGGCCTATGAGGAGGTCCATACATATTACTGCATGCAAAAACTTTTTTTTTGCAAAAAAAGAAAAAAAAAAAAAAAATACAGATTTGCTAGTGTGAGAAGACCTCTCCTGTTATTTTGTAATGTGGCCTACTTCCCGATTAGACCCTCACCTGCCGGACCCCCACAATGTGACAATCTTTGGCCTCAGATTAAATGTCAAAAGACAGCAAGGGCAGAGATTGTTGGATTTTATCCATGTAGGAATCAGAGCAGCAGCGTTGAAGGATTTATTGGGAGCATAATGGCACGGGGGTGGGGGGAGAGTCACTGTACTCACTTTCAGCATCACCAGGTAGTCATCATGCCTCTGGATCTGTAGAAGGTTTGCTAAAGCCATCACACCAGCTTTGAAGTCTGGATTATTGACTAATGGAAGAAAAAAAAAACAAACATTCAGTAGGTCGATGTTTGCTCCATCCACCTATTACCTATACGGAGTAAAGAAACTGGAGCAACTCCTGTATATTCATACACGACTGATTTCTTACCGTCTAGGTTGATCAGGGGTTCAGCCGGCTTCTGGACTCCAGCACAGATTGGTTTTGCATTCTGATACTTGGCAGCTGCAAAAGCAAAACAAAAAAAAACAAAACAAACATCTCAGAACTGGAGGTGCTCTCGATACTTATCAGCAACAAATACACTGCCAGCGATAATGTGGACCCTCTGCCAGCGATAAATGTGGACCCTCTGCCTTCATCAATTCTGATAAAGTCCAGAAAAGCACTCAGCACGATTACATGTTCTAAACACCTTTGAGAACAAACCTAACCTAAGATCTACGCTTGGCAAATCCTGTCGCTTCATGCAATCCCATACACTAGGATCTCAACATAGTTTGTCTGGGATTACATGAAGTGACACTATGCAAAAGCGACATCCACAGAAGATCTGTGGTTTCGTTCTCCAAGAGGTTTGGAAAAAAAACCTTCCTTCAGAAACTGCACAAATGTACCTAGAAGAATTAATGAAGGCTTGATTTCCATTAAAATTAAATTTGCGTTTTTTGAACAAATGAAATATAATTTTTCATACAAGTCAATTAAAAAATAGGGATTTGTGTACTCACCGTAAAATCCTTTTCTCCGAGCCAATCATTGGGAGACACAGACCGTGGGTTTATGCTGCTGCCACTAAGTGATACAAAGAAAGTTAGCTTCTCCTCTGCAGTATACACCCTCCTGCTGGCTCTCAGCTAACCAGTTCAGTGCAAAAGCAGTAGGAGATCAATAACAACATATGAGCATATTATATATATATATATATATATATATATATACTATAACATGTCAAATTATAAAACAAGCACAAGCTAATAACAGGGTGGGAGCTGTGTCCCCCAATGATTGGCTCGGAGAAAAGGATTTTACGATGAGTACACAAAAATCCCTATTTCTCCTACGCCTCATTGGGGGACATAGACCGTGGGACGTCCCAAAGAAGTCCCTGGGTGGGGACAACATCACATCAGGCCCTGTGTAACCTCTACTTACAAGTGCGACACCGCGGCCTGCAGAGTCCACCTGCCCAGACTCACATCTGTGAAAGTCTGGGAATTATAGTGCTTCAAGAATGCATGCGGACTGGACGACCTTGCAGTCGTGCTGTGCCGAAACCTGGTGCCTAGAATCCAAGAAACCTCAATAGACAGGGAGATAGGCGGACATCTAACACGGAAGGATTCCTGGATGGTGTAACAAATCCACCAAGCTAACATGGCCGATGAAACGGCTAAACCCTTCCTGTAACCATCAGGAAGCAGTCCTCTTACAGTGAGGTAGCCCAAATCAAGTGTCCAACCTTCAGAAGGACGCCGTCCTCGAGACGTACCTACTCAGAGCACTCACCACGTCCAGAATATGGGGAACCCATTCCGTTATGTGGACTGGTGCCGAAAGAGATGAGGGAAGAACGATGCCCACATACCTGTGGGAATACAATACAACCTTGGTAACAAGGGATGGGGATTGCCTGTAGACAACCTTGCCTTGATGGTAATAAGGGAAAAAGGTCTGAAAGAACAGAGCGGCTAGCTCCGAAGACTCGTCAGGATGAGGAGATCGCAGAGAAAAAGGGCGATGTTCCCTGATAGTAAAGTCTGTCCGGATCAAAAGGAGTCTACTGTAAGACTCCCAGGATCATTAAGGTCCCAAAGATCTAACGGTATGCGATAGGGAAGAACCACATTTGAAAACTCCCTGCGAGGAAGTCCATATTTGCAGTTTTGTTGCAATAAGACGGAAAAATACTAGTTCAGAAAACGAGAAAAAACCTGACATGGTCAGTGCGGATCTCCCAGGATCACTGGGGCCCTTCCTGCTTCCAAAAATATCTCGGAAGTAGTGGAAGAGGGGTGAAGGAAACTGGTACCATGAAAGAACCAGAGCATGCACTGCGATGGCTTTTGGACCTGGAGGCCAAACCATGAACTTAAGAGTACATTGGTGTTCAGTCTGGATGCTATCGGACCTACATCTGGAGTGCTCCAGAGAAGACAGATCTGATGGAAGCCTGACATGAGGCGGGATCCTGACGGCGTCCGCCGCCCAGAGTTCTACACCTGAGATGTGTACTGCCGAGATCACCAAATGATAGATCGTGGCCCAACAGAGAATGTGAGGTACCTCGGCCATGACGCCTGACCGTGGGTACTTGCTAGATGATTGACGTATGGCACAGACGTGGGATTGTCCGATTTAATCGGATGGGGTGACCTGCCAGAAGGCAGTGGACCTGCTGTAGAACTAGCTGTACCGTTCGGATCCCCAGAACAATGATCAGGAGGACTGGCATCGGTAGTCACCAATAACCGGGAGAAAGGATCTTCCCTGGATGAGGAAGGAGCTCAGAGACTACCCTCTGAAAGCCTGATTGACCTGCAGAAAACGAGAGGAGCAAAGGAAACCACTCCCATTGTCGTCACCAATTTTCCTCAGAACACTCCTAGCAAATCGAATGGAATGAGGGGATGAGTGAACAAGTGCGCGAGCTCCCTGTTGAAGGACCACGGCCTTGTCTCAAGGGAGACTCACCAAGCTTATGGAAGATTACAGGATCATCCTCAAAAAGGATATCTGCTGGGCTGGAAATGAGGAAAAAATGATAATTACTTACCGGTAATTTGATTTTCCAGAGCCATGACAGCACCGCACATTGACAGATGGTATCCGCCCCCAGGAACAGGAAACCTGTAGCAGAGATAAAAGGGGGGCGGCACCTCTCTCCCCAGTTTTTGTTTCAGAGTATGTAAGGTAACCGCCAAATTAGTACATCAGTATTTTATTAACAACGTCACTTTTGTACACCTTCTATATTTTAATGATTTTTTTTTTTACATATGTTTTTTTTTTTTTGTGCATCACACAACCATCACCAAGATAGGGTGGGAACTAATGCGGTGCTGTCATGGCTCTGGAAAATCAAATTACCGATAAGTAATCATCATTTTTTCCCTTCCCCATGACAGCACCGCACATTGAGAGAAATAGAATAGAATCCTAGGGTGGGACAACAGCAGATAACACTTTCCTACCAAAGCCTAGATTTGAGGGTCCTAGGTCTAGCCTGTAGTGGCGGAAGTGGATGGTGAGGACCATACTGCTGCCCTGCAAATCTGTTCCACAGATGCATTAGCCCTTTCAGCCCAAGATGTGGCTATGACCCTTGTAGAGTGAGCCCTTATACCCAGTGGGGGAGTCTGACCTGAGGAAGAGTAAGATAGTGAAATAGCTATACGAAGCCACCGTGCAATAGATGATTTTGAGGCTTTCTTACCCCTGTTTGCCCCCTTGAAGGAGACAAAAAGGGATGATGACAGTCGCCATGGTTTTGACATTTCTATGTACTGGAGTAGGCAACGTCTAACGTCAAGGCAATGGAAGGCTTGTTCTCCCTGGGATTTTGGATTTGCACAAAATGAAGGCAGAATTATTTCCTGGTCCATGTGAAATTTTGAATTGACCTTTGGGAAGAAGGCCGGGTCAGTTCTTATGATTACTCTGTCCTCCATAAGGTAGTATATGGAGGATTTACCGAAATAGCTTGCAGATACGCCGAGCCGACGTCAGGGCGACCAGGAGCACTGTTTTTAAAGTTAAGGCCTTCTCTGAAATAGAAGCAAGAGGCTCGAAAGGAGGAGATGTTAAGGCATTTAGGACTAAATTTAGATCTCAGGGAGCCACCTTTGGTAACATTTTTGAGGGTCTCGCTGCAAAGGAGGATCGGATAAACCGGTAGACCCAGGGGTGATCTGCAAGTTTTTGGTCAAATAGAGCACCCAAAGCAGAAACCTGTACCTTCTTGAAGAAGCATCTACGTGAAATGCGCGTCAAGGGGTCGCAGTGGGAGGACCTAAACAACACCAGTCATTATGGGTGAGTTATAGCTTACCTTCGGGAAATGTAGGGTTATTGGGGACTTGCCTTATTAGGTAGTGCCCATGGTATCTATGTATATCACCTATACTTTCTACCCATTAGGGTTTCACTACCCCCATGTACCCTTTTGATTAGGGTTTGCTATATTCACCCTTAGCTACACTACTTGTCGCTCCTCCTGCTGTGCCAGCAGGTTCCCTTTACTTATTCCCCTCTTTTGTGTATAGCCTTATTATTTGGCTGTTATTGTTTGTATTTGAATCAATAAACTGTTCTGGTTTTTACTTTATTCTTTTGGTGTTCTCTGTACTCCATGTCCTTTGGTGTTGGTATATTCGAGGAGTATTACACTAATAGATTTTGCTGCATATATGCATTTACGCAGGGCTTTTGCCTTTCTCGGCCTTGGTATTTTTCTGTGTTTGTTTTGATTTTGGTCTTACCTTTAGGGTGTTAGTAGATAACCCTTTTTCTAGCCCTTTTTGAAGGAATTCTAGTATCTCTTTTACCAGGACTTTTTCGCTCGTATTGGACAACTGTCGTACCGAGAATTCCAGGAACTTTCCCCATATCTTTTGGTACTTGTCCAATGTTACTTTCTTTCTGCTGGTGAGCAGAGTGTCTACTAAAGAATTTGAGAAACCCTTTGCTAGTAATAGTCCCCTCTCAAGTTCCAGGCGGTGAGATGGAGTCTGTGCACTTGAGGATGTAGGACCGGGCCCTGGTGTAGAAGGTTTGGGATGTCCGGAAGGATCCATGGGTCCGAGATAGACATGCGTCTGAGCCATGTGAACCATGCACTTTTCGGACAAAACTGTGCCACGAGGATTATCCGCGCCCTGTCCTCTCGAGTCTTCTTTAGAACTATCGGAATCAGTGGAATTGTAGGGAATGCATACCCTAGGTGAAAGTTCCACCGGTGCAGCAGTGCATCTACTCTTTTGGATTGAGGGAGTAGAACCTGTTTACCTGTCGGTTTTTTCTTGTGGCAAATAAATCTATTTCCGGCATGCCCCAGATGGCACAGATTTTCCCAAACATGTCTTGGTTCAGGGACCACTCCCCCTGGCGTAATACATGACGGCTTAAGAAGTCTGCCACCAGATTTTCTGTTCCCTTTAAGTGTGTTCCTGATAAGGACAAAAGGTTGCTTTCTGCCCATTCGAACAGTTGTTTGGCTTCTGACATCAGGGGTGTTGATCTTGTTCCCCCTTGATGTTTTATGTAAGCTATTGTGGTACTGTTGTCGGACAGTAATGTGATGTGTTTCCCTTTGACTCTTGCCTGCATGAAGAAGTGCTCGCCTTACCGCTGTCAATTCTTTTAGGTTGGAGGATGCTGTTCTCATTGTGGGTTCCCATGGACCCTGCAGAACTAGGTCTGACAGATGTGCTCCCCAACCTAATGGCCCTGCATCTATAGTTAGTACTACAAGGTTTTGGATTGACCATGGTACCGCATTTTTTAAGTTTTCCGTGCTCAGCCACCACTTCAACAATTCTTGCACCTGCCGTGATAGAAAAAACTTCCGATTCAGGTTGCATGGAACCACTGACTGTTCGAACAATATCTGGTGTTGTAGTTCTCTTGTATGGGCTTGTGCCCACTTTACTGCCAGAATTGTTGCCGCTAGGACTCCTAGCAGTGACATCGCGGACCTTAGAGAAATGGGTTGAGTCGTCTGTACCTGGTGTATTTTTTGAAGGACGGAGTGGACTTTTTTGTCTGGGAGAACGCATTTTTGTTCGATCGAATTAAACTGGATTCCCAGGAATTCCTGTATCTGGGTTGGATCTAGTCTTGACTTTTTGAAGTTTATTATCCAGCCCAGATTTGTTAGTATTTCTAGCACCCTTGTGACAGCCTTCCCGCATTTTTGTTTGTCGTCTGCTACAACAAGAAAGTTGTCTAAATAGGGACCCAGGAGTATATCTTGCTTCCTTATGTAGGATGCCATTTCCGATATTGAGATCCCGAAGGGAAGGTACTGATATTGTAGGTGAGTGGGAACCTGAGCAATTTCCACTACCAATCTTAGGTATTGTTGGTGCTCTTCGCAGATTGGCACATGGTAATAGGCGTCGGTTAGGTCTATTACCACCATGTAACACCCTGGACTGAGTAATTTCACCGTCGACCCTAATGTCTCCATCTTGAATTTTTCCACCCGGATATATCGGTTTAACGATTTTAGATTGAATATCGTTCTCATTGAACCATCTGGTTTTGGTGTAAGGAAAAGGGTACTGTAGAACCCTTCTCCCACCTGTTGATGAGGTACCTTTTTTAACACTTTTTCTGTAAGAGTATCCGAACTTCTTTCTCTAACGTGGCCTGATTTTTCTTGGCCACCTGGGCGAATATTACTCTCCGTGGTGGGGTTTTGGTAAAACTCAGTCGCAGGCCCTTGGATAACAGATTTGTTATCCATCGAGAGGCAGGTAATGCTTCCCACTGATGGAGGAAATTTTGGAGCCTTCCTGCTTCCGGATTCCTGGCGTCATTGCTGTTTTGGGTGTGATCTAGGGGGAGGCTTATTGAAGAGGAATCCCTTATCTTTCCTCCAGGGTCTTCCTCGCATGGACCTATCCTCACAGCCTCCCCGGCCCCCTCTATTTCCTGATCCTCAAAAGGAAGAACGAGTATCACCCCAACGGCGTTTAAAGAAGGGAGGGAGTGGAAACCGTTTTTATTTTTTATCCGATGCTTTCTCCAATAGCTCATCTAATGTTTTCCCAAAGAGGTACTGACCCTCGCAAGGGACAGCACAAAGATTTACTTTTGACTGGAAGTCTGCGTTCCAGTTTTTTAGCCACAATGCCCGCCTTCCTGAGTTTGATAGGGCACACACACGGGTGGCACACCGAACGGAGTCCACCGACGCATCCGCTATAAAACCTGCCGCTTTCTGTATTGAGGCATTGCCTCTAAAAATCTCTCTTGGGCATTTATTTTTAAATTTGCTCAGTTAATTCCTCCAACCACTTGACCACAGCACGTGCTGTGCAAGTGGCGGCAACCCCAGGCTTAAATGACCACGCTGACACCTCCCAAGTGGATTTTAAGAAAGCATCAGCCTTCTTGTCAAGAGGGTCTTTTAAGGCACCCATATCTTCAAATGGTAGGGCTATCCCTTTTGAGGTGCTGGCGATGGCTGCATCTAGCCTTGGGGCTTTCTCCCATTTCTCACAGACTTCCTCATCAAACGGACATTTACGTTTTAGGGTCTGTGGAACCGCCATTTTTTTATTAGGTTTTTGCCATTCTCTTTTAATTAAATTTAAAAGGCTTTCATGAAAAGGAAAAAACCTTACATTTTTTCCCCTTTAAATTGCTAAACATTTAGTCTAGTACCGTGTGTTGTTCTTTGGGTGTTTCAACCCCCATAATTGACCTAACCAATTTTAGCAATTCCCCAATATTTTCAGATAAAAAAATAAGGGCGGCCACACTCATCATCTGAGGAGTGTAGTTCTGATACATCCGAGGGTGTTAATTCTTCCAACTCTTCCTCCGAGTCTACATCGGAGCTTTGGTTTTTTTTTTTAGAAGTATGGGTAGGGGTGGGTTTTCCAGTGTTGAACGCGGCTTGGTCATTTAACTGTTCTTTCACTGACATTTTCACTTCATCCCTAATAATGGTTTTAATGCTTTGGAGTAGGGATGACGACTCTTCGGCTACTGTTTTATCAATACACGGCCGACAGATCCGTTTTTTGTATGTTTTGGGGAGGGTTTCTCTGCATAACACATACACCCTATTCTTCTGCTTAGTGGTGGATTTTTTACCCTATAATATAAACATGATATATGGTTGTCACTAACGGTGTGCTTCGCCTTACAAAGGCACTCACCCACCGACCCATGAATACCACGACAGGCTGTGGGTCCTTCCTCTGGTACACATCCATCTGCAGCAGGGTCTGCCATGCTTAAGCTGTACAGCACTGAATGCTATGCGCTGTTTTAATTTTATATGAGTAGAGCGGTGTGCGCGCTCCTGGAACGACTTCCATCTGGAAGCGTCCAGCACACCCTCTTACTCCAGCGTGTGACGTCACTTCCGGAAGTCGTCACCCATTCAGTCGGCGCCAGCGTCGTGATGGGCACGCCTGCACCCCGGCCCAGCCTTCAAGCAGGAGCGGACGCCGGGGAGTCCAGGAAGGGGGACGAGCGCGGTCAAGCAGCTCTCTATGCCCAGGATTACAGGCGAGCACCAGTGCGCCCAGCTGCAGAACCCCCCCCCGCTCAGGGAACTAGGTGCTCTGGGATAAGCTGGGACTGGCAGCGGAGGACTCCTGAGCTCATTTAGGGTGACCGGCTTTGGACTGGTCATGTGCCTTTAAGACCAGGAACACTGGTCATGCGCCTTTAAGACCAGGTAATACTGGTCATGTGGCAAGAAATACTGGCCATGTTAAGTACAGGGGGAAGATGCAGGGGAAGAGTGCAGTACTTCCTTACCCGGATGCAGAGTCGTGCCCCTTTAATACAAAACTATAGCGTGTGTGTGTGTGCGCGCATGTGCGTTGGCAGGGTGGACCAAGATGGCCACTGGGAGTTTCAGAGGTGGTAAAGTCTCGCAGAGAGCGAGAGGTGCCAATTCGGGGGCGGGGCCACAGACGTGATGTGGGCGGAGCCTTGTGACTTCCATGAATAGGCCCAAGCCGGGGCCCAAATTTCTGCAGCCGGCGTGAGCAATACCAGCATTGCTGAGGTAAGCGATCGCTCCCGTGCGGGCGCGGCTTTCGGGATGCGGCCTACACATCAGACGAAGCCGGGGGCTAAATTTTTGCAGCCGGCCGGAGCGTTACATCAGGGAGGTGGGCCACAGGGAAGCTGAGGCTGCCTGTCAGCATGTGAATATCCCACTGCAGAGGCCCATCGCTGACTGGATCCACTCACCATCGGTGCGCATCGCGGCATGGAGCGGCCGCGGATGATGTGTTTCAGCGTTGAGGAAAGCGCGCGCACTCTATTGTTCTGCTGCAGGTCAGGTATTGCAGCGTGGACGGTGCAGGGATAAACCTCAATCTCAATCCACCATCCCTTTGTTAGGGAGGTGGAGAGGAACCGTCCGCCTCCTTGTGCCATCCGCTGTAACAGTGGTGGGACAGTGGGGGCTGCTCGGATGCCATAGAGAGGGGCCTCTGTACATCCACGGAGTTCAGTCCCCAGGTGGACAGGGCCAGCTGTCCAGCTATAGGCCTTGCTCCAGGAGGGGATACATGGAGGCGACACTCCATGTGCTCGCCCGTTGCTGGTGTGGGGAGATCGGGACCCGAAGGAAGTCGCCCCTGAGGTGAGCTCAGGCATGGCTTCCCATGTCGCAGGAGAGGGTACGGGGAGGTATACTCGCCGTGCTCGCCTGTTGATGATTCGGGGGAGATCGGAACCTTGAAAGGATCCGTAGCCCCCTTCACTCCGTTAATTAAAAAATAAAAATTTACAGAAAAGTAAAAAATAATAAAAACATTGGGGTCTGAACCAGACCCAAGTGCCTCCTACAGACACTAAGCAAGAACTGGTTAGCTGAGAGCCAGCAGGAGGGTGTATACTGCAGGGGAGGAGCTAACTTTCTTCGTATCACTTAGTGTCAGACTCCGCGTGGCAGCAGCATACACCACGGTCTGTGTCCCTCAATGAGGCGTAGGAGAAAAGAAGCCTGAAACAAATTGCCTCCACAACGTGTTGCCAAGGGCAGTCACACAAACAAAAATTAGGGCTCTGGAGTCTGTAAGGCAAACCTCCGACTCCCGACATTTTCCCGACTCCATAGCACTGGTCACTACTGAGCATGTACATAAAGAGCAGCACAGATTCCTCTCCACTAAAAGCCGAGACCCTTAGATCAGGGACAGAACATATATTTTCAGTAAGTTATGAAATGTCCTATAAATTAGGAAGAAAAAAAACCCTCAAAACTTACAGCACATCCTGCACCCAATTTAAAGAATTTGGGATTCCGAGTGGGAGCACTTTATACCAACTCCACCAAAATGGACATAGACTCCAACTCCACAGCTCTGCCTCAAGGAATCACTTCTGGATACTTGCACACTTATTTGAGAAGTGAGAACAACCGCTGAGCTTCTACAAAGATGTTTACAACAGATCTTCTGTGGCTGTAGAACAAATCTGTCTCTTCACATATCACATCTGTTGGCTATTGAGATCATGGATTTTGGGGGCCACATCACGTCTGCGTGGAATTCCATGAAGATAGAACGATTTGCACAAGCCTCATACACAGAAGATCTGTGGTCAGTTCTCAGATGTTTTATAAGGAACTCACACACCGTTTGGAACAACCTCCTACCCAGTGTATCTAGAAGAGTTGTTGGTTTGAGGCTGTTGTGATTTGTTTTACGATTTTCTTTTTTATTTAATTATACGACCATGCAAAGTGAGTGAACAAAAGAGAAATTACAATCAAACCAACACCAAGTGTTGTGAAGGCAAAGGACGGTCGGTCACACAAATTATTACTTGCAGAATGTCAGCTCGAAAAACCTTCCAACATCATGGACAATCAAGCACAGATCTTCTGTGAATGTGGCTTGTACAAATCCTTCTGTTTCAGTGTAATTTCAAACAGACTCGATGTGGCCCCCACAGATCCATGATCTCACAGAGTGAATTTGGGATTAGACAAAGACGGAAGGATTTGCACAAGCTCAGGTCTCCAAGATGTTTGGAACAACATCCATGCGGAAATCTCCCACTTTCGTTTTTTGTAGCTAGAAGAGGCATTGCAGCTGTCGAGGAGGCTAACACGTGGGCACACAAACTATCAATTCTTCTATGTAATTTTACACTGTTTGGAACAACCTCCCTGATGGTTCTTTCTAAGACATCATTGACAACCAACCACAGATCTTCTGTGGATGTCACATATAGAAGAATTTGCACATCACTGTAAATTCCAAACAAACTTGATGTGCCCCCCACAGATCCATGATCTCAACATAAAGTTGGTTTGGAATTACATGAAGAGACAGAAATATTTACACAAGCCCACATCTGTGACTAAAGGTACCTTCACACTGAACGATATCGCTAGCGATCCGTGACGTTGCAGCGTCCTGGATAGCGATATCGTTGAGTTTGACACGCAGCAGCGATCAGGATCCTGCTGTGCCATCGTTGGTCGGAGCTAGGAGGCCAGTACCTTATTTCGTCGCTGGATCTCCCGCAGACATCGTTGAATCGGCGTGTGTGACGCGGATTCAGCGAGGTCTTCACTGGTAACCAGGGTAAACATCGGGTTACTAAGCGCAGGGCCGCGCTTAGTAACCCGATGTTTACCCTGGTTACCAGCGTAAACGTATAAAAAAAAAAACACTACATACTTACATTCCGGTGTCTGTCCCCCGGCGCTGTGCTTCTCTGCACTGTGTCAGCGCCGGCCGGCCGGAAAGCAGAGCACAGCGGTGACGTCACCGCTGTGCTTTCCGGCTGGCGCTTACAGTGCAGGGAAGCACAACGCCGGGGGACAGACACCGGAATGTAAGTATGTAGTGTTTTTTGTTTTTGTTTTTTTTTTTTTACGTTTACGCTGGTAACCAGGGTAAACATCGGGTTACTAAGCGCGGCCCTGCGCTTAGTAACCCGATGTTTACCCTGGTTACCAGGGGACTTCGCATAGTTGGTCGCTGGAGAGCTGTCTGTGTGACAGCTCTCCAGCGACCACACAGCGACACTGCAGCGATCGGGATTGTTGTCTAGATCGCTGCAGCGTCGCTAAATGTGACGGTACCTTAACTCTGCAGGACGGTTGTTCCAAACTGTTCAAGTGTATCTACAAAAGCCTGAAAGCAAGCAAAGTGTGGTCACACCGAGTATTAACAGAGGTTATCCGGTACCATATTAATCGTTACTGTGGCCCAAGAACTTACTGGCAAGTAGTTGCCAACCACCCACCTGTTCTGCCAAAACCAGATCTCTACCCGCACAGAGCAGTCACCGATTGCTCCTGCGGCTCCTACTGATGTCTCAGCGACAGAGCAGTGGCTTCTCTACTGCTCTGTTGAGGGAGTGCGACTGCAGAGGCCATGCTGACTCCCGGCTAGCCTCAGCACCACATCAGCAGTCATGCCTCATTGAGAGAGCAGCCCAGAAGAAGACCTGCTGTGTTGACGTGGAGCAGCTGAATAGTCGGCAGGTAGTTCCTAACTAGTTAACTACCTGTCCATTAGTCCTGGATAACCCCTTTAATGTAAGAAATAAAAATTGGCGTGACCACCCTTTGACTTCACATCAGCCTCAAAACATTAATTTTTCCCAGGTACACACTTCTGAGTTTTTTTTTTTTTTTTAAAAAAAGATGCTTGGCAGGGAGATTAGGTCTCCAAGATGGTTGGGACAACCACATATCTGATTGTGTGAGATGATTTGAAGAGAGCATTTGTACAAGGCTCCATCCACAGATTTGATGATGAGATCATGGCTTTTGGGGGCCACATCTGTCATCATGAAATTGCATAATGTCAGAAAAAATGATGTGCACACTATAAATCAAAAGTCAATTGGTGCAGGCTGAACACCTAACAGTCCAAATATTAATGAAAAAAAAAAAAAATCAGCCGCACTCAAGATTGTTGAAAATTATGCAAAAAGTGTCATTTCTTTATTCATGCGTACAGACATCACCAGGTGATTCTTTTCACCCTTTTTTTTATTGGTGTTCAATTTTTTACCCTTTTTTTCCTCATTCTCTTCATTTTTTTTTCTTTTCATTTTTTTTTTTTGCCATTTACTTTGTATTTGTTTCATTGATGTTTTTTCTTCATTTATAATTTTCTTAAATTCTTTTCACTTTTTTATATATTTTTCTCTTTATTTTTTCATTCTTTTTATCAACATTCTTTCCCCCCTCCCCTATTTTTCCCTCCACCTAATGCCTCTTACTTCTTGTAAGTTTTTTTCATTTTACTTAGCTGCTAATTATCATATTTACTTTGGCTTTCTTTCTACTACTGAATCGCTGACCTTGTTATGCTCTTACACAGCCTCTTCTCATTTGCCCCACTGCGGTCATATCCTATCTCCATGGACACTAGCAACAACCCCTTGCACAAGCGCCAGGTGCCTAATTATATCCCCCATCCTCGGGATACACTGCGCATGCACCGAGTTCCTGTCTAACGCGCAGGCGCAATAGCACTACACACACACACACACACACACAAGCTCCTGCGTGTCATGCCTCTCTTCTGACTGCCGCAGCCACCTAGTTCCAGATATGACGACAGACGCTGTTTGCTTCTAGCGCGATCGCTACTCACACTTACTGCTGCATCATCCACCAGGCGAACAAGGCTCCTCCACACTTCTAACAGGACTGGTAACTATGTTGATTCTTTCATCTTGTCCCTGCCTCCTTACTTTAGGTTTATGTTTCCTTGACATCCCTTATTTTTACTCTTTTCTAGCCCCTTTTGGGACTTGCTCATAAATTTCTTCTCTCCATTTCTATTTTCACAAGGTCAGTATATGTTTGTAAAGGCTTGATCATTTCGCCTGAGTTATTTAATCATATGTGTCTTCTGCATGTCAGATGCGTGTCTTTTTGATTTTCTCCTACTCCTCCTGCCTATATGGGATAGTAATCCCCAGAGATATTTTGTAATGTCTTTTGTCATTATACTAGTTTATTGTACATAAGGTTGTATATATTTCTTGTGGTGGTTTGTTTCAGGAGGTATTATTTGATCATGGAGCCTATACCATGTATATACCTATATGTATGCCCTTGTATATATGTACAGCACATTCATACCATGTATTTGTTTTTACACTGAGGTTTTGACAAAGACCGCTACTGGTCGAAACGTTAACCTTGTTGTCCGCTATTACTATATGCCATAAGCACCCGGTGAGGTCTGTGCGCATGAATAAAGAAATAACACTTTTTGCATAATTTTCAACTGAGTGCGGCTGATTTTTTCATTGATATTTGATCATGAAATTGCATACAGCCTTGAAGGATTTTCACAATCCTACATCCACAGAAGATATGTGGTTATTTCTCCAAGATGTTTGGAACACATCCTTGAAAGACTGCAAGTACCCAGAAGAACTCATGTGGCTAAAGTGCAATCACACAAAATGGCGATCAAACAAAAGTAATAGTTGTTCTTCTGTAGTTTTCCAAGGATCTCAGCAAGGAAGTTGTTTCAATCATTGTGGAGAACTAGCCACAGATCTTCTGTGGATGGAGTCTTGTACAAATCTTTGTCTCTTCGTGTAATCCTAGACATACTCGATGTGGCCTCCACAGAACCATGCTCTCTATGTGGAGACAGAAAGATTTCCACAAGCCCACATCTGTGGCTAGTCCTCCAAGATGTTTGGAAAAACCGTCCTGCTGAGTTAATTCAAAGATGTCTTCACAACAGCCCAAGCATGACCCCATCTAATATTAAAAGGGGTTATCCAGGACTATAAAATAAAACCAAAATAAAAAATTTGCATTTAACTGTGGGCCTAAGGCATAAAGTGCCCCTGTCAGCAGGATTGTGCTCAGTGACAACAGTGTCAGATTGGCACCATTAAACTGATACCTGGTGATGAAATCCATCTTGTGGTTGTTGTGTAATCGTTCTTTTGTTTTGAGTTAATGATATGCTCGTGATCCCTCACTGACCTCCCCCTATTTTACATTATATAAATTTTATATTGAAAAAAAATAAAAATAATAATAATAATCACCTGCAGCAGGCTGGTGCCTGCACTGCAGCCTCATCACGCATGTAATGTGCAGTTGATTCTTTTCTTTGATGGTATCCATAAAATATATATATATATATATCCGTTTGAAAATGGTGCCGGCCGCTCCTGCGCAGTAACAGCCATCGGCAATCTGATAGCTGTTACTGCGCAGGCAGCGCCAACTTGAAGGAGGAATTTTTTTTCCCCCCTAGCAGGATGGTGCCTGCGATCACCGATAGTTGCTACTGCGCAGGCGCAGCTGGTGCCATTTTCAAACAGATTTTTATTTTTTATTTTTTTAAAGAATTTATGGATAAAGAAAGAAATGAAAAGAATGAACTGCACATATATTATCTAGCAGGCTGGCACATATATATATATAATGTAAAATAGGGGGTGGGTCAATGAGGGATCAGTGACCTGTCAGTAGCCATTCTGATGAATACCTAATCAGAGCACCACATGAAAACCCCCTACAGGCTGTCCCGAAGCACAAGCATATCATTAACTGAAAACTATGAGTAAAGATTGCACAACAACCACAAGTCGGATTTCATCACCTGGTGTCAGTGTAATCAGTATAATGGTGCCGACAATCCTGCTGACAGGTTTCCCTTAAAACAGGCAGGTCGTTGCTAATGACCTGCTTGTTCTCCCCAGCGCAGATTTCTCCCAACAAAGCAGTAACTGACGGCTCCTGTGGCTTCCGCTGGCGTCTGGTCAACAGAGCAGTGGCTTCTCTTCTGCTTGACTGTGACCGGTGACTGCAGAGGTCAAGCAGCAGGAAGCTCGTAGTCTCCCAGCATGAGTTGCTGTTGACATGAAGCAGCTCAATCGCTGGCAGGAGCGCTCATAGAATCATAACGATGGAATTAGAGAGCACAGGCAGGGTGTTGCTAACTCTAACCCTTAGCAACTATCTGCTATTTAGTCCTGGATAACCACTTGAATGCAATAAACAAAATAATTGGTGTAACCACCCTTTACCTTCACAATAGGTTTAAAGCAACCATTCTTCAAGGTACTTGCACAGTTTTTGAAGAACATCAGCAGGAAGTGTGCTCCTGACATCTTGGAGAAGTAGCCACAGAGCTTCTGTGTATGTAGCCTTGCACGCCTTGCACAAATCCTTCTCTCATCCCATAGCCCACACAGATTTGATGATGTAGCCACCATAAAGCTGTGATCTATACAAGTCTGTTTGGAAAGTTCATTGAGACTGAAGGATTTACATGTTCTCAAAGATGATTGGAACAAATTTCCTACGTCAGTCCTTCAAAAGCTGTGTGTAAGTGCCTAGAAGAGCTGATGCATGAGGCTGTTGGGGGACACCATTCTCTTCCATCACAACAATGATCCGAATTAGATTGTTTTGTTAATTCATGGAATGTGAAGTCAACGATCCACAGAAACTATTTTTTCTCCCGGTCACTTACCGTTGTCTCCGTACTCCAGGCGGACGGCCAGACCCAGCAGCCAGTCTATGGCTTCTTGGCGCTCTTGTACTTTGAAGGGACATGTGACATCTTTTAAATACTGTGAGGACGAAACAGAAAGCGTTATACCCGAAGGTCCACAAGGAGGCAATAGTCAGGAGTAACCATTCCTCTTCACAGCTCACGTCTTCCTCCCGTGCGGAGGTCACAGAGCATGCCCACAACACTACAGACTGTGGTGGCCTTTGGCACACGTAAAGCCATAACTCCAGCATGGTGGAGGCCATGATCTTACCTGCTCGTACTGATTCGCCCATTCCCCGCTGTGAATATTTCTGAGATTTCCCCGGTCTTCGATCTTGTAGTGTCTGATTTTCTGATCTTCTAACCAAACAATGAAGTTTCGGAATTCAGTCTCATCTGTGGAGAAATAAGATGTAATCAGTAAATGTATGTAAAAGTGCGGCTCCTGTATATCACAGAAATACACAGCCAGAATGCAAAACCGGACCGGAGTATTGGCAGACACCATCGTCTATGGAGGGAAGAGCCTGGCCGGCAGCAGGGCCATCAGGGTGGTCCCGGTATGTGGCTCTTCCCCAGAGGTACCATGGAAAGCGCAGCAGTGAACGGAGGCTCAGATCGTCATGTTGTGCCGCTCTATAAGGCACTGGCATCTGTCAGCTCAGGTGAGTGGTGCTATCATGTGGGTGGAAGTGGTTAGAGTGATTTTATCATAGGATTTCTCAATAACAAGGAGTAAATGAGTCGCAGAACAGTCAGGTTTATTATTTCTTTAGAGACGCAGGTAATTTAAGAATATTCACAACTACATGCACCGATTAGCCATTTAATAAGCCCCATCTAGAGTACAGCGCTCCATGTCCCCATCAAACCATCTACTGTATGTGGCAGCATCATACACAGAGCCACAAGTTTCAAGCAGCAGCTCTGCAGCACACAACAACCCATCTACATACAGTGCGATGCAGCACTGATCTCCATATCAGGACTAGTGTCACAAAAACAATCTACAGTACGGCAAAGCAATACCCGTCCTGTACAGGAGAAAGCGGGAAGACCCAATGGAACAGACACCATGGCACTGCACATCATACAAGCCCCCTTCAGAATAGCACATCATGTTTGAACAGGCTGCTCTACAGTAAGGCCTCTTTCACACTTCCGTCTTTCTTTTTCCGTCACAATCCGTCGTTTTGTGAAAAAAACGGCAAATGTTGCTGCTGGATCCGTTTTTTCTCATAGACTTGTATTAGCGACGGATTGTGACAGATGGCCTTCCGTTTCATCCGTCATGCGCTGGTTCCGTTGTAAATTTACTGCCGTCGGGCAGAGAAAGCATACAGAGGAACATTTTTTCTGCACGCTCAGCAACGGATCCTGCGCTGCCCGTCGGAATCCGGCGACAGATGCCATCTTTTTTTAAATTTTTTTTATATTCTCACCTTCCGGCGTCCCCCGCAGCCTTCTCATCCCCCCACCCCCCGATGTTCGCGATGCTGCCGGCAGCTCCGGTTCCCAGTGATGCTTTGCGAAATGACCCGAAACCGCTACGTCATTACAGGTCACTGTCTCGCTATGCATCACTGGGAACCGGAGCTGCTGGCAGCATCACGAGCATCGGGAAGGCTGCATGGGCTGCGCGGGACGCCAGAAGGTAAGAATATCACAATTTTTTTATTTTTAATTGTTTTTATCATGGGTTGTGTTGTGTATGCGTTTTCGCAGCGAAAAACTGCGGCAAAGACGCATACACTATGTGTGCACATAGCCTTCTAGGATTCACTGGAACCGTCAAAAAAAAAAAAGGCTCCAGTGCATCCGTTTTTTGTTTTTTTTTTTACAATCAGCACAGGATCCGTCTTTTCAACATTTTGACAGATCCTGTGCAGACTGTAAAAACGGAAAGAGGCCTAAAATGCGGTGTCCCATAATATACAGTTCGATCCAAAAATATGACGGTGAGTAAATATTTGTGATTTCTGCTCTTCAGGCCGCTATTTATTTAAAAAATGAAACCACAGAGTGGAAACAATTGAAGTGGGGACATTCAGGTTGTTGACTACAAATATCCTGTGAAACACTTAAAAATTGCAGTCTTTTTTTTTTCTCAAAGCCTCCTCATTTCAGAGGCTCAAAAGTAATTGGACAAATAAAAATGAACATTTTAGTTATGGTCAAGTTTTAATACTTTGTAGAGAATGTTGTGCAGCAATGATAGCCTGAAGTCTGGAAGCCATGGACGTCCCCAAACACTGGGTTTCCTCCTTTGTGATGCTTTGCCGCCTTTACTGCAGCTGACTACAGGTGTTTCTCGTCTTTGAATCTTTCTGGCTTATGTTTTGTCTTCAGCCTGTGAAATGTGGATCGATGGGGCCGAGATTTGGTGATTGACTCGGCCATTGCAGAATAATCCAGTTGCAGGAAGTTTTGGGTCATTGTCCATTTGTACAGTGAAGCTTCCTCCAACCAACCTTTGGTTGAATCTGAGCAGAAAGTTTCGCCCTGTACACTTCAGAATTCATCTGGCGGCTTCTGTCTTCAGTCACATCAAATCAATCAGCACTAGTGACTCTGTGCCATTGGAAGCCATGCATGCCCGCGCCATCACACTGCCTTCACCATGTGTTACAGAGGATGTGCTGTGACGAGGATCAGGAGCCATTCCAAGGCTTCTCCAGCTTTCTTCTTCCCCTCATTCTGATAGAGGTTGATCTTGGTTTTGCTTTTCCAGAACTGGGAGGCTTCTTTAGATTTTGCAAAAAAAAAACAAAACAAAACAAAAAAAAAAAAAAAAAAACACCACATCATCTAATCTGGCCTTTATTTTTCAAGCTCCTTAATGGATTGCACCTTCTGGTGCAAGCTCAATATTTGTCCTCACGAAGTCTTCTCTTAATGGTAGACTTGGTATTTAAGTATCTAAGTTCCAAGTTCCTGGAGGGTGTTATTTACTTGGGTGGGGTGGATGTTGTGAAGGGTTTTTTGTTTTTTTTTAACCAAGGAAAAGATTCTCTGATCATCCACCACTGTTGTCTTCAGGGAATGTCTACGCCTTTCTGTCTTCCTGAGCTTACCAGTGCACCCTTTGTTGATTTGGCTACTCGTACCATTTCTACTATCGCTGATGGATTCAGCTTAAGGATGGTCTGTTTCTCTTCCATTTAGAGCTCCTTTAATCTCCTGTTGTGAGTTCACAGCAACAGGATCTAAACGCAAATGCCAAGCTTGGAATCAGCTCCAGATCTTTTACCTGCTTAATTGATGGATTAACAAGGGAAAAGCCCATAAAAGAGATAAAGAAACCAAAAGTAATTGGACAGTTAAAAAGCAGCTACATAATAAAGTTGTAATCTACAAACCCTTATTGAAATTAGGATGTGAATACCCTCAAATTAAAGCCGAGATTCTGCACTTTAAACCCATATGGATTATATAAAATTGGATCTTCAATATGTTTTGGTAAACAACCTAGATAAAAAAAAAAAAAAAAAAAAAGTAAAAACCACTTTAGTGACAAAAATGTTTTTTAATGAAGTACAAAAATAGAATTAGACTTTCCAGTAACTTGGTTTCTAATAACCCACCACAGCAGCACACAGGAGGATGTCACCGCACCCCAATAGCGACAGGAAACACAAAAGAGGTCAGATAACACACTGGGGAGAGGATGTCGGAGGGGCTATTACCAAAGGACCACAATAGTACGAATGCTTCAAATTATATTTATTACTTGATCCAAACATCAAAAAATAATTGAGCAAAGGGTGGAATTACCCAGGATGTCGTGGCGAGTTATTAGAAACTGAATTACCAGTAAGTCTAATTCTTTTTTTCGTTACTAGCCAAGCACGACAGCACACAAGAGAAATATCAAAGAGTAATGTCTAGGGAGACAAATCTCCAATGGATGCCATATGAAGTCTGAAATGCTTTGAAAAAAAAAATGTGGACCTCTGCAGATCTGCTACATGGAACTGCTGGCTTTCCCAGCCCAGGAGACATACCACCATAGTGGTAGTGGAGGCGAGAAATTCTGGAGCTGGTAGGCCTCAGTAATCGCTCTCTTTATCCAGTTGCTGTTACGGGGATACAAGGAGGGCGAGAGCTAATAACCCGGGCCCCTGCAATTTCCCTCAGACTAGGGTAACCCTGTCTGACCCTCTACCTGAAGTTTACACTGAAGGTGTGCATGTCCAGGCCTCCACCCTCACCCTGATTCCTGATACAGCCCTAGACTGAGCACCACCGCCCACCACCCAGTGAATGCAATAGACCAATACCCACAATAACAAACAAGGATAAAGGAAAATATACACCACGTCGCAGTCAATCAGGAATACACTATAAATGTGCAGGGCAAAATAAATACAAATATAGGAAGGAGTAAATAAGACAAAGGAAAATACACCACCAGCAACGATTCTCCAACAACCAGCTCTCCACTCCGGACCGAGATAACTACGGATAAGACAGAAGCTATAAATCGGCGACGCCCAAAGATCAGGAGAACCATTTAAAGGAAATGGGCATGGCCCAGCTTCCAATCCGAGGATCCGATAAATTAACCCCGGAGCAGCCAGACGAAAACTAGCCGACGCCAATGAGCAAACAGTGGTCAAACGCGGAATTACCGCTGTCTGTCAGACGACCTGGTCTGAACAGTGTCCGACATGACAGTTGCCCAGCATGGTCTTGGAAGTTTTCTTCACCTTATTCTAGCCATAAAGCTGAATAAACAGATTTTGGTCTTTCCTCCCACTCTTGGAGATACTGAAGTACCACTCTTCTTAAGTCCAGAGTGTGGATTTCCTCTTCCTTCTTGTTCTTTGGGTTCTGCAGAAGGAGGGTAGCATTATCTCCTGAGATCTGTCCGAGACTACTTTCGATAGAAACGATGGATCGAGACGGAGTACTAGTCGGGTCTTCCAGTATTCTCAAGTATGGCTCGTTTATTGAGAGATCCTGTAGTTTGCTCACTTGTCTGGCTGTAGTGATTGCCACTAGGAAAGCAGTTTTCCAGTACAGGGTCTAGTTTTAATTGATGTTAAAGGGCTGACACTTCCACCATTTGAGCCCTCAAGTACAATATTAAGGTCCCAGGAGGGAACTAGATTAAACATCCTGGGACACAGGCAGGTGGGCTGCTGTCAAATCTTTTCACGCAGCGATGCTTAGCCAGGCACTGGTCGAAATAGGAATTTAACTCTGCCATGTCAACCTTTAGGCTATGTGCACACGTAGGAAATGTGGTGCAGAATTTTCTGCACTAAATCTGCATCTCCTGGCAGAATCCGCAGGTGCAGATTTTCTGCAGTTTTTGTGCGTTTTTGTTGCGGATTTTCTGCAGTTTTTGTGCAGATTTTACCATTGTGGATTTTTTATCATGGAGGGGTGCAAAAACGCTGCAGAACTGCACAAAAGAAGTGACATGTACTTTTAAATCTGCAGCAATTCCGCACAGATTTTTCCGCACCATTTGCACAGCTTTTTTTTACCATTGATTTACATTGTACTGTAAATCACAGTGCGGAATTGCACCTTTTCTGCGCAGAAAAATCCGCTGCAGTTCTGCAGGAAATCTGCAACGTGTGCACATAGCCATAGGCTATGTGCACACGTAAGAAAAGAGGTGCAGAATTTTCTGCACAAAATCCGCAGCTCCTGGCAGAATCCGCAGCTGCGGATTTGATGCGAATTTTGTGCGGTTTGTACGTGGAATTGCTGCGGATTTTGTGCGGATTTTGCCACTGCGGATCTTTTAACATGGAGGGGTGCAGAAACGCTGCAGATCCGCACAAAAGAAGTGACATGCACTTCTTTGAAATCCGCAGCAATTCTGCACTGATTTTTCTGCACCATTTGCACAGCCATTTTTTTTTCCATAGAATAACATTATACTGTACATCACAGTGCGAATCTGCAGCGTTTCTGCGTGGAAAAATCCGCTGCGGATCCGCAGCAAATCCGTATTGTGTGCACACAGCCTTAGGGTACTGCGTTTGAGACCTTTCTCAAAGCCTTCTTGCAGGAAGTAAATAATCTGGGCGATGTTTGGTTGCCAAGGATTTGGATGTTCAGGTGCACACCATGATATGAATGTCTTCCAGGTTTTGTGATATATGGCATTAGTTATCGGCTTCCTACTTTTCTGAATGGTCTTAAGGACTCTGTCCGAGAGGCCCCTGGCTTTTAAAAATGGAGAAATCAGAAGTCAGGCTGCTAGGTGTAAATTCTCAATATCTGGATGGTAAATTGGCCCCTGGTGAAGTAGGTCACTGTCTGGAGGAAGGATCAGGGGACCATCCAGTCAGGTTGCTTAAGGTGCCAAACCAACTTCTTTTCGTCCAGAGTGGTGCTATCAGTATTACTTTGGTCCGCTCGGTTCTTATTTTATGCAGAGTTTTGGACAGAATTGGGACCAAAGGGAAGATGTACACACCAGCTTGAACTTCCACTGGTGGGCAAAGGGGTCCACACCTAGACAGGCATCGTCTGCAATGAGAAATACTGGGTTACCTTTGCATTCTAGCATCCTGCAAACAGATCCACTTCTGGGTAACCCCACTTCCTGGTCAATACCTGGAAGACTTCGGAATTTAGACGCCACTCTTCTGGGTGAATATCTCTCCTGCACAGGAAGTCAGCCTGAACATTATCAACCCTCCATATAACAGGAACAGTTAAAGGGAACCTGTCACCCCGTTTTTTCAGTATGAGATAAAAATACCGTTAAATAGGGCCTGAGCTGTGTTTTACAACAGTGTATTTTTTGTCCCGATTCCCCACCTATGCTGCCGCAATACCTTACAAAAGTCGCCATTTTCGCCTGTCAATCACGCTGGTCTGGTCAAATGGGCGTGGTGAAATCGCTGTTTCTCCCCCACCTCTTGCTTTTCTTCCCGGTGTTGGCGTAGTGGTTCGCGCATGCGCAACAGCCGAATGCACTGCGCAGCGGCAGAAAAAGAGCACGATCTGCGCTATTTACCGGTTTATCGGTGGCCATCTTCCTGAGGCCGCGCGTGCGCAGATGGAGTGCTCTGCTTCCCGGGGCTTCAGGAAAATGGCAGCGGGATGCCACGCGTGCGCAGATGGAGATCGCGGCGGACATTTTCCTGAAGCATGGGAGACAATACAATGGCTTTCCACCCTCTTTTGCTTGCATCCACCTTTATGGTCACCAAAGGGTCCTGGATCTAAGGGACTCCTCTGTTAAGGTTTCTTAGAATGATCCACCAAGATAGAGAGGTTTTACCCAGGCAGGTATTGGAATTTTCTTGCTCAGGGATTTTGGAGATCCATTCCAATTTGTAAGAATATAGCTCTGGAGGGTTCTGGTGTGTGCTTGGGCCCAGGCCACTATCGGGAGGCAGGATGTCATGGAGCCAAGAACTGATATTATATTTTGCTATATCGGTGAGGTTCGCTAAGTAGGATGCCTACCCATGATCTTAACTGGATCTGTCTCTGCTTGGGTAAAAAGAATGCCTGTGAGAATCCAGTAGAAACCCTAGGAATGTCGTCTTTCTGGATGGAACCATATTTGACAGATGTCAGAATATGGGTCGTCTGTCGATGCTCCTGGAGTAACTGTATAGAGGGGGCCACAAGCAAGAAGTCGTCGAGGTATGGTATTATACAGATATTCTGACCTCTGGTGTGAGCCATGACTTCCGCCATAATCTTCATGAAGACTTGTGGCGCCAAAGCTATCCCGAATGGCAGAACATTGAACGATAATACACTGTTTCCAGTGGATAACTACAAATCTCAGAAACTTCCGCTCAGTTGGGTGAATCGGGACGTGATAGTATGCATCTTGAAAATTGATTGAAGCCATGGCAAAAATCTGTCCTATCAGGGGGAACTGTTGATCTGATGGATTCTATCTTGAACCTATATAAAGTTTTGGTTCAGGGGTTTCAGGCTGATTATAATTCGGTAGGGTCCCCTGTTTTTCTCCATCTCTGGAACTAGCGAGACCACCCCCCCCGAGGATAAGCAGGGTGGTTTTTTTTGTTGTTTTTTTTTTTTTTTTTTACACTGGAATTTAAGGTGTCTTGAAGTTTGTGGAGAGTCTGGTTATTCTCACTCTGTGAGGGATAGTTGGACCCATAGGTTTATACACACCCTGTGCCACTGTGGAAGGAATCCTGAAATCCGAGACTTTCCTTTTGGTGTCATGGTTTGTTCGGACGCTGGTCCTGGGAGAGAAATTACTGCCCTGGCTACCTTTTGGATAGCGCCACCTCCACATCTTCTCTTTACCTCTGTACTGAGGAGGCTGCTCCTGAGGGGGCCGACAGGATCGTTTTCTAGAGCCTCTTGGCTCAGGCAGGGATTTCTTCTTGTCCGAAGCCTTCTCTAGTAAGTCGCTTAGGGCTGGTCCAAACATGTACCTTCCCTTAAAAAAGGAATAGAACACAGCTTCATTTTTGAAGTTACATCACCAACCCATGACTTTAGCCAGAGTGCACCTCACTGAATTTGATAAGGCTGACAATCTCACTAGCACCCATAGTGATTCCGCTGAAGCGTCTGCTAAAAATCCCTTAGCCTTCTGGAGGAGAGGTAATGACGTTAGAATGTCTTCTCTGGGAGTACCCACAGAAAGACGTTCCTCTAGCTGAACAAGTAAACGAGACATTAATACAGTTTCCACATGTGTAGCTAGATCAGTGTTCAGCAGCCTTGCAGACATCTCCCAAGATTTTCTCTTAAGGCCCTCCATTTTGCGCTCTAGGGGGATCCTTCAGCTGGGAGGAATCCTCAAATAGCAAGGTTGTCTTGTAAGCCTAAATATCTATCTTCGGTACACCAGACCAGCATTCCAGAGTTTAATCACCCTCTGGAAACCTGTCTTTCTACGGGAGTGCTTAACCTATTCTCCAGAGAGACCCATTCCTTCAAAACTATCTTCCGGATATTTTTCTGTATGGTGAACACTAGCTTTCTCCTTGACTGGAGACCATCGAACATCTCTTCTACTGTACGGGTAGTATTTTCCTCTTCTACCTCCATGGTTCTCCTTAACGTTATAAAATGAGCTCTTCCAAAGTTTCAGAGGAAAAATAGTATTTCCTATCCTGGAGAGCTTCAGGGCCAGTGCTTATAACTCACCCTCCACCAGAAGTTCCTCCGGCATGGACATCTCCTCCTGAGAATCTGAATCCTCTTCCTGGCAAATCTTCCTCTTTTTAGCCATTGGAAGGATAATTGTAGCAGGTGCCAAATGGGAGAAAGAGGCCAGGGAAGACTGGATCTCCTGGTGGACTATCCCTTTAATTTCCTCCCTTAAGGAAACTCGCTCTACTCTTGACAATTTTCTCCATACACTCTTGGCATAGGGGCTTTCTATGTGAAGATATAACTTTCTTTGCACAGATTGCACACTTGTGACTCCTGGTCTTAAATTGGTTCCTTGTCCCCCTGAAAGGGAAGAAGGAATAACCCATCATGCCCTGTACCTGCACCATGGAGTGGACACCCAATGCCAGACTACTTACAGGGACAGGAACAGCGCTGGGCTCTGCAAATGCATAAGGACCTAAATTCTATGTGCTACCATCATATGATTAGTCCTACCTTTAGTCTGTCTTCAGTCCTTGGCTATTATACTGGCGACCGGACCCAGCGCCCTCTCTATATTACACTGTGTGCAGAATTAATAGGCAAGTTGTATTTTGATCACATGATACATGTTGTCCTACTCCAAGCTGTTCAGGTTTGAGAGCCAACTACCAATTAAGTAAATCAGGTGATGTGCATCTCTGTAACGAGGAGGGGTGTTGTCCAATGACATCAAAACCCTATATAAGGTGTGCTTAATTATTAGGCAACTTCCTTTCCTTTGGCAAAATGGGTCAGAATAGAGATTTGACGGGCTCTTTAAAGTCCAAAATTGTGAGATGTCTCGCAGAGGGATACAGCAGTCTTGAAATTGCCAAACTTTTGAGACATGATCACCAAACAATCAAGCGTTTCATGGCAAATAGCCAACAGGGTCGCAAGAAGCCTGTTGGGCAAAAAAGGCACAAAATAACTGCCCATGAATTGAGGAAAATCAAGTGTGAAGCTGCCAAGATGCCATTTGCCACCAGTTTTGCCATATTTCAGAGCTGCAACGTTACTGGAGTAACAAAAAGCACAAGGTGTGCGATACTCAGAGACATGGTCAAGGTAAGGAAGGCTGAAAAACGACCACCTTTGGTTTCAAAATATTTTATTAGATTTCCAATTTTGACGGGGGAGGGGAGAGATGGGAGGGGAGGGGGGGGAGGGAAAGGGTATGGAAAATGGAAAAGAGACACACCCCCTAACAATTGGGAGGGGGATAACAATTCTGCTTTCACATTTGAAATGCATGGAATATAATAATGCAGGAACTACTGTATTTTCTGGCGTATAAGACTACTTTTTAACCCCTGAAAATCTTCTTAAAAGTCGGGGGTCGTCTTATACGCCGGGTGCCGTCTTGTACGCCGAGTGCAGACACCAATGTGTATATGGTGGGTGGGGGGGGAGTGGTCCCGGTGACGAAGAGGGGTCTTCTCACAGGAAAGTGTGAGTGGAGTATCCCCCATTACCTCATTGTAGCTGCAGCATGGGGTCTCTGTGCTGGGGAGAGGCGGCAGCTGCTGCTCCTCTTTGTGCCGCATGGGCGCTGTGCTGTGGGGCGGTGGCCGCCGCCGCTCCCCAGCACCCCACACTGCAGCTACAATGAGGTAATGGGGGATACTCCACTCACACTTTCCTGTGAGATGCCCCCTCTTCGTCATCAGGACCACTCCCCCCCCCCCCCAAAAGGCACATTAGTCACCGGCCCTATAAGACGACATACGGCGTATAAGAAGACCCCCGACTTTTAAGAAGATTTTATATTTTAACTGGAAAAGTTGGGGGGTCGTCTTATACGCCCAGTCGTCTTATATGCCGGAAAATACGGTATGTACATTTCTAAAATAGTCAAAGTCGTGTGTAAGAACAGTAGAAACATTAAACGTCACATTGTTTGACTTTTTATATGAGTCAACGAAAGTGCTAAGGACAGGAGTATTTTCTATGGTTAACGAATGGAGCATGAACAGGTCTGTTGTTTCAAGTGATAGGTGTAGGGAATTGCTGATCCCATCTGGACCATTTTTTTGCGAATTTTGAGCATTGGTTGTTTGTAATTGCGAAGTGGAACTCGTGGGATCTATGTAGAGAGATTCTTGAAATAATGTCTTTTGTTGATGGGGTTTGTTGAGTTTTCCAAAGGGAGGCAATGAAGTTTTTTACCACTAAGCATATGTGTATCACTAATAGCTTCAGATTATGGTCGAGCTGACCGAGTTCAAGAGACAACAAAGCGCTCTGGGGCTTCAGATCAAAGGGTTCAATGGTAAGTTTGTCAATTATCTCTTTAGAAATTTTCTTCCATAGGGGGTTTACCGCTGGGCAGCTCCAAAATATGTGTATTATGTCACCCCTCTGGCCACAGCCTCTCCAGCATTGAGCAGAATTTATAGAATCCATGTGTGCCAATCTGCTGGGGGTGTAGTACCATCTTGAAACTACTTTGAAGTGAGTCTCTTGAAGGGACATTGAGAGGGTGGACTGGTAGGAAGTGGGAAAAACAACCACCTTTGAACAAGAAACATAAGATAAAACAACAAGACTGGGCCAAGAAATTTCTTAAGACTGACTTTTCAAAGGTTTATGGACTGATGAAATGAGAGTGACTCTTGATGGGCCAGAGGCTGGATCAGTAAAGGGCAGAGAGCTCCATTCCAACTCAGACGCATGGTGGAGGTGGGGTACTGGTATGGGCTGGTATAATCAAAGATGAACTTGTGGGACCTTTTTGGGTTGAGGATGGAGTGAAGCTCAACTCCAAGACCTACTGCCAGTTTCTGGAAGACAACTTCTTCAAGCAGTGGTACAGGAAGAAGTCGGTATCGTTCAAGAAAAACATGATTTTCATGCAGGACAATGCTCCATCACGTGCCTCCAACTACTCTACAGTGTGTCTGGCGCAGAAAACAGTAGTGACTTAAATTAAGAGACCCACGTCTGACATCACTTCCGACGACCGGGGAGAAGCCGGAAGCAACCAGCATGTCGCGTCCCACACTTCACCAGCACGGCGCGCGAGGAGGGGAGGAGATGGGCCTCAGAGGCTTCCAGCCTGAAGACCCCCCCCAGACCTTACCAGAAGACACAGACTGGAGGGGAGAGTCCCGAGTACATAGGAGACAGAAACAACATAAGGAGAAGAGGTAGACCCAAATCAGTCTCCAGCTGCCCGGCTAGTATATTTCCCCAGTGTCTGCTGCCAGAGCACTTTAGGATGACCTCTTCATCCCTATAGGGACAGGAAAAACACTGGAGACAATGTGGGAGGGACTATCTGACCTCTTTTGTGTTTCCTGTCCCTATTAGGGTGCGGTCACATCTTCCTATGTGCTGTCGTGGGGGGGTTAGAGAAAACAAAAATAAAATAGTTGATTTGTATAAAATGTAAACAGTCATTGGTGGGCAGCGACACTAGCAGAATGCCTTGCTGTGACATCATCAAGTGTAGAGATTCTCGCTCCGCAGAAGGGAATCACTGAGCGCAGGTCTTTGTCGATAACAAGGTAGGTTTATTGCTTTTCTCCACACTCAATGAAAACGCTTTTCCCAACATAACAGAATGAAACTATAACAGCTTTTCTTCAGCCCAATACTGACTCACCACAGCATGGCCATTAGTTGTCGCAGGCAGTCTGTAAATCAGCACTCCACGTCTTGTGGTGTAGGTGGAAATCGATGACATGCAATGAAGAACTCCCAGCACTGCATGGAAATCAACACTGGCTTCTCTCCAGCTCCATTACCACCTCCCAAACAGATCACATTTGCTGGTCACTCACCAGCTCCAACAGACTTCTCAGCTTCCCCCGCTAACTGACAAAGAACACCGGGCCTGGATCTAGGCATAGCTAGCCAGATGCGCTTAAGGACCGCCAGGGCTAAGTCGTAACCCTCGCCTACCTCAAAAGTTCATATGAAGAACAGGACAATGAGAAATGTAGAGTGTGACCAGTGATGGCACAGGAATCCTAGAACTGTCCCTACAGGGCAGTAGCGAGGCCATCAGTGCAGTAATGGAGTAGTGAGGCTCCCCTGCCCAGCACAGCCTGTCCCACACAAGACTCCCCCACCCCAGCACAGCGTGTCCCACACAGGACCCCCTGTGGAGAGACACAAGGGGGTGTTGGCGGGTGCCCAGGTCTGCTAGCCGGAATCGCATTGACTAGGGTTCATGCCACCAAACATCCGCTCTCCCTTTAACGTGAACATAATGCTACCTAGACAGCACAGGGTGATGGTAAAACAGTGTGGCAACGCTTTATTGAACCACACAACAGGCAGATAACGCGTAGAACAGTCATAGCAAAATACCCCAAGATGGTAAACATTACAGAGTCTCACCCTTCTGCTAACTCGGCGGGATAATGGCAGCTACCCCACCTGTGGCACACAGAGAGGAGGTAACGACAAGTATAGGAAGATGACAGTCCATTTAGGTACAAGGCCAGGTGACCTGAGGGTCACCACCTGGCTACTCCGAACATCTCCATGGAGCCAGAAGGATCCCAATCCTGACTTTCTCAAAACGTATCCATGGTTCAGCGATGGTCAATGGAGAAGATCTGTATTCTTCCAACCGGGGCAGAGGTCCCCTAGTTTGTTTCCTGTGGAATGATAGAGCAGTGTCCCTCACGAAGGAGCCATGATGTATTGGCAGCAGTCCTGTAAGGTCCCCTGGATGTCTTGGCAGAATCTCTGGCTGTTTCTCTGAACACTTAACTCATATAGAGACATCTCATGGTTACATATAATTAATCAGGTATTAATACCATTAGTACCAGGGACTATAGGACCTATCATCATATATTAAATAGCAACACCGGAAAAAGATGACACAAGGTCATGGTTACAACTTTAGAAAAAACTTTATTAAGGATAACAAGCTTGTTATCCTTAATAAAGTTTTTTCTAAAGTTGTAACCATGACCTTGTGTCATCTTTTTCCGGTGTTGCTATTCTCTGAACACTGGCAGATCCTCCTTTTTATAGGTCACATCCAAATATGACTTTACCTGCCGTCTTTAGATTTTTTTTTCATTTTTTGTTTTTATGAAGTACAACTTTAGTTAATTACAAATTTAAAGGTTTTTTTTTCTTCATCAGTTAATTTTTTACAGATTTCTAAAGTTTTGAAAGAGTGCGGATTTTGGCCTGGTATGGCTTAACATTTTTTTATCATATCTCAGGCTAGAATTAAGATAAAGAGGTGGGAGAGGCATCATTTTTCTCAGAAAGGTACCAGCTTTCACTTGATATGTCACAAGACTGTCTTTATATTTATTTTGTTTCGGAGAAATCAAATTCAAAATTTTGATGCAATTGTGAAAAAAATGCAAGTGTGTTACTTGTGTTCTTGTTTATATTTGTACAGAGATTCAACTTGGGACCTATCAAATATTTTTTTTTTTGCTTAAGCCTTGAATAATTTGATTTTATGTTTGCGCGAGTTTCTTCCTTTTTTCTTTTCAAATTATTGAATTCAACATATGCAACAATAAAGAAACAAAAAAATACCGAACTGCCAGAATAAATACATTCTTAACCCCTTCACGACATGCACCGTACTAGTATGGCGCAGGTAGTGTCTGCCCCTTTGATGTGGGCTCCGGCGCTGAGCCCACATCAAAGTCGCAACATGTCAGCCGTTTTGAATTGCGATCCACCCGCCGCTATTAACTAGTTAAATGCCGCTGCCAAACTGATGGCTTCGGGTCGGAAATGCTCGCATCGCCGACCCCCCCACATGATCGGGGGTCAGCGATGTGTTGGCATAACAACCAGAGGTCGACTTGAGACCTCCATGGTTGTTGATGCCGGATTGCTATGAGCGCCACCCTGTGGTCAGCGCTCATAGCAATGCAATAAATCTACTACATAGGGGCGATCTGACTATCGCTCCTATGTAGCAGAGCCGATCAGGCTATGCCAGCTTCTAGTCTCCCATAGAGGCTATTGAAGCATGGCAAAAGTAAAAAAAAAATAAAAAAAAAAAAAAGATTAACCTGATCGCTAAATGGCATAGCAAGTCAACGCGACATTGCATTAAAATGCAATAACGGGCAATCAAAAGAACATATCTGCACAAAAGTGGTATCATTAAAAATGTCAGCTCGGCACGCAAAAAATAAGCCCTCACCCAACCCGAGATCACGAAAAATGGAGACGCTATGGGTATCGGAAGATGGCGCTTTTTTATTTTTTTAAAGCAAAGGTTGGAATTTTTTTCACCACTTAGATAAAAAATAACCTACACATGTTTGATGTCTATGAACTCGTAATGACCTGGAGAATCATAATTACAGGTTAGTTTTAGCATTTAGTGAACCTAGCAAAAAAGCCAAACAAAAAACAAGTGTGAGATTACACTTTTTTTGCAATTTCACCGCACTTGGAATGTTTTTCCCCATTTTCTAATACAAGACATGGTAAAACCAGTGGTGACGTTAAAAAGTACAACTCGTCCCGCAAAAAACAAACCCTCACATGGCCATATTGACGGAAAAATAAAAAAGTTATGTCTCTGGGAAGGAGGGGAGAGAAAAACGAAAACGCAAAAAAGAAAGGCTGCGTCTTGAAGGGGTTAATCATTTTAACACAACTTGCTCAGCATTACTTTTTTAGGATCGAGTCGGGTTTCGCGAAAGTGGAGTCGGGTGAAATCGGCCGATTATCGCGCAAAGTCGGGGATCGACCAAAACACGAAACCCAATGCAAGTCAATGGGGAACCTCCTCCTCTCTCCCCCGTGACGCCGCAGAAACTCTCTCCCCCCCTGTGACGCCGCAGAAAGCAAGCCGGAACCTATGTCATCACGCTGCCCACACTCCTTCATTGGCTGAAAAAAATGGAGGGGAAAGCGTCATATGAAAAGCGACTTTGGCGCAAAGATCGCCGACCGCATGGCCGATCCCACACTTTGCTGAAAGTCGGCGATTTTTTAAAATGTCCGATCCGTTTCGCTCAACCCTACTTACTAGCAATAGCCATTTCCTTTTGTCTCATAGCATGGACGGCCTTGTCATGGTGTTCGGCTCCACCTGAGATAATATCTGGTTTTTGTAACTTTTACAATGTCTGGTTTTCTTGGATACACAAAGGATGACGCTGAACCAGAAGGTGCAAAAAAAGTCACTTCTACTTCTTCATTTTCACAATCTTTGAAGATTACAGTAGCCGCCACCAGCGCCGATCATATTCACAGGTCACATAACCAGTTATGCCATCCATTGCCAATCTTGTGCCGCCTTCTACCTCTTCATGGACTTCACCGTCTTTGCTGAATGAAAAAATCCTTGTTTTTATTTCTGCTTCACTACATGGAATGATAGTCCGGTACTGCCGAGTCCCTGTGATGGGTTCTGCTTCCTGTTACTGATGTTTTCCAAACTCTCCTCCTCCTCTTTGTAGTCCTGGTTTGTACAATACATGAACTGGATGTTAAGGCCATGTTCACGCGTTCCTGATTTCCCTGCTGTTTTTTCTGCACTAAAACCGCAGCTCTTGGCAGAAAACGCAGGTGCGTTTTTAGGTGCGTTTTTTGATGCGGTTTTTAGTGCGTTTTTTTATGCAGTTTTCTCTGCAGATTGTGTTTGACACAAATAAAGCTTACTGCAGTGGGGGGGGGGGGGGGGGGGAAAAAATGATGTCATTTCCTTGTCCAACCCTTTTCTTCTTCCATCCTCCATTTTGGAACTTAACACACCAAAATGAGTGGACGTGTTTGTAATGACAGCGCTCTGCAGAGTGCTGAGTGTAGGCCAGATCACAGCCCGCGGATGATAGGGTTGCTATTGTAAGGTGGCACTAAGCCCGGTTAATAATGGAGAAGCGTCAATAAGACGCCTATCCATTATTAATCCTATGAAAGGGTTACTATAATATATGGGGACCCCGGAAAAAAAAAAAAAATACGTAGGGTCCCCCTATATTTTTAGGCCAGAAAGGCTAGGCAGACAGCCGTGGGCCATTATTTGTGGCCTGGGAAGGGGTTAACATACACATGGCTGTTCCCAGGCTATGAATATTAACCCACAGCTGTCTGCATAGCCTTTCTGGCACTAAAATATAGAGGGCCCCGGAAAAAAAAAGTGTTGGGGTCCCCCTATATTTTTAGGCCAGAAAGGCTAGGCAGACAGCCGTGGGCCAATATTTGAGGCCCAGGAAGGGGTTAAAATACCCCTGGCTTTTCCCAGGCCATGAATATAAGCCCACAGCTGTCTGCGTAGCCTTTCTGGCACTAAAAAATAGGGGGCCCGGAAAAAAAAAAAAAAGTGTTGGGGTCCCCCTATATTTTTAGGCCAGAAAGGCTACGCAGACAGCCGTGGGCTTATATTCATAGACTAGGAAAGGGGCCATGGATATTTGCCCCCCCCCCCCTGGCTACAAATATAAGCCCGCAGCCGCCCCGGAAAAGGCACATCAAAAAGATGCGCCAATTCCGGCACTTAGCCCCTCTCTTCCCACTCCCGTGTAGCGGTGGGATATGGGGTAATGAGGGGTTAATGCCACCTTGCTATTGTAAGGTGGCATTAAGCCCGGTTAATAATGGAGAGGCGTCAATAAGACGCCTATCCATTATTAATCAAATGAAAGGGTTAAAAAAAAAAAAACCACAAACACTAGAAAAAAAATATTTTAATGAAATAAAGACACCCACTTTTTGACCATATTTTATTGTACGCTCAATCCGTCCTGAAGACCCTCGACCTGAAAAAGACGCAAAATAAAAAAACAAATTCATACTCCCTGGCCCTGTCCGCAGAAATCCATCGAGGGTCCCACAAAGATCTTCCATGGAGAACAGACACATCCAGAGATATGTCTGCTCTCCACGGCTGCAGCAACACACTGCCAGGAGCCATAGTTCCTGTCAGTGTGTCACTGCGCATGCGCGAGCGAGTTTACCGGCGGTCATTGACCCCGGCACTCTCGCTTAACGGCAGTGCTGCGTGGGAAAGTTCAACGCAGCTGTACTGCCGTTAACCGAGACGCCGGAGCCATTGAACTCTGGAACAGTACGCGATACACTGCTAGGAGCTTCGCTCCTGGCAGTGTATCGCCGGAGAGCAGCCGATCGGCGTGGGACGCTCGTTTTATGGATTCTGCGGACAGGGAGTATGAATTTGATTTTTTTATTTTGGGATTTTTTCTAGGGGATCGAGGGCTTCGCCTACCAGTGTGCTGTTGGTGAGTATATACTCTGTGTTATATGTTGTATGTACTGTGTGTCATGTATGTGTATTGTGTGTGTTTTGTGTAACTTTACAACTGTGCTAAGTCGCCGGACACAGGGACAACTCTCCCATCCTAATACCGGATGGGAGTAGTAGTCCCATACGGCGACTTAGCACAATGGTGGCACTAGCGTCGCATGGGGACACACACACACACACACAGACACAGACACACACACACACACACACACACACACACCAAATCTATCAAACGGCTGACATCGATCCCCATGCGACGGTATGCCTCCATGTCTCTTCGGGATACAGGACCACACTCCGCCCACGCACTTCCGCCCACGCACTTCCGCCCGCTTCCCCGCACTTCCTGCTGCAGCGGTTTCTCCACCCATAACCGCAATAAAACCCGCAGATATATTTTTGATCTGCGGGTTTTACTGCGGGTTTGACCTCACAATGGAGGTCTATGGGTGCAGAACCGCTGCAGTTCCGCACAAAGAAGTGACATGGTCCTTCTTTTTTACCGCAGCTATTCAGCACGGCTTTTTTATTGAATTTCAGCATCATGTGCACAGCGTTTCCTGTTTTCCATAGGGTTACATTGTACTGTACCCTGCATGGAAAACAGCTGCGGACCCGCAGCGGCAAAATCGCTGCGGTTCCGCAGTAAAAAACGCATTGTGTGAACATGGCCTAAGAGTATTTTTCTCACTCCATGTGAACAGTTGCCTGGGTGTTAAGATTTGGTGTGAACATGGCCTCTGGAGGCTGGAGCTGCCGGCCTGTCATCTGCTCTGCATTCACTGTCTACCCCTGACAAAGCTTTCTCCTCTGTCCTCTCCTGCTTCTAAGGCTACTTTCACACTAGCGTCGTGCACTGCACGTCGCTATGCAGAAAAAACGCATCCTGCAAAAGTGCTTGCAGGATGCGTTTTTTTCTCCATTGACTTGCATTAGCGACGCATTGCCACACTTCGCAACCGTCTTCAACCGCGTTGAAAAACAGCATCCGCTGCCCCCGTTGTGCGGCGCTTTCACTGCTAGCGTCGGTGCGCCGCAATGTCGCATAGTGACGTGCAGTGCACGACGCTAGTGTGAAAGTAGCCTAAGCTGTAACATAATAATACAGTAATATCTAGCAATCATGGATTATTTGGTAAATACAGACCCCACACTTTTACACCACAGGCTGAACAGATCTGAATTCAAGATTTTCGAGTGGACACTGCAATAGTTTTATTTTTTAAAATATGATTCCATCACGATCCCAGATTGTATTTTGGTACAGATGTGGCTAGGAGCATAGCAGGCACATATGCAGTTTTTGAAATTTTTTAATTGAACTTTTTTTTGGAAAATAATTTAAAATGCTGCGTTTGCATGGGTAAAATAATAGCAAAGATTGGCACTTTTTCCAAACTTTGAAAATCAATAAAAAAAATAAAAAAAATTCTAGAATTTTTTTTTCTTCACATTTTGCATTCTCTGACACATTATTACCAAATAAAATCTCAAAAGAATTAAAAATATAGAGGTAAAAATCATTGGTTCCCTTGACATGGAATGACCCATCCCACCCTCTCCATGGCACAGTGCTCCACATCCAGTACAGTCCCACCCCTTCCAAGGCACAGTGCGGGGGTCCACATCCAGTACAGTGCTCCACATCCAGGATAGTCCCGCCCCCTCCATGGCACATTGTGCAGCTCCACATCCAGTACAGTGCTCCACAGCAGTGCAGCACGCTACATACAGTATCCCCCTTTCCACGGCACAGTGCAGCGCTCCTCATCCAGCACAGTCCTGCTGCCTCCACAGAATAGAGCAGTGTTCCACATCCAGTAGTCCCGGAACAATATGCCGCTCCACATTCAATACAGTCCCCCTCCACGCCGCTCAACATCCAGTACAGTCCCACCCCCTCCAAAGAAGAGTGCGGCGCTTGACATCTAGTACAGTCCTGCCCCCTAAACGGCACAGTGCTCCACATCCGGTACAGTCTCCTTCCACGGCACAGTGCTCCACATCCGGTACAGTCCCCTTCCACGGCACAGTGCTCCACATCCGGTACAGTCCCCTTCCACGGCACAGTGCTCCACATCTGGTACAGTCCCCTTCCACGGCACAGTGCTCCACATCCAGTACAGTCCCCTTCCACGGCACAGTGCTCCACATCCAGTACAGTCCCCTTCCATGGCACAGTGCTCCACATCCAGTACAGTCCCCTCCACGGCACAGCGCTCCACATCCAGTACAGTCCCCTCCACGGCACAGCGCTCCACATCCAGTACAGTCCCCTTCCCTTCACAGCGCTCCACATTCAGTAGAGTTCTCTCCACGGCACAGGACAGCACTCCACATCCAGTACAGTCCCACCGCCTTCAACAGCCAGTGTACAATGCGGCACCCCCATGTACATCACAGCCCCCATACACAGTACAGCACCTTCCCCCCCCCCCCACACAGTGTACAATGCGGCACCTCCATGCACATCACAGCCCCAGACACAGTACCTTCCCACACACAGTGTATAATGGAACACCCCCTGCACATCACAGCCTCCATACACAGTAAAGTGCAGCACCTTCTCACACACAGTGCACAATGCGGCACCCCCATTCAATCACAGCCCCCATACACAATGAAGTGCAGCACCTTCCCACACAGTACAATGAGGCACCCCCATGCACAACACAGCCCCCATACACAGTACAGTACAGCACCTTCACCTATAGTGTACAATGCGGCACCCCCATGCACATCACAGCCCCCATACACAGTACAGTGCAGCACTTTGTCACACACAGTGTACAATGCAGCACCCCCATGCAATCACAGCCCCCATACACACGGTGTACAATGTACAACTGTATAATGGCCACATTATGCTCAATACTGTATAATGGCCATTGGCCACATTATGCTCCATACTGTATAATGGCCCCACACAATGCTGGGTGCAGTATAATGGCCACACATGGTTACCCCACCCCCATCATTGCCTTCTCCAACACTACACACACACCTTTCATCATGCTCCCTCGCAGCAGCCGGCAGCTTCCACTCCCACGGCGCTGAATGGTGTCATCCAGCTGCGCCGCTGACTGCTCACGTCGCTGCAGCTGTGATACGCCACTGATAAAGACCTCCTGTGTCTCCTGTGCCAGTCAGTGTCAGAGCGAGGAGCAATATCTGCTCGGATCCGACACAGCCAGCGTCCGCTCCGTACACCGCACGCGCGCACACACACACGGCTCCACTCCGTACACCTCGTACACACAGCTCCACTCCGTACACATTGCACACGCTGCTCCGCTCCGTATACCTTGCACACACGGCTCCGCTCCGTACACTTCATACACACATGGCTCCGCTCCATACATCTCGAACACACACGGCACCACTCCGTACACTCACGGCTCCGCTCCATACACATTGCACACGCTGCTCCGCTCAGTATACCTTGCGCACACACTGCTCCGCTCCGTACACCTCATACACATACGGCTCCTCTCCATACATCTCGTACACACACGGCACCACTCCATACACCTCATACACACACGGCTCCGCTCCATACACCTCAAACACACGGCTCCACTCCGTACACCTCGTACACACACGGCTCCGCTCCATACACATTGCAGACGCTGCGCCGCTCCGTATACCTTGCACACACGGCTCCGCTCCGTACACCTCATACACACACACGGCTCCACCTCGTACACACACGGCTCCGCTCCATACACCTCGTACACACACGGCTCCGCTCCATACACATTGCACACGCTGCTCCACTCTGTATACCTTGTACACACATGGCTCTGCTCCGCACACCTCGTACACACGTGGCTCCGCTCCGTACACCTCTTACACATGACTCCGCTCCATAAACGTTTCACAGGCTGCTCCACTCCATACACCTCGTACACACGTGGCTTTGCTCCGTACACGTCTTGTACACGACTCAGCTCCATACACCTTTCACACACTGCTCCGATCCATACACCTCGTACACACACGGCTATGCTACATCCACACTGTAAACACCTCCTGACCTCACACATACGCTTACCAATACCTTCCTCCAGCGCCATGACAACCAGCAGAGTCCTGTACACGGAGGTCCTCCCAATCATATGACCCCCTGACGCCTCCCATCCTGTGACTTCATCACAGGTCCTGTGCGCACAGAGGAGCCAATATGTGGTGTGCGGGTGCAGGGGCTCAGGGAGCTGACCGGGTGATATATACACTAATGTCAAGCCCGGGATCGCAGGGCTGACTGTCAAAATCAGGACAGTCCCGCTGGATCCGGGATGGTTGGGAGGTATGGTACAGTGCAGCACCTTCTCCCACACACAGAGTACAGTGGGGCACCTACATGCACAGCACAGCCCCCATACACAGTACAGTGCAGCGTCTTCCCACACAGTGTACACTGCGGCACCTCCATGCACATCACAGCCCCAGACACAGTACCTTCCCACACACAATGGGACACCCTTATGCACATCACAGCCTCCATACACAGTAAAGTACAGCACCCCCATTCAATCACAGCCCCCATACACAATGAAGTGCAGCACCTTCCCACACACAGAGTATAATGCGGCACCTACATGCACAGCACAGTCCCCATACACAGTACAGTGCAGCATCTTCCCACACACAGTGTACAATGCGGCACCCCCATGCACAACACAGCCCCCATACATAGTACAGCACCTTTCCACACACAGTGTACAATGTGGCACCCCCATGCACAGCACAGTCCCCATACACAGTACAGTGCAGCATCTTCCCACACACAGTGTACAATGCGGCACCCCCATGCACAACACAGCCCCCATACATAGTACAGCACCTTTCCACACACAGTGTACAATGTGGCACCCCCATGCACAGCACAGTCCCCATACATAGTACAGTACCTTCCCACACACAGAGTATAATGCGGCACCCCCATGCACAGCACAGTCCCCATACATAGTACAGTACCTTCCCACACACAGAGTATAATGTGGCACCCCCATGCACAGCACAGTCCCCATACATAGTACAGTACCTTCCCACACACAGAGTATAATGTGGCACCCCCATGCACAGCACAGTCCCCATACATAGTACAGTACCTTCCCACACACAGAGTATAATGCGGCACCCCCATGCACAGCACAGTCCCCATACATAGTACAGTACCTTCCCACACACAGAGTATAATGTGGCACCCCCATGCACAGCACAGTCCCCATACATAGTACTGTGCATGGCACTGACAGTCTATTGTGACAGGAGGCTGAGGAGGAACAGACCCCTGTAATCTGAAGCGGACACGAGACCGTCGGGCGGCGCGCGGCTCCCAGAGAGCGAGGCGCTGGTTAACCCTTACAACATCACTCTGCGAGAAACCCACCCAGCAGGGGAAGCGCAGCCCCCCTCACCTTTGCAGTTGAAGCCGTCGGGATTGTGGTAATCCAGCGCTTGCAGTTTCCTTCGGAACATACTGTCTGGTTCCCTGCAGCACAGCAACACGAAGACAGCTCACCGCAAACCGTCACCACGCAGGCGCATAGCTCGCCCAATTATATTCCCTTTGTGACTCTGTCCTATCACTGCGAATTACGAGCGTTCACCGGCCAATCAGAGCGAATCATCTGATAAACATATTAGCCAATCACAGCATAGAAAAAAAAGACCGTGAAGGGGGGAAACGTTTGACCAATCACAAAACGGATAAACCTGTACAGCGTGTTGGCAATGCTTTATGGTAACGTCGTAACGCTGTATGTATGAGGCGTGGTTTAGGGAGACCAAAACATCCATTTTGCTTGATGGATTCGTGCCAGGCTGTTGGAAACCATAGCGGTAAATGGATCCTTATCTCCAGTCATTGCATTAGAAGCAAATGCGGTATCTAGAAAACATGATGACAGATTGAGGTGTTTTTTTTATATATCTATAAAATGATATCTATAACAACCAATCACAGTGCAGATTTCAATTTTCAAAAAGAGATTTCAAAATAAAAGCTGCCCTGTGATTGATTGCTATGGCAACAGTCTCATTTTCTTCCTTTATTTAGGCACTTTTATTAATATTAAAATACACAACGGTCAAAGGGATGGTCCAGCAGAAGGAAATAATTTTATAAGCTCTGAAATTGATAATAAACAAAGGGATTTCCTCACCAATCGGACGGTGACATGCGGAAAGTGTGAATGGTCGTGAGAGGTGTGAGCGCAGTGGCCACCATTGGCCGCTGATTGTCTGCAGCGCTGACGAGGCGTAACAACATGACACAGATACTGGAGACACGGTGCAGGCATTACTAGAATGGCGATGATGCGGGGGGCGAGAATAAGCCTTGTTTTGTTATCTTCGGGGGACATGTGTCTTTAACAAGAGGTTATCCAAGTTGTGGACAATCCCTTTAATAGTAAATTCCTACAATATTTTATAGGTATGAAAAGATTTGCATACTGTGGAGCCATTTTACTTCCCATTGCTGTGCCAGTCTAGTTAGCCATTAAAAGGTATCAACCACTGATGACTCTCAATTCTAAATATTTTTCTACAATATTTTGGAATTTCCACATGCATTTCTGCATCTCTGCCAGTAGAGGACGCTATACTAAAAATTGAGAAAGTTTAGCGCATCAATTGGCCAATTCATGTGTACCTGGTAGCCACGATTAGGCTAGTTCCACATTTGCGTTCGAATCTGCAGCGTTTAATCCGCATCCGCAAGTGCAGGAAAAAAACGCATAGAAACACATGCAAACGCGGCGTTTTTTAGACGCATGCAGTTAAAAAAACGCCGCGTTTGCACGCTTTTCCATGCGTTTTGTCATGCGTTTGCGTTTTTGGTGCGCATGGTGAAAAATTTTACAGGAGAAAAATCTAGATAACCAGACACCGCCAATGGGACTACAGAGGGCGTGAATTATGGGATCTCTATATATAGACCCTAGGGCTGCTGAAATCTTAACCCCTTTACCCCCAACGGTGGTTTGCACGTTAATGACAGGGCCAATTTTTACAATTCTGACCACTGTCCCTTTATGAGGTTATAACTGGAACGCTTCAACGGATCCCGGTGATTCTGGCCTTGTTTTCTCATGACATATTGTAATTCATGATTGTGGTAAAATTTCTTTGATATTACCTGCGTTTATTTGTGAAAAAAATGGAAATTTGGCGAAAATTTTGAAAATTTCACAATTTTCCAACTTTGAATTTTTATGCCCTTAAATCACAGAGATATGTCACGCAAAATACTTAATAAGTAACATTTCCCACATGTCTACTTTACATCAGCACAATTTTGGAACCAAAATTTTGTTTTATTAGGGAGTTATAAGGGTTAAAAGTTGACCAGAAATTTCTAATTTTTACAACACCATTTTTTTTTAGGGACCACATCTCATTTGAAGTCATTTTGAGGGGTCTATATGATAGAAAATTCCCAAGTCTGACACCATTCTAAAAACTGCACCCCTCAAGGTGCTCAAAACCACATTCAAGAAGTTTATTAACCCTTCAGGTGTTTCACAGGAATTTTTGGAATGTTTAAATAAAAATGAACATTTAACTTTTTTTCACACAAAATTTATTTCAGCTCCAATTTGTTTTATTTTACCAAGGGTAACAGGAGAAAATGGACCCCAAAAGTTGAACAATTTGTCCTGAGTACGCTGATACCCCATATGTTGGGGTAACCCACTGTTTGGGCGCATGGCAGAGCTCAGAAGGAAAGGAGCGCCATTTTACTTTTCAATGCAAAATTGACTGGAATTGAGATGGGACGCCATGATGCGTTTGGAGAGACCCTGATGTGCCTAAACATTGAAAACTCCCACAAGTGACACCATTTTGGAAAGTAGACCCCCTAAGGAACTTATCTAGATGTGTGGTGAGCACTTTGACCCACCAAGTGCTTCACAGAAGTTTATAATGCAGAGCCGTAAAAATAAAAAATCATATTTTTTCACAAAAATGGTCTTTTCACCCCCAATTTTTTATTTTCCCAAGGGTAACAGGAGAAATTGGACCCAAAAAATTGTTGTCCAATTTGTCCTGAGTACGCTGATACCCCATATGTGGGTGTAAAGCACTGTTTGGGCGCATGGCAGAGCTCGGAAGGGAAGGAGCGCCATTTGACTTTTCAATGCAAAATTGACTGGAATTGACATGGGACGCCATGTTGCGTTTGGAGAGCCCCTGATGTTTGTAAACATTGACACCCACCACAAGTGAAACCATTTTGGAAAGTAGACCCCTTAAGGAACTTATCTAGATGTGTGGTGAGCACTTTGACCCAACAAGTGCTTTACAGAAGTTTATAATGCAGAGCCGTAAAAATAAAACATATTTTTTCACAAAAATGATATTTTTGCCCCCAATTTTTTATTTTCCCAAGGGTGAAAGAAGAAATTAGACCACAAAAGTTGTTGTGCAATTTGTCCTGAGTACGTCGATACCCCATATGTGGGGGTAAACCACTGTTTGGGCGCATGGCAGAGCTCGGAAGGGAAGGAGCGCCGTTTGACTTTTCAATGCAAAATTGACTGGAATTGAGATGGGACACCATGTCGTGTTTGGAGAGCCCCTGATGTGCCTAAACATTAAAACCCCTCACAAGTGACACCATTTTGGAAAGTAGACCCCCTAAGGAACTTATCTAGATGTGTTTTGAGAGCTTTGAACCCCCAAGTGTTTCACTACAGTTTATAACGCAGAGCCGTGAAAATAATTTTTTTTTTTTCACAAAAATGATTTTTTAGCCCCCAGTTTTGTATTTTTCCAAGGGTAACAGTTGAAATTAGACCCCAAAAGTTGTTGTGCAATTTGTCCTGAGTACGCTGATACCCCATATGTGGGGGGGAACCACTTTTTGGGCGCATGGCAGAGCTCGGAAGGGAAGGAGCGCCATTTGGAATGCAGACTTAGATGGATTGGTCTGCAGGCGTCACGTTGCATTTGCAGAGCCCCTGATGTACCCAAACAGTAGAAACCCCCCACAAGTGACCCCATATCCGAAACTAGACCTCCCAAGGAACTTATCTAGATGTGTTGTGAGAACTTTGAACCCCCAAGTGTTTCACTACAGTTTATAACACAGAGCCATGAAAATAAAAATTCTTTTTTTTTTTCACAAAAATGATTTTTAGCCCCCAGTTTTGTATTTTCCCATGGGTAACAGGAGAAATTGGACCCCAAAAGTTGTTGTACAATTTGTCCTGAGTGCGCTGATACCCTGTATGTGGGGGGGAACCACTTTTTGGGCGCATGGCAGAGCTCGGAAGGGAAGGAGCGCCATTTGGAATGCAGACTTAGATGGATTGGTCTGCAGGCGTCACGTTGCATTTACAGAGCCCCTGATGTACCCAAACAGTAGAAACCCCCCACAAGTGACCCCATATTGGAAACTAGACCTCCCAAGGAACCTATCTAGATGTATTGTGAGAACTTTGAACCCCCAAGTGTTTCACTACAGTTTACAACGCAGAGCCGTGAAAATAAAAAATCCTTTTTTTTCCCACAAAAATGATTTTTAACCCCCCAAATTTTTATTTTCCCAAGGATAACAAGAAAACTTGGACCCCAAAAGTTGTTGTCCAATTTGTCCCGAGTACGCTGATACCCCACATGTTGGGGTAAACCCCTGTTTGGGCGCACGGGAGAGCTTGGAAGGGAAGGAGCACTGTTTTACTTTTTCAACGCAGAATTGGCTGGAATTGAGATCGGATGCCATGTCGCGTTTGGAGAGCCCCTGATGTGCCTGAACAGTGGAAACTCCCCAATTCTACCTGAAACCCTAATCCAAACACACCCCTAACCCTAATCCCAATGGCAACCCTAACCACACCCCTAACCCTGACACACCCCTAACTCTAATCCCAACCCTAATCCCAACCGTAAATGTAATCCAAACCCTAACCCTAACTTTAGCCCCAACCCTAATCCTAACTTTAGCCCCAACCCTAACCCCAACTTTAGCCCCAACGCTAACCCTAACTTTAGCCCCAACCCTAACCCTAACTTTAGCTCCCACCCTAGCCCCAACCCTAACCCTAGCCCTAACCCTAACCCTAGCCCTAACCCTAACCCTAATGAGAAAATGGAAATAAATACATTTTTTTAATTTTATTATTTTTCCCTAACTAAGGGGGTGATGAAGGGGGGTTTGATTTACTTTTATAGCGTTTTTTATAGCGGATTTTTATGATTGGCAGCTGTCACACACTAAAAGACGCTTTTTATAGCAAAAAAGTTTTTGCGTCTCCGCATTTTGAGATCTATAATTTTTCCATATTTTGTTCCACAGAGTCATGTGAGGTCTTGTTTTTTGAGGGACGAGTTGACGTTTTTATTGGTAACATTTTTGGACACGTGACAGTTTTTGATCGCTTTTTATTCCGATTTTTGTGAGGCAGAATGACCAAAAAAACAGCTATTCATGAATTTCTTTTGGGGGAGGCGTTTATACCGTTCCACGTTTGGTAAAATTGATAAAGCAGTTTTATTCTTCGGGTCAGTACAATTACAGCGATATCTCATTTATATCATTTTTTATGTATTGGCGCTTTTATACGATAAAAGCTATTTTATAGAAAAAATAATTATTTTGGCATCGCTTTATTCTGAGGACTATAACTTTTTTATTTTTTTGCTTATGATGCTATATGGCAGCTCTTTTTTGCGGCACAAGATGACGTTTTCAGCGGTACCATGGTTATTTATATCCCTCTTTTTGATCGCGTGTTATTCCACTTTTTGTTCGGCGGTATGATAATAAAGCGTTTTTTGCATCGTTTTTTTTTTTCTTACGGTGTTCACTGAAGGGGTTAACTAATGGGACAGTTTTATAGGTTGGGTCATTACGGACGCGGCGATACTAAATATGTGTACTTTTATTTAGATAAAGAAATGTATTTATGGGAATAATATATTTTTTTTTTTCTTTATTTAGGAATTATTTTTTTTACACATGTGGAATTTTTTTTTTAACTTTTTTACTTTGTCCCGGGGGGGACATCACAGATCGCTGATCTGACAGTTTGCACAGCACTCTGGCAGATCAGCGATCTGACTTACAGCGCTGCAGGCTTACCAGCGCCTGCTATGGACCCGGAAGTAGTCCCTGCAGGACCCGGATGCAGCCCCCAGCGGCCATTTTGGATCCGGGACCTGCAGGGATAGGAGGTAAGAGACGGTCGGAGCAACGCGATCACATCGCGTTGCTCCGAGGGTATTAGGGAAGCACGCAGGGAGCCCCCTCCCTGCGCGATGCTTCCCTATACCGCCGGAACACTGCGATCATGTTTGATCGCAGTGTGCCGGAGGTTAATGTGCCGGGGGCGGTCCATGACCGCTCCTGGCACATAGTGCCGGATGTCAGCTGTGATAATCAGCTGACACCCGACCGCGATCGGCCGCGCTCCCCCCGTGAGCGCGGCCGATCGCGCTGGATGTACTATCCCGTCGGTGGTCATACGGGCCAACCCCACCTCGACGAGATAGTACGTCCGATGTCAGAAAGGGGTTAACAGTGTGCTACTGTCATGCCGTTCTGTCTGTTTCTGGTTTTCGGCATGACAATGCATATGTTTGCTTTAACCCTTTACTCTTTTCCCCCTAATTTGAGCTGGGATACTGTTGGCTGTTACCTGGATGGAGCCTTCTCAGTTCCCTGCTCTGCTGCACAGCCATACATGGTGGTTAGGTCTTTTCTGCTGTAGGACCATCCACATGTGCGGTCCCTGGTTGCTGCTGTGAAGCTGTCCGCAGATTGTGAGGTCATTTGCAGCTGGTGCATGACTTTCCACGTGGGTCAGTGCATGCAGTTTCAGTCAGGTGCACTGAGCCTCAGATCCTGCACTGTTTGTGCTGTAATGGTTTCTGTTTGTGCTTAGGGCGTGCGCGGCCACATCTCCCCTGCTTTTATCAGGGTTAGGGAGTGCACTTGAAATGCTGTCCCCAGCCAATTGCTGAGGGGCAGCTCCTATATAAAGTTCCCCTGCCCTATGGGCTGGGCTGAGCTACTGACAAAGCTCTTGAACTTTGATATGTGTGTTTGTGTTCCTGCACCTCTCCTGTCTATGTTTTGGTACCAAAGTCCTTGCCTTGATTCCTGTTTTGTCCTGTTCTGGCGCCTGTCCTGAAGGCAGTATATCCAAGCCCGAATCCTTGATCCTGTACCTGTCCTGTACCTGAACCTGTCTGAACTGTATCTGCTGTGATTATGTCCTGGAATCCCTCTGCATCTGGAGCTTCATTCCCAGTGACTTTGAGTCTCTTGAAACCGGTGTTTCTGCTGAGCATCTACTACTCTGTGCTCTGACTACCATGCGGTGTTAACCCCGTCTGGCTGACGTCCAGTATGGCGGCCATCACGCTTGAGTTCCTTCCTAGGTCCGATGCCCGGAGCCTGACGACCGCAGTCTGGAACCTGATGACCACTGCCTGGAGCTTGGAGCCTGTTGTCTGGTGGTGCCTGTAGGTCGTGTCGGATGTCCGGAACCGAACGACTCCTGTCTGATATCTGCAGGTGACCCTGGGTCCAGATGTCCTGTCTGTACCCTGATGTCCTGCCTGTGTCCAGATGACCTCATGGACCCTGATGTCCTGATGTTCTCGTGTGTCCTGATGTCTTACCTGCATCCTGATGACCTCGTGTTCCCTGATGTCCTGTGTCCTATGTCCTGGTGTAACTGATGACCTGGGCTGCTACGCCAGTGTCCCAGCTGATGACCTGGGCTGCCACATCAGTGTCCCAGATGTCTACACAATGTCCTGATGACCTCGTGTATCCTGTGTCCTATGTTCTGATGTAACTGATGACCTGGGCTGCTACGCCAGTGTCCCAGATGTCTATCCGGTAGTCCTGATGCCCTGCCTGTGTCCTGATGTCCTGATGTCAATTCTGAGTCCAGATGTATCCTGATGTCCTGTCTGTATCCTGATGTCTTGCCTGCGCCCTGATGTCCTCGTGTACCCTGATGTCCTGCCTGGGTCCTGATGTCCCGCCTATGTGTGCCTCAGTGATCCGTTGGTGCCTTGGGGTCCACTGGGTGGTACCCTTCTGGAGGTGTGGAATCGGGAGCCTGACATCATCATGTTTTGTTTATGTACTGTGTGACTTTACTTTAGTAAACTTTACTTTCTCTATACCTGAAGTTGTGCGGTGTAATCAAGTCCTACGTGTGTCTTTCCTTGTCCACATGCTCAGCTGCCACAGAAACCCGGTCTCTGCCCTCCCCTAGTTCGGGTAGGCTCGGGTCCCCCTCTGCGGTACAAAGGGTCCGTATTGCATCCCCAGGGGACGCACGCCCCATTCCTTCTGAGGTTGATCGGCTTGGGGGCGTCTATGGGCTGAGCTGCATCTGCGGCTGCAGCTGACCGTGACAGCTACTGTATCCTGTGTCATGATGGATCTTCGCATGGAGAGCTTTTATTTCAACCTGGATTTAAGCATCAAGCTGTTTCTTGCCTGTGCGTTTGCTTGAGAGCAAGACAGAAATCGCGAAAGATGGAGGAGACGGCGTAGGCGTTTTTGGAGACACCCCATTATCGAATTACGTGAGAGCCATAGAGCCTATCACACGCTATATGGCGAGCTTAATGCCAACCCAGACAAATTCCCGGAATATACAAGGATGTCGCAAGACTCTTTCCGGGATTTGCTTGCTCGTTTCCAAGGAGCCATACGGAGACAGGACATCCAGCTCCATAGAGCGATTCCACCAGAGGAACGTCTGCTGATTACATTAAGGTACGTAACAAATCTAAACAAATGACAGTGTTAATTTTGGGTGTTCTGACATGTATTCTTTGTATTTTCCTTTATGTCTTTAGCAGAACAACACCATAAATAGAATTGATTGTAAATTTTTATTATTTTCTTCCAGATTTCTGGCAATCGGAGAGAGTTTATCATCCCTCCACTTCCAATACCGGCTTGGATTTTCCACCGTCTGGAATAGTTGCGGACACCTGCCGGGCTTTGTGGAATGTTCTCTGGGATGAGTTTATACCCCTACCCACCGCAGACATGTGGATGGCAATTGCTGAAAAATTCTGGAGTGTGTGCGATTTCCCCAACTGTTTGGGAGCGGTGGATGGAAAGCACATCCGCATTATCAAACCAGCCAGAACAGGATCGGAGTACTTCAATTCTAAAAAATATTTTTCTGTTGTGCTCATGGCAATAGCCGATGCGGACTGTCGCTTCATCGCCGTGGACATTGGAGCTTTTGGCCGTGGCAACGATTCCCAGACTTTTAAGAACTCGGATATGGGCCGCAGTGTGTATGGCAAAAATTTTAATTTTCCACGGCCACGACCTCTCCCCAACACTCAAGGTCCACCGATGCCATTTGTTATGGTTGGGGATGAGGCTTTCCAGATGTGTGAAAACCTACTGAAGCCATATTCCAGTCGGGACTTGAACCACACTAAAAGGATTTTTAACTACAGACTGACCAGGGCCCGAAGAACAGTAGAGTGTACCTTTGGGATTCTAGTCTTAAAATGGCGCATTTTTGCAATAGCCATTAATCTAAAAATGGAGACAGTCGACGAGGTGGTCAAAGCCTGTGTGGTTCTGCACAATTACATAATGGCTAAGGAGCGACCCAACATTGAACTGGATGAACCAGTTGCAAACCCATTGCCAGATTACCAGCATCACCCGCTGCGGTCAACTGCTGAAGTTGGCCACGTGCGGAACCAATTTGCTGCCTTTTTTTAATCAGATTTTGGACGTGTGTCATGGCAGGACAGTGTTGTGTAAATGTCCTGTTGGGATTTTGTCTGTACCAGTTATTTTCTTAAATGTTACTAATATATGTTGTTAATAAATTTTATTTTTTGGTATCTTGACCGTGTCTCCTATGTATTTCCTCTACAAACCAAGGCTGCCCTCACACTAGCAGTATTTGGTCAGTATTTTATATCAGTATTTGTAAGCCAAAACCAGGAGTGGGTGATAAATGCTGAAGTGCTAAATATGTTAATATTATACTTTTCCTCTAATTGTTCCACTCCTGGTTTTGGCTTACAAATACTGATGTAAAATACTGACCAAATACTGCTAGTGTGACGGCAGCCTTAGGTTGTTAGTGGTAAGGTTGTTGACGTCATTGCATCCTGATTCTGTTCTGCAGTATCCATTGGACGCAGACTGAAGAGACGATCTATACTCATCAAGTCAGGTGTCAGAAATAATGAATTCATGATGCACATATAACAGCCTCATGAATTCACTATTTCTGATACATGTCCAGGTGAGCATAGATATGCCTTGTATGACCGCCATCGTCTCTTCACTTTGTGTGAAATAGATTATGTACACAGAAGAGAAAAAGGAGGTTATACAATGCACTTCTCTACTCACCAGGTCAGGTGTCCTAACTAATGAGTTTTTGGACACCTGACCTGTTGAGTATACTGTAGTTGTGCATTGTATTGCCACCATTTTCCCTTCAGTCTGCAACACTAGTCACAGACTAAGCAGAATGAAGAGATTATGGAGAAAATACAAGTATACATTTTTTGGTCCACCTCATATCTCTATACTAAAGACACACAAAGTGTTGTACTTGATAACTACTGGAGCTATGATGTAGCCAAAAAATAAAGTGTGCGGCGCAGTGTTTTATTTGGCGCACGGTGTGTGTTGCTGGCGGCGAAATACACAATTAACCACACATAATTGGGGGCAAAAAACAATAGTATTTATTTTCTTACAAACAAATTTTTATTTAACTGCGCATGCTTGGGGTAGAGTGATGGAAATGGGGGGTGTGAAGCTGTGAGGCCTGGCTATGTGTGTACGACGCAGGGGTGGCAGGAGAAGGGGCAATTAAACTAGTGGAGTCTGGTAGTTCGGGGATGGGGCTTCACACATGAGAGGCCTGAGACGCACTGGAAGGGTGAGACAAACCTGACATTACAGACACACTGGGAGGTGAGGGGGGAGGAATACTGATAGTACACATTTTTTTATTTTTTTTTCCTTTCTGGGATCGACGTGTTCTGGGAAGCCTCGGTGGGCTCATTTGTCGTGGCATGGTCGTGGTGGGTGACCTATCAGGGTCCGGCTGCACTGTGCTTGTAGAGCGCGCAGCCATGCCAGAGTCCATAGTGCTCGTAGAGGGTGCAGCCATGCCAGAGTCCATAGTGCTCGTAGAGCGTGGAGCCATGCCAGAGTCCATAGTGCTTGTAGAGCGTGCAGCCATGCCAGAGTCCATAGTGCTCATAGAGCGTGCAGCCATGCCAGAGTCCATAGTGCTTGTAGAGCGGAAGGCCATGCCAGGGTCCATAGTGCTCGTACAGCGGAAGGCCATGCCAGGGTCCATTGTGCTCGTAGAGCGGAAGGCCAAGCCTGGGTCCTGCTGCCTCGTGGTGGTGGTAGAGCGGAAGGCCATGCCTGGGTCTTGCTGCATTGTGGTGGTGGTGGAGCGGAAGGCCATGCCTGGGTCCTGCTGCATCGTGGTGGTGGAGCGGAAGGCCATGCCAGGGTCCTGCTGCTGCATCGTGGTGGCGGTGCGGAAGGCCATGCCAGGGTCCTGCTGCTGCATCGTGGTGTCAGTGGAGGAGGTCCAAGCAGGAGCAGCGGTTGTCATGGTGGTGGCGATGGGCTGTCCCACAGCACTCGGCATGGTGGTGGTGCTGTAATGGTGTCCGGCAGTGCTAGGAATAGAGGTGGCCGTGCAGTGGTATGCAGCAGAGGTCAGCATTGAAGTCAATCATGACAGTGTTGGCACAGGTGGATATGCCGCCACTGTCTGCTGAAAATACCGACTCTGCTGCATAGCCTGCACGTAAGCAGCATTGCAGGCCTGCATGACACTAAGCTGGAGATGAGGAATAAGGTGTTCCGACATGCCCTGTTCAATTTGGTTAAAAAAATTATGTGCTGGCCTCTGGAGGTCGGCTTTTACTTGGTCAAGGCTTTTGGTGACCTCCTGGATACGTGTATTCATATGGCTAATGGCAGTATCCAGTCGGTCACCCAAAGCCTTGAGTCCATCGTGAAAATCCGAGCTCAAGTGCAAAAATTCTGGCATGAGTGACCTGTCCTATGCCCTCTGCCGCTGCCGGGAGGAGCCCCCAAAAAAAGGGGCAGAGGACTGGGAAAGGTGAACACCTGATGGACCAGCTTCCTGGTCTCCAGTTAGTGTGGCAGGCCCACTTGCTGCAGCGCTGCTGGATGGCTGGGACTGGTCCATGGCTGTCTGATGAATGACCGCTCCAGAACCTGGGTCAACAGTGCTGCTCCATGTGCTGTGAACAAAGGAAAAAAAAATAATACCAAAAACTGAATAAACGCTAACATATACATTAGATTATGGCAATACAACACAACCTAATGCACAGGAGAAATACTTACAGTATGTTCTCAGGGCAAGGACCGGTCTTAAAAATGCCAGAATGAGATGGTGTTTATATTTTCGGATCCTTGCTCCAGAACCACTGGGAACACGGCTCTCTTGACGCAGGTCTTTGTTGAAGCGGTACTTCATTGAACGCCAACGTGTTTTGACTTTGAGCACTGTTGAAAAAACAAAACATCAGACAATGTACTTTTGGCTGTGCTCACACAACTGTGTGTGATGAGAGAAACTCCTGAGAGTTTGTGTCATCACACACAGTTGTGTGAGCACGCATTACAAAATGCAGTTCAGACCCGAGTCGGGGCGCGGTCCCAGCCATCCCACATCGCTTTGGCCACCTCATTCCATAGTCGCCGGATCGTCACGTTGTCCGAGTGCTGTGGAACCCGGGTGTCCCACAACGGGACTCGCTCCTGGACCAGGGAGATGAGGGTATCATTGCCAATGAGGTCCTCATCCCGTTCTGGAATCTAAAACATAAATGAAGACATTAAATGTTGTATACATTAACATAAGGAAAAGAAAGAAAACAGAGGCTGAGAAATGGCATGAATAAGGAAAGTCAAGATAAAAAAGGAGTCCAGAAGAAAAATGTAAAGAAATAGGAAAGTAAAGAAAGGAAAATTCAAGAATACTAAAGTGAGGATACAGTAAACAGTCAGCCAGGTATACTTACACGCTGCCGCCTTGACACCCGACCGTGACCCCGCTACTCCTGCTCACCCTCTGCTGCAGTGGAAGAAGTGCTCTAAAAAAAGGAAAAAAAAATTGTCATATGTGTAGATGTGACAGTGAATACTTACCAATCTGAGGAGGTGAGTACTCACTTCACTGACATGTTCGGCTTGAGAAGGCCCACGACGTTGCTCCTCATCAGAAGAAGAAGACATTCTGATGCATGCAGAAAGAAAGAAATGGCAGAAATTAGGACATGTAGAGACAGAAAATAGAAAATAAAGGCATTGGCTAGGATATACTCACATTGTTCAGAGTCTTGTTTCCTCCTAGGTGCTTTTGTCTGTCTCCTCTGCTTCTCTGTCTGCTGAGTAGTGACCTGCAACTGTCCATTCCCTCCCTTTATCACCTTGTATGTGGGGGTGGCTAATCAGTGTCTAGACATGTTTTTCTCTGGTGCAACGCATGCGTTCACGAACGCAAGCAAACCCATGTGCTTGCGGCCGCATGCGTTCATATAGACAGCAATGCGTTTTTTTGCCACATTTCTTCCGCTATCAACCGCATACGTTTCTAGGCGGCAAATTGACGCAGACACATGCGTCCCTAATGTTAAATATAGGAATACACAACGCATGCGGATTATTGCGGAAGAAACGCTGCGGACACAACCGCAAATATGAAACCGGCCTAAGGCATTTCTCATTTACCAGGACCTATCAATGCCATTCTCGATTGGAATAAAGTCTTCATCTGTATGGGAACCTGTGAGTCCTCTCTTAGACTAAAATCTACATCTCTGTGGAGGGGTAGGGTCCTGCCTTGATTAAAAACGCCTGTAGCTAAAAGGCAGAATGCTCAGTCAGAAGGCTAATGAATACAAACTTCAAAAAACTGTCACATCCAAACAAACTAAACTGTCACATCCAAACATAGACTAAGTGTGAAACGGTGCTGAACCTAGAGTCACCAACTCATATACTCTCAAACAAAAAGGCAGCACACTGTAGCACCATAGCATATAAATATGAAATATGAAAATTGAATTTCATTATTGCATTAGAAATATGAAAAATATGAAAAATGAAGTATGAACAATTAAGAAAGTTTAGCGCATAAATTGGCCAATTCATGTGTACCTGGAAGCCAAGATATGGCATTTCTTGTTTACCAGGACCTAATGATGCCAATCCTCGCTTAGAATAAAGTCTTCATCTGTATGGGAACCTGTGAGTCCTCTCTTAGACTAAAATCTACATCTCTGTGGAGGGGTAGTGGTCCTGCCTTAAAAACGCCTGTAGCTAAAAGGCGGAGTGCTCAGTCAGAAGGCTAATGAATACAAATGTTAAAAAAAAAAATGACCGTCACATCCAAACATAGACTAAATGTGAACAGGTGCTAGCCTAGAGTCACCAACTCATATACTCTCAAACAAAAAGGCAGCACACTGTAGCGACAAAACTAGCAAACATGAAATGTGAAAATTGAATTGCATTACTGCACTAGAAATATGAAAAATGTAGCTTTAGTAAGGTTGGTTGTCAAAAATGGTGGGGACCCCATGCCATTTTTTAAAATTATTTAAATAATTTAAAAAAAACAGCATGGGGACCCCTCTATTCTTGATAATCAACCTTGCAGAAGCTGACAGCAGAAGTTCCCACGCTCGACGTCATATGAGGACATCCAGCAGAGGGCGCATCACCGCGACTGAAGGTAACTATAGGTCATTGACCTACATTACCTTCATTCCCCGGGGTTTACAGGCAGGAGCACAGCTGCATTATAGCAGAGCTCCTGCCTGTAAAATATTTTAACCCCTTCAGATGGATTTACATCGTGGGACGTTACAGATCTATGGAAGGTATGTATATTGTTGGTTTATTATTTTTAATTTGTTACAGAACGAGGGTCTTCAGGTGGATTGACAGAGCAATAAAATATTACAACAACCTGTGTGTTTATTTCATTAAAATACTTTGCAATATTGTGTGTGTGTTTTTTTTAACCATTTCATACAATTGGATTAATAATGGATAGGTTTCATAATTGACGCCTCTCCATTATTAATCTGGCTTAATGTCACCTTACAATAGCAAGGTGACATTAACCCTTCATTACCCCATATCCCACCGCTACACGGGAGTGGGAAGAGAGTGGCCAAGTGCCAGAATAGGCGCATCTTCCAGATGTGCCTTTTCTGGGGTGGCTGGGGGCAGATGTTTTTAGCCAGGGGGGGGGCAATAACCGTGGACCCTCTCCAGGCTATTAATATCTGCCCTCAGTCACTGGCTTTACCACTCTGGCGGAGAAAATTGCGCGGGAGCCCACGCCAATTTTTTCCGCGATTTAACCCTTAAATTTAATAGCTACAGCGCCGAAATTTTGCACATACACACTACTAACATTAGTAACATTAGTATGCAAAAAAAAGGGGGATATGACATGGTTTACTGTATGTAAACCATGTCTCATATCATGTCGGGTTTAGGCAGAAGAAATGAAAAGCCGGCAATCGGCTTTTCTGCTATATCGCGCTGAAGTATATATATATATATATATATATATATATATATATATATATATATATATATGTGTGTGTCTCAATTATATATATATATATATATATATATATATATATATATATATATATATATATATATATATATATATATATATATATATATTATATATAGGAAACCCGACTTTGCCAAAAGTCAGGACTTTTGAAATTGGCCGATCTGTTTCGCTCAACCCCAATTGATGATTGGCAGCTGTCACACACTTCTCAGCATGCATTTCAAAAACGCAAACGCAGGAAAAAACGCATGTAAACGCGTCAAAACACCGCAATTTTTTTTACCGCATGAGAAAATGCATGCGTCTAAAAAACGCAGCGTTTGCACGCGTTTACATGCGTTTTTTCACCACCTGCGTTTGCGTTTTAAACGCTGCGTTTTTAAACGCAAATGTGAAACTAGCCTTACTGTAGCGCTTGTTCCCCGGCAGCTGTCCGTGTCACACAGAGGACATCAAAGTGTGTTCTCCATGTGCACGTGTGCGAGACGTTTTGCCTTCCGTGCTGATGGCAAAAAACGGACATGTCAGCGTGTTATACCCATGGACACACGGTCCATGGAAACACACTGACATGTGCACAGACCCATTCAATTGAATGGACCTATGTGTGTACGTATCTCTGGTACGTGTGAAAACGGTCACATGTACTGGAGACACGGACGTGTGACAGAGGCCTCAGCCCTTCAAACTGTTCTCACCTACACATGTACAACCTCGCCCCGTCTCTCCAGATTTATCAGTAGCACCAGTCCTAGTGAGTCCTGATGATGAGTCCTGATGATGGCTCCAGGTCAGGCGTGCTACAGAAATGTTACATAAACTTCCCCCTTTCTGACAAATCGGCGACAGAAGAAAACAAGGAATCAGGTCATAAATTGATCCAAAAGTTTATTGAAAACATCTACAAGGGAGATTTACTTGGGATCTGAGATGACGACACATGAGGTTCAGACCACCCTGGGCCCCCTGACTGGGGAGCTCCACATTTGACACAACGAAGGCAGTCATTCCTGACCAACTTTACGCTTCCATGATATCACCAGATTCTGATGATGTCATCAGCTGAATTCTCACATCCATGACATCACTGGAACCCAGAGAGCAGTGGATCAAAAAAAGCCTCTTCAATGTATTGCATTGTGCTTGCTGGGAGTCAATAGGAAAATATTACACACAATACATACACTGCAGTTTTCCAGGTGGCTTTTTTCTTGTAAAATTTAATTGCAGTTTTTGCATTTCTGGCTTTTAGTCCCCCAAATATATTGCAGAATGCTTTAGATCCTCAATTTTTAAAGCATGTGACTGCCAGATTTAGATATTGATCACCTAACCTTAAAGGGGTATGCTCAAGTGTAAAAGTTATCCCCTATCCTAGGGGTTAACTTTCTGATCACTGGGGGTCCCACCAATCCCAAGAACAGGGTAAGTGCCAGAGATTGCAGAATGCAGTGATGCTCCTGTTGGAATGAATAGGGCGGCAGTGCGCATGATCGACCTTCACTCCATTCCCCCTCATCTCAGGATCTGTGGGGGCCACGACTGTCAGACCCCCAGAGATCGGAAAGTTATTCCCTATCCTTTGGGTAAGCAATAGTGTTCAAAGTAGAGATCACTCCTTTAAGTTAGGTCATCAGTATCATATCATTGGGGGCCCAACACCCATCAGCTGTTGGCATCTCCATACACTGTGTATTAGCCGCTCAGCTCCTATTCATTTCAATGAGACCACCACCATTCTGCTTTTAAGCTTCTTTAGCAATGGAAGCGGAAATCCCACTCTGCGACCGTCCGAGCCCCCCATGTTTCTGGATGGACTGTAATGTGGCTATTAAAGATGAGTTCAGTTAAATGCATTTATTCCATACCCTGCATGTTACAAAGTGTGAGACGTGCAATTCTTAAAGGAGCCTGATAATTGCACCAAGGCAGAAATTGTGAATTAGGCAGTATAGACTGCAGGCTGAGAGAGGTACCGTCACCAAAGATATTCCAAGTTTACCCTGAGCTCAAAATACAAAAAAATAAGAAGAATAAAAAAATCACAATTTTCAACCATGCAAAAAAAACCCCAAATAACTACAAAATATTAGTTAAATATTATATTATTTAGACAATAGGGGGCGATGAATAATCAGTTTTTCAGTCTTTCTGAATATTCCTATATCCTAGGAATAAATGATCTCTTTATATGTGAATGTCAGTGCTGCTAACAGAAGAGACCCCATAGTTATTTGTGGGGGTTCGGCGTATTATGGCATGTGAAGGCATGACAACCATCCAAAACCAACTTCAAACTAAACATACATAGGGGGATTTACTGGCCCCTGTATTTCATGCAACTGTTTTGGAAATGTATGCATGCACAGGGCAGAATACGCTGCGAGCCGCGACCCTACTGCGATTTTATCATTCTACAGTAATAAAACCTCGGTTGATTTTTAACAAAGTTTTGGCAAATAGTTTAACTCTACTTTTAACATTTAAATTAACTTAAAAAAAAACAGCCACTCAGAAATACTCAAGTGATACAAATCTGCAGCAGTCCGATCATTATACATACAAAGAAAAATAAAAATGAGAAAATAAATAAAATTAAAGGGAACCTGTCACCCACAAAATCGAAGGTGAGGTAAGCCCACCAGCATCAAGGGCTTATCTACAGCATTCTGGAATGTTGTAGATAAGCCCCCAATGTTTCCTAAAAGATGAGAAAAAGAGGTTAGATTATACTCATCTGGGCAGGCGGTCTGATCCGATGGGCGTCGCAGTCAGGTCCGGGGCCTCCCATCTTCATAGGATGACGTCCTCTTCTTGTAGTCACGCCGCGGCTCCGGCGCACTTTGTCTGCCCTGTTGAGGGCAGAGCAAAGTACTGCAGTGCGCAGGCGCCGGGCCTCTCTGACCTTTCCTGGCGCCTGCGCACTGCAGTACTTTGCTCGGCCCTCAACAGGGCAGACAAAGTATGCCTGTGCCGGAGCCGCAGCGTGAAGACCAGAAGAGGACATCATCCTATGAAGATGGGAGGCCCCGGACCGGACCGCGACGCCCATCAGACCGGACCGCGACGCCCATTGGATCGGACCGCCTGCCCAGATAAGTATAATCTAACCTCTTTTTCTCATCTTTTAGGATACATCGGGGGCTTATCTACAGCATTCCAGAATGCTGCAGATAAGCCCCTGATGCCGGTGGGCTTAGCTCACCGTCGATTTTGGGGGTGACAGGTTCCCTTTAAAAAAAAAAAGAGGCTTATTACCTTTAAAAAAATCTGGAAATTTGCTTTTCGAACCAATATTTCGAAATGGACACATTATGTTGCCACCTTTAATTGTGGATGGCGCCGGGCTGACGAAGCTCACAGGGAGGCATTATGGCTAAGGCTGTCAGTACTCCAGCAGCAAAATAGTTAAAATAACACCCTTGTTCTGCTTGTTCCACATTAAAAAAATTCTTACATTTTTCCACTTTTTTTTCCATGCAGAACACTTAAAAAAAAATCAGAAAAAAATTGATACAGAAGAGACAGCACTAGACAATTGGATATTTTTGCAGAATTAATAAGATTAAATACCGCAAACGAGAATAATTTTTTCCATGGGTTTAGCGCAATGCTGGATAACGTCTTGGTGCACACTGTGATAGTTGATTGAAATCTATCCACGATTCCCACTGGAAAAAAAAGCATCTTTGAGCTACTCTAAATGTGACGACACCTACTATCAAAATTTTACATATTAAACACCATTGTAAATTTTGTTTCCTGCAGTTAAAAAAAATATTTATAATAAAAATTACAAATTAGTTTAAATTAAAATGTAAAGAAAAAAATGATTCAAACTGTACATCCTCATACTGTTTTCCAGCCATAAAATAAAAAACTTAAAAAAGGCAAACAAATGTGTAAAAAAAAAAAAAAAAACACTATAAAGGCAGGATGTTAACAAAGAGGATACACAAAGCTTTTTTTTTTTTCACATGTCTTATACTAGCTGGAAAGGACAGAAAGTATTGGTGTTGCAGGTCTCCAGGTGTTTCCGCAGACTTGTCCTGCAGTTTTCCAGACTTATTCTAGATTACTATTAATATCGGTGATTCTGCAGACCATAAAAATAGTCCTTGATGTTAAAAATTCAACACTGGTGTTTGGGAAGCGTGGCCGCCCCGCAGACCCGTTACAGGATGGCGCAGAAAAACTTTTTCTCTCTGAAGGGGTTTTCAGAAGCGGGCACTGGGGTCAATAGTGGGTCCTCCTTAGCATGAGCTTCGCAGTACGCCATCAGATCTGCGGCTGCTTTCGATACCTAGGAAGATAAAAGGACAAGTGTCAGATTGATAAAGCAGATTTACAGTGGGTACGGAAAGTATTCAGACCCCTTTAAATTTTTCACTTTTTGTTTCATTGCAGCCATTTGGTAAATTCAAAAAAATTCTTTTTTTCACATTAATATACACTCTGCACCCTATCTTGACTGAAAAAAAAACAGACATGTAGAATTTTTTGCAACTTTAAAAAAAAGAAAAACTGAAATATCACATGGTCATAAGTATTCAGACCCTTTGCTCAGACACTCATATTTAAGTCACATGCTGTCCATTTCCTTGTGATCATCCTTGAGATGGTTCTTCTCCTTCATTGGAGTCCAGTTGTGTGTAATTAAACTGATAGGACTTGATTTGGAAAGGCACACACCGTCTATATAAGACCTCACAGCTCACAGTGCATGTCAGACCAAATGAGAATCATGAGCTCAAAGGAACTGGCCAAGGAGCTCAGAGACAGAATTGTGGCAAGGCACAGATTTGGCCAAGGTTACAGCAGAATTTCTGCAGTACTCAACGTTCCTAAGAGCACAGTGGCCTCCATAATCCTTAAATGGAAGAAGTTTGGGACCACCAGAAGTCTTCCTAGATGACCTGGCCATCCAGCCAAACTGAGCAATTGTGGGAGAAGAGCCTTGGTGAAAGAGGTAAAGAAGAACCCCAAGATCACTGTGGCTGAGCTCCAGAGATGCAGTAGGGAGATGGGAGAAAGTTCCACAAAGTCAACTATCTGTCAGGACTCTGAACATTTTTTATGACCTTTTTGTGCATTACTGCCCTTTTCCAAGATGGCGTCTTTGGTCTCATGTGCACTGTGTCTTCCTGCTATAAAACTCCACCCCAGCCTTCAGTCTGTGCTAGAGTATCCTGCCTTGCATCCAGCTCCTGACCTCTGGTGACTCCCTGGCTATATACCTGCTCCTGTGAACCTGTGAGGTTATCCTGCTACTCTGCTCTGAGTTCCTGCTGCATACACCAGTTCCAGTAATCCTCCTTCATCTGCTGCTCGTGTTTGCTTCCATCTGCATTTGCTGGACATGTAAGCGGTTTCTGCTCTGCAAGAACCTGAGACTATTACCCAGACCTCCCTGGTTGAGCTAAAATATTACTTGAACTGCCTTATAAGCATATCTATCTGTGTTGTGGACTAAGCAAGGACTTATTCGTGTCAAGTATCCTCAAGAATAATTGTGCTTCATAGACTTTCTGCGTGATTGCATTTTCCTCTGAAGTTTCCTATAGACTGCTGAGCTGCATTTGATATTTGCACCAAGTGTTGTGGACTTGAGTTTCTCTCTGCACCTGTTTGAATCACCGTGTGATAATATAGACTTTACCACTTATAAAACTGTATCCTGTAGTTGTCTTGTTCCACGCAAAGAGTCTCCTGAGTTATCCCCTATAATTATTACACTATCACTGCAGCCCTCCACCAGTCAGACCTTTATGGCAGATTGGCCAGATGGAAGCCTCTCCTCAGTACAAGACATATGAAAGACCGCATAGAGTTTGCTAAAAAAACACATGAAAGTCTCCCATACAATGAGAAATAAGATTCTCTGGTCTGATGAGACGAAGATAGACCTTTTTGGTGATAATTCTAAGCGGTATGTGTGGAGAAAACCAGGCACTATTCAACACCTGCCCAATACAATTCCAACAGTGAAACATGGTGGTGGCAGCATCATGCTATGGGGGTGTTTTTCAGCTGCAGGGACAGGATGACTGGTTGTCATTGAAGGAAACATGAATGAGGCCAAGTACAGAGATATCCTAGATGAAAACCTCTTCCAGAGTGCTCTGGACCTCAGACTTGGCCGAAGGTTCACCTTCCAACAAGGCAATGACCCTAAGCCCACAGCTAAAATAACAAAGGAGTGACTTCAGAACAACTCTGTGACCATTCTTGACTGGCTCAGCCAGAACCCTGACCTAAACCCAAGTGAGCAACTCTAAAGAGACCTGAAAATGGCTGTCCACCAACATTCACCATCCAACCTGACGGAACTGGAGAGGATCTGCAAGGAAGAATGGCAGAAGATCCCACAATCCAAGTGTGAAAAACTTGTTGCATCATTCCCAAGAAGACTCATGATTGTACTAGCTCAAAAGGGTGCTTCTACTCAATACTGAACAAAGGGTCTGAATACTTATGACCATGTGATATTTCAGTTTTTCTTTTTTAATAAACTAGAAAAAATTGCTACATTTCTGTTTTTTTTTCAGTCAAGATGGGGTGCAGAGCGTACATTAATGAGAAAAAAAATGACTTTTTTTAAATCTACCAAATAGTTGCAATGAGACAAAGAGTGAAAAATTTAAAGGGGTATGAATACTTTCCGTATCCACTGTATAGAGGTATTATCAGCCATTGTACAGGAGGGGGAGGCCGTGAGATGTGACATCACCTATTGCTGTAATTTCTGTAATTTTTTTTTGTTGGTAATGTAAATAGTGAAATTCAAAATTCAAAAATAAAAAAATGAATACAATTTTTTTATTTTAAAAAAAGGTATTTAAACAAAAGGTCACTTTCCAGTGTCACGTCCACTTTAATCTGTTATGGCATCAGTCATTAGTACAATTTATTTATTATTCAACAGATTGTGGATGTTCCCTGCCTGCGCCTGGAGACTACTAAGCTGCTCTGAAAAGGCAAATTTTGTGAACCCCCTCCTAGTAATTAAATAAAACATGTTCTCCCTCCCCAGGCTCTGATGTTACACACATGATCGCCTATTAAAATCATAATCCAGTCTTTTGCCTCAGTAATGATACCTTATAATACAGCCATTATAATACACAATCCAAAAAACAACTACTTAAGGTTGGGGTCACACTAGCGAGTTTTACGGACGTATGAGAGGCGCAAAAACTACGCATTGCACACAGACCAATGATTCTCTGTGGGGCAGCTCCTATCTGCTGTATATTTCTCTGCCGTATTTTACAGGCGTAGAAAATCGCAGCATGCTGCGTTTGTCAGCGTATTGCGCAAAAAATCCGCCAATGAAAGTCAATGGGGGCGAGAAAAATACGGATTACACACGGACCATGCGAGTGACTTGCAAGAAATACGCAGTGGTGTTCTAGAGAAAAGCCGGCAATTCAGTGCGGTGTACAGTAAAATCACACTGACAGAATAGAATAGATCAAATAAATGTCTACACATAGTGTAGGGGTATACTGTATATATATATATATATATATATATATATATATATATATATACCGTGTTTCCCCGATAGTAAGACAGCGTCCTACATTCTTTTACCACTCAATAGTCCCACTATGTCTTACTTTCGGGGTATGTCTTATATTGGAAAATTGCGCCGTATATTGCGATTGCGCCGTAAGTAGTGTTGAGTGATACCTTCCGATACTCAAAGGTATCGGTATCGGATGGTATCGGCCGATATCCAAAAAGTATCGGATATCACCGATACCGATACCCGATACCAATACAAGTCAATGTGACACAAGTATCGGAAGCTATCCTGGAAGGTTCCCAGGGTCTGAAGGAGAGGAAACTCTCCTTTAGGCCCTGGGATCCATATTCATGTGTAAAATAAAGAATTAAAATAAAAAATATGGATATACTCACCTCTCTCTGTTGCCTTTCCACAGCACAGGTTATGAGGAAGCTGCAGATTCTAGTGGGGAGCCTGAAGGACCTGTGATGATGTCAAGAAGAGGGAGGGCTCTGAGCTGCTCTGAGGTGCCATGTGATGCTCCAGCCCGCCCACTTCTTACATCATCACAGGTCCTGTGTGTGCACAACACTCGGCGTCCAAGCATGGCAGGCAGGTATGCAGAAATCTCCTGGCCCCTGCTGCTGCCTCCTCCTCCCACAGACAGGAATCAGCAGCTGAGGAAGCCATGTGTGTCGCTGCTTAAGTGCAGCATTCATTTGCTGCTCCCGGCTCACCGCTCAGCTGATCGGTGGGCGGGGAGCAGCTAATAAATATTCACTGCACTTAATCATCGGGACCACTTGGTTTCTCAGCTCTGATTCCGGGCAGCGGGGTAATGCAGCAAAAGGTACCGGTACTATGGCTTATATTTTTCCAACGTACAGTTTACTATGTCTTACTTTCGGAGGTGCGTCTTACATTAGCCGACCCCGCTAAAACCCCCACTACGTCTTACTATCGGGGGTGTCTTACTATCGGGGAAACACGGTATATATATATGTTAGTGAGACACATATATATATTTATATTTCATACAGCGCTACATAGCAGAATAGCTGGTAATTCAATTGCCGGCTTTTGCTATCTCCTTCCCAAACCCGACAGGATATGAGACATGGTTTACATACAGTAAACCATTTCGTATCCCTTATTTTTTAACATATTCCTCACTAATAATGTTCCAAGTGTCTGGGTGCAAAATTTGGGGGCTCTAGCTGTTAAACTAAAGGGTTAAATCACGGAAAAAATTGGCGTGGGCTCCCGCTCAATTTTCTCCGCCAGAGTGGGAAAGCCAGTGACTGAGGGCAGATATTAATAGCCTAGAGAGGGACCATGGTTATCGGCCCCCCTGGCTAAAAACATCTGCCCCCAGCCACCCCAGAAAAGGCACATCAGTAAGATGCGCCTATTCTGGCACTTAGCCTCTCTCTTCCCACTCCACTGTAGCGGTGGGATATTGGGTAATAAAGGGTTAATGCCACCTTGCTATTGTAAGGTGACATTAAGCCAGGTTAATAATGGAGAGATGTCAATAAGACACCTATCCATTATTAATCCAATAGTAGTAAATGGTTAATAAAACACACACATTAGGAAAAAAGTATTTTATTGAAGTAAAGACACATTGTGTTGTAATAGTTTATTATACTCTTAATCCAAATGACGACCCTCGTTCTGTAAAAAAGGAACAATAAAAAAACAACACTATCCCATACCTTTCCGCTGTTACAGTCATGTCCCATGCTGTAAATCCATCTGAAGGGGTTAAATAATTTTACAAGCAGGAGCCTGCTAATGCAGCCGCCCCTGCTTGTAAAAACTGGGGAATGAATGGGAAGAAGGGAAACGTAGCTACCTACACTTGCGGTGCTGCGCCCCCTGCTGGTATAACCTCAGATGAACTCGAGCGTGCGAATTTTTCTGAATATTTTCTCACGCTTGAGTTCATCTGAGGTTATACCAGCAGGGGGCGCAGCATTAGCAGGGGGCGCAGCATTATTTAACCCCTTCAGATGGATTTACAGCGTGGGACATGACTGTAACAGCGCGAAAAGGTATGGGATAATGTTGTTTTTTAATTTTTTTTTTTTTTACAGAACGAGGGTCGTCATTTGAATTAAGAATATAATAAACGATTACAACACCCTGTGTCTTTATTTCAATAAAATACTTTTTTCCTGATGTGTGTGTGTTTTATTAATCATTTACTACTATTGGATTAATAATGGATAGGTGTCTTATTGACATCTCTCCATTATTAACCTGGCTTAATGTCACCTTACAATAGCAAGGTGACATTAACCCTTTATTACCCCATATCCCACCGCTACAGTGGAGTGGGAAGAGAGAGGCTAAGTGCCAGAATAGGCGCATCTTACAGATGTGCCTTTTCTGGGGTGGCTGGGGGCTGATGTTTTTAGCCAGGTGGGTGCTATAACCATGGTACCTCCCTAGGCTATTAATATCTGCCCTCTGTCACTGGCTTTCCCACTCTGGCAGAGAAAATTGCGCGGGAGCCCACAGCAAGTTTTTCTGTGATTTAACCCTTTAGTTTAACAGCTAGAGCCCCCAAATTTTGCACCCAGACACTTGGAACATTATTAGTGAGGAATATGTTAAAAAATAAGGGATATGAAATGGTTTACTGTATGTAAACCATGTCTCATATCCTGTCGGGTTTGGGAAGGAGATAGCAAAAGCCGGAAATTGAATTACCGGCTTTTAAGCTATCTAGCGCTGCATTAAATATAAATACATATATATATATATATGTGTCTCACTGACATATATATATGTCCGTTTTGCAAGCTGGCGAGAAAATGTCACTGTACGGATGCCATACGGATTACATACGGAGGATGAGATGCGTAAAATACGCTGCCACACCCTGCCTACGGATGACATACGGATCACTATTTTGGAAACATTTCTGCGTATTAGGCATGTAAAATACGGACCGTATTTTCCTACACTGAGTATGACTCCGGCTTTAAACAGGTTATTCCCAGGGTGGTGACTTATCTCCTATCCAGAAAAATGGGGCTTATATTCATATAAGCCACCATAGGGAGCACACACAATTGTTGCACTGTCTGTTCAAAACATAGTAACATATTACGGAGGGAAAAAAAAAAATCTATCTATATAATTGTCTAAGGGGTACTTCCGTCTGTTTGTCTGTCTCGGAAATCCCGCGTCGCTAATTCAATCCGCGACGGGCACAGTCCGGCCGCGAATTTGCCCCCTTCCCTACTCCCCTCCAATCAGTGCCAGTGTGTCGCCCCATCCCGAACCAACTTTTTACTACTGATGCTGCCTATGCAGCATCAATAGTAAAAACATATAATGTTAAAAATAATTAAAAAAATTAAAAATCGTGCTATTCTCACCTTCCGGCGTCCACCGAAGCTGTCCCGCTCTGCTCGATGCGGCCAGCAGCTTCCGTTCCCAGTGATGCATTGCGAAATTACCCAGATGACTTAGCGGTCTCGTGAGACCGCTCCGTCATCTGGGTAATTTCGCAATGCATCACTAGGAACGGAAGCTGCCGGCCGCATCGTGAGGAGCGGGACAGCTTCGGTGGACCCCGGAAGGTGAGTATATAACTATTTTTTATTTTAATTTTTTTTAAACAGGGATATGGTGCCCACACTGCTATATACTACGTGGGCTGTGTTATATACTGCGTGGCCTGTGTTATATACTGCGTGGGCTGTGCAATATACTATTTGGGCTGTGTTATATACTATGTGGCTGCTATACACTATGTGGCTGCTATATACTACGTGGCTGTGCTATATACTACGTGGCTGTCTGTGTTATATGCTACGTGGCTGTGCTATATACTATGTGGGCTGTGTTATATATTACGTGGCTGCTATATACTACGTGGCTGTGCTATATACTACATGGCTGTGCTATATACTACATGGCTGTGCTATATACTACGTGGCTGCTATATACTACGTGGCTGTGTTTTATACTACATGGCTGTCTGTTATATACTACGTGGCTGTGCTATATACTACGTGGGCTGTGTTACATACTACGTGGCTGTGCTATATACTATGTGGCTGCTATATACTACATGGTTGTGCTATATACTACGTCGCTGCTATATACTACGTCGCTGCTATATACTACGTCGCTGCTATATACTATGTGGCTGTGCTATATACTACGTGGCTGTGCTATATACTACGTGGGCTGTGTTATATACTACGTGGCTGTTATATACTACGTGGATCTGCTATATACTATGTGGGCTGTGTTATATACTACGTAGCTGTGCTATATACTATGTGGGCTGTGTTATACACTGTGGGCTGTGCTATATACTACGTGGCTGCTATATACTATGTGGCTGCTATATACTACGTGGCTGTGCTACATACTACGTGGCTGTGTTATATACTACGTGGCTGCTATATACTACGTGGCTGCTATATACTACATGGCTGTGCTATATGCTACGTGGCTGCTATATACTACGTGGCTGTGTTATATGCTACGTGGCTGTGCTATATATTACATGGCTGTGCTATATACTAGACATCCTGCGCCCCGACCCCACGACATCCAGCGCCCCCGACATCCAGCGCCCCCAACCCCCGACATCCTGCGACCAATCAGCGACAGGCGCAGTCTGGCCGTGAATTGGCGCGAGATTTGAACCACGCTTTGCTGATTGGTCACTGCCGGGCGCGACCAATCAGTGACAGATGCAGTCCAGCCGCGAATTGACGCGGGATTTGAACCACGCTTCGCTGATCGGCCAGCGGGGCGCAACCAATCAGCGATATTGGCGCAGAATTTAACCCCCACTCACAGCAGATGTACATACATACATATTCTAGAATACCCGATGCGTTAGAATAGGGCCACCATCTAGTGTGTGTGTATATATATATATATATATATATATATATATATATATATATATATATATATATATATATATATATATATATATATATATATATATATATATATATATATATGCGCCTCCAATATGGCCACCACCAGGAGAGTTTACAAACTATAAAAAAACAGCAACAACATGATTAAAAAAGGTATTAACATTACAAACTTTGCTTCTCATTTACAAACTTGGATCTGATGAATGGCGCTAGGATTAAACACACGACACAGCCCCTTTAAGTCACTCTGTTATAGGCGCCTTGAGAAGGCACCAAGAGTTAACCAGAGACTTAATAACATTAATAGCCATCAACCTGAGAACAGCGGGGAGTGTTGGTCTATGAAGAAATCCACCGGGCTAATGGCACAACGCGCATCTTGATGTTTTAAATGATCCAAATACATCTGCGTCCACCGCTCTCCCCCGTTTGATGTATTCAGCTCCATTATTCATAGCACCATGGGTGGAAGCTTTGCGCACACAGAGAAGTCACTTAATTCCAGAAATCACATTGTGCATTAAATCCTCTGATGAAAGAAAAGTTCATCGAGATTTCTTTATTTCCGTTGGGTTAATTTTTTAACAGTGTATTGTGGGTGGAGTTCTGTTATTTACTGCAAGTATATAATAAAAGATAAAAAACAAAAAAAAGGCGATTCAGGCAGATCTGTATGACTGGTCCTTAAAGAGTCACAAGTGGTCTGTATTGCTCTTATTTTAATTTTGCTGCTCCCCTGAGTATTCTGGGGTTTTTGTTGTTTTTTTTTTGTCGTTTTTTTTTTTTGTTTGTTTTTTTAAATCTGCCATATTGTGCCAGAGATATAGGTCTTTTTTATTTAGAGTTAAATTTTGTAGCCCTTACAAAGGGGTGTTGCTAATGCAGGGCAGCCTAGAGAATCCCATGAGCCCCAATGGTAAAGAGGAGCACAAAATAAAAAGGCCCATATGGCGAATTACAACCAAAACAAGAATACTCTGGGGGCAGCAAGAATGAAATATGGGCAAAATCAGGAAACTTTTGACCTGGCAAGATCTCCCCTTTCATGGAAGGTTCTAGTCTTTGTGAAAAGTGGTAAGGGTACTACCCTGAATATCCCCTCTGCTATAGCATTGCAGCTCCAGTTATCTCCACTGGTCCAGAAGAGATTACATCTGCTCTGGTCTAGAGACCGTAATATCGGAAGTGCTGAGTGCAGCCTCAGTGCTCAGGGGACTGATGCTCAGGAGGGCATCTGCTCGGGTCCAGTGGAGACTGTGGGATCAGAAGTGTTAGGTGGAGCCTCAGCGGTCAGGGGACTGATGCTCAGGAGAACATCTGCTCTGGTCCAGTGAAGACTGTGAGATCGGAAGTGCTGGGTAAAGCCTCAGCGGTCAGGGGACTGATGCTCAGGAGAACATCTGCTCTGGTCCAGTGAAGACTGTGAGATCGGAAGTGCTGGGTAAAGCCTCAGCGGTCAGGGGACTGATGCTCAGGAGAACATCTGCTCTGGTCCAGTGAAGACTGTGAGATCAGAAGTGCTGGGTAAAGCCTCAGCGGTCAGGGGAATGATGTTCAGGAGGACATTTGCTCTGGTCCGGTGAAGACAGTAGTATCGGAATTGCTGGTTGCGGCCTCAGTGATCAGGGAACTGGTGCTCAGGAGGACATCTGCTTCGGTCCAGTGAAGACTATGGGTTTGGAAGTGCTGGGTGCTGCCTCAGCTCCCAGGGGACTGGTGCTTAGGAGGACATCTGCTCCAGCCCAGTGAAGACTATGGGATCTGAAGTGCCGGGTGCAGCCTCAGCGGTCAGGGGACTGATGCTCAGGAGGACATCTGCTCTGGTCCGGTAAAGACCGTAGTGTCCGAAGTGCTGGGTGCAGCCTCAGCGGTCAGGGGACTGATGCTTAGGGCTCATAGTCACTTGCGAGAAACTCAGATGAGTCTCGCATGGCAATACCCGGTACTGCACCTGGCACAGAGGAGCGGAGCGTGCGGCTGCATGTATCCCTATGTGGCCCAGATCTGAGTGCCGGCAGCAGGGCTGGGTATTAACATGCGAGACTAATTCGAGTTTCGCGCAAGTGAGTATGAGCCCTTAGAAGGACATCTGCTCCCGTCTAGTGGAGACCATAGTGCTGGGTGCAGCCTCAGCGATCAGGGGGCTGGTGCTCAGGAGGGAAGACATCTGCTCCGGTCCAGTGAAGACTGTGGGATCGAAAGTGCCTGGTGCAGCCTCAGGGGACTGGTGCTCAGGAGGACATTTCTTCCGTGGCGGAGATGGCTGGAGCCTCGGAGCTGGAGAAAAGAGAGGATTCCAGGGGAAAGGGAAAGAACTTTTGCTTGTTTATTTTAGAAGCACCCCTTACCGCTGCCTAAGTATATATGCTTTACTCACTCTTCCCAGGTCCGACACTGAGTTTTCGCCACTGCTCCTGGTATCAGCTGTTGTCTGCAATTCCAAAACCAGAAAATACCTTAAAGGTTGGCATCGTCACTATTTAACTGATAATCAGAACCTGGACATAGGTGACTGACTTTTACTTGTGGGGGCTAGGGGTACATGTTTACATTAAATGCGGGACGTCAAGATGTGCGACCAATAGAAATTGTAGACATGAGATTTGGCTACAAGAAACTATATGATTTTCAGTTTGCATGTGTCTTTATTTCAAAGTCAGGTAAGTGGGACTTGCTACCTGTGCCCACAAATCCAACAATGTTGCATGATGGTAAGTCACAGGTCAGGTCATAGTATGATCCCAAAGACAATCGTTAGATGAGAAGCCACGATATGACGCAGCATTTGTCCTGTGACTCTGCATAGATGCAGCGTTAAATCATAGATTCAGGAAAATAGGATGGAGGCACGCAGACCAGTAAGCTGGTGTCAGGCAGCAGCTGGAAAGGGTTGCATTATTGTTTCCTGTGCTAATGTGTCGCCCCAGAGGGTTCAGTCGTCACAGAGGTACTGCACCTCACCCAGAGGTGTGGTATGCCACTCTCAGGTAAGGAGGGGGCACTACCCAGGACTCTAACACCAGCATCCAGCACCACACCACTCCAGACAGCGCATCCGTGTGTACCCCAAGGGAGGATGGCCTCATCCAAGTCTGGAGAGGATTAGTAGGTAGAGGATGTGGGTGGAGCACGTAGTTAGGGGAGAAGTGAGTTAGGGAGTTAGTCAGTTGGAGCTGGGGACTTGAGCAGTGAGGAGCTCGTCCTATGACCAGAAGACAGAGAAAGGAGCGAAGTCGCAGAAAGTGAGAGAGAAAGAAGGGGTCCAAGGGGCATGGGTAGTAAGCAATCCACCCATGGGGCCCGCATCCACACTGACCATCGCCAGGTGGAGGGACCAGGTCACAGTGGGGATCCTGCCCCCAAGACTAGTGGAGAACTACAAGGCTCAGCTAGCCAGACGGAGGCTGTGGTATCTGTACGTGCCACAGCCATATTCACACATATTCGCTGAAAAGGCAGCCACATAGGACCCAGTGGACTAGAGAGACGTCGCCCGACAAGATCCAGGGATGCTGGCTTGGGACACTGTGTGTGAAGACGCAGGGCAGGAGAGGTGAGAACCAGCGCAGTGAGACGGCCAGTAAAGGAGGAGTTCTGGAGAAGTGTACCCCAAATCATCTGGGGGTTGGCTGGACCACAGACCCGAAGGACACAGCACACGGCTGGAGACAGTATTCTGCAGAACTGTGAGTAAAGCTTTGAAAACTGCACCCAGCTGTGTCCTCTGAATTATTCCGTCACTTGCCCTGCACTTCAACTACCACAACCACCATCATCACAATAAACACCTATATCTTGCCTGGGGACTAGCTTTGCCCGTGGAGAGCTGAAACACCTTAGCTGCGTCACCAACTGCCCCAGTGAATCTGAACTGCAGTGTCGGCCATATTGGCCGAGTACCACGGGTGGCGTCACAAACAATTCCCTTATAAACTTTATCCCATTCCCCTTTAATTTAAATTGACTCTTTTATTGGACGCCCAGGGCCACGGACCGGGTCACTGCTGCTGTGACCACATCCCTTTAAGGACCGGCCCGGTACCGAGTATTCCCACAGCCCTGACGGGCGCTCCACTAATGCCAGAGACATAAGAGCAGGGGCATATCGCTCACTGTTGCAAATGGTGAAACTGAACCTGGGGACGTGCTGGAGGGGGGCCCACTGACTCAAGCAGGTATTTCAGCAGGATGGGCATCAGAGGACGCACAATCAGGCAGTGCAAAGTCCCGCTGGCTCACTGCACTGTAATACAGGCTGCAGGCCAATCAGAGGCTGGCAGATGATGTCGATGTGGGGAATATTAGTAGTCACAGGTGGCACATGGCAGTGACATTATATGCTGCCCATCGTTAGCACGTTGAAGTAATTTGCCGACTTCTGCTCCAGCTATAGAAGAGGACGCCGCACGTTGTACGAGCGGGGGAAGATAAAAAGATATGTTGGGGAAGTGCCGCAGACAGGGACATTATTGCTGGAAGAGGCCGAGGATGGAGGACATTACACCAGGATGGGGGACATTATTACAGAAAGGGGGCCAGTCAAGAGGGCATTATACCAGGATGGGGGACATTATAACAGGAAGGGACCCAGGAAGGAGGATATTATACCCAGGTGGGGAATATTATATCAGGAAAGGGAGACATTATACCAAGAAGGGGCCCAGGCTGGAGACATTATACCAAAATGAGGGACATTATAACTAGTGATGAGAGAATTTGTTCGGAAAACGATCGCCAAACATAAATTCGGCACGAATATGGCACAATCGGATCCGAGAATCGTAAACATGAGCAAAATGTTGTAAAATCTGGAAAAATCGGTAACATTCGGTAAAGAGTGCGGGAAAATATTTGCGTTGCCACAAAAGTATTTTCAGCACTTTAGCAATGATAATGGCGGTGTATCATGAGCGTTTGGCACATGTATGATGAGGGGAGGGTGTTTTCAGAGGTCAGAGGCGCGGCGTGCTTGTAAACAGTCATTTTTATTTTTTTTTCCTAACTTTATGTGTGCACACAGCGACTAGCCAATCAGGGCACAGGAAACATCCACATTGTCCTGACACAACGGCTTGGGTCATTGGCTGCTGAGATCACATGTCCCTCTCCATATAAATAGCGGACATCTTGTTTTAGCGCCATTTTGACACTGTAACATGCCAAAAAAGCTGCTCCTGACGCTGGCACGGTTAACAGCAAGATTTTTAGTTAGTTAGCTAGTCAGTTATTTCTTACACAGATAGTTTAGCTAGGTACTTACTGTCCAGTGTGGCTGTGAAATAGACTTTCCAGCAATTTTTTTTCCCCCATTACTGAGGTTCACAGACAAAGCCAGCAGGGCACGTCATACAAGTGTGTTGTGCATTGCTTGTATTGTGCTCCATGCACAAGTATAGCATTCTATATCTTATTTTTTCACTAGCTAAATATGAATAAGCCTGCTGCGTCCCACCTTGTCATTTAGTGCTGTGGTGACAGTTCTGTGATTTGAGCTGTTGCGCATTAAGAAGTCTTTTTCAGGGCAGTGGCTACCATGATTCAAGATGCCATATCTCGCCTTGTTAGTTAGTGCTGTGGTGATATGCAACTGTCTGCAGGGCTAACGAACATTAAAAAACAATTATATTTTTTCTGTCTCAAAATGTGATGCAACCTGCCGTATCCCACGTTGTAACTTTGTTGGGTTGAAATTACCGTTTTTTTTGGATTATAATACGCACCGGATTTTAATATGCACTTGAAATTTTGAGGAGAAAAATAGGAAAGAAAAACTTTTTTTAATAAAATGGTGCTTCTTATAATCTGTTTGTCTTATTGCTTACCAGGGGTGGTGGCTGAGGTGAAGCGGGGTCCCAGGGACGCTGCTGGAGGAGGCAAGAGTGGAGCGTTGCTGCAGGCCGCAGGCTGGGATGAGGGAATGTTCGGATGTGCGCTGCTGCGGGTGTTCAGTGGTGCCGGGGCTCTGCCGACATTTTGTGAAAGCCCAGAGCCCCCGCACTTACATGGTTTACTATGCGGTGGACTTCGGGAAAATGGCTGCCGGGGGCGGCGCATGCGCAGATGGAGATCTCGGCACCAAGATCTCGGGAGATGAGATCTCCGCGCTAAGGTTCTGGGCTTTCACAAAATGTCGGCTGAGCCCCTGCACCACCGAACACCCACAGCGGTGCACATCCAAACACCCCCTCATCCCAGCCTGCGGCAACGACCCTGGGACCATGCTCCACCTTGGCAGGTAATGTATATCCACATTATAAGACGCAACCCCATTTTCCCCCAAAATGTGCGTCTCATAATCCAAAAAATACAATAAGCTGTCTGAAGACCTCACACACATAACATTGTAATTTTGTGGCGGTTAAATTGTTGTGTGTGCAGAGCTGTTGCACATAAAAAAAAAAATTGGGGAGTTTTACAAACATGATACAGCAGCCTAAATCCAAATTTGAAATTGTTTGGAGCATATTTTCTATTTTATACAGGCGTCACCCACACTAAAAAAAAAATCCTTCTGTTACTAACATCGTGCAGTAGGGGACATCTTACTTTCAAATTGTTTGGAACATATCTTCTTTGTTAAACAGGCCTCAACCACACTCAAACAATTCATACAATACATTATGACTGGTTAGAACAATGAAAGCAATTGTTACCATCCACCTTTCGTGTCCCCCCTATTTCCTCATAGATGGTAAGCTTGTGAGCAGGGCCCTCATTCCTCCTGTATCTGGTGATCGGGACCTTCATTCCTTTTGGTATCTGTTGATTTATGTGATTATTGCTATGCTGTAATGTCTTTTATTGTCTGTACAAGTCCCCTCTAAAATGGTGCTGCGGAATATGTTGGTGCTATAGGAATAAAATTATTCTTATTCTTTCTTCTGTGACTAACGCGCAGAAATCTAATTTTTAGTTGCTAATAGTGTGCTCCTACCACACTATCTGAGCAACCTGACTGGGAAAAAGCGAGGCCATGGTGGAAATGGAATTAGGCTTGGTGTTCAAGGTGTACGTGGGGTAAGTGGTAAGGTTAGTGAAAGCACTAATGAACCAACAAAGTTATGTCCTATGCAAAGACAGCTGACAACTTCTGTTACTGGATGGGCTACTCCACTACCTTTCTTTGGCAGATGCACAGCGGTACACCTTGTTGATGATGCCCAGAAAGAGCCTGTGCTCGAGTGGATGGCAAGCGCAGCTTCAAGTGGCCTCTCCTCCTCTTCCTCCACCTCAACATCACACCCAGTACAGTCCATAGAGGTGGCACCCAAATTCCCCTTGCTTCCCTCCACGTCCCAACCCTCCAACTGACAGTACGGAACCACAGATGGGCGAGTCTGAAGAGATGTTCACACATTCTATGCCATGGTCCTCAGAAGTGTACTCAAAAGCTTCACAGAGTCAAGAGGAGGAAATCTGCACCAATGCCCAAATTTTTTTTAGCTTGGATCCAGACCAGGACAAAGTAGGGTCCGAGCAGCATCCTGACCCTCGTCGTCAGATGTTATCCCCCAGGGGGAGGTGATCCTGATGAGACTCACATATCAGAGGCTCACACAGACTGTACTGTGCTGTCAGGGCAGGCTGAGGAGGAGGGCAACTCCAAGGGCAAGGAATGTGATAACACAGAGGATGATGTTGATGATGATTATGGGTTAGATCCCAGTTGGCATGAATATATAAGGCACACAGCTGAGTAGGTCATCTGAGGAGGAAGACGAGGAGGTTATGTTGCATTGTAGATTGTACATCGCAGACAAGTAGTGATGCAACCATGACAAGCAATGCATCCTCAGCCACAACTCTGGCTGTGGCCAGCAGCGTCCGCGGGTCTGCAGCTCGCAAGGGTGGCAAGGGTTGCCTAGCCTGGGCATTTTTTTCACACTGCAAAGGATGAGCCAACTCAGGTAATGTGCCAACTTTGCAAAAAAGAACTGAGTAGAGATAAAAAGTGCTATATTTTGACTACTACATGTATGAACCTTCACATGCGCAATCAACATAAGTTACTCAGGGAATCCCACTGCACAAAAATGCGGACCAGCAGACCTCAACAACCATCAGCTGTCCCATCAATTTCATCTGCTACTTCTTCCTCCTCCTCCGCAACCTTGCCAACTATTGAAACGCAGGTCTTCGACCGCAGAACTTCGGATTCTTTACCCGCTCCAGTCAAGCTGACTTAGAACCCGTCACCTCTAACAGAAGCCAACATTCCTGCTGTTTTTGACCAATCTCAGAGATTGGACACTGCAAAGGATGAGCCAACTCAGGTAATGTGCCAACTTTGCAAAAAAGAACTGAGTAGAGGTAAAAAGTGCTATATTTTGACTACTACATGTATGAACCTTCACATGCGCAATCAACATAAGTTACTCAGGGAATCCCACTGCACAAAAATGCTGACCAGCAGACCTCAACAACCATCAGCTGCCCCATCAATTTCATCTGCTGCTTCTTCCTCCTCCTCCGTAACCTTGCCAACTATTGAAATGCAGGTCTTCGACCGCAGAACTTCGGATTCTTTACCCGCTCCAGTCAAGCTGACTTAGAAACCGTCACCTGTAACGGAAGCCAACATGCCTGCTGTTTTTGACCAATCTCAGAGAACAAGCACACAACTTTCTCAATCCACCGTAACATCTCCACCTGCACCTCTCTTATGGTCCAGCAGATTGTCCGGTTCACCGTACTCTGCCCTCTATCAGCACTGCAGCCAGCCCACGGTTCTGCAGTTGTGGTCACATGAAAGATTGTTTCCTCCTACTCGTGACAAAGCTAAGAGGTTGAACTCCACCATCTCCATTCTGTTGGCCACGAAAATGCTGCGTCTCCACCTGGTCGATACGGATGGTTTCCGAAAGCTGATGGCCGTAACAGTGCAGCGCCCCAGAGTCCTGGTCGTTGCAGTAATGTCATTCTTCCACCAGGGGGAGTGATATTACATCTGAAGGTAATAAAGGAGATCTACCTACCAGGTATCACAAACCATACACTACACTTCACACTCCAGACCATCAGGGGGAGCCTTGCTCCTATCTACTAGGGTACTCCTCACAGAAGGGTAAAACTGGTGGGCTGGATAGAAAGCTAGAGAGACGCTGGCTGGGCTTTGCCCAGGCAACACCTGTCAGGCAGACAGGGGGAAAGGAGGAACATCTGAGCTGCAGACAGAGGGTCCCTGTCGGGTGGGATCTTGACAGAGGCCTAGCGGGACAGAAAGCTACAGAGCTGCGCCTGCCCCACGTGCGGCAGCATCCTAAGAAAGGACACGAAGAGAATTGTATTGTAGAGAGTGAAAAACGAAGTCACAGCACAAGGAGATAACACCAGGAGGAGTTCAGCCCTGTAAAGGCTGCCTCCTTCTGAGGCGCTTAGCCGGTGGCCGGAACACAAAGGGAGTAATTGACTCTACTTATTACTTCAGAGACCGGCAGGACAGTCAATTCCAAGTTGGCTGCCCGACCTTAATACCTAAGAAGACACAGTGGTAAATTGTGGGGGTCGGGGCGTCTCTAGGGTCCCTATAAACAAGCCTTAGGCCATCAGTCATACGGGTTTGTCCTATCCATACCATCTGGGGGACAGAGAGGAAGAAATAACATCTAGAACATCTACAAGAGTTGTGAGGACCTTACCGAGTTGCTCAGCAGGGAGGGATTACAACACACAGGCACTAGTAGGAAGGCTACTGATTTCCACCTGGATAAGGGGACTCTGGATTTGCCTTCAGACCGGCCGGACTCTGCCTACCCTGTGGTCTGTACCCTGGACTGTGGATGCTGAAGTCTTCAGTAAAAGGTAAAGAGACTGCAACTTTGTGTCGTTGTTATTCTCTGCGCCTTACATCGTCCATCATCACCACCTACACTTCTGGGAAGCCCTGGGGACACACTTCATCTGTGGGAAGATATTCCATCTAGCTGCCATAACATCACCCCAGCGGACTCCTAAGCAGCGTCAGTCACCCTGACCGAATACCACAGGTGGCGTCACAAACTTCCCCTTTAAAGACCTTTCCCAAAACCATAAAAACTCTTTACTTTATTGAACGCCCCTCAAAGGGCCACGAACCAGATCAGGCCACCATGACATCCCTACCGAACCGAAGGACCCGGTGCCGAGTACCCCATTGTCCTTAACGTGGGGGAGCTCCAAAATCTTGGCGTCACGAACAGGATCTACTTAAGCCTGAAAAATCGGGTCATGTGCGCCTAAGAACTGTGCCAGAACTGTATTTGAACTGTGATTTGCGTAAAGACTGTGTATTGCCATTTGCCGCCACAATTCCCGCCAAAACCGCCGCCATTACAGTGCCACGAGGAGCGCAGACGAAGAAGAAGGGTGTGGAATTGTGGGCGTGAACGAACTGAGAAGCGCAAAAAACAATGGCCGCCCAGTCCAAATATCTCTGTACCTTGAGGACGTGTCCGTCAGCAGCTGAGATCCGCCTCCTGATCCTCAATGGCGGGCGGAGACAGCAAAAACGAAACCGCCCCAGAAGAAGAGAGCGGGAAAAGGATGAGGAAGGAGCTAGCCACGTGGAGGACGCCATGGCAAGCCACCCGGAACCAGAGCGTAGGGTAGAAGCCGAGGACTCCCCTAGCTACCGGGATGGAAGCCGCAGTGAGCCGTCACCAGAGGTCCTGGAGTTCCTGAAAGCGGAGGTGAAAGAGCTCAGCGACCACCTCCTGCGGACGCAGCTGAGCACTGAGGCTGGGTGGAAGAAGACCTTCATCAGGAGCCTCACCAGACGTCTGTCGGCAGCCTCGTCTGGTCCGGAGCGAGAAAGAAGTTCCAGCGCTCCGAAGCCAGAAAGCAAGGCCCTGCCGGAAAGCGAGATGCTGCAAACAGAGATGACAACACCGCAGCGCAAGGCCCTGCAACCAGCGCTATAGACCCCAGCGGAGACAGAGCAGACTGGCACTGGAGGGACCGCATCTGAAGCAGGTATGAAGAACAACCCTGCCCTCGTGACCGACACCACTCCAGCGACTGCTCGTGCCACCGCTACTGACTCCGTTCCAGTGACTGATCTTGCAGCAGCCGCTACCTCTGCTGCAGCAAATGCCCATACTCAAGCTACGCAGACCTCCATCGCTGCGCGTCACGTTAACTATTCACGAAAGACAGACTAACGGTGTTTATCCAGCATCGGGTGTAACCCTGGATTCCACCCTTCCCAGAAAAAGAAGGGTTATGTGCCAGGTAAAGCCCTGGAAGCTATCCAACTAAGCCTCGAAACACTGAAAAGAATGTAAATAGTTAACTGTTCCTTCTTTGCCTTTAACTGTTCTTTCTTTGCTGCTTGAACCCGTCCAGGGTTAACTTTTAAAGGATTACCCTGTTTAAAGGGATCCTATGTTTTTGCACAAGTTTTCCTATTTCTTTCAAAGAACACTTGAATCATGGATGGTGAATGGTTCACAAACTGCTTGTAAATAGTTTGCACCTTCTTAAAGGTGCTTTCTACTGGTTTTACATAGGAGGCTTTTACAGAGACTGCCTCTTACCAGAAACTGCTGTTAATTATGCTGTAAAAATAACTGCTTTGCCTTACAGACCTGAAGAAAAACCCGTTGGTGAGGCAGAATTCCAGGTCAGGATTACACGTCTTGTAGCCCACCCAAGACCAACGTTCGGGGGTTCGTAACGGGTCCCTCATATCATATCACGTCATGTTGCCTTTAAGTAAACTTGAATACTAATGATGTGGTTATTTTGCACTACCTCTGAAAAGACTTGGATTTATCCTTAAAGGAAATGTTTATTTGTTGCACTTTGGCAAAGAAAAATAATGTTGTTTTAGATAGTTAGATAGTAATAATGCTTATACATAGCTGATAGTGTGTAGTTAAGAATAGGAAATGTTAGATGATGTACTTTAAATAAAATAGAAGGATACAGTGAGCCCGTAGGGGGGGTGAAACCTGTTCTGTATACCTGTTCTGTATTTCAATAAAGTGAACCCGTAGGGGTTGGTGAGTCCTCTAGTGAGCCTTAGGAAATTAGTTAAAACACTTTGCACTTAGAGAAGAATAACGGTTTTATGCTTGAATAAAGAAAATGTTAATTTATTGTTTTGAAATTGCACTTAGTAGTTAATAGATAGTATACCTGTACGGGTAATAATATTTCATAGTTAGTTAGCGCATCTGACAATGTAAATATGTGCTTGTTTGCAACGTTCAAGTGTTCTCACCTCCCATAAAGGGAAGCATTGTTATATTAATTTGTTTTATAGCATTTCAAAAATTTTGTATGTCTTTTTGCTAATGTATTGTTGTTTTCTTTTCCCAGTCCGGGAGTACTGGATTTAACGGGGGGGAGTGCAGCGCCCCAGAGTCCTGGTCGTTGTAGTCCCCCAGTACCAATTGCCCAGTCACCATTACTCTTCTAAGAAAGCTGTGCCTGCGCTACATTAGCATGTTACAGACAACATCACCCGTTCCTTGACTAAATCTCTGTCTGCCAGGGTGCATTTCATCACAGACATTTGCACGAGTAAGCATGGCCAAGGGTGTTACTTCTTGCTGACTGGGTACCGAGTGACTCTGGTGGCTGTGGGGGCAGGTGCTGCTCCACAAGTCTTGGAATCCCCATGGCTTTCAGGACAAACCTCTGTATTTCACAATTCCTCCACTGCTTCTGCCTCCTCCACCTCTAGGGCCTCCACCTGCGCCCTCAACCTCTGCCTTAACGAGACACGCATTCCAACAGTGCAAAGCGAATCCCCACCCCTCTGTACTGCACAGCCAGGGCTCACCACAAACAGGCAGTGTTAAAATTGATATGCCTTGGAGATCGCAGTCATACAGCTGAAGAGTTTTGGACAGCTCTCCAGGTTGAGTTTGATCAATGGCTGTCTCCACTGAACGTGCATCCAGGGAAGTCCGTGTCTGATAACAGTGTGAACCTGGTGGCAGACCTATGCCGGGGCAACCTCATACACATGCCTTGCATGGCTCACGGCCTCAACCTGGTGGTACAGCATTTTCTTTGCCACTATCTGGGCCTGGGTGAGCTGCTCCAGAAAGCACGTAAGATGTGTGCTCATTTCCGCCATTCGCACCCCTCTGCTCATCAACTTGCATGGTCTTTGTCCATGCCAGTTAACAGGTTGATATGCAAAGTGCCAACACGGTGGAATTCCACTCTGCACATGTTGCAGCGACTGTGGCAGCAGCAATGAGCCCTGACACAGTATGTCATGTCATATAGCCTGGGCCAACGCAGTACGGACGTGGCGCATATCACATTATGGAGTGGGCACAGATTAAGGACCTCTGAAACCTTCTGCACAGTTTCAAAATGGCTACTAAGATGCTTAGCACTGACAACATCAGCATCACTATTACGGTCATATAAATGTTGGAGCAGAATTTGAATAGCCTGTGGGAGGATATGGTGGTCCCAGAAGAAGAGGAGGAAGCAGAGGAGGATGTGAAAGGGATAACATTGTCCCTACGTTCCAGACTGTCATAACACAGGTGGATGCCAAAGGAGGGTGAATTACGGCGATTGACAGGAGCTGGTGATAACAGACAAACTGTTATCGAAAGTGCAAGATCCGAGGAACAAATGGAGGAGGAAGAGGTGGTAGGCGAGTAACTGTCAGATGAAGAGGATAATCCTCCCCTTGCTGTTGTTTGTGGTTGGTGGGAGGGGACAGAGGAAATGAGCCTCATTGTTACCCAGCCACCAACACAGCATGGGCTTGGACCTCATGGTAGAACCCAACATATGAGTGCCTTCTTGCTGCGATCTGCAACATGATCCCTGTATAGTTATGATTAGGAATACTGCTGACTACTGGGCTGCCACTCTGTTAGATCCCAAAACCAAATTTTGCCAGATGATTCCCTCCCTGGAAAGGGACCCGCGAATGCTGGAGTATCGAAACACACTTTTACACAACCTTAAGGGTATGTGCACACGTAGAATGGACCTCTGCAGATTTTTCCGCAGCGGATTTTAGAAATCCGCAGGTAAAAGACACTGCGTTTTACCTGCGGATTTTCCGCGGTTTTCATGCGGATTTTGTGCGGATTCCACTGCGGTTTCCGCGCGTTTTTTTCCGCAGCATGGGCACAGCGTTTTCTGTTTCCCATAGGTTTACATTGTACTGTAAACTCATGAGAAACTGCTGCGGACCCGCAGCAGATCCGCAGCAAAATCCGCAACGTGTGCACATAGCCTTAGAGAGCTTTTCCCCAAGACAGCAGTGAAGCACAGAGTTTGCATCGCAGCTCTAGACTTCCAACCTTAGGCACGTCAATTCTGCAATGCCAAAACATTAGCAGCAGCAGCAGTGGTGGTAGTGGGAGAAGCAATTTCTGTGAGTCCTTTAACACTTTTTTAGACCAGCTGGTGCACCAGCACAACAGAGACCAAGTCTTACACATGGTGAACGAATGGAGAGGATGGTGCAGGAGTATCTAGAACTGAATATCAATACCATCAGGGAGAGTTTGGACCCTTTCACATTTTGGTCTTCCAAAATGGATGAGTGGCCTGAGCTTGCCTCACACGCCTTGGAGGTTTTATCGTGCCCGGCAGCCAGCATGCTCTCAGAATGTGTCTCTAGCACTGCTGGTGGTGTCCTGACGGATAAGTGCAGCCGGCTGTCCCCTGACAGTGTAGACCACCTAACTTTCATCAAGGTGAACAAGTCGTGGATCTCCAAGGACTTTTGCACCCAAATCACAGACTGTACTGACTAGGTGATATTGCATTTTTTAGGCTGGTTTCACACTTGCCTAGGGCAGAGCTGCGGAGGGCTGCGTAGTTCCTCCGTGAAGCCCCGCCCACTGCCGCACCTCTTCCATTCAGCTCCGCCTATGTCGGCATGCGTCCTGCGTACCTATCTTTAGCATTGTTTTGACGCTGTGCCGAACTGCGGCAAACGCAACATGTTGCATTTTGTTGCGGTTGGCGCATTGTCAAAACGACGCATGCAGAGGCATGCGCATACATTTGCATGGCCTGCGTACCCAATGTTAATGATAGGTATGCAGGATGCATGCCGACGTAGGCGGAGCTGAATGGAAGAGGTACGGCAGTGGGTGGGGCTTCACAGAGGAACTCCGCAGCCCTCCGCAGCTCTGCCATACGCAAGTGTGAAACCAGCCTTAGTGTGATGCATTAATGTCATGTAACTGCACTCTGTGATATTTTTTATGTGGCTTCTGTGCCTGCTGTGGCTGTTGCTGCTGATGTTAACACAAATTTGTGGAAATGTGAACAGTCATGGTTTGTCTACATCTGCTGGGTTAGCTGTATTGGAATTGTGGCGCTCCTGGGGTCCAGTCGCCAACAGAAATACTGCACCTCATCCTGAGGTGTGGTATTCCGCTCTCAGGTAAGGAGAAGATTGCCATGAACCTGGTAGATCCCTTAAATAAATCTGCATGGGGGCCAACAGTACATCCTAGTGGTCAAGGACTACATTACCCGGTACCCAGAAGCGGTGCCACTGAGGAACTCTGCATCTAAGAGTATCGCCCGGGAGCTTGTCCATATCTTTGCCAGGACCGGTTTGCCTAAGGAGATTTTGATGGACCAGGGTACCCTTTTTATGAGCAAAGTGATGAGGGAGCTGTGTAGAGTCCTCCAGATTGCCCAGTTGTGAACCTCAGTTTACCATCTGCAGACCAATGGCCTGGTGGAGCGCTTAAATAAGACCTTGGCCATGCTGAAGAGGGTCATTGAGAAGGACGATCGAAACTGGGACTATCTGCTGCTGTTTCTACTATTTTCTTTCAGAGACGTCCCACAGGCCTCCACTGGCTTCTCGCCATTCGAGCTCCTGTACGGCCGACATCCACCAGGGTTCCTAGATATCGCCAAGGAAACCTGGGAAGCCAAAGTAACGCCGCACCGAAGTGTCATTGAGCATGTCACCTAGCCGCAGGAGAGGATGGCACATGTACCTTTACAATAGGCATTACATCTTCTCCAGGCACATGAGGCCCAAGCAAGGGTATACAACCGATCAGCGAGGCTAAAGCAATTCCAGCCAGGGGTCCACGTACTAGTACTTATCCCTACGTTGGAGAGCAAGTTCTTTGCCAAGTGGCAAGGCCCATATAAGGTCATGGAAAAATCTGGGATGTGAATTACAAGGTACATCAGCCTGGTTGCAGGAAGCCGCAACAGATGTACCATGTGAACTTGCTCAAACCATGGCGGGACCGAGAACCACTGGAAGCTCCATGCCTGGGGGCTCGTCCCGAAGCCAAGGTGGAGGAGGCCATGATTGCTCAGATACTAACGCTGGCCCAGAAGCAACAATGTTGAGAACTGCTGCAGCAGAACAGTGACCTGTTCTTGGAGTTGCCAGGGAGCACACAGGTTGATGAACGCAGGTAAGGGTGAACCTTTACAAAATCCCCGAAGCATGCCAGGAGATAATATCAAAGGAGATGAAGAGAATGCTAGACCTTGGTGTGATAGAGGAGTCAAGAAGTGAAAGGTTGAGTCCCATCGTCCTTGTGCCGAAGCCCAATGGCGAGTGGCAGTTTTATAACTACTGCCGCAGGCTCAATGAGGTGTCCAGTTTTGATGCATATCTGATGCCCCGCGCGGATGAACTCATTGAGCGACTGGGGTCCACAAAGTACATCACAACCCTCCACCTGACGAAGGGGTACTGGCAGATCCCATGTCCCAGAGCGCCAAGGAGAAGATAGCCTTCTCAATGCTGGATGGGTCTTTCCAGTACACCAGAATGCCCTTCAGACTGCAGGGGGCCCCAGCTACTTTCCAGAGGGAGATGGATTTAATCTTGGCTCCACATAAGAACTATGCAGCCTACTTGGATGACATTGTCTGACTGGAGTTCCCATCTGGCAAAGGTACAGGCGATTATCGATGCGTTGAGGAAAGCTGGATTCACCATAAATCCAAAGAAGTGTGCCATAGGGAATTAAGAGGCCAAGTACTTAGGCCATCTCACTACCCCCGTGATTATGAAAGCCTCCCACATGAATAGATGGAGAGGCATTTAAATCTTCCCATGAGTAGATGAAAACGAAACGCGTAGGGAACTACTTATCTCTTTTGGGGTTACGGTATGGGCAGGAGCTGGTAGAATATGAATGCGGGGTACTTGTGTGGATGTAAATATGCCTCCTCCCCAAACACAATGCCAGCATTAACGGTCTCCGTCTCACCTGAGGAAGCAGCAAGATAAGGTGAGATCGTTCCTTTATTATACACTGTTTTGAACATTGTGCATTTCATCCAATGCTGGTGATTTATGATGTTCTAGATATGGATTTTTGATGACCTATGATGTTCTAAATGTGGATTTTACCTGATCCTTGTCTTTATATGAAGCAAATTATTTTCGATTCTTGAAGGGATAGATAAGCTTATGGTTTGGTCCCTCGGATCCTTCTAAATATTGCGGTTATTCAGCATTTAGCTGAATGTGATTTTTGTGAGTCTAATTGTTATTTATAGTTTGTATTTTGTGTACTTTTGAGCACCTTTTTATAGGACACATTAAAAGTTATATTTTAACTTAGTAATCACACACTGCTTATCATACTATTTTTTGATTGGTGGTCATAGCTTCCAGACCAAGTACTTAGGTTACATCGTCGGGAGAGACGAAATCAAGCCTCAGTTAAATAAGATAGAGGCAATTCAGAAGTGGTCGCGACCGCTCTCCAAGAAACAAGTGAAGGCATTTCTTGTGATTGTGAGGCATTAAAGGCGATTTATCCCAAACTTCACTATAATTGTCACACTGTTAATGGATCTCTTTATGGGCACCAAGTCAACGATGGTGTAATGGACTCCTGACACAGAGATGACATTTCAATAACTTAAGCGGGCTCTGTGCAAGCATCCGGTCTGGGCGCACCAGACTTTAGCAAAGAATTTGTGGTCCAGACCAATGCTTCATAAGTTAGCTTGGGAGCCTGCTGTCACAGGAAATCAATGGAAAAGAGCATCCCATCCTGTATCTGAGCCGGAAACTGTCTTCTTGCGAGAAGAACTATGCAATTGTTGAGAAGGAGTGTTTACACATAAAGTGGGCCGTGGACACACTGAAGTATTACCTTCTAGGCTGTAGGTTTAAGCTAGTGTCAGACCATGCCCCTTTGAGATAGTTGAGAGAAAAGAAGGGTAAGAATGCTTTGGTGACTAGGTGGTTCTTAGCCCCTCAAGACTTCACTTTCCATGTAGAGCATAGGCCAGGGAAGTTACATGGTAATGCGGATGCTCTCTCCCGAATTACGTGTTTAGTGTCTGAAGATTCTAAAAGCCCCCAGATTTGGGAGAGGGGGAATATGCGACAGGGTCACTGGCGCTGTATGTGAAGGGAGATATGTTTCACTGCGCATCATGGCATCACCAGGATAGTTTTCCTCCAGCACGCTAGTGCAGCGCCCCAGAGTCCTGGTCGTTGCAGTAATGTCGCTCTTCCACCAGGGGGAGTGATATTACGTCTGATGGTACTAAAGGAGTTCACCTGACCAGGTATCACAAGTCACACACTACACTTCACACTCCAGTCCACCAGGGGGAGCAAAGGTTCTATCTATTAGGCCACTCCTCACACACGGGTAAAACTGGTGGGTTGGATAGGAAGTGAGGCAGAAGCTACCTGGGTTTGACCCAGAGAGGACCTGTCAGGCAGACAGGGGGAGAAGGAGGAACATCTGAGCTGCAGACAGAGGGTCCCTGTCAGGGGTGGGATCCTGACAGAGGCCAAGCATGAGATAGATAGTTACGGAGCTGCGCCCGCACCTATTGCGGCAGCATCCTAAGAAAGGACACGAAGCAAAGTGTATTGTGGAGAGTGAGAAACGAAGTCACAGCACAAGGAGATAATACTGGGAGGAGTTCTGCCCCAAGATCGGCAGCCTCCTTCTGAGGAGCGTAGCTGGTGGCCGGAACACCGAGGGAGTAATTGACTCTACTTATTACTTCAGAGACCGGCAGGGCAGTCAATTCCAAGTTGGTTGCCCGACCTTAATACCTAAGAAGACACGGAGGCAAATTGTGGGAGAGGGGCGTCTCTAGGGTCCCTATAAATAAGCTCCAGGCCTACCCCGTCATACGGGTTGTCCTATCCATACCATCTGGGGGACAGAGAGAGAGAAGATCAGAAACATCCACGAAAGTTGTGAGGACTATCCCGTGGTGCTCAGCAGGGAGGTACTACAACACACAGGCGCTAGTAGGAAGGCTACTGATTTCCACCTGGATAAGGGAACTCTGGATGTGCCTTCGGACCGGCCGGACTCCGCCTGCCCTGTGAACGGTACTCTGGACTGTGGACGCTGAAGTCTTCAGTAAAAGGTAAAGAGACTGCAACCTTGTGTCCTCGTTATTCATTGCGCCTTACATCGTCCACCATCACTACCTACACATCTGGGAAGCCCTGGGGACATACTTCACCTGTGGGAAGGTATACCATCTAGCTGCCATTCCATCACCCCAGCGGACCCCTAAGCAGTGTCGGTCATCCTGACCGAATACCACAGGTGGCGTCACGAACACCAGACAAACTACACCTTTAATTGGGCGCCCCTCAGAAGGGCCACGGACCGGGTCGGGCCACCGTGACATCCCCAGAACCGAGAAGGACCTGGTACCGAGTACCCCATTGCCCTTAACCCCTTTCTGACATCGGACGTACTATCCTGTCGAGGTGGGCCCGTATGACCACCGACGGGATAGTACGTCCAGCGCGATCGGCCGCGTTCACGGGGGGAGCGCTGCCGATCGCGGCCGGGTGTCAGCTGACTATCGCAGCTGACATCCGGCACTATGTGCCAGGAGCGGTCACGGACCGCCCCCGGCACATTAACCCCCAGCACACTACGATCAAACATGATCGCAGTGTTCCGGCGGTATAGGGAAGCATCGTGCAGGGAGGGGGCTCCCTGCGGGCTTCCCTGAGACCCCCGGAGCAATGCGATGTAATTGCGTTGCTCCGAGGGTCTCTTACCTCCTCCTCCCTGCAGCAGGCCCGGATCCATGATGGCCGCGGCATCCAGGTCCTGCAGGGAGGTGGCTTCACTGCGCCTGCTCAGAGCAGGCGCCGGGAAGCCTCCAGGAGCTGTGCACGTCAGATCGCCGATCTGACACAGCGCACAGCAAAGTGTCAGATCGGCAATCTTACATTATAACATCATGCCCCCCCCCGGGGCAATGTTATAGTGTAAAAACAAAAAAATTCACATGTGTAAAAAAAAAAAAAAAAAAAAAAATTCCAAAAAAAAATGCAAAAAAAAAAAATATTGTTCCTATAAATACATTTCATTATCTAACTAAAAAAACAAAACAATAAAAGTACACATATTTAGTATCGCCGCATCCGTAGCAACCCGACCTATAAAAATGTCCCACTAGTTAACCCCTTCAGTGAACATCGTAAAAAAAAAAAAAAAACGAGGCAAGAAACAACGCTTTATTATCATACCGCCAAATAAAAAGTGGAATAACACGCGATTAAAAAGACGGATATAAATAACCATGGTACCGCTTAAAATATCATCTTGTCCCGCAAAAAACGAGCCACTATACAGCATCATCAAAGAAAAAAGTTTTATAGTCCTCAGAATAAAGCGATGTAAAAATAATTATTTTTTCTATAAAATAGTTTTTATCGTATAAAAGCACCAAAACATAAAAAAATGATATAAATGAGGTATCTCTGTAATCGTACTGACCCGAAGAATAAAACTGGTTTATCCATTTTACCAAACGCGGAACGGTATAAACGCCTCCCCCAAAAGAAATTCATGAATGGCTGGTTTTTGGTCATTCTGCCTCACAAAAATCGGAATAAAAAGCGATCAAAAAATGTCACGTGCCTGAAAATGTTAACAATAAAAACGTCAACTCGTCCCGCAAAAAACAAGACCTCACATGACTCTGTGGACCAAAATATAGAAAAATTATAGCTCTCAAAATGTGGTAATGCAAAAAATATTTTTTGCAATAAAAAGCGTCTTTCAGTGTGTGACGGCTGCCAATCATAAAAATCCGCTAAAAAAACCCGCTATAAAAGTAAATCAAACCCCCTTTAGTTAGCGAAAAATTAAAAAAATGTATTCATTTCCATTTTCCCATTAGGGTTAGGGTTAGGGCTAGGGTTAGGGCTAGGGCTAGGGTTAGGGCTAGGGTTAGGGCTAGTGTTAGGGCTAGGGTTAAGGCTACAGTTAGGGTTGGGGCTAAAGTTAGGGTTAGGATTACATTTACGGTTGGGATTAGGGTTGGGATTAGAGTTAGGGGTGTGTCAGGGTTAGGGGTGTGGTTAGGGTTACCTTTGGGATTAGGGTTAGGGATGTGTTTGGATTAGGGTTTCAGTTATAATTGGGGGGTTTTCACTGTTTAGGCACATCAGGGGCTCTCCAAACGCGACATGGCGTCCGATCTCAATTCCAGCCAATTCTGAGTTGAAAAAGTAAAACCGTGCTCCTTCCCTTCCGAGCTCTCCCGTGCGCCCAAACAGGGGTTTACCCCAACATATGGGGTATCAGCGTACTCAGGACACATTGGTCAACAACTTTTCGGGTCCAATTTCTCCTGTTACACTTGGGAAAATACAAAACTGGGGGCTAAAAAATAATTTTTGTGGAAAAAAAGATTTTTTATTTTCACGGCTCTGCGTTATAAACTGTAGTGAAACACTTGAGGGTTCAAAGTTCTCACAACACATCTAGATAAGTTCCTTAGGGGGTCTAGTTTCCAACATGGGGTCACTTGTGGGGGTTTCTACTGTTTAGGTACATTAGGAGCTCTGCAAACGCAATGTGACGCCTGCAGACCAATCCTTCTAAGTCTGCATTCAAAATGATGCTCCTTCCCTTCCGAGCTCTGCCATGGGCTCAAACGGTGGTTCCCCCCACATATGGGGTATCAGCGTATTCAAGACAAATTGGACAACAACTTTTGGGGTCTAATTTCAACTGTTACCCTTGGAAAGATACAAAACTGGGGGCTAAAAAATAATTTTTGTGTAAAAAAAAAAAAGGATTTTTTATTTTCACGGCTCTGCGTTATAAACTGTAGTGAAATACTTGGGGGTTCAAAGTTCTCACAACACATCTAGATAAGTTCCTTGGGGGGTCTAGTTTCCAATATGGGGTCACATGTGGGGGGTTTCTACTGTTTAGGTACATTAGGGGCTCTGCAAACGCAATGTGACGCCTGCAGACCAATCCATCTAAGTCTGCGTTCCAAATGACGCTCCTTCCCTTCCGAGCTCTGCCATGCGCTCAAACGGTGGTTCCCCCCCACATATGGAGTATCAGCGTACTCAGGACAAATTGGACAACAACTTTTGGGGTCTAATTTCAACTGTTACCCTTGGAAAAATACAAAACTGGGGGCTAAAAAATAATTTTTGTTGAAAAAATAATAATTTTTATTTTCACGGCTCTGCGTTATGAACTGTAGTGAAACACTTGGGGGTTCAAAGCTCTCACAACACATCTAGATGAGTTCCTTAGGCGGTCTACTTTCCAAAATGGTGTCACTTGTGGGGGGTTTCAATGTTTAGTAATATCAGTGGCTCTCCAAACGCAACATGGAGTCCCATCTCAATTCTTGTCAATTTTGCATTGAAACGTCAAAAGGCGCTCCTTCCCTTCCGAGGTCTCCCATGCGCCCAAACAGTGGTTTACCCCCACATATGGGGTATCTGTGTACTCAGGACATATTGTATAATAACTTTTGGGGCCCAATTTCTTCTCTTACCCTTTGGAAAATAAAAAATTGGGGGTGAAAAGATCATTTTTGTGAAAAAATATGATTTTTTATTTTTACGGCTCTGCATTATACAGGTCCTTCTCAAAAAATTAGCATATAGTGTTAAATTTCATTATTTACCATAATGTAATGATTACAATTAAACTTTCATATATTATAGATTCATTATCCACCAACTGAAATTTGTCAGGTCTTTTATTGTTTTAATACTGATGATTTTGGCCTACAACTCCTGATAACCCAAAAAACCTGTCTCAATAAATTAGCATATCAAGAAAAGGTTCTCTAAACGACCTATTACCCTAATCTTCTGAATCAACTAATTAACTCTAAACACATGCAAAAGATACCTGAGGCTTTTAAAAACTCCCTGCCTGGTTCATTACTCAAAACCCCCATCATGGGTAAGACTAGCGACCTGACAGATGTCAAGAAGGCCATCATTGACACCCTCAAGCAAGAGGGTAAGACCCAGAAAGAAATTTCTCAACAAATAGGCTGTTCCCAGAGTGCTGTATCAAGGCACCTCAATGGTAAGTCTGTTGGAAGGAAACAATGTGGCAGAAAACGCTGTACAACGAGAAGAGGTGACCGGACCCTGAGGAAGATTGTGGAGAAGGACAGATTCCAGACCTTTTGGGAACCTGAGGAAGCAGTGGACTGAGTCTGGTCTGGAAACATCCAGAGCCACCGTGCACAGGCGTGTGCAGGAAATGGGCTACAGGTGCCGCATTCCCCAGGTAAAGCCACTTTTGAACCAGAAACAGCGGCAGAAGCGCCTGGCCTGGGCTACAGAGAAGCAGCACTGGACTGTTGCTAAGTGGTCCCAAGTACTTTTTTCTGATGAAAGCAAATTTTGCATGTCATTCGGAAATCAAGGTGCCAGAGTCTGGAGGAAGACTGGGGAGAAGGAAATGCCAAAATGCCTGAAGTCCAATGTCAAGTACCCAGTCAGTGATGGTGTGGGGTGCCATGTCAGCTGCTGGTGTTGGTCCACTGTGTTTCATCAAGGGCAGGGTCAATGCAGCTAGCTATCAGGAGATTTTGGAGCACTTCATGCTTCCTGGCACCTGCTCACAGTGCCAAAACCACTGGTAAATGGTTTACTGACCATGGTATTACTGTGCTCAATTGGCCTGCCAACTCTCCTGACCTGAACCCCATAGAGAATCTGTGGGATATTGTGAAGAGAAAGTTGAGAAACGCAAGACCCAACACTCTGGATGAGCTTAAGGCCGCTATTGAAGCATCCTGGGCCTCCATAACATCTCAGCAGTGTCACAGGCTGATTGCCTCCATGCCACGCCGCATTGAAGCAGTCATTTCTGCCAAAGGATTCCCGACCAAGTATTGAGTGCATAACTGAACATTATTTTTTGATGGTTTTTTTTGTTTGTTATTAAAAAACACTTTTATTTGATTGGACGGGTGAAATATGCTAATTTATTGAGACAGGTTTTTTGGGTTATCAGGAGTTGTAGGCCAAAATCATCAGTATTAAAACAATAAAAGACCTGACAAATTTCAGTTGGTGGATAATGAATCTATAATATATGAAAGTTTAATTGTAATCATTACATTATGGTAAATAATGAAATTTAACACTATATGCTAATTTTTTTGAGAAGGACCTGTAAACTTCTGTGAATCACTTAATGGGTCAAAGTGCTCACCACACATCTAGATAAGTTCCGTAGGGGGTCTACTTTCCAAAATGGTGTCACTTGTGGTGGGTTTCAATGTTTAGGCACATCAGGGGCTCTCCAAACGCAACATGGCGTCCCATCTCAATTCCAGTCAATTTTGTATTGAAAAGTCAAATGGCGCTCGTTCGCTTCCGAGCTCTACCATGTGCCCAAACAGTGGTTTACCCCCACATATGGGGTATCGGCGTACTCAGGACAAATTGTACAACAACTTTTGGGGTCCATTTTCTCCTGTTACCCTTGGTAAAATAAAACAACTTGGAGCTGAAATAAATTTTTTGTGAAAAAAAGTTAAATGTTCATTTTTATTTAAACATTTCAAAAATTCCTGTGAAACACCTGAAGGGTTAATAAACTTCTTGAATGTGGTTTTGAGCACCTTGAGGTGTGCAGTTTTTAGAATGGTGTCACACTTGGTTATTTTCTATCATATAGACCCCTCAAAATGACTTCGAATGAGATGTGGTCCCTAAAAAAAATGGTGTTGTAAAAATGAGAAATTGCTGGTCAACTTTTAACCCTTATAACTCCCTAACAAAAAAAAAATTTGGTTCCAAGATTGTGCTGATGTAAAGTAGACATGTGGGAAATGTTACTTATTAAGTATTTTGTGTGACATATCTCTGTGATTTTATTGCATAAAAACTCAAAGTTGGAAAATTGTGAAATTTTCAAAATTTTTGCCAAATTTCCGTTTTTTTCACAAATAAACGCAGGTAATATCAAAGAAATTTTATAAATATCATGAAGTACAATATGTCACGAGAAAACAATGTCAGAATCACCGGGATCCGTTGAAGCCTTTTTTTAGAGTTATAACCTCATAAAGGGACAGTGGTCAGAATTGTAAAAATTGGCCCGGTCCATAACGTGCAAACCACCCTTGGGGGTAAAGGGGTTAACGTGGGGGCGCTCCACTGCTGAGAGGGTTAATTTAAAGTTGTATATATGGGCTGGTTTTATGTGAGCACCCATAGAGTGGGAGAGAGGGTGCTCATCATATCTCCTTCTGCAGAACTGACACTGGCATGTGTATGCAAATTGCCTCTTCTGAGATAAAGAGGACTTAAGGGTACCGTCACACAGTGCCATTTTCATCGCTACGACGGCACGATTCGTGACGTTGCAGCGTCGTATGATTATCGTTCCAGCGTCGTATACTGCGGTCACACGTTGCAATACACGGCGCTGGAGCGCTAATTTCATGACGTATTTGCGATGTAGAAGCCGTTGGTTACTGTGCGTACATCGTATACAACCTGTGTCACACAATGCAATCATGCCGCCACAGCGGGACACTAGACGAAAGAAAGAAAGTTTCAAACGATCTGCTACGACGTACGATTCTCAGCGGGGATCCGGATCGCAGTAGCGTGTCAGACACAACGATATCGTAACGATATCGCTAGAACGTCACGAATCGTGCCGTCGTAGCGATGAAAATGGCACTGTGTGATGGTACCCTAACTCTATAGCGCCACCTGTTGGAAGTAGCGATCCTACAAGTCACAATCAACCCTCGTAACGAGTCGTGCAATATGACTTAGGATAAAAGCCAAATCAGTATCTCACTGATACTGGCATGTGTACTAACAGGACCTGAGATGAGGTCACGGTCAGGTGATCATCACATGGTCTGGGCTAAAAAGTCTGTATGGATGGAGAGTCAGTTGTTGTTGTGACTTGGGAGAGGAAGAACTCCCATGTGGCTCCAGGAGGACCTGAGGACATTGTGTGGCTTCTGCGGGTGAAACCTGCAGAGAATGGACTTTTTTGCACTTTGTTTTGTTTTCCTCTGCTTATTTTTCCTGAAACCTGCTTTGGTATATGCTGACTATAATAAACCAGCAGGTAATTTACTACCAAAACGTTCCTGTGTCTACCTTAAGAAGCCGCTGAGCATGTCAACCCCTCAAACAGGATATTACATAGCCTCTGCTTATCATACAGGACATTACACAGCATCCACTCATCATACTGGATATTGCATAGCATCCGCTCATCATACTGGACATTGCATAGCATCCGCTCAACATACTGGATAATATTGCATAGCATCCGCTCATCATACAGGATATCGCATAGCATCCTCTCATCATACAGGAGAATAAATAGCATCTGCTCATCACACAGGACATTACGTAGCATACGTGTCATGACATAGCTGTCGGATGACCCAGGACCAGGGGCTCCTTCCCTGTCCATAACACTAGTGGGCACCCTAGCTCGCCCTGCTCCTGGGATACTTCAGATGGTGAAGATGCTGGGGTCTCTGCCCTTGCCTTTATCTCCTGAGTTAGCCCTCCATCTGTTTTCTTCCCCCACACAGGGAAGAAGGGCGCTACTGTGCACCGTAGTACACCAACCCGACAAACAAGGCAACACAAACAAGGGTTAACAGAAAATGTTTGACGGTAGGGGAATAAACCAAAACAGAGAAGGATAGGGAATTATCATGCATATAAACCAAACAACAGTCACTAATAGCTCCTCCATCTCTCCTTCTCATAAGAACTCCTCTCCCACTGTTAGCCATGCAGCAAATGCTTGCTCTGACAAGGATTTGTATCAGAGCACAGATTATAAAGGGAAAATGAGTGGCTAACCGAGCTCAGCTGTGAGCACAGGGATTTCCAACATGGCCGATTAACCCCTGTTCTGAAAGAAGAAGTAAACATGAAGGAGAAGTGTTTCTTCTCCGTGCTGGAGTAGGAGCAATCAGACTTTGCAGTCTTCTGGCTCCACACTATCGCGGTAATACCATGACAGTTAAACTGATAAATCATGTAGGGACCATAGATACAATTAGTTCATAACAAATGTAATCTAAAAATGCTTTCCTGGGATTACATCACTGAAGCTACCAACCTCGATGAGAGGAGCCCAAACACATTTTTTGCATGGGGCCCCAAGCTGCCAGTGTCCGCCCCTGCGCTAATCCTACCTTTATTCTGTCTATATTGGCTTCCATCTTCAGTTGTTCTACCAGCTTCCTGGCTTGGGCTATGTTGGCTGTGTTATTGCTTGCCATTAGGCTGCAGACTTGGCTTCAATGTTGGGCTGTAAAGGATAAAAAAAAGTCTGTAATTAGTTGAGAAGATGCATGTGATAGTCAGGTAGGACCTAGAGGTAAGGTGATGTCCCAACAATTGTTGGGGCCTTATCCTAACAATTCTCCATCACCCTGAAAAGAGATGAATCTAACATTCACCAAATAGGGCGTTACAGTTGGTACATGGGAGCCTCAACCCCCTGGATCTCACAGGATCAATATCACCGGTGTGACCTTCCATTCCTAGAAGTATTGATTTTGGAAACCTACTGGAGTCAGTAGTATGTGAGACGTGACAGTGAGAGCTGAGCTGTTACATATTGAGATGGAAGTCATGCCATGACTTTGTGCCAAAGGAAAGTAGTCAATCCTGTGGTAGCAAATAGTGACACCAACCAGCAGCACAATATGGACAGGCCACAAAATAAACTAAATAAAAATGCTTCTCCTGCTACCTACCAGTTTAGGTACTTAATTTAAAAATGATGTTCTTTTAACCCCAAAAAATCTATACTAAGTGTGTCCCTCCTGTGCCACTTGCTCTTCACTGTCTGTTGTTAAATGTAAAATTTGACAAGCAGCAGGAATAAAAAAAAAGTATAGAGAGTGGAGACGGGTCTTGGTCTCTCTGTGAGAAGTGGGGGCAGGTCTATGTCTCTCTATGGGAAGTGGGGGTGAGTTTTGGTCTCTCTATGAGAAGTGGAGGCTAGTCTATGTCTCTACGAAAAGTGGGGGTGACTCTTTGATTTTCTATAGGAAAAGATAAGTGTTCCCCTTGTTTGTTTAACCCAGCTGTCTTTAGTGGTAGTGTGGATTGACCAGTGCTCATCCTGTCCTTCCCTATGCAGCACTTATCGCCAGGGTAAGGCAGGGATTAGGTTCCTGCTCGGCGATAGGTGCAGAACCTATTTAGGAACATTTAGGCCAGACAGGGTGACGTTAGAACTGCCTAGGGGTCTCCACTCTTCCCTTCCTTAGTGTTGGGTTCCCTTCCCCTTATCCCTTTGTGTTGCACTTAGTGTTTCCTACACTGTGCGTTACTCTCGGTGTCTCTATGGAAAGAGGTAATGGTCTTGTTATCTCTATGGAAAGTGTAGCTGGGTCTTGCTGTCTCTACGAAAAAGTGAGCACAGGTCTTGGTATCTCTATGAGAAATGGGAATTCGTTTTAGTATCTCTACAGAAAGTCATTACAGGTCTTGCTATCTCTACGAATAATGGGAATGGCACTAGGTATCTCTACGGGGTATGGGGACGGGTCTTGGTATCTCTACCGAAAGTGGTGACGGGTTTTTGTATGTCTTTGGAAAGTGGTGATGGGTCTTGGTAACTCTACGGAAAGTGCAGATAGGTCTTGGTATATCTACGAAAAGTAGTGATGGATCTTGGTATCTGTATGGAAAGTGGTATTGGGTCTTGGTACCTCTACACAAAGTGATTACGGGTCTTGGTATCACTACAGAAAGTGGGGATGGCTCTTGGTATCTCTATGGAAAGTGGTAACAGTTCTTGGTATCTCTACAGAAAGTGGAGACAGATCTTGGCCGGAACGGGTCTTGGTTTCATAACTAAATGGAAGCAAGTCTTTGTCTCTCCACAGTAAGTAGGGTGTTTGTTTCTCTATTGGAAATGTTTGTTGTTTCTTTACAGTAAGTGGCGGGATGGGGGGTCTTTGTCTCCCTACTGGAAGTGGATATGCATCTTCCTCGTCTCTCTTCTACCGGTTCTCTTGCTTGTCTATCATACTGCATACAAGCATGTCAGAAAGGCAGTGTCATGCGGGTACTGGGTAGACTACAGCTGATTACCCGGGCCCCTGCGATATCCCTCAGACTAGGGAAAACCCTGTCTGTCCCTCTCCCAGAATTTACACTGATGGTGTGCTTGTCTGGGCCGCCAGGCCTGACCCTGACTCCTGTTTCAGTCCTATGCTGAAACCTCCACCTGCCACCCAGTGATTAGACCACACACCAACCCCTGCAGAAAGCACAGACAGGGAAAACTGAAAACGCACCACGCCGCAGACATACAGGAATACACTATAATGTGCACAGGGCAAAACAAATACAAATATAGGAAGGAGAAATATGACAAAGGATAATACACCACCAGATACGATATTTCCTCTCCTAGACCACCACTCCAAACCGAGATCACCAGGCACAAGGCACAAGCTATAATCGGCGACGCCCAAAGTCCAGAATGACTATTTAAAGGCCACAGGCGTGACCCAGCCTCCAACCCGATTACCAGCTAGATTAACCCCAGACAACCTGGATAAAGTCTAGCCGGCGCCACAGAACGTATAGTGGACGAATGTGGAATTACTGCTGTCTGTCGGACGCCCTAGTGTGAATAGCGTCCGACATGACAGGCAGGCTCTCAGTAAATATCAAGCAAGCCATAAAAATTATAAAAACAATGCATTCTGGAAAGTTAGGGAAAGGAAATCACAGCTCCAACAGTAGAATGATTTATAAAAGATAAAAGAGTTAATCAGCATAAAAATCAATACCATTCCTGGACATATTAGACTGGTATGTGCACTAAAATAGGTTTTAATTTGTTGTCGGAGATAAGGGCTGCAGGACCATGACACTTTAATGTCAACAAGTTGGTAAGTAATGATCACAATTATGGTATAAGCGGCTAGGAAAGTTATTAAAATGTGGTTGTCAATTGACAATGAGCATAGGGGAAAGTTCCATCCAGGGGGATGAGGAAGAGAAATTTCTTAGTTGTTTTTTTTGTAGAAATTTCTGATATTTCTTTGTTTCCCACAATGTGTAAATGTACACAAAAGGAAAAAAGCTATTGTTAAACTCACTGTGATAACCATTGTACTAATAAATATTATTTCTCCCGTGACTACGATCTATAGATTATTTATGTATTTTGTCATTTATTATACAGGATACTTTCCACGCATGCGCACAGAGAAATCTAGATGGTAAAGTATTTTTCCTCCCACATATGGCAGAGAATCAACATCATGATTACATTTTGAGTAAAGCTGCATTTTAATAACATTACTGTCAAGTTGAGTATAAATTAATGTGCACCTGTCACCTCCGTGCCATATCGGAAGCTTATGCTATATTGATAATGCGCAGCGGGGAATGATGCTGGGAACCGCTGATTGACAATTACCAACCCTGATGTAGAAAAATAAAAAATATTGTAGAGCCACCCTTATCAATGAATCTCTAATTTTATAAACAGAGATGGAAGCACAGTCACACAGTATAATAGTTAATTCTGCTATGGCTCAAAAGAATACAAAATAACAAAAAAGTATTAAACTGAAAAACACCCTGAGTTGGGGCGATCTTCTAGCAGAACCCATGGCACCAATTAGAACAAAAGAAAAAGACAAATACTGATGTAAAATACTGACCAAATACTGCTAATGTGACGGCAGCCTAAAAGAAACATTTCTTTACTGTAATTGTGCATCTGATATGGTAATTTGGTAATTATTGGATATGGATCTGAGAGCAGAGATAACCAGTTGATGATGCATAGTAGATGGATGTTTGCCAAACCCGACGATTTTAACCGTGTGTGTTGTGGTGCTCCAGACCTTACTGAATTCCATATTTTCCCAGGGGGATCACTGCTGCCGAAGGCTTCTACTTTCCACAAGACGGATATTAATTTTTTTTTATCCGATTCCAAGGACAAAGGTGTGAATGGAGCTATAGTGAGCATGTGTGGCCGTCCGCAATGGTCACACATGTTCACTACCGCTCCGTGCATTCTGGGGACTTGGGACCCCCGTTCTCATGATTTGTGGGACTGTCGCAGGGTTATCACATACACTAAAGAGTGGGCCAGTCTGACCCAGTAGCTAGAATGAAAACAATTCCTTTAATCTGGTATCCAATAGTCTGGTCAATTTTTTACAATCTGGAAGTAGAGATAGGAGCCTGTAGGTTCTTCCAGTGTCTGTGTGGGTTTCCTCAGGGTTCTCCAGTTTCCTCCCACACTCCAAACACATACTGATAGGGAACCTAGATTGTGAGCCCCAATGGGGACAGTGATGATAATGATGTCTGTAAAGCGCTGCGGAATATGATGGCGCTATATAAGCAAAGCATAATAAATAAATAATAACCCATGTAAATTGTCCATTCAAGATTTGCATTAGTCTGCAATCTCCCTAGAAGCAATAGTCTTCAAAGTGCTGTTTCCAGCTACTGAGAAACTACAAATCGCAGCTTACTATTACAGACTGGGCATGCTGGAAACTGAAGTTTTCTACCAGATACAAAGGCACAGGTTTAAAGGTCCCCAAACATATTAGATAAAAGTTTGCCAAACCCCTGATTTTGGAGGGATCATTTGCCCATTTAACTTGTATGCGGGTCTTCTGAGTGTCCCTGCGCTGGTATATTATAATATATATATATAATAAGAATACAATATATTCTTTTGTGCGGATCCTTCTGGCAGTGACTCTATTGTAGAGCACGTGAGTCACCCACCAGGACAGTGGGCATACTCGGTACCGGGTTCGGTCGCAATTAAAGGGGATGTCACGGTGGCTGCGACCCGGTCCGTGGCCCTTGGCGCTCAATTAGAAGGGGAACGGTCTTTAAACGGTTTAATTAAGTTTGTGTTTGTGACGCCACCTCTCAGTTAGAGGGGACCTACGCTGCTTAAAGGGGATCCTCTGGGGTGATGTTACTGCCTCAAAGATGGTGACACTTCCCACAGGTGAAGCGGGGTCCCCAGGGCTCCCAGTGTGCTGGGCAGGGATGGTGTATGCCAGCAAATAAATGGAGGACACAGAGATGTAACGTCTTTACCTGGTTTACTGGTTGTAAGCAGCCGCAGTCCAGGGTACCAGCAACAGGTGATGATATGGTCCGGCCGGTCTGGAGGACTGGAGGTTACCTGTATGGTGGGCACTGTGAGCCTTTTTATAGGGTCTCTATCAGGACCCGGGCTCTTAGTGTACTGCTGCACCTTCATGTGTGGGTGCGGGCAAATTACATACAGTCCTATGCCCACCGGTTCTGCCGTGCGACCTGGAGTACAACACAGCCTCGGGCTCCCGATGCCCGATTCCTGCGCTGCGGCTCAGAGGGTGCCTGGTCACAGTTCCCCTCTAAGCCCTTGCCTTCTCCCGTGCTTCTTTCCTCAGATGCTCACTGCCAGGGGCGTAGCTAGAGCTTTTGCCGCCAGGGGCTGTTCCTGAGCTTGGCGCCCCCCCCCCCCCCGGGTCATGTGACGGGGGTCATGTGACGGGGGTCATGTGACGGGGGTCATGTGATACCTGAACCAGATTATTCCAGAAAATGGTTGGGCCCTACTCTACTGTAACCTATTAAATATTTGTTAAAATATGCAATACAATTTAGGTATATTTTGACCAATATCACATACAAGGAACAAATACCACCGCACCATGACCAGACCACAAATTACAACCACAGTGATCGAATAATATCACATACAAGGAACAAATACCACCGCACCATATCAAGACCACATATTACCACCACTTTGTGACCAAATAGCACATACAATGGTCAAATACCACAACACCATTTCCAGACCACATATTACCACCACATAGTGACTGAATACTACAATACTGATCAGTAATAAAAAAAAAGAACACAATACTATCACCATAAGTGCCAGTATTCACAGGAGATCTGTACTTAGTATGCAGTGTCTGTGTAGAGGTAATACAGCGATCACTGGTGACATTGTACACAGGACCTCTGTATATAGTGTATAGGTAATACAGTGATCACTGGTGACATTATACACAGGACCTCTGTATATAGTATACAGTGTATAGTGTCAGTGTATAGGTAACACTGACTCACCAGTGATGTCTCTAGGTGAAGTCCTTCATCTTTCATCCAGCACAGACCGCCATCATTTCTTCCAGCCAGGACTCGTTTCTGCAGGAAATAACACAGTTATCTCGAGCTCCGCTTGCAGAACACATTACTTAATTTTTCACAAGTTCTACATTACCCCACATGAAGAAAAAAAGGTGATATAGTGTCACTCTACACAGTAACAGGACCGCCCCCCCCCCCATTTAAAACAATGTCCTCAAAAAATAAAATAAATACATCACTGCAGTAATAATATCCCTTAATTAGCCCCTATGTCCAGCATTGCCCCCAGACAGTGTGTTCAACAATCTGCCCCAGTATATCCAGCATATTGCCCCAGAGTGTCTAGCATTGCCCCCAGACAGTGTGTCCAGCAATCTGCCCCAGTGTGTCCAGCATATTACCCCCAGTGTGTCCACCAATCTGCCCCAGTATGTCCAGCATTGCCCCAGTGTGTCCAGCATTGCCCCAGTGTGTCCAGCATTGCCCCAGTGTGTCCAGCAATCATCTGCCCCAGTGTGTCCTCCAGCATTGCCCCCAGTGTGTCCAGCAATCTGCCCCAGTGTCTCCAGCAATCATCTGCCCCAGTGTGCCCTCCAGCATTGCCCCCAGTGTGTCCAGCAATCTGCCCCAGTGTCTCCAGCATTGCCCCAGTGTCTCCAGCATTGCCCCAGTGTCTCCAGCAATCATCTGCCCCAGTGTGTCCTCCAGCATTGCCCCCAGTGTCACCAGCAATCTGCCCCAGTGTCTCCAGCATTGCCCCCAGTGTCGCCAGCAATCTGCCCCAGTGTCTCCAGCATTGCCCCAGTGTCTCCAGCATTGCCCCAGTGTCTCCAGCATTGCCCCCAGTGTCTCCAGCAATCTGCCCCAGTGTCCCCAGCATTGCCCCAGTGTCTCCAGCATTGCCCCAGTGTCTCCAGCAATCTGCCCCAGTGTCACCAGCAATCATTTGCCCCAGTGCGTCCCCCAGCATTGCCCCCAGTGTGTCCAGCAATCTGCCCCAGTGTCTCCAGCATTACCCCCAGTGTCTCCAGCATTCCCCTCAGTGTCTCCAGCAATCATCTGCCCCAGTGTGTCCTCCAGCATTGCCCCCAGTGTGTCCAACAATCTGCCCCAGTGTCTCCAGCATTCCCCCCAGTGTCTCCAGCATTCCCCCCAGTGTCTCCAGCAATCATCTGCCCCAGTGTGTCCTCCAGCATTGCCCCAGTGTGTCCTCCAGCATTGCCCCAGTGTGTCCAGCAATCTGCCCCAGTGTGTCCAGCATATTGCCCCGGGCCCCCCGGATTGCCGTTTGCAAAAAAAAAACCCAAAAAAACGAGTTCTCCTCACCTGACCGGCGCTCCAGCGGCGAGCTCCCTCCAGCAGCGTGGACTCGCCGGCGACTGACAATGACGTCAGATGCCGGCGACGTGTGCGCTGCTGCGCCTGTGGCTGACTTCAGCTGCCAGCCTCCAATTGGCTGGTGGCTGTTGTTAACTATTGACGTGCGGGCGCACGCCCGCACGTCAATAGAAAACCGCCGCAGCGCCGGCCGCAGCTCGGTGACATTGTGCCGCCCCCCCCCCCCGCACCCCCCTTCCTACGCCACTGCTCACTGCATTCCAACCCTTCAGGTTATCTTTTTTTCCTGGAGCTGCAGCTCACACATGGCTGCCCGGCTCTACTGTCTCTGCTCTCAGTCCTCACTCTTCCACTATCTGCTCCAGTCTGAACTAACTCCTCCTCCAGACCAGAACACTTAAAGCTGGGGAAGCTCCCCTGAATCCGGGTTCAGAGCTCCCCTTCTGGCCTGGATTCAGAACGTGTTGTATGTAGGTGCGTTACCTCGTAAAGGGAATCCTCCTTGCCTCCAAGCGTGATATTACCCTCCCCGAAAGGAAGGCAACATCACTGTACAACCAGTTGCCTGGGGTGTTACACTCACCCCCCCCTTTAACTCCAGTACTCCCGGACTGGGAAAAGAAAAACAACAGTATAGGTTAAAGATTCAGAACTTTTTAGACATGCATGTCAACAGGTTTAACTGGTGAAAACTTAAGCTTCCCTTTATGGGAGGTACTGTTTCTTGAACGTTACATAACATATTTACATAAGTGCACACAGGTAAAAAGTGCAAACATTTTAATATAACAACAGGGTGTCCTTGTGCACCAATAACAGCAATGATGTGGGGGACCCATCATGAACCCCCATCGTTGGCTTAGGCGGGCTACAAGGCGTATATCCAGACAGTTTTTCTTCAGGTCTGTGAACAAACAAGGTAAACAAAGGTTCCACACACGCTGCCAGCACGTGGTAAAACCAATAAGGGGCTCCTTAAGAGGTGCCAACTATGTACATGGGAAAGTTCTCAGGTAAGCACTGTTCTTTACCCTACTGTCTCTTTAAACTGTAAGAAACATCAAATAAACACACTCAAAACATACTCAACTGTTGTGAATTTGGTTTCTGGGCTCCCCTGGTGGTCACTTGTGGTACTGAACTTGTGTGCTTCATCGCCTCTGTTCACCTGTTTCCATCAGGATGTGGGAGTTGTCTATTTAGCCTTGCTCCTCAGTCATTTCTATGCCGGCCAACAATGTTACCAGAAGCCTTTCTGTTGCATGTTCCTGCTCCTAGACTACAATCAGCTAAGTTGGACTTGTAGTCCTAAGTTTGTTTTGCATTTTTGTTCCAGTTCTCTGTGTTTGAATATTTCTGAGGCTGGAAGCTCTTGTGAGCTGAAATTGCCACTCTGGTGTCATGAGTTGATATTAGAGTCTTAAAGTAATTTCAGGATGGTGTTTTGAAGGGGTTTTCGGCTGACTGTGTAGTTCCCTTTTCTGTCTTCCTACTATCTAGTAAGCGGACCTCAATTTGCTAAACCTATCTTCATACTTCGTATGTCAATTTCCTCTAAAATCACCGACATTATATGTGGGGGCTACTGTCTGCCTTTTGGGGAACATTTCTCTAGAGGTAAGCCAGGTCTGTATTTTCCTCTGCTAGGGTCAGTCAGTTCTCCGGCTGGCGCTGGGCGTCTAGGGATAAAACGTAGGCACGCTACCAGGCCACTGTTAGTTGTGCGGTAGGTTTAGCTCACAGTCAGCTCGAGTTCCCATCTTCCAAGAGCTAGTCCTTTTGTATGCTTTACTACGGTCTCTTGCCATTGAGAACCATGACAGTTTGGCCGGCCAAGGGTTAAAATAATTGGCAGAAGAAAGGAGAGAAAAGAAGTCTGCAGAGAATTTTTTTTTTTTTTTCCCTGAGTTTGCTCATTAGTTGATTCACTAGCATCTCTGCTTACTGCAGCCTTCGTCTCTCTCTCCTTCTAATCCTTGAATGGTTCTGATTTCACCTGATGAAAATGGATCCTCAGAGTTTAGCTACTGGTTTGAATAATCTCGCTATGAAGGTTCAAAGTTTACAGGATTTTGTAATTCATTCTCCTATATCTGAACCTAGAGTACCTTTGCCTGAATTTTTCTCCGGGGATAGATCTCGCTTCCAGAATTTCAAACATAATTGTAAATTATTTTTGTCTCTGAGATCTCGCTCCGCTGGAGATCCTGCACAGCAGGTCAGGATTGTAGTTTCCTTGCTCCGGGGCGACCCTCAGGATTGGGCATTTGCTTTGGCACCAGGGGATCCTGCGTTGCTCAATGTGGATGCGTTTTTCCTGGCTTTGGGGTTGCTTTATGAGGAACCTCAGTTAGAGATTCAGGCTGAAAAAGCCTTGATGGCCCTGTCTCAAGGGCAAGATGAGGCTGAAATATACTGCCAAAAATTTCGTAAGTGGTCTGTGCTTACTCAGTGGAATGAGTGCGCCCTGGCGGCGAATTTCAGAGAGGGTCTCTCTGATGCCATTAAAGATGTTATGGTGGGGTTCCCTGTGCCTGCAGGTCTGAATGAGTCCATGACAATGGCTATTCAGATTGATCGGCGTTTGCGGGAGCGCAAACCTGTGCACCATTTGGCGGTGTCTACTGAGAAGGCGCCAGAGATTATGCAATGTGATAGAATTCTGTCTAGAAGCGAACGACAGAATTTTAGGCGAAAAAATGGGTTATGCTTCTATTGTGGCGATTCAACTCATGTTATATCAGCATGCTCTAAACGTACTAAGAAGGTTGATAAGTCTGTTTCAATTGGTACTTTACAGTCCAAGTTTATTCTATCTGTGACCCTGATTTGCTCTTTATCGTCTATTACCGCGGACGCCTATGTCGACTCTGGCGCCGCTTTGAGTCTTATGGATTGGTCCTTTGCCAAACGCTGTGGGTTTAATTTAGAGCCTCTGGAAGTTCCTATACCTCTGAAGGGTATTGACTCCACGCCATTGGCTAGTAATAAACCACAATACTGGACACAAGTAACTATGCGTATTAATCCGGATCACCAGGAGATTATTCGCTTCCTTGTGTTGTATAATCTACATGATGTGTTGGTGCTTGGATTGCCATGGCTGCAATCTCATAACCCAGTCCTCGACTGGAAAGCAATGTCTGTGTTAAGCTGGGGATGTCAGGGGACTCATGGGGACGTACCTTTGGTTTCCATTTCGTCATCTATTCCCTCTGAGATTCCGGAATTTTTATCTGATTATCGTGACGTTTTTGAGGAGCCTAAACTTGGTTCACTACCTCCGCACAGAGATTGCGATTGTACAATAGATCTGGTTCCGGGCAGTAAGTTTCCAAAGGGTCGTTTATTTAATCTATCTGTGCCTGAACATGCTGCTATGCGGGAATATATTAAAGAGTCCTTGGAAAAGGGACATATTCGTCCTTCGTCATCTCCCTTGGGAGCCGGTTTTTTCTTTGTATCTAAAAAAGATGGCTCTTTGAGGCCGTGTATTGATTATCGGCTTTTGAATAAAATCACGGTTAAATATCAGTATCCTTTGCCATTGCTTACTGATTTGTTTGCTCGAATAAAGGGGGCCAAGTGGTTCTCTAAGATTGATCTTCGTGGGGCGTATAATTTAGTGCGAATTAAGCAGGGGGATGAGTGGAAAACCGCATTTAATACGCCTGAGGGCCATTTTGAGTATTTAGTAATGCCTTTTGGTCTTTCAAATGCCCCTTCAGTCTTTCAGTCTTTTATGCATGACATTTTCCGTGAATATTTGGATAAATTTATGATTGTGTATCTGGATGATATTTTGATTTTTTCGGACGACTGGGACTCTCATGTCCAACAGGTCAGGAAGGTTTTTCAGGTTTTGCGCTCTAATTCCTTGTGTGTAAAGGGTTCTAAGTGCGTTTTGGGGGTTCAAAAGATTTCGTTTTTGGGGTACATTTTTTCCCCCTCTTCCATTGAGATGGACCCTGTCAAGGTTCAGGCTATTTGTGATTGGACGCAACCCTCTTCTCTTAAGAGCCTTCAGAAGTTTTTGGGCTTTGCTAATTTTTATCGTCGATTTATAACTGGTTTTTCTGATGTTGCTAAACCGTTGACTGATTTGACTAGGAAGGGTGCTGATGTTGCTGATTGGTCCCCTGCTGCTGTGGAGGCCTTTCGGGAGCTTAAGCGCCGCTTTTCTTCCGCCCCTGTATTGCGTCAGCCTGATGTTACTCTTCCTTTTCAGGTTGAGGTCGACGCTTCAGAAATCGGAGCTGGGGCGGTTTTGTCGCAGAAAAGTTCCGACTGCTCCGTGATGAGACCTTGCGCGTTCTTTTCTCGTAAATTTTCGCCCGCTGAGCGAAATTATGATATTGGTAATCGGGAGCTCTTGGCTATGAAGTGGGCTTTTGAGGAGTGGCATCATTGGCTTGAGGGGGCTAGACATCAGGTGGTGGTATTGACCGACCACAAGAATTTGATTTATCTTGAGTCTGCCAGGCGCCTGAATCCTAGACAGGCGCGCTGGTCGTTATTTTTCTCTCGGTTTAATTTTGTGGTTTCTTACCTACCGGGTTCTAAAAATGTGAAGGCGGATGCCCTTTCTAGGAGTTTTGAGCCTGATTCCCCTGGTAATTCTGAACCTACAGGTATCCTTAAGGATGGAGTGATATTATCTGCTGTTTCCCCAGACTTGCGACGGGTCTTGCAGGAGTTTCAGGCGGATAGACCTGATCGTTGCCCATCTGGTAGAATGTTTGTTCCTGATGATTGGACCAGTAGAGTCATCTCGGAGGTCCATTCTTCTGCGTTAGCTGGTCATCCTGGAATCTTTGGTACCAGGGATTTGGTGGCTAGGTCCTTCTGGTGGCCTTCCCTGTCGCGAGATGTGCGAGGTTTTGTGCAGTCTTGTGATGTTTGTGCTCGGGCCAAGCCTTGTTGTTCTCGGGCTAGTGGATTGTTGTTATCTTTGCCTATTCCGAAGAGGCCTTGGACTCACATCTCCATGGATTTTATTTCTGATCTCCCTGTTTCTCAGAAGATGTCTGTCATCTGGGTGGTGTGTGACCGTTTCTCTAAGATGGTCCATTTGGTCCCCTTGCCTAAATTGCCTTCCTCATCCGAGCTGGTTCCTCTGTTTTTTCAAAATGTGGTTCGCTTGCATGGTATTCCGGAGAATATCGTGTCTGACAGGGGAACCCAATTCGTGTCTAGATTTTGGCGAGCATTCTGTGCTAGGATGGGCATTGATTTGTCTTTTTCGTCTGCTTTCCATCCTCAGACTAATGGCCAGACCGAGCGAACTAATCAGACCTTGGAGACTTATTTGAGGTGTTTTGTGTCTGCGGATCAGGATGATTGGGTTGCCTTTTTGCCCTTGGCGGAGTTTGCCCTCAATAATCGGGCTAGTTCTGCCACCTTGGTTTCTCCTTTCTTCTGTAATTCGGGGTTTCATCCTCGTTTCTCTTCCGGTCAGGTGGAGTCTTCGGATTGTCCTGGAGTGGATGCTGTGGTGGAGAGGTTGCATCAGATTTGGGGGCATGTGGTGGACAATTTGAAGTTGTCCCAGGAGAAGACTCAGCATTTTGCCAACCGCCGTCGTCGTGTTGGTCCTCGTCTTTGTGTTGGGGACTTGGTGTGGTTGTCTTCTCGTTTTGTCCCTATGAAGGTTTCTTCTCCTAAGTTTAAGCCTCGGTTCATCGGCCCGTACAAGATATTGGAGATTCTTAACCCTGTGTCCTTTCGTTTGGACCTCCCTGCATCTTTTTCTATTCATAATGTCTTCCATCGGTCATTGTTGCGCAGGTATGAGGTACCGGTTGTGCCTTCCGTTGAGCCTCCTGCTCCGGTGTTGGTTGAGGGTGAGTTGGAGTACGTTGTCGAGAAGATCTTGGACTCCCGTGTTTCCAGACGGAGACTTCAGTATCTGGTCAAGTGGAAGGGCTACGGTCAGGAGGATAATTCTTGGGTGACAGCCTCTGATGTTCATGCCTCCGACTTGGTCCGTGCCTTTCATAGGGCTCATCCTGATCGCCCTGGTGGTTCTGGTGAGGGTTCGGTGCCCCCTCCTTGAGGGGGGGGTACTGTTGTGAATTTGGTTTCTGGGCTCCCCTGGTGGTCACTTGTGGTACTGAACTTGTGTGCTTCATCGCCTCTGTTCACCTGTTTCCATCAGGATGTGGGAGTTGTCTATTTAGCCTTGCTCCTCAGTCATTTCTATGCCGGCCAACAATGTTACCAGAAGCCTTTCTGTTGCATGTTCCTGCTCCTAGACTACAATCAGCTAAGTTGGACTTGTAGTCCTAAGTTTGTTTTGCATTTTTGTTCCAGTTCTCTGTGTTTGAATATTTCTGAGGCTGGAAGCTCTTGTGAGCTGAAATTGCCACTCTGGTGTCATGAGTTGATATTAGAGTCTTAAAGTAATTTCAGGATGGTGTTTTGAAGGGGTTTTCGGCTGACTGTGTAGTTCCCTTTTCTGTCTTCCTACTATCTAGTAAGCGGACCTCAATTTGCTAAACCTATCTTCATACTTCGTATGTCAATTTCCTCTAAAATCACCGACATTATATGTGGGGGCTACTGTCTGCCTTTTGGGGAACATTTCTCTAGAGGTAAGCCAGGTCTGTATTTTCCTCTGCTAGGGTCAGTCAGTTCTCCGGCTGGCGCTGGGCGTCTAGGGATAAAACGTAGGCACGCTACCCGGCCACTGTTAGTTGTGCGGTAGGTTTAGCTCACAGTCAGCTCGAGTTCCCATCTTCCAAGAGCTAGTCCTTTTGTATGCTTTACTACGGTCTCTTGCCATTGAGAACCATGACACTCAACATTTTCAAAGCAGGTAACTCTGTCTCCTTATTTGTTCTTCCAGGGCAGGTCCTGGTGTCCACAGCTTCCTGACTGGGGAAGTTCCTTGGCACATGTCATAACTGGTGACTCTGCTGAAAACAGTCCATCAACAGGGGTTTGTGTAGCCTGGCTATGCACTCCACCCTCAGTGGCTACACGGGTATTAGTATGTTGTCCTGGGCACCTTTTAACATGTAGGGCATAATATCCCCTTTCACCATGGTGCCGGTTAAAAGTTACTTTGTCTCCTGGATACAGGTCAAGGTCAGGGTGTCCCTTTAAGAGCTGTGACTCCACATCCCTGCAATTCACAAACAGTTCAGTAGTTTTACCTTGTTCTTTTATGAAACCCCATCCTTTGTCCAGGTTAAAGGTGACAACAGTTCCTGATCTTATAGGTCCTGTATCCGCTGGTTTACAGTTGCGGGACCTGGTTTTAGCTAGTATATTCCTTTCCTCCATTGCTTCCCACTTAGCTCTACGCTGTTTTTACACTGCGGCCAGTTTTAGGATTTGTTGTCTACAATACTCCTCTTTGTCCATCATTTGTACACAGTTAGCTGCTGCTTGGGCCTCTATTGGGAATCACATAAGGTCAGTTTTTGGGTGCCTCCAATGTATGGCTTCTTTTGGCCTGCACACCTTCAGGGGTGAGGGTTCAGGTACCATTGGGTCAGTAAGCTTGTTCCCCAAATCTGTCATGCGGTCCCAGGTTACTGTAATGGTAACTACCTGGCCAGGCATTAAGGTTGTTGAGGGTTCTAGGGGTCCCACCAGGGTTTCCTCAGCTACCGGGGCAGTTTGCATACCTGTCTTGCCTGTGCCGATGTCCTTCTCCACCTCCGTTGGGGTCAGGATCGCTGGTTTCAGGGCCTGGTGCTGCGGTGTTGTCATCTCCGTTGGCAGTGCCTCACTTTCCAGCTCCGCTGAGGTTAAATGTGCAGGCTCCGGATCTTTCGTCGGCGCCATCCCCTGCAGCAGTGTCGCTGTTTCTGGCTCCGCCTTGCTTGTGAACACTGGTGTTAAGTTCTGAGGCTGTGTGGTCTCCATCCCTTTTAGTAGGGACTTCTTCAATGCGGCCACCGCTGTCATCTGGGTCCGCAGGAGTCGTCGGACCAGCTCCTCCATCTCTGCGCCGAGCTGCTCCGGATCCAAGGTGTTCTTCAGGTCCGGGGGTTTCTTGTTGCTGATCGGGGACATCCTTTCTGGTGTCGGCAGGTCCCGGTGGCTCTCCACTTCTGTGCACCATCACTTCTCCTGGGTAGCGTGCAGCCATGCTGTGACCATGCTTTCCCGCGTCTTCCTCCTTCTCTCTACTCCGTGGGCGGACTCTTCTCCACTTTCCCGCCGGCCATCTCCAGGGGCGGTCCTGATGGACATGTTCTGGTGGCCTTAAAGTCTCTGTAGGGCGTGGATCCAGCTTTCGCGCTGGTTCTGGAGCTCCACCCATGGCAACACATCCTCCTCGTTCTCTATCCGCCTCGTGGTGCAATAATGGTGGCCATTAAGCAATCTCACACAGTCCATTACAGTCCATGGTGCACAGGACCCATTCCAATGGGTCGGTCCTTCTTGTTCATGACACCAAAGTTGAGTCGCCCGCCAGGGCAGTGGGGATACTCGGTACTGGGTCCAGTTGGAATTAAAGGGGATGTCACGGTGGCTGCGACCCGGTCCGTGGCCCTGGGCACTCAATTAAAAGGGGAAAGGTCTTTAAAGGGTTTAATAAAGTTTGTGCTTGTGACGCCACCTGTGGTTCTCAGTCAGAGGGGACCGATGCTGCTTAAAGGGGATCCTCTGGGGTGATGTTACTGCAGCAAAGGTGGTGACGCTTCCCACAGGTGAAGCAGGGTCCCCAGGGCTGGTGTATGCCGGCAAATAAATGGAGGACACAGAGTTGTAACGTCTTTACCTGGTTTACTGCTTGTAAGCAGCCGCAGTCCAGGGTACCAGCAACAGGTTGTGATATGGTCCGGCCTGCCTGGAGGCCAAGGTGGATCCCTCTCCCAGGTAAGGTTCGTAAGCCTTCCTACTCATGCTCATATGCGAGGTCCTTGCTGCCTGTGGCTTCCGTGCAAAGTCCTCTCTCTCCTGTCTTGGGACAGTTACCCATATGGTGGGCAGTGTGAGCCTTTTTATAGGGTCTCTATCGGGACCCGGGCTCTTAGTGTACTGCTGCACCTTCAGGTGTGGGTGTGGGCAAATTACATAAAGTCCTATGCCCTCCGGTTCTGCCATGCAACCTGGAGTACAACACAGCCTCGGGCCCCCGGTGCCCGGTTCCTGCGCTTCGGCCCAGAGGGTGCCTGGTCACAGTTCCCCTCTAAGCCCTTTCCTGCTCCTGTGCTACTTTCCTCAGATGCTCACTGCATTCCAACCCTTCAGGTTATCTTCCTTTCCTGGAGCTGCAGCTCACACGTGGCTGCACGGCCCCACTGTTTCTGCTCCCAGTCCTCACTCTTCCACTGTCTGCTCCAGACTGAACTAACTCCTCCTTCAGACCAGAAAACTTAAAGCTGGGGAAGCTCCACTGAATACGGGTTCAGATCTCCCCCTTCTGGCCTGGATTCAGAATGTGTTTTATGTTGGTGCGTTACCTGGTAAAGGGAATCCTCCTTGCCTCCAAGTGTGATATTACCCTTCCTGAAAAGAAGGCAACATCACTGTAACAACCAGTTACCTGGGGTGTTACACATGCACGAGCACTTGACGTACCCATGTATGGTGCAATTTTGAGGAAATAGCTTGTGGAGACATGGGGGGGAAGTGGGTGCCCTGGTCCGCTAGTCGAAATCGCATGGACCAGGGATCATCCCACTAAACGCCTGCTCTTCTTTTACCGTGGACACAAAACTACTCAGACAACACAGGGTGAGGGTAAAGCAGTGTGGAAATACTTTATTGAACCATAAAACAGGCAGATAACATGTAGAACACCTAGCAAAATACCCCAAGATAGTGCAAATTACAAAGTCTTACCCTTCAGCTGACTTGCCGGGATAAGAGCAGCTGTGTCTTCAGCGCTTCCAGTGCCGACTACCCCACCTGTGTCACACACACAGAGAGGAGGTAACGACAAGCTTAGGAAGATGACAATCTATTCAGGTACACGGCGAGGAGACTAGCGGGTCCCTTTCCTGGCCCCTGCAAACGTATCCATGGGGCTCAGGTGACCAAGGGGGCCAAATCCTGACTACCCCAAACGTATACATGGTTCAGTGATGGTCAATGGAGCAGATCTGTATTCTTCCAGTTGGGTCCGTGGTCACGTAAGCTGACATCCTGTAGAATGACAAATGTTTGTCCCACGTGATGGAGCCATGATGAATTGGCTGTTGTCCTGTAGAGAGTCTTTGGTTCTTTGGATGTCTGATGTTTTGGCTGAATATCTGTCTCTTTTAGGCTGTGTGCACACATTGCTGATTTTTCACGGTTTTTTCGCGGTTTTTCCCAATAAAAACGCTATAAAACCGCAAAAAAAAGCATACAATATGCATACAATCATTTAGAATGAATTCCGCAATTTTTGTGCACATGATGCGGTAAAAAACGCAGCATGTTCATTAATTTTGTTTTTTTTGCGGATTTCCCACTATAAAATGCATTGGGAAATGTCCGGAAAAAAACGCACCAAAAACGCGGCAAGAACGCGTCAAAACCGCAGCAAAAACGCATCAAAACCGTGGCAAAAACGCATGCAGATTTCTTGCTGATTTCTTGCAGAAAATTTCAGGTTTTTCTCAGGAATTTTCTGCAAGAAATCCTGACGTGTGCACATAGCCTTATAGTTAACAACTGTCCTTCATCTAATATTCACAGGTAAAGGGGAAGAATAGTGATATGACCAACTCTCATTGTTTGATTATGTAATCTATTTGCATAGCTTTTCATCCTCTATTTCGCAAGTCAACAAACTGGCAGACCTGGACAATGTGTAATCAACATATCAGCAAACATCATTGTTCCATGACCCTGTATCACTATTCATCCAGGATAAGAGCACAATAAGTTACAGAAAATTGTAACTTACAAGTCAATATTACAGGCTTACACAAACAAAAGTCTGTTTTCTTGAACTACAAGAAAGAAACACATATATTAAAAAGTCAACATATACTGTAGATAACAGTATATTCCTCCTGGCTTACTGAATATTGACATCTGGCTAATTAAGATAAAATGCTGTGTCGTCACATAGCTGTCTGCCAAAGTCTTGTTCAATCTGATGCGTATAGCCGGATGTCTGATAATCCAGCATTTGTCAGAACCATCGAGATTCCGATTAAAAGTATAACTAGGAGTTTGCAAAATAATATGATTGAGAAAAAAAAACAAGATTTTTTTAGAAAACAAAAAACAAAAACGTCAACTTCTTCCAGCCTCCCCCATCCAGTTCCATGAGGTCTTCCTACAGAGGAGCCAGTGGGCTACTGCTAATTGCCAGCTGCCCGGCTGAGGGAAGCCATTGTTAGTGCTGGTTATGCAGATTATAGATCAACACATGAGATCACCCAATGCCTGAAATAATGGGCAGCCTTATAATTTACCCTCAAAGGAGAAAATCACATCCCTCCATTCTGCTGGAAGGCATAATGGCTCCTAAGACAGGCAGCGATGTCAGGTCTATACAAAGTTAATTTAGGCTTTTGACAACACAAGCTTAAAAGATCTTTAAGGGGATGTTTAGTTAAATGGAGGGGTGAGAAACAGAATGGGGTTGATCTGCTCTGGGTCCACTCTTTAGAGAAGAAAATCAGAGAATCTGCTCCATAGAAGGATTCTAACGAGAATATTATGGCCGTCCCAAAATATTGCTGCATTTGTGGATGCAAGACCCCACAGGATCCCGCATCCATTATGTATAAACGAAGCTTAATCAGAGTCTAACAAAATATTCTGAAACTTTCTAATATGGTTTGTGCGTCAATTCCTCTCTATTTTCAATATTTCTGGTAGCTGTTAATGAATGGACACATTATCCTATTAGCAGCGGTGGGTGGGCATCATTTGTCAATGCATGCTTAGTTACACAATAAAGTTTTCCCTTTAGGGAGTTTATGGCCAAGAGCATCTGTGGCCAGCTACCACTGGGGTTTTTAAATTAGCTATTAAACAGTTATTTGATTTTGTGCGTGAACAGCTGTTTCACCCACAAGACCCCAGTAGCACTTGGCCACAACGTAAACGACACAACTGTCATACCCTACCTTCTGAACAGTCTTTTCTTTAAACTAGGTCTTAATGGGCATCAATTGATCACCAACGGTTTGACCACTGCAATTCCCACATATTTTTCCTGCAGTGGCCACTACTGGAGAAGTATGGTATTACAAGTCTTCCTGAGTGGAGGTGACTCCTGACAGCAGCTTCATCTCCGACTTCTAGAGCGGGATCCTGAGCATTATGCCAGATGCTGCCCCATGAACTGCTACAACGTGGCTCGATGCTAACGCCATTACTGCTATAATACAATTAGTAATGACCATCACATTAAAGAGGTCCCATGTAAATAACAAGAACAATAGTTTCCGACCCAAGAAAATATTGTCAAGCAGCGATGTTTATTTAAAATCATTTTCATTCCTATCATAATTTAGAAATGTACCGAAGCATTAATAATGAATGATCAATACATGGATTGTATCCAGGACAAAGCCGTCCTGTGTGACATGACTGCGCGAGATAAGAAACCAACCAGTGTGCTTGTATCCAAGCGATGAACGTTCAGGACACTAGATGGCCGGAGGGTGGTTTCCACATAGAAGAAATATTAGCATTCCAGGAACGTGATACACGAGGTATCGGAGTAACAACTTTATAATTGGGAGCAAACCAAGATCGGGGGGGCAAGAAGCCAAAAGCATGGCATCAGGAGAATGACAAAATTCTAGCAACACCTCACATACCATGCATAATACTTATAGCACATGATATAAGATCATAGGAACAGTAGATCTGACCGGACAATGCTCATGACCAAGACTAAGGAAAATTATTGGTTATTTACAGAGAAAGTCCTCTAATCCGGCATTGATCGTCTGCCAGTCAGAGGGCATCAGTCAGCACTGTATATGATCAATTCTAGAAAAGGAAAAGCTAGAGGGGTCATCAGTGCAGTCATAGGGGGGCCAGAGTGAGCAATTGCCCCCTGTCCTGTGTCTTGAGTGACTAGAACATGATAAGTGGGGACCCTGCTACAGATTTGCTCTAAAGCCCCCTATGGTAGCTCTTTACCTAGCTTTCATTGACTTCTCATGTCACCATGTATATTGATTGATCAGATGAGGATGTGAAGATTGGGTCTGATGAAAGGGGTGCAAGGAGGATGTAAAAAATTATTCTAATGAACAGTTCAAAGGAAGATGTGAAGAATCATTGTGAAGAAAGGATCAGTGGGGGATATGAAGAATCATTCCAATGAAAGGATCAGTAGAGGATGTGATGAATAGTTCTGATGAAGGGATTAGAAGAGGTTGTGAAAAATCATTCTGATTAAATAATCAGAGAAGGAAATTAAGACATTTTCTGATAAAGTGATCAGATGAGGATGTGAAGAATAGGCTCTGATAAAACAATCAGCAGACTATGTGAAGAATTGTTCTGATGAAAGGATAAAAGGGATGTGAAACTTCATTCCAATGAAAAGATTTTAAGAGGATGTTATGAATAGTTCTGATGAAGGGATCAGAAGACGTTGTGAAGAATCACTCTGATGAAATAATCAGAGAACGATGTGAAGAGACATTCTGCTGAAATTTCCAAATGAGAATGTGAAGAATCATTGTTATGAAAAGATCAAAGGATGATCTAATTAATCATTCTAAAGAAATGATATCCAAGAAGTATTGTTTCTCCTTACAGAGATTGACATGCTAAGCATGCCGAGATGAGGAGACCTAAAGTTGCAAGGCTCCTCTGCGAAATATGCTAATTATGCAAATTGTCTCTTCAGCGAGGAAGAGAACTAGAACTCTAGTGCCACCTATTAGGAGGTAGCAATCCTACAAGTCAATGTCGACCCTTTAACGAGCCTTGTCACATGACTTAGGATAATGGCCAAACTAGAATCTCAATTACTGATGAGGGGCAGTACCCCGAAACACAATGTCTGCAAATTGAGATTCTGGTTTGGCTATTATTACTATTATTATTTATTTATATAGCACCATTGATTCCATGGTGCTGTACATGAGAAGGGGTTACATACAAATAACAGATATCACTTACAGTAAACAAACTAACAATTACAGACTGATACAGAGGGGCGAGGACCCTGCCCTTTGCGGGCTTACATTCTACAGGATGGTGGGGAAGGAGAGAGTAGGTTGAGGGTTGCAGGAGCTCAGGTGTTGGTGAGGCAGTAGCTTCAGTAGTGGTGAGGAGGCAGCGGGGTCAGTGCAGGCTGTAGGCTTTACTGAAGAGGTGGGTTTTCAGGTTCCGTCTGAAGGATCCGAATGTGGTTGATAGTCGGACGTGTTGGGGCAAAGAATTCCAGAGGATGGGTGATATTTGGGAGAAGTCATGGAGGCGGTTGGGTGAGGAGCGAATAAGTGTGGAGGAGAGAAGGAGGTCTTGGGAGGACTGGAGATTACGTGAGGGAAGATATCGGGAGAGTAACAAGCTGCCAAGTCTGGTGATGGTCGAGAAGGTCATCCAGACTCTCAGGTACCATTTTCATCATTTCAGAAAGTTTTGTTAGAGGTGGAACTGTGTTATGGAGGTGGTTTTGCATCCACTTCAGCATTTGTAGACTGTGGATCTTCCATGAACTTCATTGACTTTAGTCTGGTGTCCAGGTTAAAGTTAGGGACAGTTAGGCTAGCGACTCCCATCCATATCGTTGCCATTGATAAGACACCGTTGGCTCACAATATCCTAAATTTGTCTCTGAGGAGTTCCTCCTCAAAGTGGGTTGCTTGTACCAGGAACGAATTTTATGTTTTGTTATGCATAATCTTCCTGCGGGACTGGTGCTGGGATTCCCATGGTTGCAGAGGCATAATCCTGTTATAGACTGGGGATCTCGTGATGTTGTTAAATGGGGTCGTAATTGTTCCAATGTTTATCCTTCTGCTGTTTTTGTGTCTGCCATTAGTCCGGAGGGTATACCGGAGTACCTAAAGGACTTTGGGGACGTGTTCTCCGAAAAAGAGGCTGAGGTCTTACCACCCCATCGTCCTTATGATTGTACCATCAATCTTATTCCGAGTTCTAAATTGCCCAAAGCCTGTTTGTACAATCTTTCTGGCCCGGAACGTACTGCTATGAAAAAGTTTATCTCTGATAGTCTACGCAAAGGTCACAAAAAGATGGTGGTTTACGGCCATGCCTCGATTTCCGGGAATGAAATAAAATTACGGTGAGAAATACCTACCCTCTCCCACTCATTCCTGATCTCTATAACCAATTGTCTGGGGCTAAGTGGTTTTCCAAACTTGATCTCACGAGAGCATATAACCTTATCCGCATTCAGGAAGTGGATGAGTGGAAAATGGCATTTCTCACCTCCGATGGTCTGTTTGAAAATTTGGTCATGTCCTTTGGTCTTACCAATGTTTTTCTGATTTTATTGGGTGCTTTATGGTTGTATACCTGGATTATATCCTTGTTTTCTCGCCTGAAAAGGAATCCCACATTGGTCATTTACGTGCTGTTCTTCACAGGTTATAGGAAAATTCTCTGTTCGCTAAACCCGAGAAATGTTTGTTTTGTGTCCAGGAGCTTTCTTTTCTGGGGATCATCCTTTCTGCCAATGGGTTTCAGATGGATCCTGGAAAGGTACAGGCCATTGTTGATTGGGTGCAACCCAGAGACCTCAAGGGGTTGCAGCGTTTTTTGGGTTTTGCCAATTATTATCGAAAATTCATCAAGGGGTTTTCTCAGGTGGTCAAGCCACTCACCGATCTTACTCGCAAGGGGGCTGATCTCAAGGTTTGGTCACTCTTGGCGGTTGAAACACTTGTTATATTAAAAAAGTGTTTTATGTCGGCTCCTGTATTGGTTCAGCCCGATCAATTTGAACTGTTTATTGTAGAGGTGGATGCATCAGAGGTGGCAGTGGGGGCGATGTTGTCTCAGGGACCTGTTACTTTGACCAATTTAAGACCATGTGCCTTTTTCTCCAGGAAGTTTTCCTCTGCAGAGAGGAACTATGATGTTGGTAACTGGGAGTTATTGGCTATAAAATTGGCTTTTGAAGAATGGAGGCATTTTTGGAGGGGGCGGTTCATCAGATCACGGTGATTACGGACCACAAGAACTTGTCGTATATTGAATGTTCCAAATGGTTAACTCCTGGACAGGCTAGGTGGTTGCTTCTTTTTTTCTCGTTTTCATTTTTCAGTCACTTTTCGGCCTGGTTCCAAGAATGTCAAGGCGGATGCCTAATCTCGCAGTTTTGATCCGATATCACCTCCCGAACCTCCCTCCTCCATTCTTCAGCACGGGGTGGTTGTTGCGGGGGTATCCTCTGATTTGGAGCAGGAGATTCGGAAGGCTCAGTCTCTTGCTCCTCCCTCTTTGCCCTTTGCCGACAATAAGCTCTTTGTCCTGGTTCAGTACCGGTTGAGGGTTCTCCGAGAGTTCCACAATTCTGCTCTCAGTGGACACCTGGGGATCTCTGCCACCCAGAAAGCCATTGCTAGGCTGTTTTCGTGGCCCTCCACAACCTCTGATATCACTGTTTGTGTCTGTTTGTGATACCTGTGCCCGTGCTAAGAGCTCCCATAACCGGCCGGCCGGGGAATTGGTGCCATTGCCAATTACGGATAGACCTTGGACTCATTTGTCCATGGATTTTATCACTGATCTCCCTCCTTCTAATGGCAAAACTGTAATCTGGGTAGTGGTTGACAGATTCAGTAAACAAGTGCATTTTGTACCTCTGGCGGGATTGCCTAATGCTGAAACACTATCTAAGCTGTTTGTTGAGCACGTTGTACGGCTGCATGGCGTGCCTTTGAATGTTGTTTCTGAGAGAGGGGTACAATTTGTGTCCAAATTTTGGAGGGCATTTTGTAAAAGATTGGGTGTTTGCTTGACCTTCTCCTCTGCTTACCATCCTGAGACCAATGGTCAGACGGAGAGGATCAATCAGTCACTTGAACAGATTTTGAGGTGTCTTGCTACGTCTCAGCAGGATGATTGGTGTTCTTCGTTGCCCGTGGCTGAGTTTGCATTTAACAATCGGATTAACCAGTCCATTCTTCTGTAACAATAGTTTTCACCCCCATTTTCGTGAATTTTCTAGGCTGAATTCAGCATGTCCAGGGGCTGATACGGCAGTGCAACCATTGGAGGAGGTGTGGAGGGAGGTCCAGAAAAACATTGGGGAGACTCAGGGCAAACATAAACTTTTTGTGGATAAGCGACGGTCTGTAGGACCTATATTACTGGTAGGAGATAAAGTGTGGTTGTCTACCAGGAACATTCATCTTAAGGTTCCTTCTGCTAAGCTAGGTCCCAGGTTTATTGATCCTTATGAGATCATTGAGGTGTTCAATCCAGTTGCCTTTCACTTACGGCTTCCTCCGTCGCTTCGGATCCCCAATGTGTTCCTTGGACCTTAAGTCCTTTCTTAAGTCATTTGTACCATCCTCTGCTGGGCCTCCATCCCCTCCACCTCCTGTCTCTGTGGATGGTCAGACCGAGTTTGAAGTGGAACGGATTGTTGATTCTCGCATGGTGCGTAGTTCACTTCAGTATTTGGTCCATTGGAGGGGTTACGGTCCTGAGGATCATCGATCTAGGGTTCCGGAGCAATCTGTCCATGCTGATCGATTAGTCCAGGCATTTCACGCACGTTATCCTGGGAAACCTGGGGGTCCGGTGGCCCTCCCTTGAGAGGAGGGACTGTCATGATCCGTTCCAGGGTTTATCCCTGTCTGCTCGTTTTCCGGGCGGATCATGTCAAGGGTTAACTTTGCTCTGCCTCATTCTGGGCTCGGGTTTGCTATTTAGCTCCCAGGCATCCTGCTGGTGGTGTCAGCTATAGTTCTGCCTTTGGCATGTGAACCTGACTCTGGTAACTCTTTATTTGTCCTGCTGTGATCCATGACTTGTCCCGTGTCTGTTGACTCCCTCTGTCTGCCCTTTTCCCAGCGTTTCTCTGTTTGTTTGATTCTTTGGTTCCTGACTTGGCTCGTATTCGGATTCGCTTCTGCTTTCTCACTTTGTCTTATCCGCTTCTGACCGCTGCTGAACCTCCCGGCTTGTTTCTGACCACGTTTACTGCTTATCCCTTTTTGGTACTTCTGCTTCTGATTGTATTTTGACTCGGCTTGTCTGACCACTCTCTCGCCTGTGCTGCTGCTCTGTGGTGCTTCTCTGTGTACACAGTCTCACTTCCCTCTCAAACTTTTTCTGGTGGAGATTGTGCAGCGCCCCAGAGTCCTGGTCGTTGCAGTACTGTGGCTCCGCCACTAAGGGGAGCTATGGTGCGTATAGTGGCACTGAAGGAGTTCATCTGATCAGGTATCACAGACACCAATACATTTCACAGTCGGGCCTCCGGGGGGAGCTAAGGGTTCTATTCACTAGGCCACTCCCCATCATAGTGGGTAAACTGGGGGTCAGGCAGGAAGTTAGATCAGAAAGCTGACTGGGTTGGAACCAGGCAACACCTTGTGGCAGAGGGTGTTGTGGGGGAAGATACAGTAGGGTCTCTGTCAGGGGTGGGATCCTGACAGAGGCTTGGCAACTAGAGCAAACGTAACGGGACCGTGCCTGCTCAGGATAGCGGCGGTGCCCAAGGAAGGATTAGAAGCGAGATAGATTGTGCTGAGTGAGAAACGAGATCAAGCAATAAGGAGAATACCAGTAGGAGTCGTGCTGTAAGACCGAGGCAACATCCTACTGAGGCGCAAAACCGGTGGCCGGAACGCCGAGGGAGTATCACAATATTCAGCTTCAAGCAATACTCTAAACAGCGGCAGGACAGTCAGTCTAAGGCGGGCTGTCTCACTTAAATCACCTATGCAGTCTTGGGGGGCAACTTGTGGAGAGGGGCGACTCTAGGGTCCCGGAAGAGCTCCGAGCCTACCCGTCAAACGGGTGCCGTCCTAACCGTAACATCAGGGAGGGACGGAGGATTAGCAGAACATCATCTAATCGAGTTGTGAGGGAACTTAGGAAACAGACACAACAGTTGTGGGGACTTTCCGTAAGCACAGCAGGGAAGGACCGCAACACACAGCGCTAGAGGGAAGGCACAGATTTCCACCTGTGAAGAGAACTCTGGAGGTGCCATTGGACCGGCCGGACTTGCGCAGCCTGGTGAACCGTATTCCGGACTGAGGACCCAGAGATCTTCAGTAAAGAGGTAAAGAGACTGCAACCTGGTGTCCTCGTTATTTACTGCACCGCACCACTATAGCCTCACCACCACCATCATCCGTCATACCTATCCCTGTACGCCCCTCGGCAGGGTCACGGACCGGGCCTAGCCACCGTGACAACCCCAGAGCAGAGACTCAGAGGCCCGGTACCGGGTACCCCTCGGCCCTGCGGCAGTGGGGGCGCTACAACTGCGTTATACTGCACTGCAGCTGCATGACAGACAATCTCCGCAAGGAGAAACGATACTTCTTGGATATCGGTCGGATGCTTCTCACACAGCCAAACCAGATCTCCGCTTTGCACTGACGAGGGGCAGTACCCTGAAACACAGTGTCTGCAAATTGAGATTCTGGTTTGGCTATTATCCTAAGTCATGTGACAAGGCTCGTTAAAGGGTCGACATTGACTTGTAGGATTACTACCTTCTAATAGGTGGCAATAGAGTTCTAGTTCTCTTCCTCTCTGAAGAGACAATTTGCATAAAGAAATGATAAGATGAGGATGTGAAGAATCATTCTAATAAAATGATCAGAGAAGAATGTGTAGAATAGGCTCTAAAGAAACAATCAGAGGAGGATGTAAAGTATCAGAAGAGGTGTCAGGACTCTGAACATTTTTTACCTTTTGTGCATTACTGCCCTTTTCCAAGATGGCGTCTTTGGTCTCATGTGCACTGTGTCTTCCTGCTATAAAACTCTACCCCAGCCTTCAGTCTGTGCTAGAGTATTCTGCCTTGCATCCAGCTCCTGACTTCTGATTACTCCCTGACTATATACCTGCTCCTGTGAACCTGTGTGGAGATCCTGCTACTCTGCTCTGAGTTCCTGCTGCATACACCAGTTTCCAGTAATCCTCCTTCATCTGCTGCTCGTGTTTACTTCCATCTGCATTTGCTGGACATGTAAGCTGTTGCTGCTCTGCAATAACCTGAGACTATTACATAGAAATAAATTCAAGACCATCAATTGTGTAGTAATACACGATAATATCGGTGCATAATATAAGGTAGAACACATCTTAATTATGTAGCAGGGGTTGGTAGCCCCCTCGTAGAATATAAAGTAGCCCCCCTCATAGAATATAATGTAGCCTCCCACAGAATATAATGCAGCCCCCCATAGAATATAATGCAGCTCCCTCATAGAATATAATGTAGCCTCCCTTATGGAATATAGAGCAGCACCCCACAAAATATAATGCAACCCCCTCATAAGGTATAATGCAGGCCCCCCATAGAATATAATGTAGCTTCCTCATATGGCATAATGCAGCCCCTCCACAGAATATAATGTAGCTCCTCAGAGTATAATGCAACCCCCTCATAAGGCAGCCCCCCATAGAATATACTGTAGCCCCCTCATAGGGCATAATGCAGCTCCACTCATATAGTATGATGTAGCCACCAGAGATAATAATGCAGCTCCCACATATAATATAATGCAGCCCCTCCACAGAATATAATGTAGCCCCCTCAGAGTATAATGCCAAGCCCTCATAAGGCAGCCCCCCATAGAATATACTGTAGCCCCTTATAGGGTATAATGCAGCTCCCCTCATATCGTATGATGTAGCCCCCTCCGAGAATAATGCAGCCCCCCCAGAATTATAATGTAGCCCCCTCATAGGGTATAATGCAGCCCCCCTGAAAGGGTATAATGCAGCCCCCTCCACCATCATCATTGTTCTCCCCCTCCACCATTGTACTCATTACCACCCCCATCATTGCCTCCTCCCCCACCACCATTGTCCTTTCCACCACTACCATCTTTGTCCTTTACACCACAACCATCATTGCTTTCTTCCCCACCACCATCATCATTGCCTCCCCCACCACCATCATCACTGCCTCCCCCACCACCACCATAATCATTGCCTCCCCACCACCATCATTGCTTCCCCACCACATCATTATCATTGCCTCCCCCACCACCATCATTGCCCCCACCACCATCATCATCATCATTGCCCCACCACAATCATCATTGCCCCACCGCCATCATCATTGCCTCCAGCACCATCATCATTGCCCCCACCACCATCATCATTGCCTCCAGCACCATCATCATTGCCTCCAGCACCATCATCATTGCCCCCACCACCATCATCATCATTGCCTCCAGCACCATCATCATCATTGCCCCCACCACCATCATCATCATTGCTTCCCCCACCACCATCATCATCATCATTGCCCCCACCACCATCATCATTGCCCCCACCACCATCATCATTGCCTCCAGCACCATCATCATTGCCCCACCACCATCATCATTGCCTCCAGCACATCATCATTGCCTCCAGCACCATCATCATTGCCCCTACCACCATCATCATTGCCTCCAGCACCATCATTATCATTGCCTCCCCCACACACACACAGCTGCACACACGGAGGCAGGGAGAGACACACACAGACACACACACGCAGGCACACACACAGCCACACACACAGACACACACACGCACACACAGACACACACACAGCCACACACACGCAGGCACACACACAGCAACCACTCACCTCTCCGCGTTCCAAGCAGCCGCAGCACATCCCGGCAACTTTCTCTCTGAAACAGCCACGCTGAATGATGACGTCATCAGCCAGGGAGTCAACAGAGTCAGGAGCTGGATGCAAGGCAGAATACTCTAGCACAGACTGAAGGCTGGGGTGGAGTTTTATAGCAGGAAAACACAGTGCACATGAGACCAAAGACGCCATCTTGGAAAAGGGCAGTAATGCACAAAAGGTAAAAAATGTTCAGAGTCCTGACAGGAGGAGAGGGCAATGATGGGGCAGAAGGCAATGATTGGGTTGACAGAGAGGGCAATGATGAGGGTGATGGGGCAGAAGGCAATGATTGGGTTGATGGAGCAGGCAATGAAAGGGTTGGTGGGGGAGGAGGAAATGATGGAGGTAGTGGGGAGAAAGCAATAATGGAGGTGGTGAAGAAGGCAATCATGGGGGTGGGGGAGAGGGCAATAATGGGATGGGGGTGTGGGGGATTGGGATGAGAGGAAAGGGGATTTATAATGGATTTAGGAATGGGGAGGTGGAGGAAGACGTTATTATCCATTATTATGTCTAACACAGTCCCTTAGTATATAGTGTACTCACTTATGTATAGCACATTCCCTTAGTGTATATAAAGATAAGTCACCCCGCGGGCTAGGGGTACTCGGTACCGGGTCCTACTGCTTCACAGGGGGGATGTCACGGTGGCTGCGACCCGGTCCATGGCCCAGGGCGCCCATGTAAAAGGGATAGGTCTTTAAAGGGATAGAGTTTATGTTCATGACGCCACCTGTGGTATTCGGTCAGGGTGACCGACGCTGCTTTAAGGGGTCCGCTGGGGTGATGTTATGGCAGCTAGATGGTATACCTTCCCACAGGTGAAGTATGTCCCCAGGGCTTCCCAGTGTGTAGATGGTGGTATGGTGAGAGGCGCAGAGAAGAACGAGGACACAAGGTTGTAGTCTCTTTACCTTTGTCAAACTGTCACGTTCACGCTCTGACTGGTAGGCGTGAGCTCCGGGGGTTTGTGGCCCCACTGTGCCACGAACCAGACGACCCTGGAATGGGCGTGACTATGACAGCTGCCTTGGTCTTCACTGGAGCCTCTGATGGTGAGGTCAGGCTTGTGCGGCAGCCAGCTGCCAGGTGCTACTTCAAGGTGGTGTCTGGCTGTGGCTGCTGATCCCATTTGGGAAACTGGAACACCAGGATTGGTGTGGGCATCAGGCAGGACTAGCAGATGAGCACGGATTAAACTCAGACGAGTAGGCTGGCACGGCTGAGACACAGTTGGCAGAGACACAGGACTGGCAGGAACAGCAGAGACACAGGGCTGGCAGGCACGGCAGAGACACAGGGCTGGCAGGCACGTCAGAGACACAGGGCTGGCAGGCACGGCAGAGACACAGGGCTGGCAGGAACGGCAGAGACACAGGGTTGGCAGGCACGGCAGAGACACAGGGCTGGCCGGCACGGCAGAGACACAGGGCTGGCAGGCACAGCAGAGACACAGGGCTGGCAGGCACAGCAGAGACACAGGGCTGGCAGGTACGGCAGAGACACAGAGCTGGCAGGTACGGCAGAGACACAGGGCTGGCAGGTATGGCAGAGACACAGGGCAAGTTGGTGTGGTGTATGAAGGAACAGGTAGGGACCTGTTCACACAGGAGGTGCAGGTAAGGAAACAAGCAGGAAGGAATGAAGTATGAAGGAACAGGTTGGGACCTGTTCACACAGGAGATGCATGTATGGAAACAAGCCAGAAGGAAAAGAGTATGAAGGAACAGGTTGGGACCTGTTCACACAGGAAGAGAACCGCAAGGCTGTGGATAGGAGCGGTAGAGCAGCAAGAGATAGCGCAGCAACAGAAGCTAAGCAGAGCGGAACCGCAAGGAATGCGGAGAGGAGCTGCAGCAAGAGATTCTGCAGCAGCAAGAGCCCAGCGAAACCGCAAGGTATGCGGACAGGAGCTGCAGCAAGAGGTTCTGCAGCAGCAAGAGCGGAGCAAAGTAGAACGGAGCAGAACCGCAGGAGTGCAGAGCTAAGGCAAAGCAGCAGAGAGACAAGGGTAGAACCACAAAGTGCAGAGCCAGGAGCAGAGTGAAGGCACAGAGTGCAGAGCCAAGAGCAGAGTGAAGGCACAGAGTGCAGTGCCAAGAGCAGAGTGAAGGCAGAGCAGGGAAAGAAACCACAGACAAGGAGACAGAGATAGGACAATGTTCAGACAAGGTAATGGAACAAGACAAGGTACAAGAGCAAAGACACAGGGACCAAGATATTCAGGCTCCTGGAGGGCAGACAAACAAGATACAAGGCAAAGCAAGGAGAACAGCCTTCAGAGAAGGCAAGACACAAAGCAAGGCCTGGCAGCTCAGAAGCAAAACACCACCTGAGTTAACACATTGCACAGGCCCAGTCCACTGGGTGGAGCTGCACTAAATACTGGAGGCCTCTTGGTAATTGGTCAGGAACAGATTAGACAGGTGCACCTGATTCCTATTAGAACCAGAGACTTCAGGCGCCGCCCCCCATGCACACAGCCAGGAAGCATGCAGAGAGTAGAGGCACAGAATATGGGGCTGGCAAGAAACAAAAACCACAACATGACCTGGAGCAGTGGGTAAGATAGTGTGAGAGATGAGAGGCCATGCCGTGATGCCAGCAGAGTTGTTACAACCTTTACTGAAGACTTCAGCATCCACAGTCCAGAGCATCAGATCACAGGGCAGGCAGAGTCCGGCCGGTTTGGAGGCAACTCCAGAGTTCCCTTGTCCAGGTGGAAATCAGTAGCCTTCCCTTGCGCTGCGGTGGTGTAGTCCCTTACTGCCTATGACTTCACATAAGGGCCTCACAGATGTGGGGTTTCGCTCTCTCTGTCCCCCGTATAGGATAGGACAAAACCCATATGACTGGTGACTTGAGCCTGTTTATAGGGTCTCTTAAATAACCCGGCTCTGTGGGTGTCACCGTGTCTCCTGGGTGTATAATAATAAAATAAAAAATTAAAAAATGGGCAAATCTCCCAGAAGGGCTCCTCTAACTTTGCTAATTTTAGTGACACCAAGCCCTGGTGGGCAGAGGCGGAATAAAGGCGGAATGGGGAGAAAGTGAAATTTACCGCAATGGGGGCATTCTTCAGTAAATTAAGAAAAAGTATCCTATAAAGTTATCAAGTATGAGACATGTAGGTCTCAAATAGTAAAAAAAAGTGTATAAAAATAGTAAAAAAAAAAAAGAAGAACTTACCAAAATCGGGGTGGGTGTTCTTCTTACCGTCGCTCTACACCAGCCTCTTCTACTCTCGTCTGTCAATAGAAAAGATGATGGGATAAAATACCTGAAAATCCCATGGGGTTATGACAATACATATCTCTACAGTTATGCCTGATCTCTTACATAAAAGCTGCAGGTAAAATCCTGTAGCCACTAGAGGGAGCTCTAATTGCTAAATTTTGAACTATTCGCGAGATCAATGCATTACAAAGCTGGCTCTTTGATAACAATGGGTGCTGTGTAAGGGCCATCGTTAGGACTAATAGGCATTTGGGCTAATAGTGGCACATCACGCGGCCATTATTGGGCTCATGAGTAAGGGGGGAGCCCGGTGCCAGCGCTGGCTGCGACACCCGCATTGCGCAATCAACTGTATCACCTTCATAGCTATCAATACATTTGAAAGCAATGATGCAGGAGAGAGCTTCAGGAGACACTTCCTCTCCCATAATTGCCTCTCTGTGTTTGACGCAGTGACATGCTTCATCGCGCTCCATGCTGTGTCGGGCAGTGGAGCTGCTGCGGAGGCACACTACAGAGACTGGAGCAGTGGGGTAACGAGGAGAGGTTAGTATGTTGGTTTTTTTTTTTAAATTAGTGAGTACATGGTGGCCATAAATACTGGAGGACTACGGGGCTGGATTATTCTATATGTACTCTATGGGGATGCATTATACTCTGTGAGAGCTGCATTATTCTATATGGGGGCTGCATTATACTATGTGGAGGTTGTATAATAACATATGGTGGCTGCATTATACTCTATCAGGGCTATGGGAGTGCATTATACTATGAATAATTTATGGGGACTGCATTATACTTATAGAGAAGTATGGGGTATGTTATACTGTATGGAGGACTATGGGGAATGCATTATATTATGTGTACTATATAGGGGTTGTATTATACTGTTTGGAGAACTATGGGGAATGCATTATACTATATGAAGGACTATGGGTGCATTATACTATATGGAGGACTATAGGGGGTACATTATACAAATTGGAGGACCATGGGGAGTGTATTATACTATATGGAGAACTATGGGAAATTATTATACTATCTGGAGGACTATGGGGTGCATTATACTGTATGGAGGCCTATGGGGAGTGCATTATACAATATGTAGGACTAGGGAATGTGCATTATAATATATGGAGGACTATGGGGTGTGCATTATACTATATGGAGGATTAAGGGGTGCGCATTATACTATATAGAGGTCTATGGGGTGCATTATACTATATGGAGGACTATGGGGTGCATTATACTATATGGAGGACTATGGGGGTGCATTATACAAATTGAGGACTACGAGGAGAGTATTATACTAAATAGAAGACTATGGGAAATGTTTTATATTATATGGAGTACTATGGGTGCATTATACTGTATGGAGGCCTATGGGGAGTGTATTATACTATCTGGAGAACTATGGAGTGCATTATACTATCTGGAGGACTATGGGGTGCATTATACGTATGGAGGCCTATGGGGAATGCATTATACTATATGGAGGACTATGGGGAGTGCATTATACTATATGGAATCTTATGGGGAGTGCATTATACTAAATGGGGGACTAAGGGGTGCATTATACTGTATGGAGGCTTATGGGGAGTGCATTATACTATATGAAAGATTATGGGTTACATTAGACTATATGAAGGACTATGGAGTGTATATTATACAATATGGTCCAGTCCACAGTCATCAGGAGGTCGCCAGCTGTGTGGTTTCCAGCTTCTGAGTTACTTGTCTGCGGTTTCCAGTAACTTTGCTACCTGTCAGTGGAGGACTTCAAGTGCTTGTCTGTGGTTTCCAGTAACCTTGCATTTTACGTGCCCATGTTCCGTGAGCTCCACCTGGCTGCTGCATCGACAAACATGGCCCAGGTGCCCACCCGGACCTTGGGCTTAGAGGATCCACCCCACTGTGTGAGCCCGATGCATGTAACAACAAGAACTAAGGGTATGTGTCCATGTTCAGGATTGCATCAGGATTTGGTCAGGATTTTACGCAGGTAAAATCTGCACCAAATCTGCACCTGAGGTCACTGGCAGGTCACCTGCGTTTTTCATGCGTTGTTTGACGCGTCGCTGCATTGTAAGGACATGCTGCGCTCTGAAATGTCCGTTTACGCGGGTCTGCCGCATGCGTCTTTTAATGCATAGTGGAGATGGGATTTCATGAAATCCCCTCCACTATGCTGTAACATCTGGACGCTGCGTGTTTGACGCTGTGGCTCTACATAGCGTCAAACACGCAGCGTTTCCTGAATGTGGAAACATACCCTAACTCTACATTTCCCAACATGTATTGACAGCTGCAATGACATGATGGGAGCTGCAGGTATTGTCCGGAGACCCTCCTTCCCCTGCACCACACTGTCAATACCTTTATGGGGATAAAATTGTAAAAGTACTGGCTGTGTATACAAATTAGGACAAAATCCAAAGACCCAGGTTTGTGTTTAGTACAATTTGCTCCTAATTGCAGCCTAGATAGAGGCTGTTTGCAAGTGGCCAAGAGAGCGTATTCTGAAGATAAACACATTACAGAGCGGGGATCTGCGGAATAACACCTGCCAGCTGTGTATTTCTCCATGTTAATGTGGCTATTATAGATCCCAAACACTTCAACGGACATTGACCTATGCAAACGAGCGCCGGCGAAACACCATTGCTTGGTTACAGATGTCACATCAGGGGCAGACTGCATGCCTCTTACTCCAATTAAAATGCTATTAATGCAGTTTCCCGAAGCTTAATTATAAACCATGTAACTAACGTAATACACTCATAAGGGAAATGTTCTCAATACACGGTGGGAAACTGATAGAGGTAGACACAGCAATATATACGGAATAAGTTATATTAAGCGCTATATGTCTCCCACCGTAACCGTGTTCTCCATTCTGCCAATGATCAAAGATTTACTTCCTCCATCATCTTCCAAAACTTTTCTTGTGCTGCACCAGCTCTCTTGAATGCACTACCCCAGAAATCAAGTTAATTCACAACACTGTTGTGAGCATGAACTCAAAGAAATCCTGTAGGCAGACCTCACGCATTTCATAAATCGTGCCTTGATCCAAAAAGTATTTCTCGTACTCCATGCACTTCACATCTGTACAGACACACACAGATTGGGATGGTGACGGCACATGCAAGTTATGAGCACAAACGATGGACAGACTATCAAATGCTCTTTACCTCTTGTCTCTCTTCCTACTTTCTCTTAAATTCCAAGCTCTTACGAGCAGGTACCTCGCTTATAGTGTTTGGATTGTTAAAGTGGTATCATCACGGTAATTAATCATCTCCTTTTCTCGGCATATGTAAGGATTGCTATATCAGTGAAGATCAGAGACCCCCCACTTTTACACAGAAACGGAATCCCATGCACCCACTTGGATACTCCTTCTAAATCAGGGACACAGGACCTCATTCTGGCGATGTGATCAGGTATCCATCAATCCATAAGTTATATCTTCAGTGGATAGTTGATGCGATTTGTTTTGTTAGGTGGCACTGACTCATTTTTTATACATATACCCTTCAAATTGTAAATTGCTCCAGAATATGTTGGTGCCATACAAATAAAGATGATTATTATTGGTCCCTCTGCGGCTGATAATCTAATTTACTGACCTCAAGCTTGCACACTAGGGAGAAGCTCATAGCAAGCCAATTAACTGAGGCATGTTTTTGTCTGAGAGGAGGCTGGAGTATCTGGAGAAAACCTCTGTACAGATGTTACTCTGCCTGCACTGGACCATATTGCGAGGCAAAAAAAGCAAAAAATGACATCCATAAGATAATGGATGCAAGGCTGAAGTGGAATCCTGTCTGTTTTGTTCACTGAGGATTGTCCAGACTGGATGCAATTGTAGCAAACCCTCTGCTGTGACTATTAAGTCTGTGCTGGTTCTCCAGTCTCTGGATATGAATAAGAATAGTCCCTTTAGTGATGGCAAGCAGAGAGCTTAAAAGCTTAACAAATTGCTGAACTTTCAGTTTTGTACTATCTTTCACCAACTTAAAGGGACTTGTCAGGATGATGTTACTACTGAATCTGGTAACTTGGCTGTAAAGTACCTAAAGCAATAATTAAAATGATACCTGTCTTGTAGCAATGCGATGTGCCACCGCTGTGAAATCAAGGATTGAAACTACATGCAAAATACGTCTGGAAGTGCATTTGGGGGCGTGTCTATTTGCTCAAAGTGACACACCCCAAAGCACTTCAATACTAATTGGCTGTCAAGAGCCCTGCTGCAGACTTTCAGCAGGAGTCTGTGCACGTGTTACAGAAGGACAAAGAGGGTAAGAGCGCTGTGGTGAGCTTACCTCCCGGAGCGCAGGACCTGAAGCACGTGACCTCTGGGGGAGTGGATGGAGGCGGGGCCAGATGCCGAGTAGCGGCGGTGACCGGCGAAGCCGGAGAGTAGTCTGAACGAGCCAAGGTCAAGCCAGGAGGTCAATGTAGTGCCAAAAGGGTGAGACGTAAGCGTGGTCGGGACGTAGCAAAAAGGTCGGGGAGCCGAAGATAGCGGTGCAGTACAAACGGGGCAGACAGGAGGGAAGTACCAAGCAGAAGGTCAGAGCCAGAAACAGACAATAAGCACAGAGTCACAAGGCAAAGCACAGGACGAGAAAACAGGCCGAGTCATACACAAGAAAGCAATCGGACTAAACAGTATGCAAGCACACCAGGGGGTCAGACACACAGCCAAGACAGACGTATCACTGACAAGGATCCCTAGATGAAGGCGGGTAAATATAGCCCTCCCCAAACCAAAAGGAGGCTATACAAATTAACCCCAAGAGGACAGGGAAGGAACTCTGTCCACAACCATAACATTGGCATGTGACTTTAAAGCTTGATTTCTGAATGCTAGCAAATCGGATTACTACAAGACAGGTATAATTTTTATTGTTGTTCGAGTACCTATACAGTAAATAATATATTGTAAAATATTTCTGATAGCATCCCTTTAAGTATTCTCAGTAACCACAGTTCAAACCACAAATAATAGAATATTTTTGGGTCACCCCAACCTCTGAATAAACAGCAGTGAAGTATCACAGTTCAAATACTCACATCGCTACATCCTGCATGAGCGCAGCAAAACAACCAGCGCTGCAAAACACAGGAGGCTATAGTTCCAATAGTCCTGAGCTTTGTGCTGTAGCACACAAACAAAATGGGAATAGTGACCCAGGTCACACCAGACCTCATAAAAAAGGAAAAGCGTAATAAAGAAAGATATTGGGAATTGCACATGAGAGAAGTGCAACATTGAGATAAAGTAGTGAGTAACAATCCCATAAATCTGCCAACTTGTGCATTCTGATTGGAGGAAAGCGTCCATCTCTAAACTCGAGAGAAATGACTGAATGAGTTATAAAGATAGCTGTGCTGGGTGGCAACAAGTATTTTTCCAATAGCAGATATAACAGCTAAAACACTTTTCCATCCTGATCAAAAGTACGACTCAAAAAATTTAGATTTTTTTTTTAACTTCAGTATCCACCATTAAGGCCAGTGAAAAACGGCCCCCACAGGCAAAATGTAGTATTACGTGACCCTACATTATGCACATTTTCTATTTAGACAGGAAGAGGACTAGAGCTTTGGTGCCACCTATTGGAAATAAAATGCTAAAAGTCAATTGACCCTTTAACGAGTCTTGCCCATGACATATGATAAAAGCCAAACCACAACCTCAATTTGCAGACACGTGTTTCGGTGTGTTTGCCCCTTCTCAGTGAAAAGCATGAGATCTGATTTTTGCTGAATAAGAGGCCTCTGACTGGGATCTAAGGGGTAACATTTCTCCTTGTGGAGAATGACATGCCTGATATCCCAGTGTAAGGAGACTTTTAAGCCATGCAATGCTCTCTGGGAAATTAAATAAGCAAATTGACTATTCAAATCTAGTGGCACCTACTGGAAGTAACAATCTTAAATGCCCATATCAACCCTTTAACGAGCCTTGCTGTATGACTTGGGATAAAAGCCAAACCAGAATCTCAATTTGCAGACGCGTGTTTCGGTGTGTTTGCCCTCATCAGTGCAAAGCATCAGATCTGATTTGGCTGTAGGAGAGGTCTGTGACTGGAGTCTAAGTAGTAACATCTCTCCTTGTGGAGAGTGACATGCCTGACATTTTATATCCCAGAGGAGCATTGCATGGTCATTAAGTCTCCTTACACATCAGGCACGTCACTTTCCACAAGGAGAGATGTTATGCCTATGACCATATAACAAGTGGTCATCTACCAAATACAAGATCGTATTGGCTCCTCTAGTAATGGTACGCTTACCGGCTCTCTCCTCAAGATAAAAATGGAGCAAGTAAATGCTAAATGCCTATATGCCCTATAGAAAAGTGTAGCATCCATGAAATGTCCCTTAAATACTGATGCATGAGATTTCACATTGCTCCTAGATATGCAAGTACCGAATGTGATCTGAAAGTTGCTGATCTAATTTCTTCTAGATTTCTTTTCCCTACAAAGCTGACTCCTCAGTTTTGTGGCAGGATTGACCTTGTATAATATAAATGTATACCCCCTGCTACAATCAGGACCTTCATCCACCTGGAAGCCTCATATCTTTATGGGCTCCAGATAAGGCAAGCTCATATCCCCAGGATATGCTCTAATTGCTGATAGTCCTGCTATGGCAGATGGGCCCGCTTTTCGGATACTGACTCATTTTCCAATTAAATGTATCTAAGCATTTCCCTCTGGAGCTTTCATGCCCCAATGATTCCTTAAGATGTCTATAAGACACTACAGGACCCTCTCCTGGGTATTTCTTTGTAATTTATTCTCAGAGGTCGCTGTGGAAATTTCGACCAGTTTATTACTTAGGTGATCTTGCCATTTGGTTTAATCCTTTATCCTTCATAGAGTTTAGCTTATAATTATGATAGGTGATAAATGTATAATCGTTGGGGGGCTACCAACGGGACCCCTGCCTAACCTAAAAACGTGAGGTGCTTAAGAGTCCTGTGTGAAGGAGCAGAACTGAGCATGTGCGACCACCACTCCTGTAGACAGTGATCTGAGGAGTGGTAGCACTTACTCACTACCGCTCAATTCACAGAGGGAACCTTCTCGGGATCAGTGGGGATCTCAGTAGACAGAGCCCCAGTGTTCCCACACTAATCATATAAGCTGTGGATTGGGGATAAATGTTGTTTATGGGATGCCCCCTTTAGTTTCTAGCAGTAAATGCTTTTCCATATGTGTTAGATAAAGAGGGCCCTCACTCCAACATTTATTGACACTTCATATGGAGATGTGGGAAAATGATTTTGAGCAGGGCCGGCCCGAGAGATTACGGCGCCCTAGGGGAAACTATTTTGTTGCACCCCTACTACTTTTAACATACCTCCCAACTTTTGAAGATGGGAAAGAGGGACAAAGTTTGCGGCGCGCGAAGCGCGGCGTGGCAAATTTTAGGCCACGCCTCTGATCACACCCATTCATAACTAGCCACACCCATATTCACGTCCCAAATACACCCATTTAGCACTGCTGATCACACTGTTTCATAAAGAATAATTATAAACAAAAAATATGGCCACACAGTGCTCCATACTGTATAATGGCCACACATGATGCTCCATACTGTGTAATGGCCACACATGATGCTCCATACTGTATAATGGCCACACATGATGCTCCATACTGTATAATGACCACACATGATGCTCCATACTGTATATTGGCTGCACATGATACTTCGTACCGTATAATGGCCACACATAGCTACTCCTACACACGCGGCTGCGCTCCATACACATGCGCTCCACTCCATCCACCTCGTACACAGGCGGCTCCGCTCCATACACCTCGTACACATTTAGCTCTGCTCCGTACACCTCATACACACAGCTCCGCTCCGTACATCTCGTACACACACGGCTCCGCTCCATACACCTCATACACATTCAGCTCCGTTCCATACACCTTTTGCCTTTTGAAAAGATTTTTAATAATTTTTTCTATTTTTTCTCTGGCGCCCTCTTAGGGTCGGCGCCCTAGGCGGCCGCCTAGTTCGCCTATATGTTCGGGCCAGCCCTGATTTTGAGGGATGCCCTTATACTGGAACCCCTCAATAACTGGAAAAATAAAATACAGTTGAAGCATCATCATAGCTGGACATTTACTTCACTGCTTCTTTTTTTCTTGTTTTTTAGAGTGTGGGTGCAACAAATGGAGTTTGGGATATTCTAAAATCTGGAAAGGTCCGGGACCTCTTGAACTTTATTGCAAGAGGTCATTTCTCTTTTCAGCATTATTGAAAGATTCTATTTCATATACCTTAATTTTTCTCGCTGAGTATTTTATGATTTGATGATCTCAGCGCAGAGAAATCAAGCTTTGAAGCGACAAGCAAATTACCCAGGACTCAGATACATAAACACGCCACCAGGCACTTCCATGCAAATTTGTATATGGTTTTAAAGCTTGCTTTCTCAGTGCTGACACACCAGATTACTACAAGACAGGTTTAATTTTGATTATTGTTCTAGGACCGACCTGAGTTGGAGTATTGATATTGCAACCACTAGGGGCAGCACCAGCAGGTAGCGTCCTCAGGATATAGCCAGAGGTCATTACACGGAGCAGCAGGAATCGTAATCAGGATAAAGCCAGAGGTCGGTACATGGATCAACAGTATAGCTGGAAGGGAAGCAGGAATCATAGTCAGGATATAGCCACAGTTAGTAAATGGAGCAGCAGTATAGTTGGAAGGATAAGCAGTTAACGTAGTCAGGATATAGTCAGAGGTCGGTACATGGAGCAGCAGTATAGCTGGGAGGATAAGCAGGTAATGTAGTCAGGATATAGTCAGATGTCGGTACATGGAACAGCGGAATAATTGGGAGGAAAAGCAGGAATCGTAGTCAGAATATAGCCAAATGTCGATACATGGAGCAGCAATGTAGTTTAGAGGATAAGCCGGAATCTTGGTCAGGACATAGCCAGAGGTCGGTACATGGAGCAGCAGTGTAGTTGGGAGGATAAACAGGTAACGTAGTCAGGACATAGCCAGAGGTCGTTACATGGAGCAGCAGTATAGTTGGAACGATAAACAAGTAACGTAGTCAGGATATAGCCAGAGGCTGGTACATGGAGCAGCATTATAGATGGGAGGATAAGCAGGTAACGTCGTCAGGATATAGCCAGAGGTCGGCACATGGAGCAGCAGTATAGCTGGGAGGATAAGCAGGTAACGTCATGATATAACCAGAGGTCAGTACACGGAGCAGCAGTATAGTTGGGAGAATAAGCAGTTATCATAGTCAGGATATATCCAGAAGTCGCTACACAGAGTGGCAGTATAAGTGTATGGATAAGCAGGTAACATAGTAAGTATATAGCCAGATGTCAGTAGACCGTGCAGCAGTATAGTTGGGAGGATAAGCTAGTATCGTAGTCAGGATATAGCCAAAGGTCGGTACACGGAGCAGCAGTATAGTTGTGAGGATAAGCAGGAATCATAGTCAGGATATAGCCAGAGGTGGGTACACAGAGCAGCAGTGTAGTTGAAAGGATAAACAAGTAACGTAGTCAGGACATAGCCAGAGGTCGGTACATGGAGAAGCAGTGTAGTTGGGAGGATAAAAAGGTAACGTAGTCAGGATATAGACAGAGGTTGGTAAAAAGAGCAGCAGTAGTAGTAGTATATAGCACAGCCACGTAGTATATAGCAGCCACGTAGTATATAGCATAGCCCACGTAGTATATAGCACAGCCACGTAGTATATAGCACAGCCACGTAGCATAGCCACATAGTATATAACACAGCCCACGTACTATATAACAGACAGCCACATAGTATATATCACAGCCACGTAGTATATAGCACAGCCACGTAGTACATAGCAGCCACATAGTATGTAGCAGACAAATAGTATTCTCACCTTCTGCCGTCAACCGATGCGGTCTCGCGAAACCACTAAGTCATCTGGGTAATTTTGCAATGCATCTCTGGGAACGGAAGCCTCGCCGCTCGCGCGCATCGGTTGACGGCGGAAGGTAAGAATAGCACCATTTTTTTTCTATTATTTTTAACATTATATCTTTTTACTATTGATGCTGCATAAGCAGCATCAATAGTAAAAAGTTTGTCACACAGTGATACTGTTAATAAGTGTTAAACGCAGCGTTAACAGACTGCGTTACACCGCGCTATGCCACGGTGTAATGCAGTCGGTTTAACGGACCACTAAAACGCTATGTGGGCGGCGGGCGCTGACTGGGGGTGAGTATGGAGGTTGCACTGACTGCAGGGGAGGAGGGAGCGTCCATTTCGCTTCCGGACTGTGCCCGTCGCTGATTGGTTGCAGCCGCTGGCCGCGACCAATTAGCGTCTTGGGATTTCCGTGACAGACAGACAGACAGACAAACAGACGGAAGTGCCCCTTAGACGATTATATATATAGATGAAGGAAGTGCAGTGCCAGGTTTAAGTAGGATGCTAAATCAGGAGATCACAGGGTGAGCCAATCAGGAACTTGGGTGGAGACATCAAGAACAAAACAGGTACTAGTATCAAATTTAGCAAGTAACTGTCCAGTGAGCTGAATAGCTCAGAGGAAAGAGCTGCTGCCTGGTGCACAAGAGCTGCTGGGTTCAACTCCTGACAGACCAACACAGATTAGCCACTAGTTTAAGTAGTAAAATAATCCTGACAGCATCCCTTTAAGTATTCTCAGTAACTACCTTTTACATTTTTGGTTGTTGTTCTAGAAGTACCAATATAGCTATAACACTAGTTTTGCTTAAAAGAAGTACATGTGAACGCATAAAGCTTAAAAATCTTATAAGGGCACACTTTTCTACTGTCCAACAATATCTATCTAGGAGGGGAGGAGGTGAATGCAGCTTCAGTGTGAGTGAGACAGCTACCTATGAGAGGAAAGGGAGGCGTGAATGATGACTATGACCTCCCCCTAGGAACTGAAAGAGAAAACAATAAGGGTATGTGCACAGGTTGCGGATTTGGCTGCGGAGCGGATTTGGCCCTGGGGATCCGCAACAGTTTTCCGTGCAGTGTACAGTACCATGTAAACCTAAGGAAAACCAAATCTGCTGTGCACATGCTGCGGAAAATTCTGTGTAGAAACACAGCGGTTTATTTTCCGCAGCATGTCAATTCTTTGTGCGGATTCCGCAGCGTTTTTACTCCTATTCCATTATAGGAATCTGCAAGTGTAAAAAAGCAGGCGAAATCCAAACAAAATCTGCAGAAAACCCGCAGGGAATCCGCAGGTCATTTTACCAGCGAATTCTGCAGAATCCGCTCATAAAAATCCGCAACGTGTGCACATACCCTTAAAAAAATTAAAAAAGCCCCTGCAATATTTCTTGCTGCACCATATATCATACACATGTGCAGCTGTCCGACATTGCTTGGTGGTGGAGAATATCTGATTTTCGATTATGGAGCACATACACTACTACTGACGCCAGTCACAAGGTCAGATCCAAGATATCTAAAAGTGACAACAATCAGCAATTTAAGAAGATGCTACTGAGTACGTTCATCAAGATACTGGATCAACATCACGAAATAAGACGGGACCTCTGGATCCCCTGCTCGTGACAATTTGTAAGGAGAAAAAGTCAGGAGATGTAGCTGCAATAGACAAAGGGTGACAGACGTTTGTGTACTTTATGGAGGCAGAATTCAGGACAGGTGTCCTGGGTGTATATTACAAGGTCAATTCCTTCATATGGGGCACTGATTATCAGAAATTCGCTGACAATAAGAGGTAGATCTGCCAACTACTTAGGCCGGCCTCACACTTGGCGTAAGACAATACGCCACGTATTATACGTCCGTACTACGGCCGTAATACGGAGAAATGTTCCCAAAATATTGATCCGTAGTCAGGGTGTGTCAACGTATTTTGCGCATGGCATCCTCCGTATGTAATCCGTATGGCATCCGTACTGCGAGATTTTCTCGCAGGCTTGCAAAACCGACATCTAATGGATTTATGTGCTCAAATGTTCGGGAAAACATATATACAGTATATATATATATATATATATATATATATATATATATATATATTATTGAGACACATATATATATATTCTGTATTTAGATTTCATTCAGCGCGATATCTGTGAACAGCCGGTAATTCAATTGCCGGCTTTTCATTTCTCCTGCACAAACCCGACAGGATATGAGACATGGTTTACATACAGTAAACCATCTCATATCCCCTTCTTTTTTTTTGCATATTCCACACTACTAATGTTAGTAGTGTGTATGTGCAAAATTTCAGCGCCGTAGCTGCTGAAATAAAGGGTTAAATTACGGAAAAAAAATTGGCGTGGGCTCCCGCACAATTTTCTCCGCCAGAGTGGGAAAGCCAGTGACTGAGGGCAGATATTAATAGCCTGGAGAGGGTCCATGGTTATTGCCCCCCCCCCACCGTGGCTAAAAACATCTGCCCCCAGCCACCCCAGAAAAGGCACATCTGGAAGAGGCGCCTATTCTGGCACTTGGCCACTATCTTCCCACTCCCTGTAGTGGTGGGATATGGGGTAATGAAGGGTTAATGCCACCTTGCTATTGGAAGGTGACATTAAGCCAGATTAATAATGGAGAGGCGTCAATTATGACACCTATCCATGATTAATCCAATTGTTGGAAAGGGTTAAAAAACACACACACACATGATTTAAAAGTAGTTTAATGAAATAAACACAGCGGTTGTTGTAATAATTTATTGTTCTCTCAATCCATCAGGAACACCCTCGCTTGGAAAAATAATAAACGCACAAGATACATACCTTCTGGTGAACCGTCTCGTCCCACGAAGTAATCCATCTGAAGGGGTTAACTAATATTACAGGCAGGAGCCCTGCTAAATGCAGCTGTGCTCCGTGCCTGTAATCCCCGGCGAATGAATGAAATGTAGATCATTGACCTACATTTCCTTCAGTCGCGGTGATGCGCCCCCTGGTGGATGTCCTCATATGACCTGGAGCGTGGGAAAAAGTTCCCAGGCTGCAGTTCATGAGAACATCCACCAGAGGGCGCCTCACCGCGACTGAATGTAAGTATAGATCACTGCTTTCCTTTCAGCACCCGGGGATTACAGGTACGAGCGAGTGGTTTATCGCAGCTCGTGCCTGTAATATTAGTTAACCCCTTCAGATGGATTACTTCGTGGGAAGAGACGGTTCACCAGAAGGTATGTATCTTGTGCGTTTATTATTTTTCCAAGCAAGGGTGTTCCTGATGGATTGAGAGAACAATAAATTATTACAACAACCGCTGTGTTTATTTCATTAAACTACTTTTAAATCATGTGTGTGTGTGTTTTTTAACCCTTTCCAACAATTGGATTAATAATGGATAGGTGTCATAATTGACGCCTCTCCATTATTAATCTGGCTTAATGTCACCTTACAATAGCAAGGTGGCATTAACCCTTCATTACCCCATATCCCACCGCTACACGGGAGTGGGAAGAGAGTGGCCAAGTGCCAGAATAGGCGCATCTTCCAGATGTGCCTTTCCTGGGGTGGCTGGGGGCAGATGTTTGTAGACAGGGGGGGCCAATAACCATGGACCCTCTCCTGGCTATTAATATCTGCCCTCAGTCACTGGCTTTACCATTCTGGCAGAGAAAATTGCGCGGGAGCCCACGCCAATTTTTTCCGCCATTTAACCCTTTATTTCAGCAGCTACAGCGCTAAAATTTTGCACATACACACTACTAACATTAGTAGTGTGGAATATGCAAAAAAAAAGGGATATGAGATGGTTTACTGTATGTAAACCATGTCTCATATCCTGTCGGGTTTGTGCAGGAGAAATGAAAAGCCGGCAATTGAATTACCGACTTTTCACTAACAGCGCTGCGTATTTCTCGCAAGTCACACTGCAGGTCCGTGTGGAATCCGTATTTTTCTCGCCCCCATAGACTTTCATTAGCAATATTTTTGCGCAATACGCTGACAAACGCAGCATGCTGCGATTTTGTACGGCCGTAGAAAGCCGTATAAGGGCTGTCCCACACGTCCAGATAATTCCGGTACCGGAATAAATCGGTACCGGAGTTATCCGTGTCCGTGTGCCTGGGAACTCACGTAGGCCATACGTGCGGCACACATGTGCCGCCCGTATGGCGAGTGGGTACCACACGGAGCGTGTGGTACCCACGCGTGTGGTACCCTGCATCGCGCTGAAGCCGCGATTCATATGTTCCCTGCAGCAGCGTTTGCTGCAGAGAAAATATGAAGAATAGTGTTTAAAATAAAGATCTATCTGTCCGCAGGCCCCCCACCCCCTGTGCGCCCCCCCCCCCCCCCCCCGCTGTTCAGAAAATACTTACCCGCCTCCCTCGCTGCTTCCTGGTCTGGCCGCGGCTTCTAGTGTATGCGGTCACGTGGGGCCGATCATTTACAGTCATGAATATGTGGCTCCACCTCCCATAGGGGCGGAGCCGACTATTCATGATTGTAAATGAGCGGCCCCACGTGACCGCATACAGTAGGAGGCGCGGGGCAGAGAGGAAGGAGTGACAGCCAACGTGGGAGCGGGTGAGTATTTTCAGGACAGTGGGGGCGCACAGGGGGTGGGAGGGCGGCGGACAGATAGATCTTTATTTTAAACACTATTATTCATATTTTCTCTGCAGCAAACGCTGCTACAGGGAACATATGAATGGCGGCTTCAGCACCATGTGGGGGGGACAGCGCTTACTGTAGCGCTGTCTCCTGCACGCACACGGACCCCAGACGGAGAATGTCCGTGTGAGGTCCGTGTTTTACACGGACTAATTAACTCTATTGGGTCCGTGTAATCCGTGCGCTCCCACGAACACTGACATGTCTCCGTGTTTGGCACACTGAGACACGGTCCGCAAAAAATCAATGACATCTGAACAGATGCATTGATTTTTATGGGTCTACGTGAGTCAGTGTCTCCGGTACGTGAGGAAACTGTCACCTCACGTACCGGAGCCACTGACGTGTGAAACCGGCCTAATACTGAACCGTAATATACGGCTAATAGGAGCAGCCCCATTGAGAATAATTGTGCCGTTTATTTTGCGAGTTTTACGGACGTAATTTCTGCGCTCTTACGTCCGTAAAACTCGCTAGTGTGAGGCCGGCCTTAGCCTCCTACTTACTACTCCAAGAAGTCCACCGCTACTGCTGTCCTTAGACATACTAGGGTGGTTACAGATAATAGAGGTGATTACTGCAACTGCTGCAAAGGTAGCCCGTCTCTTGTTCTTGATGACCCAACACATCCTTGGCAATAAACTGATGTCACATTGATTGGAATAAGATTCTAAAAATACTGCAGGGAGCGCTATCGTTTCCCCATGTAAATGGCTCATTTCAGGGTGGGGATCACTTACAATTAATTATTCTTAGTGACCCAGAGAAAGTTGTACAATCCAGAAAGCTCCTTCAAGATGTGTTGGACGGCAATTTATGTTGTTGTTAGTGGGTCCAGCAATGTCAGCAGCACAGGACTCTGTGCCCCTTCCTCCAGCTACATTTGCTTGAATACATAGCAGAGCCTCAGCCACACTGTAATGTCCACACTTTGGAAGTAATCCACACTAGTAAATCTTCATTATCTTTATTGCTCTTTAGCACGTTGCATAAGCTTGCCTCTGCATGCATAACAAAAGTGAAACTAAACTTCTCCCCCTCCTCTCTGTGACTACCCACAATTCTCTACATCTCATCTTTCTTAAAGAGACAAGGTACAAGATTTAATTAATGCATATTACAACATCCCCTTTTTTTTTTTTTTTTTTAAACGAATAAAACTAAAATAAAATAACATGAACTAATGATGCAACAAGAAAAATGTCCAAGAAAACGTATGTCCATTTTGCCCTGTTAAAGAAAAGAAGTCACACTTCTTCAATAAGTCTGGTTGGAGCCCTTCTCTCTCTTGATGGATAACGTCTGGGCTCAGCGATGGTGTCCATTAATGAAGAACTTGTTGCCTCCTGGTGATTCTCTCCACTGTTGAGTGCCGAATCTTCCCCCAGAGAATGTCCATTGTCATTATTTTGAGGAATAATTTTGAAATGTGAAGAGTTTCGAGTTATGGAGTGTCCATCCCTCTCAGCCGTGACCATGCTGCCTTTCTTGTCAATAACGTTATATTTTGCGGGACAATATGCAGCTGAAGTCTTGTTAGTTGGTCTCTGACGCACCACAACGACGTCACCTCTTTTGATAGCACTTGGCTGTGCCCTTCGCCTTCTGTCTGCATAGTGTTTCATGGTTTGTTTGTTGGAAGAGTCTGCTGAGCGCACAGAGGAGTCACTTGGTACAGGACGACTGACTACGTCAGGGATTCGTATATGCAGAGTTCTGCCAAACATTAGATGCGCTGGAGCAGCATTGGTAGTAGAATGTGGCGTATTGCGGTAATTGCGCATGAATTTGTACAATGACTGTTTCAGTGGGGTGTGCTCCAGACTAGCTGCCTTGATTCGTTTCCCCATGGTGCGCATGAAGCGTTCGACTATTCCATTTGCTTGCGGCCAGCACGGTGTGATTTTTCTGTGACTGAACCCCAAGTATTCAGCAAATTGTGTGAACACGTGTCCATTGAATGGAGGTCCATTGTCCGTTTTGACCACTCTTGGAATGCGATATGCTGAAAATATGTTATCCAGTTCTGGTATCACACTAGTAGCAGATGTTGAAGAGATAAAAGAAATGACCGGGTATCTGGAGTATTCGTCAATTGTTACTAGAATGTATTGGCCATTTGGTAACGGTCCATATATGTCGACTGCCACCTCCTCCCAGACAGCAGTGGGTAGAGGTGACATTTGTAAAGGCTCCAGCTGTGATGATGGAGTGATAACTTGGCAGGTGGAACAGTGTTTAACTTTCTCTTCCACCAATTGATCCATGTTTGGGAACCACACCTTTTCTCTGAGTAGTTTCTTTGTGCCAACAATTCCCAGATGACCTTCATGCGCTATCTGTATTACTAAACTGCGCAGAGTCTTAGGTACAACCAATTTGGTACCTCGAAGGATGAGGCATTCTTCAGTGACAGATAGTTCATACCGTACACTTGAGAATAGTTTTAATTCTGTCAGATCAATCTCAGGATCGGGAAATTTTTCTCTTTGAATTTCATGCCACCTTCGATTTCGGATGATTTGTATTAAAGCACGTAGTGTCTTGTCACTTGTTGTGGCGTTCACAAAGTGATCAATGGAAAGAGCTTTTGGTACTGCATGGGCTGTAATGAAGCATATGTATTCTTCAATGGCGGAATGCTCAGGTAGATCATCAGTCATCGGATGTCTTGACAGATAGTCAGCGGGATTACTGAATTTTCCAGGCTTGTGGACAATTTTGTAGTTGTAGTCCTGTAGACGTAGACCCCACCGTTCTATGCGTGCAGGCATTTTAGCTCTGGGATTTCCAAAGATCGTAAGGAGTGCTTGATGATCTGTGACAACAGTGAAGGGAGCTCCATACAGAAATAAGTGAAAATGTTCGCATCCCCAGACAACTGCCAAGCTTTCTTTTTCAGGTTGTGAATATTTCCGTTCCGTGCTTGTTAAGCTTTTACTTGCATAAGAAATAATCTGAGGATTTTGATTGTTATCTTTATATTGTGCTAAGATGGCACCTAGCCCCACGGGACTGGCGTCCACAATTAGCTCAGTTTGAAGAGCTGGATCAAAATAGGCCATTGTGGTTGTCGAGCAAAGTTCAGTTTTAATTGTTTCAAATGCATTTTGACAGTCTTGAGACCATTGAAAAACACAACTCTGTTTTGTAAGTTCCCTTAATGGACAGTTAATTGTTGAGAAGTTTGGAATGTATCTAGCACAATAACTGGCCATTCCAAGAAACGAGCGTACTTCACTGGCATCTTGTGGAATTGAGGCAGATTTAATGGATTCCACTTTCTTGGGATCAGGTTGTACCCCTTTTGCCGAAAAAATATGACCGTAAAACTCTAATGAATTTTTATCAAATTCACATTTTTCCTTGTTTAAGGTGAGTCCAGCAGAGAGGAGGCATTCAAAGACGGCATATAGAGCACGATTGTGTTCAGCTTGAGTTTTGCCAAACACCAGTATGTCATCACTATAATTAAAGGCATTTGGAATGTTCTGAATAACGCCTCTTATTGCATCCTGAAAAATTTCCGCTGCAGAGCAGACCCCAAAAGTCAATCTTTTATATCTTCTGAGGCCCACATGTGTGGAAAATGTTGTCAAATATCTGGATTCTGGACTCAGCTCTAACTGGTGATAGCCCTTATTGAGATCAAGTTTTGAAAAGACAGTCGCTCCATTTAACACATGAATGATGTCATCAATTGTGGGTGAGATATGTCTTTCTCTCTGAATAGCAGTGTTGGGTAGGCGCATGTCAACACACAATCTCACCTGATCAGGAGCCTTTGGTTTAGGAACTACCACCAGTGGGGAGACCCAGGGAGTGGGCCCAGTAACGGTTTCGATAACATCCTCGTCCATGAGGAATTGGAGTTCATTTTCTACCTTCCTTCTCAGGTGAAATGGAATGCGCCTATGTGACTGGGCCACTGGGCGAACACTATCGTCCACATGAAGATGTACTTGAGAGTCTTTTAGTTTCCCCAAGCCACTAAATAGGGAGGGAAAATTATTCACCATGGTTTGTATATCCATGTCCGCAGGATCAGTTATGGTATGGATAATTTGGATGAGACCCAGCTTCAAAGCAGTGTGATAGCTGAGAAGACAGCCTCCTGATCCTTGTAACGCGTGAAAGGTAGTTTTCTGCTTATTGTCTTTGTAGCTCAGTTCAACATCAAACTGCCCTCTGGTAGTTAGAGGTATTTTAGATCCATATGGGAAGATTTTAGTATGTACTTGCTGCAAAACTGGCTTTGTCTTCAATTGCTCATAGGTAGTGCTGTCTATGATGTCCACTGACGCTCCCGTATCTATTGTAAACGTGATATTGGTGTCGCAGATTGGGAGTGTGATACAGGGGGACTGTACAGAGCCAGTGGCAGAGGTGGTGAACACGTAGTTTTCTGCTCCAGATGCTTCTTCTGTGTCCTGATTTACCATTTTTACATCTGCAGGCCGTGTCGTAGGCAGAGCAGGCTTGTATTGTGCTGATCTGCAGACAGCTGCCAAATGGTTCCCTTTTCCACACTTATTGCATGTCTGTCCTATAGCTGGACATCTGTCCAGGCGGTGAGGGAACTCCTGTCCACATCTATAGCATTTTTTTTGTTTCGGGGTTTGCTTGTCTTGTGTACTTTTATGCACGAGATTATGTACCTGTGACTTTTCCCCATTCTCCATTGTAGTTGCCTGATGATCTGCTATTTCTGTAGCACGGGCTATTTTGAGTAACTCATGTAAAGAGAGATCTTGCTGCAGAGCTTTGCGCCTTATTTTGTTAGATGAGCAGGTGACGATTACCTGAGTTAGGATTTCATCATCTATATCTGTGAATGCACATCCATGTGCTAGCTCCCTCAGTCGTGTGACATAGGTGTCTATGGATTCTTCGGGAAGCTGCTTAGCAATTCTGAATTTGTATCTCTCATATCTGATGTTTTGTTTGGGATTGAAGTAATCAGTGAGAGCTTTGCTGCAATCGCTGTATGTATCTGTGTCAGATGCAGGTAATGTGCAGTAGATATCATAGACTCCTGTGCCTGCACAATGTAAAAGTAATGCTTTCTTTCTTTTCTCCTCTTTTATATCTATGGCTTTTAGAAAGTTCTCAAATCTGCTCAGCCATTTTCTCCAGTTATGGGAGAGATTAGTGACATCAGTCATATCAAACTGTGGGAAACTGTGTAAGTATTCAGCCATGATGAAGTCTTTTAGTGGTGCAGCCGTGTGGAGCAGTAAAATAGGGATTAGTACTCACTGCAGCAGAAAGATTTTCATCCCATCCTCGTCGCCAGTTGTAATGTCCACACTTTGGAAGTAATCCACACTAGTAAATCTTCATTATCTTTATTGCTCTTTAGCACGTTGCATAAGCTTGCCTCTGCATGCATAACAAAAGTGAAACTAAACTTCTCCCCCTCCTCTCTGTGACTACCCACAATTCTCTACATCTCATCTTTCTTAAAGAGACAAGGTACAAGATTTAATTAATGCATATTACACACACCCGGGGGTAGAATCTGCAAATTAGATCATTCACTATTTTTTTAAGCAAACGTTCTTATTCGGTTTAAGAAAAATAACTCCAGACAAATTCCAGATACAAGGAAATAATCTACTTCATGGAACTGAGGCCAGGGATGAAGAACAGGGCTCAGTGTAACCGGTCAGAGTCATGTATGATTAACCTTCTATAAACAAGAGCGTGAAAAGGCAGAAACACAGGCCCCCATTTCCTACGACTTATAGACCCCAGCTCATACACAGCAGTATCCTTCATAAAAAGTACAGCCACTTTTCAAATAAATTACATTATTAGCCCTGTACTGATCCTGAGTTACATCAGGTATTATACCCCAGAGCTGCACTCAGTATTCTGCAGGCTCTGTCACTGTGTACATACATTACTGATCCTGAGTTACATCCTGTATTATACTCCAGAGCTGTGCTCACTATTCTCCTGGTGCAGTCACTGTGTACATACATTACATTACTGATCCTGTACTGATCCTGAGTTCCATCCTGTATTATACTCCAGAGCTGCACTCATTATTCTGCTGGTGCAGTCACTGTGTACATACGCTACATTACTGATCCTGATTTACATTCTGTATTATACCCCAGAACTGCACTCACTATTCTGCTTGTGCAGTCACTGTGTACATACATTACATTACTGATCCTGTACTGATCCTGAGTTACATCCTGTATTATACTCCAGAGCTGTACTCACAATTCTGCTAGTGTAGTCACTGTGTACATACATTACTGATCCTGAGTTACATCCTGTATTATACTCCAGAGCTGCACTCGCTATTCTGCTGGTGCAGTCACTGTGCACATACATTACATTACTGATCCTGCATTGATCCCGAGTTACATCCTGTATTATACTCCAGAGCTGCACTCACTATTCTGCTGGTGCAGTCACTGTGTACATACACTACATTACTGATCCTGATTTACATTCTGTATTATACCCCAGAACTGCAATCACTATTCTGCTTGTGCAGTCACTGTGTACAAACATTACATTACTGATCCTGCACTGATCCTGAGTTACATCCTGTATTATACTCCAGAGCTGCACTCACTAGTCTGCAGGTGCTGTCACTGTGTACATACATTACTGATCCTGAGTTACATACTGTATTATACTCCAGAGCTGCACTCACTATTCTCCTGGTGCAGCCACTGTGTACATACTTTACATTACTGATCCTGAGTAACATTCTGTATTATACTCCAGAGCTGCACTCACTATTCTGCTGGTGCAGTCACTGTGTACATACATTACATTACTGATCCTGTACTGATCCTGAGTTACCTCCTGTATTATACCCCAGAGATGCAATCACTATTCTGCTGGTGCAGTCACTGTGTACATACACTACATTACTGATCCTGATTTACATTCTGTATTATACCCCAGAACTGCACTCACTATTCTGCTTGTGCAGTCACTGTGTACAAACATTACATTACTGATCCTGCACTGATCCTGAGTTACCTCCTGTATTATACTCCAGAGATGCACTCACTATTCTGCTTGTGCAGTCACTGTGTACAAACATTACATTACTGATTCTGAGTTCCATCCTGTATTATACTCCAGAGATGCACTCACTATTCTGCTGGTGCAGTCACTGTGTACATACATTACATTACTGATCCTGTACTGATCCTGAGTTATATCCTGTATTATACTCCAGAGCTGTACTCACTATTCTGCTAGTGCAGTCACTGTGTACATACATTACTGATCCTGAGTTACATCCTGTATTATACTCCAGAGCTGCACTCGCTATTCTGCTGGTGCAGTCACTGTGCACATACATTACATTACTGATCCTGCACTGATCCCGAGTTACATCCTGTATTATACTCCAGAGCTGCACTCACTATTCTGCTGGTGCAGTCACTGTGTACATACATTACATTACTGATCCTGAGTTCCATCCTGTAGATCTTTTATTATAAAAATGAAAAACATAACAACAATAATAGCAGAAAACATAACAAAAATATTAGCCAGAAAATAATCAGTATACTGAACACTGGTCCAGCCGCTCATTCTCTCCTCTCACACATATTATACAGTATATACAGAATAACTACTTTGACCTTCAGGTCCGGTCACCAAACAAAATAATAATAACAAATAAAATAAACAATGGAAAACAAAGAACTTTTTTTTTTTTTTTTTTTTTTTTAGTTTTAAATAAAATAACTACAAATTAAACAAATATATACAATACTACAAGCTATCCTCCATTCCCAACCCCCCGCACTGACCTGAGAGCTGGTCCTGCGTCTCATGCCTCAGTCCATGTCCAACGTCCATAGGCCAGATCAGGCAGTGCCAGTTTTTCCCCCAAACAACCCAGTGTCCCATAGTCCCACAAGATAATCCCACCTCCCCCCTTTTCCCACCACCCAACCTAATACCTACACCCAATTCTATATCCCTATATACAATATATACACTATATACAGCAGCACACACCACAATAATTACAAAACACGAAGCCCAAGTTCGGCGCCTGCAGCCCTACATCACTGTATAATGATCAAACAAAACAAAAATCTACAGTGTCAGCAGCAGCCCACCACCAGGAAAGGAGATGACCAGACTAGGGCACACAAAAAGAAAAGCCCCTCCAGAGGAGCGCGGCCCTCCGTGCGCCCAGTCTCCCATACTCCAGAGAGCGCACCTTCACCAGGTCACCGAGTATGGTCCTAAACACATCGTCCACTGGGAGGATTTTTCGTTGCGTCGATACTAAGCACCGTGCGTTCCACGTGTGATACCTAACCACTGCGCTAACTAGAAATAAGGTGCAGCGGTCCCGACCACCCAGGTCTCCGAATGCTCCATAGGCCCATTCCGCATAGGAGAGACCGGCCAGCCGAGACCAGCCAATGAAGGCGCCCACCCTGTTGTACACCTCTGTGTTGAAGGGACAATGAAGCAGGAAGTGGTCCATGCTTTCCAGCAAGGTACCACAATGCTCCCGAGGACAATTCCTGTCCTCAGAGCTCCTACACTTCAGATTGTCCCTCACACACAGTTTCCCATGGAAGCAGCGCCAAGCCAAGTCCCAAAACTTCGAGGGGATCCTGATAGAATTCAAAAGATGCAAACCCACCCCAAGATCCCGACTTGGGCAGTCCCTGAGCGCCAGAGGCCTCTGGAAATGGGTCAACAGAACCCTACTGTCAAGTAGTTTCCCTGGCAGAGTCCTGATCTCCCACATTCCCAGACCCCACCGACGAATTACCTTCAGAACCAAGGTAGCGTAAGCCGGAAGATGTCCATGCGGTGTGCGAAGATCCTTCACTTGCCCTCCTGTCTCCCATTCCTGGAAGAAAGGCTGAAACCATCCCCTACAGGAGAATACCCACGGAGGAGCCCTCTCTTTCCAGAGGTTTGCGATATTGATCTTAATGAAGGTATCCACAAGGAATACCACAGGGTTGACCATACCCAACCCTCCTAGTCTCCTCGTACGGTAAGTAACCTCCCTCTTGACCAGGTTCAGTCTATTCCCCCATAACAGTTGGAAGAACAAACTGTAGACCCGAGTCCAGAGAGATTCCGGCAAAAAGCACACACTGCCCAGATAAATCAGTAAAGGGAGCAGGTAAGTTTTGCTCAGGTTTACCCTTTACCTTAGGGTCAAAGACCAACCCTTCCATTGGTTCACCTTCTGAGTGGCGATCTCTAGCCTGCTGTCCCAATTTTGTTTGGGGTAATCCCCCTGGCCAAATTCGATGCCAAGGACTTTTGCAGAGACTTTGGGTCCTGGAAGGGTGTCCGGGAGCTCAAAACCAGGATCTCCTCCTCCCAGCCAGAGACTCTCACACTTATCCCGGTTGATCTTGGACCCGGATGCCTCCGAGTAGCGATCTACCTCTGACATCAGCCACCCTGCCTCCTCGTGAGAGGAAGCAAACACAGTGACATCATCGGCATACGCCACCACCCTCAGAGTGGCTTCCGGTGCTGCCTGATCCATCCCGATCCCGGCCAACGGTCCACGCTCCACCCTCCTAAGAAGAGGGTCAATCGCAAACACGTACAGCAGCGGGCTCAAGGGACAACCCTGGCGAACACCGGACCCAACCTCAAAAGAGCTACCAATCCAACCATTCACAAGCGGGAAACTCTCTGCCCCACTGTACAAGGTCTTAAGCCAATCAACAAACCCCCCCCCCCGGCAGGCCATATCTCAGAAGGACGGACCAGAGGTACTCGTGATTAACCCGATCAAACGCTTTTGCCTGGTCCAGTGACAGCATGTACCCCTTCCAGTGACCAGCCCTACCCTGCTCCACTGCCTCTCGGACACAGAGCACAGCACTAAATGTGCTGCGGCCTGGAACAGAGCAATGCTGGGCCCCCGAAAGGAGTCGGGGTGCAAATTTCACCAGCCGATTAAACAGCACCTTTGCCAGAACCTTCCTGTCTGCATTGAGAAGCGCTATGGGACGCCAATTCTCAATGCAAGACGGGTCCTTACCCTTTGACAAGATGATCAGAGCAGACCTCCTCATTGACTTCGGCAGAGTGCCCGAGGAAAGACACTCATTGAATACCTCAGTCAAGAGGGGAACCAAAACGTCCTTAAAGGTCTTATAGAATTCAGATGTTAAGCCATCTGGACCAGGCGATTTTTTTGGGAGCAAGCCCTTCAATCGCCAACTGAACTTCCTCTTCCCTGATCATTTCTGTCAAAACGTCAAGAGAGGGGTCTACCCCTGGTTCGGGGACAGCTTCTGCCAGGAAAGCCGACATCTCATCCCAATCAAGATCCCTCTTCCCCAAGAGGTGCGAGTAGAAGGATCTGACAACCTCCAGGATCCCTGATCTGGATCGCCTCAGGGACCCCGTAGTGTCGACCAGTCCTGTAACCACTTTACTATTCACTGACATCTTGCAGTTTCTGTAAGGGTCGGGCGAGCGGTACTTCCCGTAATCCCTCTCAAAAACCAAAGATGCGTGTCTATCGTACTGACACCTCATAAGCAAAGATTTCACTCTGGAGATCTCCTCGCGGCTACCTCCAGTTGAGACAAGATGCTCGAGTTTCCTCCTCAGACCCTGATACAGGCGGTACCTGCTCAGACTCCTGAGGCTCGAGAGCTGGCGGAAGAATCTCGCCACCCTTTCCTTGAACATCTCCCACCACTCTGACCTACTACTACAAAGATCCAGTAAGGGTACCTGGCTCTGAAGAAAATCCTCAAAGGACTGTCTTATCTCCGCTTCTTCCAAGAGAGACGAATTGAGCCTCCAAAAGCCTCTTCCCATCCGGAGGGTCTCTGTAACATTCAGAGAAAACAAAATTAAACAGTGGTCGGAGAACTCCACCTCAACAACAGACACTGCTGAAGAGACAGCTTCCTCCTTTAAATAAAACCTATCTATTCTGGACCTACAGTTACCTCTATGATAGGTGAACCCCTCGTGGCCTGGGGTGTGCCGAATGTGGACATCCACCAGGCGAGCCTCACTACCTATACTATTAAGGGCGACGCTATCATAAGTCAGCTTGTCTCTGGAACCTCCTCTATCTCGGGGCCTCGTGACAGCATTGAAGTCCCCTCCAAAGACAACCTGCCGACTTGTAAAAAGGTAGGGCTTGATCCTCATAAAGAGACACTTCCGGTCCCACTTAGATTGGGGACCATAGATGTTAATGAGCCGGAGCTCTTGTCCCTTCAAGAGGACATCTAAGATCAGGCACCTCCCCATTTCTAACTCAATAACCCGTCGGCATTCCACCGGTGCGGTAAAAAGGACCGCCACTCCGCTATACGGCTCGGCCGCAAGAGACCAATAGGAGGGCCCGAGTCTCCACTCCCTCTTAGCTTTAAACACATCTGCCATGTTTGGCAGCCTGGTCTCTTGCAAAAAGAAAATGTCAGCTTCAACCCGGCTGAGAAAATCAAAGGCCGCAAATCTAGCTGTATTTGACTTTATGCTGGCGACATTAATGGACGCCAGCGTCAACGGAGTGGGTTCCGCCATCATTGGTGATTGAGTTAAATGGCTTTCTTTTTCCCACTCCCCTTATCCTCTGCCTCAGAGGAGGAATCCTTCCCCCTCTTTAATGACATGGAGGTATCCATTTCCACGCGTTTTTTATTTTTTTCGTCCTCGTCTCCGGACTCTGGGCCAGTCCCTCCCTCCAAGGATCTTACGTTCCCAGAAGGAGGAGACTCGGCGCCCCCTGTGAACGCTTAAGTTTTACCATAAACGTCCAGGCCCCTGACCAGATACCAAACTCGTCACGGTTTTTCTTTGGCATCTCCACTACCTCTCCATACCGGCCAAGCCACGTCATGATGTCATAACAAGAAAGCGACTCGTTACATGTCATCACGGTCACTTTCTTGACTTGATTTTGACGAGACACCGCCTGAACGGCAAAGTCTCGCCAGCCGGGCTCATTTTTTGCCAACTCATAGTTCGACCAGAAAAGTTCAAGCCCCTCCGGCCGAACAAACCTGACATCAAACTCAGGTGTGGAATAGGGATGTATCAAGGCGTAGATGTCAATCGCCTTGAAGCCCATCCTCAGCAGGAGCTCCACAACCTTCGACCTTGGAGGACACGCATCACTGCCCCTCCACCGAAGACGGACCACATTCCTACGCACACTACCCGGCCCGGCTGTTGGGAGGGACCACACTGTATCTCCCCCTCTTTGCTCTCGAAAGGCCCCGAGGCCATGCCTCTCTATCCAGAAGGCTAGATCAACCTCTCGACCCTCTACCATTAGTGATCTCTCTCCCTTCTTTAGAGCCTCCAGGAGACGCCGTTGCAACATGCCATCCCCAGAGCCCAGAGACGAGGAGGACGCCCTATTTCCCCCGGAGGTGACAGCGGCATAACTCCTGACAGGTGCTGCCACCACCGGGGGGGCAACCGGACCAGTGACCACATCCACACCAACAGTATCACCATTACCCACCTCCATAACCTCCTCACCCTCCACCAAACCAGCAACCACACCACTAGACAAAGAGTTTTCCTCATCCATACCCACCACCACATTCACTCCTGCTGGACCAGTGACAACAGGGGGTGACATTTTGGCCTCCGCATCATCAGGCACAAGGGGCTGAGTCTCCTCCACAGAACTGGAGGTGACCTCACCCCTGGTTTTATGTGTGCCCTCCGCATCATCAGTTGATATTTTCCACTGCTTCATGGTTGCTACCAGGCGCCGCTGATCTTTCGCTGCTGTGAGGCACCGCTGATCCTTAGCATCAGGATCTTGTTGACCAGCGGCGCCAACACAGAACAGGACTTTGGTGGGAGGACCGGAACGCCCAGCCCCGGTAACCCCCTCACACTGCCGCCGCTTCTCAACTAAGTGATCAGCGGCAACAGCATTCAGGGGCACCGAGGCTACCGGAGCTGCCCCTGACACCGGGCTGCTCCCCCCTCCCACTGGGGAGCGCACCACAGTATCGTGGCCTGATTTTTCGCCCGCCGCCGGGCCGCCCTCACTGTCCAGCCTCTCGGCTGATGCACCTGCTGCTACGTCCCTGCTACTACAAGCAGAAACGGAGTTCTGCGCCTCACTACATTGCTTTGTAGTCTCCCCGCGCCTTTGCACCGGATCCACAGCAGAACCCGGGCTGGGCTGGGCAACGGGGCTTATACAGCGAGCTGACCCTGCAGCCGACTCAGGGGATACAGGGAGGGGGGCATATACATAGCTTACCGCTTCCTGCAGCTTAGGTTTGATCTTCTTCACCTTTTTTTTCCGGCCCCCAGGTGCCTCCTCTGGCAAATCATCACCAAGATGGAAGTTCTGAAGGCACACTGGGGACTCCAGGAGCTTGATCTCTGCCATTAGTGCCCCTCCCTGGCCGATGTCACTGTCCTCCCCAGAGCCAGCAGAACTGCGACGAGATGTCATTGTCGCCTGTCCTGCAGGGAGCTCGCTGCACGTGGCCTGTGAGTGACTAAGCAGGCTGCCAGGTGGGGCTTTCTGCTGGTCATCCTCCTTCTTATCATCATCATCATCATCATCATCATCATCATCCACCTGGCTCCCAGGCTGCAGCCCTATCTGCCTTTGCTCTCTGTTATCAGCCATTTCTCTAAATCGGTCTTCATTTTGCAATTTTTCTTTAAATGGTCCACTTTTTTCTTGGATAAACGCTTTTCTTACCTCCAGGTCATTAATTTCAAGCTTCAGCCTCTTTACCTCCGCCTGGAATTGCGTCTTCCTGGGTCTGGAGGCGCCTGCAGCTTTTGCGCTTGTGCAGCGCAGCTCCTCCCGGAGCCTTTTCAATCTCTTGCTTGCTTCTTCATACTCACGAAGGTGGCTCATGACCCGGGAGGCATAGGTGAACACAGACTCCCGGGGTCTCTGCAGCGCCCAACCCTCCTCAGTGAGGTCGGCCTCACCTCCGTGAGCACTCAGCTTTCCTCCGGAAGGGCCGTCATCCTGCACGCTAGCAAGCTTCTCCTCCATGGAAGCCTTGCGGCTTCTCTGGGTCTCTGCAGACCTGGGGGGAGTAGGAGCCACATTGCTGCGACTCCTGGTGGAGCGTCTCACCCCCGAATCTTCTGATGTGAAGGCTGGTTGCTGGTTCTTTCTGCCCCCCGCCAGCCTGGTCCGGGAAGCAGAAGCCTGGGACTTGGCCCCCTCATTCATCCCAGGAAACCCACTCACTCCCTGGGTAAGAGAGAGAGCAGGTCCCCGGGCGGAGAGGTGGTGGTTCCCAGGAGCTCAGGAGCACACTGCAGGTTCAGCAGCGACCGCACCCACAATCAACACAGTGAGTAGCAGCTGAGCAGAGCTGCACTCACTATTCTGCTGGTGCAGTCACTGTGTACATACATTACATTACTGATCCTGTACTGATCCTGAGTTCCATCCTGTATTATACTCCAGAGCTGCACTCATTATTCTGCTGGTGCAGTCACTGTGTACATACACTACATTACTGATCCTGATTTACATTCTGTATTATACCCCAGAACTGCACTCACTATTCTGCTTGTGCAGTCACTGTGTACATACATTACATTACTGATCCTGTACTGATCCTGAGTTACATCCTGTATTATACTCCAGAGCTGCACTCGCTATTCTGCTGGTGCAGTCACTGTGCACATACATTACATTACTGATCCTGCACTGATCCCGAGTTACATCCTGTATTATACTCCAGAGATGCAATCACTATTCTGCTGGTGCAGTCACTGTGTACATACATTACTGATCCTGAGTTCCATCCTGTATTATACTCCAGAGCTGCACTCATTATTCTGCTGGTGCAGTCACTGTGTACATACACTACATTACTGATCCTGATTTACATTCTGTATTATACCCCAGAACTGCACTCACTATTCTGCTTGTGCAGTCACTGTGTACAAACATTACATTACTGATCCTGCACTGATCCTGAGTTACCTCCTGTATTATACTCCAGAGATGCACTCACTATTCTGCTTGTGCAGTCACTGTGTACAAACATTACATTACTGATCCTGAGTTCCATCCTGTATTATACTCCAGAGATGCACTCACTATTCTGCTGGTGCAGTCACTGTGTACATACATTACATTACTGATCCTGTACTGATCCTGAGTTAACATCCTGTATTATACTCCAGAGCTGTACTCACTATTCTGCTAGTGCAGTCACTGTGTACATACATTACTGATCCTGAGTTACATCCTGTATTATACTCCAGAGCTGCACTCGCTATTCTGCTGGTGCAGTCACTGTGCACATACATTACATTACTGATCCTGCACTGATCCTGAGTTCCATCCTGTATTATACTCCAGAGCTGCACTCATTATTCTGCTGGTGCAGTCAATGTATAAGTACATTACATTACTGATCCTGATTTATTATTATTATTTATTATTATAGCGCCATTTATTCCATGGCGCTTTACATGTGAGGAGGGGTATGCATAATAAAAACAGGTACTATAATCTTGAACAATACAAGTCACAACTGGTACAGGAGGAGAGAGAACCCTGCCGCGAGGGCTCACAATCTACAAGGGATGGGTGAGGATACAGTAGGTGAGGATAGAGCTGGTCGTGCAGTGGTTTGGTCGATCGGTGGTTACTACAGGTTGTAGGCTTGCCGGAAGAGGTAGGTCTTCAGGTTCTTTTTGAAGGTTTCGATGGTAGGTGAGAGTCTGATATGCTGTGGTAGAGAGTTCCAGAGTAGGGGTGATGCGCAAGAGAAATCTTGTATGCGATTGTGGGAAGAGGAGATAAGAGGGGAATAGAGAAGGAGATCTTGTGAGGATCGGAGGTTGCGTGCAGGAAAGTACCGGGAGACAAGGTCACAGATGTATGGAGGAGACAGGTTGTGGATGGCTTTGTATGTCATGGTTAGGGTTTTGTACTGGAGTCTCTGGGTAATGGGGAGCCAGTGAAGGGATTGACAGAGGGGTGAGGCCGGGGAATAGCGGGGGGACAGGTGGATTAGTCGGGCACCAGAGTTTACAATAGATTGGAGGGGTGCGAGAGTGTTATATTCTGCTTGTGCAGTCACTGTGTACATACATTACTGATCCTGTACTGATCCTGAGTTACATCCTATATTATACTCCAGAGCTGCACTCACTATTCTGCTGGTGCAGTCACTGCATACATATATTACTGATCCTGAGTTACATCCTGTATTATACCTCAGAGCTGCACTCATTATTCTGTTGGTGGAGTCACTGTGCACATACATTACATTACTGATCCTGAGTTACATCCTGTATTATAATTCAGAGCAGCACTCACTATTCTGCTGGTGCAGTCACTGTGTACATACATTACTGATCCTGAGTTACTTCCTGTAGATCTTTTATTATAAAAATGAAAAACATAACAATAATAATAACAAAAAAAAGGGAGAAGCCAGCACTGCTTAAGGTCAGGACACGATACATAAGGTGCACATGCACATACTAAATTCTATCTGTATTTCAAATATGAGACATTTAGCAAACAATTGATCAATTCTTTGAGCTACCCCGCCAATAATAATAACAACAGAAACAAAACAGAAATATCAGCCAGAAAATAATCAGTATAATGAACACTGGTGCAGCCGCTCATTCTCTCCTCTCACACATATTATACATATATACAGAATAATAACTAAGGACTAATACTCACTTGCGTGAAATACGGCCGAGTCTCGCAGGTTAAAACCCGACTCTGCCGCCGGCACTCGAGCGGAGCGTGTGGCCGCATAGCAATACATGGAGCTGCACGCTCCGCTCCCAAGTGCCGGTTACCATGCGAGACTCGGCCGTATTTCACGCAAGTGAGTATGAGCCCTAATAATTACTACTTTCACCTTCTGGTCCGGTCGTCAAACAAAATAATAATACCAAACAAATAAAATAAATTTAAATTTTAAATAAAATAACCACAAATTAAACAAATATATACAATACTAAGCTAACCACCACCCCACACTCAAGCCCACCATTCCCAACCCCCGCACTGACCTGAGAGCTGGTCCTGCATCTCATGCCTCAGTCCATGTCCAACGTCCATTGGCCAGATCAGGCAGAGGCAGTTTTTCCCCCAAACAGCCCAGTGTCCCATAGTCCCACAAGATAAACCCACCTCCCCCCTTTTCCCACCACCCAACCTAACACCTACGCCCAAATCTATATCCCTATATACAATATATACAGCAGCACACACTACAATAACCACAAATCACAAAGCCCAAGTTGGGCGCCTGCAGCCCTACATCACTGTATACCGGTCAAACAAAACAAAAATCTACAGTGTCAGCAGCAGCCCACCACCAGGAAAGGAGATGACCAGACTAGGGCACACTAAAAGAAAAGCCCCTCAAGAGGAGAGCAGCCCTAAGTGTGCCCAGTCTCCCATACTCCAGAGAGCGCACTTTCACCAGGTCACCGAGTATGGTCGTAAACACATTATCCACTGGGAGGACTTTCCGTTGCGTCGATACTAAGCACTGTGCGTTCCACGTGTGATACCTAACCACTGCGCTAACTAGAAATAAGCGGTCCTGACCATCAAGGTCTCCGAATGCTCCATAGGCCCATTCCGCATAGGAGAGACTGGCCAGCCAAAACAAGCCAATGGAGGCGCCCACCCTGTTATACACCTCTGTGTTGAAGGGACAATGAAGCAGAAAGTGGTCCATGCTTTCCATCATGGTTCCACAATGCTCCCGAGGACAGTTCCTGTCCTCAGAGCTCCTACACTTCAGATTGTCCCTAACACACAGTTTCCGATTTAAGTAGTGTCAAGCCAAGTCCCAAAACTTCGAGGGGATCCTGATAGAATTCAAAAGATGCAAACGCACCCCAAGATCCTGACTTAGGCAATCCCTGAGCACCAGAGGCCTCTGGAAATGGGTCAAAAGAACCCTATTGTCAAGGAGGAGAACCGGAAGATGTCCATGCGTTGTGCGAAGTGTCATGGTTAGGACATGGTTAATGTCCTGTTCTCTCAGGATTAATGTTGTTGGCCTCTCTTTCAAGATGGGAGGGGTATTTATACTCGCTCCTAACCTGGTTTCCCTGTCAGCTATATGTTCTGCTTCAGTCAGTATGCTTGACCTCTGGAGTGTGTGCCGGCTTACATAGTGTTTATCTTGCTTTCTGTGCTTTACTCTGTTTGTTTTCCTAGATTACTGAACTCTGGCTTTTCTTCTGACTATCCCCATCTCTCCATTCTGGAACCTTGTGATCTCCTGGCTACGACCTCGGCTTGTTTGATTATTCTTTAGTACTTGTCCCTTCTTTGTTTCCCAGCATCTGGCTCCACCACCTGACCTCCTCCCACTCTGTCACATGTTTAAGGTCCTGTTGGCTACCTGGTCACTCTGTCATATGTCTATGGTCCTGTTGGTGATCAGGTTAGTAACTCAGCGTCTAGCCCAGCTCCTTTGCTACTGTATGCAGCTTCCCCTGCAGCAGTAATACCCGGGCACCGTGACATTATAGCTGACCGCACAGCCTTTTTCCCTGGTGGGGGGTGTGTTGGTATGCCATGGATCTGGTACAGGTTCTCACGGGGCAGATTAATGAGCTCTCCCAGCTGTTGCAGAAGCTGTGCATGGAACAGCAAGCCCTGGTCCACTCACAACAGCAGGTGGAGAGACATATGGCAGGTGCCTTAGGTATGCCTGCTCCATTGTGGTTCCGGGAGGGGGGCCCCACTGATGTATCCCTAGCGGACCCCGAACCACCAGTAAAGTTACCCGATACTTTTTCTGGGGATAGAAAGTTGTCCAGGATCTTTAGGGAGGGATGCAGGTTGTTTTTTGAGTTGGGTCCCCAGGCCTCTGGAAATGAAAGGCAGAGGGAGGGGGTCGTAATGTCCTTGTTAAGGGGGGCCCCACAAGCATGGGCTTTCTCTCTACCTTCTTCTGCTCCTGAATGCATGTCTGTGAACCTGTTCTTTGAGGCTCTGGGGCACATTTATGATGAGCCTGATAGAGTACGTCTGGCAGAGGATATGATGATGAGAGTGACATGGGGGGAAGCACTCCACTAAATGGTTCTGCTCTGAGTTTAGGCGTTGGGCAGCTGAAGTTTCTTAGAAAGACGCAGCCCTGAGGGGGTTGTTCCGCAAGCGTCTGTCTGACTGTCTGAAGGACGCTCTGGCACTTCATCTTCCTCCTGATACCCTGGAGGATGCCATGACACAGGCGGTCCAAATGGCCCAGAGACTCTGTGCTAGTGGAGTGATGCAGCAAGAGACTTCTTTGTTCTCCAAATTGTGTGATACTGCACCTGTATCTGAGCCCATGGAGATTGGGTCAGTCTCGTGTATGGAAAAAGAGAGGAGGTGCCGTAGAGACAACCAACTGTGCTTTTACTGTGGAGCCTCTGGACATTGGAAAAGGAACTGCCCCTCCTGCCCTTCTTCTGTGAAACCATCTGAGAAACGACTGAGTCTGGGCAACAATCGAGGAGGTTGTCCAGACTCCCAGGTACATTTTTTCTCGCTTGCCAAAATTGTCCTTCAAGTGGAATTGGAACTTGCTGGCGGTCCTGTGGTGACCATCGCCTTTGCTGACTCCGGTTCTTCCACTAATTTGATTGATGCCCAAGTTGTGACTCGTAATAAGATAGGGACAGTCAGGCTGAAAGACCCTGTTAAAATTGTAGCTGTTGATTCATCCCCTCTCACCCGGGATGGAATTTGTTTCAGGACTGATGTTTTTTCTCTGAAAGTGGGTTCCACTCACGTGGAAAAATTAAGTTATTTTGTGATGAATAATCTGCCTGCAGGACTGGTACTGAGAATGCCCTGGCTGCAACGCCACAATCCTGTCATTGATTGGGTGGCGGGGGAGATCACTCAATGGGGCTGTAAGGGTAATGGTCCATGTTGTAACCTGGGACCTTTTGTTAACCCGGTAAAGTCTATCTGTGTCGTCCGGAGGGTATTCCGGAGTACCTGTAAGACTTCAAAGACATGTTTTCCGAAAGTGAGGCTGAGGCGCTTCCACATCGACCCAGTGATTGTGCTATTGATTTAATCCCAGGAGCCAAATTACCCAAGGTTTGTCTATAAAATTTGTCTGGGATTTGGCGCCAAGCCATGAAATAGTACATCACAGAGTCTGCGCAAGGGGCATATTCGGCCTTCTGTCTCACCCGTGGCAGAGGGTTTTTCTTTGTGAAGAAAAAAAGATGGTGGTTTGCGACTGTGCCTCGACTTTTGGGAACTTAATAAGACTACTGTAAAAAACACGTATCCTCTTCCTCTGATTCCTGATTTATGTAATCAACTCACTGGGGCCAAATGGTTTTTTAAGCTTGACTTATAACCTGATAAGGATCCGAGAGGTGGATGAATGGAAAACAGCATTTCTGACGACCGAGGGCTTGTTTGAAAATTGGTTATGCCCTTCGGTCTCACTAACGCCCCTGCTGTTTTCCATAGTTTCATTAATGTTGTAATTTCTGACCTGATTGGGTGCTATGTTGTCATATACCTGGATGACATCTTGATATACCCAGAGAACAGTCAGTCACACTTACACCATCTACATACAGTTCTTGTGAGACTCAGGGAGAACCATTTATACGCTAAGCTGGAGAAGTGTTCATTCTTTATGCAAGAACTGTCTTTTCTGGGTTTAATTGTATCAGGAGAGGGATTTCGCATGGATCCGGGGAAGGTTCAGGCCATTTCTGATTGGGTGCAACCTCATGATCTGATGGGGTTGCAATGATTTCTGGGCTTCGCTAATTATTATAGGAAGTTCATTAAACGGTTTTCGCAGGTGGTGAAACCCTTAACGGACCTCACACTCAAAGGAGCGGATGTAAAAAATTGGTCCGTCGCCGCAAAAAAATCCTTCCAGACAAAGAAGAAATGTTTCACTTCAGCACCCGTGTTGATACAACCCGATCCGTCGAGACCTTTTATCGTGGAGGTCGACGCTTCAGAGGTGGGTTGTCTCAGGGCCTGTCCACCCTTACTAAACTTAAACCTTGTGCCTTTTTGTCTAACAAATTCTCTTCGGCCGAGCGAAATTATGATGTCGGCAACAGGGAATTGTTAGCAATTAAATTGGCCTTCGAAGAATGGATCCCGTTAGGGCCATCACTGATCATAAAAATTTGGCTTATATCGAGTCTGCTAAGAGATTGACCCCCACACAGGCTCGGTGGGCACTTTTTTTTCTCGGTTTCATTTTACCATTACGTTTCGACCAGGGTCTAAAAATGTAAAGGCGGATGCCTTATCCCGAAGTTTTGATTCTGTGTCCCCTCCAGAACCTCTTTCCTCCATTCTGCAACCGGGAGTGATTGTGGCAGAAGTCTCATCTGTGTTACAGAGAGAGATTTTGGAAGGACAAGCACAAGCTCCCAGGAATAAACCCCCAAGCAAATTGTTTGTACCCAATCATTTCTGTCTCACACTTCTGCAAGAATTTCATGATTCCGTGTTGAGTGCACACCCTGGGATTGCAGCTACCCGGGGGGGGGGGCAGTAGCTAGGAGTTTTTGGTGGCCCTCTATGGGTACTGATAGCAAAAAGTTTGTGAATACTTGTGGGGTGTGTGCTCGTTCTAAGATCTCTCTGGTCCGGCCGGCCGGGGAAGTGGTACCTTTGCCAATTCCGGATAAACCTTGGACACACCTGTCCATGGATTTTATCACTAATCTTCCATCTTCCAAGGGCAACTCTGTAGTTTGGGTAGCGGTTGATAGGTTTTTGAAGCAAGCCCATTTTGTGCCATTACCTTCTGCTGAAACATTAGCTTGCTTGTTTATTCAACATATAGTCCGGTTGCACGGGGTCCCTGTGAATGTGGTGTCTGACAGGGTGTGCAATTTGTGGCCAGGTTTTGGAGGGTTTTTGTAAGAAGTTGAGGGTTACGTTGTCATTCTCCTCTGCTTATCACCCGGAATCTAATGGACAGACTGAACGCACCAACCAGTCCAGTCATTACAACAAATTTTGAGATGCCTGGCCTCTTCGAGGAGGACTGGTGTGAGGTTTTACCCATGGCAGAATTTGCATTCAATTGTCGTATTAATCAGTCTACTGGCAAATCTCCTTTTCAGGTCAATTATGGGTTTTTTCCCCAGTTTGGAGACTTTTCCCGCATGGATTCTGGTTGCCCTAGTGCCGAGGGTTTGGTGCAACAGTTAAGAACCCTTTGGAGGGAGGTTCAGGGGAACATCTCCCAAGCCCAGAAGAGGTACAAACATTTTGCGGACAGGAGGAGGGGGTCAGCTCCTATGTAATAACGTGCAGGTACTGAGTATGTCACCACGGAACAGGCAGACCAACAGTTGAGGGGTTTAATAACAGGAATTAGGTTCTCCTCGCAGGGAGGAAGCAATGGAAAATAACTAGCAATAAAACAATGCATGAATACGGGAGTTAAACAATAAAACAGAATTAAGCAGGATTTCTTGAGAAAAGAACACTTATCAGTCTCATGAGGACTTGCTTGGAGGGTCGTTTTCTCCAACGTAGGCGCCGAGAATCAGTGGCACTTGTCGTCCCTCTGTGGTCCGTGAGCAGAGTAGTCTCTGAGAGCCTGCTGCCTGGGGTTTCGGGAGTTAATGTGGTATGCACAGGCTCTGAGTCTTTAACTTTTATAGCACAGCCAGAAAATCAGGGCTCCGCACGGTTGTCTCTATACCAGGAAAACAAGGGGCTCTGCACTGTTAAGTCTCTGTACCAGGAAAACAAGGGGCTCTGCACTGTTAAGTCTCTGTACCAGGAAAACAGGGGCTCTGCACTGTTAAGTCTCTGTACCAGGAGTCAGGGGCCAGGGTGTAGTAGTCTCTCAACGGGTCTCAAAGCGCCCCCCTAAAGTCACAGCAGAGTCCGCTTTAAGTACTCACTGGATGCAGTCTTTCTGGGCAGTCTCTACAAGATGCAGTCTTTCTGGGAAGTCTCTTTCTCTCTCTCCTCTGGAGCGCAGCTGCACCCGGCTCTGCACGCTGCTCTGCAAGCTGCTCTCTCTCCTGCATGCGTCCCTTTCCCGCTCTCTGGCTGCTTCCCTGCTGTCCCAGTCTACAAGTCTCTCCCCTAGGGAACCTGCGGCACAGCTCAAAGGTTCCGGGCACAGAGCCGAGAAGGTAACCGCCCCCAGACTCTTCTGGTGCTTTTAACTCCTTACACCTACACTGACTGTGGGGGAGAAGGTGTGGTTGTCTACCCGTAACATCAAACTTAAGATACCCTCTATGAAGTTGGACGCCAGGTTTATAGGTCCATACAAGATTAAAGAGGTGATCAACCCGGTGGCCTATAGATTACAGTTGCCCACCTCCTTCAAAATTTCTAATGTCTTCCACAGGTCCCTATTAAAACCTGTGGGGATGGTTAGAGAAAATTCCTTATCCAATGTGCCACCAGTATTGGTAGAGGGTCACCTGGAGTACTAGGTAGGGCGCATCATTGATTCACGGTGGGTGCGTCGAAGGCTTCAGTACTTAATACGTTGGAAGGGATATTCTATTGAGGATCGGTCATGGATTCCGGCCAGTTCTGTGCATGCTGATCGACTGGTGTGGGCTTTTCATGCCAGATACCCTGAGAAGCCTGGGGGTCCAGTGCCCCCCGTTAAGTGGGGGTACTGTCATGGTTAGGACATGGTTAATGCCCTGTTCTCTTAGGGTTAATGTTGTTGGTCTCTCTTTCAAGATGGGAGGGGTATTTATACTCGCTCTTAACCTGGTTTCCCTGTCAGATATATGTTCAGCTTCAGTCTGTATGTTTGACCTCTGGAGTGTGTTCCGGCTTTCATAGTGTTTATCTTGCTTTTCATGCTTTATTCTGTTCATTTTCCTGGATTACTGAACTCTGGCTTTGCTTCTGACTATCCCCTGTCTCTCCCTTCTGGTACCTCGTGATCTCCTGGCTACGACCTCGGCTTGTTTGATTATTCTTTAGTACTTGTCCCTTCTCTGTTACCCAGCGTCTGGCTCTGCCCCCTGACCTCCTCCCACTCTGTCACATGTCTAAGGTCCTGTTGGCTACCTGGTCACTCTGTCACATGTCTAAGGTCCTGTTAATGATCAGGTTAGTAACTCAGCGTCTAGCCCAGCTACTTTGCTGCTGTGTGCAGCTTCCCGTGCAGCAGTAATACCCGGGCGCCGTGACACGAAGATCCTTCACTTGTCCTCCTGTCTCCCATTCCTGGAAGAAAGGCTGAAACCATCCCCTACAGTAGAATACCCACAGAGGAGCATTCTCTTTCCAGAGGTTTGCAATATTGATCTTAATGAAGGTATCCACAAGGAATACTACAGGGTTGACCATACACAACCCTCCTAGTCTCCTCGTACGGTAAGTAACCTCCCTCTTGACCAGGTTCAGTCTATTCCCTCATAACAGTTTGAAGAACAAACTGTAGACCGGAGTTCAGAGAGGCTCCGTCAAGATGCACACACTGCCCAGATAAATTACTAAAAGGAGCAGGTAAGTTTTGATCAGGGTTACCCTTTCCCTTAGGGTCAAAGACCAACCGTTCCATTGGTTCACCTTCTGAGTGTCAATCTCTAGCCTGCTGTCCCAATTTTGATTGGGATAATCCCCCTGGCCAAATTCAATGCCAAGGACTTTTGCAGTGACTTTGGGTCCTGGAAGGGTGTCCAGGAGATCAAAACCAGGATCTCCTCCTCACAGCCAGAGACTCTCACACTTATCCCGGTTGATCTTGGACCCAAGTGCCTCTGAGTAGCGATCTACCTCTGATGTCAGATTTCCTTGATAGGAAACAAAAACAGTGAATCAGCCACCTTCAGAGTGGTTTCCGGTGCTGCCCAGTCCATCCTGATTCTGGCCAACGGTCCATGCTCCACCCTCCTAAGAAGTGGGTCAATCGCAAACACATACAGCAGCGGGCTCAAGGGACAACCCTGGTGAATACCAGACCTAACCTCAAAAGAGCTGCAAATCCAACTGTTCACAAGCTGGAAACTCTCTGCCCCATTGTGCAAGGTCTTAAGCCAATCAACAAACCAACTGGCAGGCCATATCTCAGAAGTGACAGCATGTCCAGTGACAGCATGTACCTCTTCCAGTGACCAGCCTTACCCTGCTTCACTGCCTCTCGGAAACAGAGCACAGCGCTAAATGTGCTGCGGCATGGAACAGAGCAATGCTGGGCTTCCGAAAGGAGTCAGGGTGCAATTTTTACTAGCCCATTAAACACCACCTTTGCCAGAACCTTCCTGTCTGCATTGAGAAGCGCTATGGGACATCAATTCTCAATGCAAGATGGGTCCTGAACTTTTGACAAGATGATCAGGGCAGACCTCCTCATTGACTTTGGCAGAGTGCCCGAGGAAAGACACTTGTTGAATACCTCAGTCAAGAGGGGAACCAAAGCGTCCTTAAAGGTCTAATAGAAATCAGATGTTAAGCCATCTGGACCAGGCGATTGTTTTGGGGGGCAAGACCTTCAATCACCAACTTAACTTCCTCTTCCCTGATCATTTCTGTCAAAACGTCTAGAGAGGGGTCTACCCCTGGTTCAGGGCCGGCTTCAACCAGGAAAGCCAACTTCTCATCCCAATCAAGATCCCTCTTCCCCAAGATGTGCAAGTAGAAGAATCTGACAACCTCTAGAATCCCTGATCTAGATCGCCTCAGGGATCCCGTAGAGTCGACCAGTCCTGTAACTATTTACTATTCACTGCCATCTTGCAGTTTCTGTAAGGGTCGGGTGAGTGGTACTTCCCGTAATCACTCACAAAAACCAAAGATGCGTGTCTATCGTACTGACACCTCATAAGCAAAGGACTGTCTTTTGTCCGCTTCTTCCAAGAGAGACAAATTGAGCCTCCAAAATCTTCTTCCCATCCGGAGGGTCTCTGTAACACTCAGAAAAAACAGTGGTCGGAGAACTCCACCTCAACAACAGACACCTCTAAAGAGACAGCTTCCTTCTTTCAATAAAACCTATTTATCCTGGACCTACAGTTACCTCTATAATAGGTGAACGCAGCGTGGCCTGGTGTGTGCCGAATGTGGACATCCACCAGGTGGGCCTCACTAGCTATACTATTAAGGGCGACGCTATCATAAGTCAGTTTTTCTCTGGAACCTCCTCTATCACGGGGCCTAGTGACAGCATTGAAGTCACCTCCAAAGACAACCTGCCGACTTGTAAAAAGGTAGGGCTTGATCCTCAAAAAGAGACACTTCCGGTCCCATTAGGATTTGGGACCATAGATGTTAATGAGCTGGAGCTCTTGTCCCTTCATAAGGACATCTAAGATCAGGCACCTCCCCATTTCTAACTCAATAACCCGTCGGCATTCCACCGCTGCGGTAAAAAGGACCGCAACTCCGCTATACGGCCGCAAGAGACCAATAGGAGGGCCCAAGTCTCAACTCCCTCTTAGCTTTAAAAACGTCTGCCATGTTTGGCAGCCTGGTCTCCTGCAAAAAGAAAATGTCAGCTTCAACCCAGCTGAGAAAATCAAAGGCCACAAATCTAGCTGTATTTGACTTTATGCTGGCGATATTAATGGACGCCAGCATCAACGGAGTGGGTACTGCCATCAATGGTGATTCAGTTAGATGGCTTTCTTCTTCCTACTCCCCTTATCCTCTGCCTCAGAGGAGGAATCCTTCCCCCTCTTTAATGACAGATATATCCATTCCCATGTGTTTTTCCTTTTTGTCGTCCTTGTCTCCGGACTCTGGGCCAGTCCTCCCTCCAAGAACCTTACATTCCCAGAAGAAGACTCGGCACCCCCTGTAAGCCCCGCCGAAGCCAGACCCTCACCATCAGCTTCGTACTCAGTGGAAGAGATGTTTTCAAGGGCTTTGAACCAGTTATAAACACCAACCAGAGGGGAGTCAGTTTTTCCTTCCTTAGGTACCTTGGTCAGAGTGGTAAAGATGTTTTAACTCCCTTCTTTCTCTTCTTTTTGGTGCCGAGCTTACGCTTGTCCTCTAGCCGCTGCCTATTATCCTCATCCATACTTTCATAATGGGAGGATTCAGAGGCAGTGGTGCTTTCCTCCCTGTGGATCCTCCTGACCTCCTCATCCAACTCATCATCCCTCGGGGCTTCAGCAGCAAGACTGGCGTCCAGGACAGGGGCCTCCCAGTAGTCCGGGGCTCACCCAGCTCCCTATCCTGTCTGCGCTTGTCTAGATGCCTCAGCTGGGTAGGCGTCTTTTTATCACTTTTCCTCCTTGGCCCCTCAGCTCCCTCACCCCTGCTAGTCCCTTCCCCAGCAGAATCAACCTCACGGCTTTCTCCCACCAGGGTCATGACTGCATGAGCAAAGGAGCGAGGACAACGGCTGAATGGGTGACCTAAGTCATCACACAGGTGGCACCTAATCTTCACACAAGATGCAGCAAGATTATCTGATATCCCCACACAATGCACATTTCTGCACAGTGCTGTTTGCACTGAAGTGTGTAGGGTCGCCACATCTGTGACAGAGATTCGTTTGCCCCTGGTAGACCTGGATATGATCCCTACCCAGGAAGGCAGATGATGGAATGTGGGCAACCGTACCACCTGAACGCTTAAGATTTACCATAAACGTCCAGGCCACTGACCAGATACCAAACTCGTCACGGTTTTTCTTTGGCATCACCACCTCTCCATATCGGCCAAGCCACGTTATTATGTCATAACAAGAAAGCGACTTGTTACAAGCCATCACGGTCACTTTCTTGACTTGGTTTTTGCGAGACACTACCTGAATGGCAAAGTCTTGCCAGCCGTGCTTATTTTTTGCCAACTCATAATTCGACCAGAAGAGCTCAAGCCCCTCTAGCCGAACAAAGCTGACATCAAACTCAGGCGTGGAATATCCCTATTCCACGCCTGAGTTTGATGTCAGCTTTGTTCGGCTAGAGGGGCTTGAGCTCTTCTGGTCGAATTATGAGTTGGCAAAAAATAAGCACGGCTGGCAAGACTTTGCCATTCAGGTAGTGTCTCACCAAATCAAGGCATAGATGTCAATCGCCTTGAAGTCCATCCTCAGCAGGAGCTCCAGAACCTTTGATACTGAAGGACATGCATCACTGCCCCTGCTCCGAAGACGGACCACATTCCTATGCACACTACCCGGCCCGGCTGTTGGGAGGGACCACACTCTAATCCCCCTTTTTGCTCTCGGAAGGCCCTGAGGCCATGCCTCTCTATCCAGAAGGATAGATCAGCCTCTTGACACTATACCATTAGTGATCTCTCCCCCTTCTTTAGAGCCTCCAGGAGACGCCGCTGCAACATGCTAATACACAATAAAAGAACGTTTTGTTTGAACTTGTTTGGGTCACTGCCGTTTCACTGTGTATGGTCCTACCGCTGCATCACATATGGTGGAAAGAATGCGAGGCCAGTGAACTAAGGCATACACCCAGAGAGTGCTGCAGATTGTTGTGCGAGTCTGCTGGAAAAATGGAGGAACTTTTGGAGCAGGTTGTGCTCAGTCAGCAAAGGTTTCAACAAGAGACGCTGCAGTTTCAACATTCCCAGCAAGAGATTTTGCAGCAGCAGCGGCAGCAGGAGACACTGCAGAGGGAGCTAGCAGAGCTTCAACGATGTAAAGTGGAGACCCCTAATGTGAGGGGTGAACAGCAGAGTCCTGAAGAGACCCCAAAGGTAAGGGGCGATCATTGGGTGTACCAGTGGTCCTATGTAGAGACTCGGTCTGCCAGGTCTCAAGCAAGTGACTTATTGCAATTGGTGGAGGAGTGGCTCCAGCCTGAGTTCTGTTCTCCGTATGAGATGATGGAGAGAATCGTGGCTGACCGGATGGTGAGGGCTCTGCCGGCCGCCATGCAGCTTTGGGTCGGGCTGAGGGACCTAGGCCACTTGGAACTGCTGATAGAATTGATTGAGCGGTATAAATCCACTCAGGATGTTGCACCAGAGCCTGGACATGGGGCTAGTAACTGTTCGGTGACATCTAAGCCCATGGACTGTGTGAACACTGTTCAGGAGTCTATGTGTGCCCAACCAGTCTCTGTCACCACTATGGGCACAGCCAGCAGCGAACCAGAATTGTGCCAGGTATTGGTGAATGGGAGCCAAACAGAGGCTCTCCTGGACACTGAGAGTAAAGTGACTCTGGTCCATAGGTCCCTTATTGCTGGGGACAACACCAATGGACAGAAAGTGGAGGTGATGGGTATCCACGGGGAAATCCGGGAGTACCCGACCGCGGAGGTCATTGTTTCTACACCGTGTGGGGACATTAGACATGTGGTGGGAGTGGTGAAGACCCTTCCCTATGGGACTGTGTTGGGAAGAGATTTGCCCCTGTTTTGGTCCCTGTGGGAGACCAGGGCAAACCCTCTCACGGAAAAAGTTATACCGGGTGCAGAACCCAAAGATATTGAAATACCTGCCATAGGGGTCGCCAACCTAGGGACAGAGTGTAATCCCGATAGGCTCCCCCTAGAGGTAGTGGCAGGAGAAACTAAAGATGTTTCGGGAGTAGGACCCGAAGATCCTAAGATGTATGCCACAGGGGTCGCCAATTTAGGATTAGAGTGTAATCCCTATAGGCTCCCTCTAGAGGTTGTGGCAGTAGAGGTCGCGGGGACCCCATTGAACCCTGAGCTGGAGGTGTTCCCTGGTAAGGTTGGGACAGCTCAGATCTAGGGTCCCTTTCGGAGACGCAGATATAAAAGACGCAGGTATGAGAAGAGCCGAGAGTGTATGCTCGCAGAGGTGACTGGGGACGTGCGCACGAGGAACCCTCTGGCATCGGTCAAGGATGGGGCCTGGGGTCAGGGTAAATTAGATAGAGCGCTCGCTAGACAGCAGTGTCGGGAGGCTCAGGTTCGGGTGCAGCGTAGTACAGACATATGCTCAGAGTTGCCAGCGCAGTCTGTGGCGTTTCAGCGTGATATAGTCTCTGAGGCACGGGTAAGGGTACAGAGGAAGCGGTACAGGGGCCCGAAAGCAGATTCTTAGGTGACAGGATGACCCGTGGGGTTAGTGAACCTGAAGTAAACAAAGTAAAGACCACCCAAAACTGGCCCAAATCTGCGGTTAATCAGAAAAGAGGGTTTGGCTTCTGCAATAGAGATCGGGGTGGGTGGTCCCGTAATGAAATATGGAGGAGAAATGCAAAGGGGAGGGATGCGTGCGTTGATCGATGGTTCCGGTCCCTACTTTGGTTTCTTAATGTAGTGAGCGGGGATGTCAGGGGGGCATACCGATGCCCTGTCTTTCGCCCTTACGGGGTAACAAATGTTCAACCCCACAGGTATGAACAGGGGGGGGGGGGGATATGTGAGGCTGTGACCCCTGGTACAGCTAGGGGGCGCGGTATGTGCTCTGCAGAATGTGCATGCGAGTGTAGTGAGGCCTTGAGGGCGTACTACAGACACAGGTGTGGCTGTAATTAGAATAGTGAAGCAGTGACTGATTAAAAAGCCCTGTAGTAGTGGGGGAGGTGTGTCAGTGTGTTCTTGGAAGCAGACAGGGCAGTTGTCTGCAGAGCTCTCTCTGTGTGGAGCAGCACAGAGGCTAAAGGAACCAGAGAGACTGACACCCTGCGTCTTGGGCTGTCTTATGTTTACCCGGCTGCACTCCAGAGGATAAAGAGTGCAGTGCGCTGAGTGAGTACAGAGACTACCAGCGTGCGGTCACCCAGGGAAACTGGACAGAGGGAAGTTCGGCCTGTGTATTGACTGCGTCATATAGCCGTGCATTATTAATGGACTGTATGAAGAAGCCGTATACCATATTGACTGTGTGAAGTAACACAATAAAAGAACGTTTTGTTTGAACTTGTTTGGGTCACTGCCGTTTCACTGTGTATGGTCCTACCGCTGCATCACAGCCCGGAGACGAGGAGGACGCCCTATTTCCCCTGGAGGTGACAGTGGCATAACTCCTGACGGGTGCTGCCACCACCAGGGGGCAACCGGACCAGTGACCACATCAACACTAACAGTATTACTATTACCCACCTCCATAACCCCCTCAGTCTCCACCAAGCCAGCAACCACACTACTAGACAAAGAATTTTCCTCATTCAAACCCACCACTACATACACTCCTGCTGGACCAGTGACAATAGGTGGTGAAATTTTGACTTCTGCATCATCAGGCACAAGGGGTTCGGTCTCCTCCACAGAACTGGGGTCAACCTCACCTCTGGTCTTATTTGTGCCCTCTGCATCATCAGGTGATATGTTCCGCTGTTTTACTGTTGATACCAGGCGCCGCTCATCCTTAGCCGCTGTGAGGTGCCGCACTTTGGGAGGACCGGAACTCCCAGCCCCGGCAACCCCTGTAAGGGGAGACCCGGACTGTAGTCATGGCCAGAGGCACTGAAGCATCTGTGTCCCGACCTTCCCTCACAGAAAACTGTAACTCACTGCTCAGCGTACCTGCGTCCCCAGGTTCAGGTCCCCCTGGGCACTTCCCAGGCGATGACGGCCCTTCTTCCAGGCGACCCCCAGTAATGGAGACACAGTACAGAATAACTTGAACATTTTCTTTACTTAGGATTTCTCTCGTTCTCTCCACAGTTGGCACATCATGAGATACACATTCAACTTCACTCGCTTCTTCAGCTCTCCCTACTTTGCTGACACTTCTGTACGGCACATGTCCGGAACGGACCGTCGTAGACTGCTTCCCAGTTCCTTCCTGGCCTAACCTCACCATGATGACAATTCCTTCTGCCTGTTTCGCCCCAGACCTGAAATCATCCGCCACCCAATTTGGTTGCCTCTGGGAAAGCATCTGGCCCATCTGTACCATTCCTTGCGAAGCTTTAACTTCCTTCTGTTCCTCTCTCCAACAGACTCTTGCCCTAAAGGTGTCCACTCAGGCTATGAGTCACCACATCTTCCCTCTACTGTACTAGCCCACTGCAATGATGCTCAGTGGCCATGGAAATGTGGGCTGTACTGCTTTAACGTTGTGTGGTTACCAAACCGTCCTTGTCCCTATAGCCCATGTGGACCCTTTGGGTGCCCTGGCACCGTGTGACTAACTTCCTCTCTGCTCTAGGCAGCCGCTCCTACACTTAACCCTATACTACCTACTAACTTCTGTATACTAGAGTGCCCCTCTCTAGTGTACAAACAAGAGCACTACACTTTCCCTATACTGTACATGCAATGTGGTGCACATTATCACAATTATATACAAAGAAGAAGAATAAAATATGGAGACAAAGCAATGGTAATACCCAGAACGGGTAGCAGTACCATATCGTACATGAGGTAGTACATGTAACATGTAGCAATACCCGTAAGCAAAAAGACATAAATACAACAATGAACATTACTTACTTAACCCATTTACTCACACTGCCGCCGCTTCTCAACAAAGTGATCAGTGGCAACAGCATTCTGGGGCACTGAGGATACCGAAGCTGCCCCCGACACTGAGCCGCGCCCCCTCCCACTGAGGAGCGCACCACAGTATCGTGGCCTGCCCCTTCATCCGCCACTGGGCCACCTTCACTGTCCAGCCTCTCAGCTGATGCACCTCCCGCTACTACAAGCAGAGACAGAGCTCTGCGCCTCTCTACCGTGCTCTGTAATCTCCCCGTGCCTTTGCACCAGATCCACAGCAGAACCCAGGCTGGGCTTATACAGCGGGGTACAGGGAGGGGAATACACATTGCTTACCACTTCCTGCAGCTTTGGCTTGGTATTCTTCTTTGCCTTTTTCTTCTGGCCCTCCAAGTGCCTCCTCTGGTAAATCATCACCGTGTCCTCCCCAGAGCCAGCAGAACTGCACCCAGATGTTAATGTCGCTTGTGTGCAGGGAGCTTGCTGCCCGTGGCCTGAGGGTGACTTTACAGGCTGCCAGGTGGGGCTTTTTGCTGGTCATCAACCTCATCATCATCATCCACCTGGCTCTCAGGCTGCAGCCCCATCTGCCTTTGCTCTCTGTTATCAGCCATTTCTCTGAATCTGTCCTCATTCATTAGTTTCTCCTTTTAATGGACCACTCTTCTCTCTGATGACAGCTTTTCTGAATTCCAGCTCATTTATTTCATGTTTCAGTCTCCTTACCTCCACCTGGAGCTAATTCTTCCTCGGTTTGGAGACTCCTGCAGCTTTGGCGCTTGTGCAGCGCAGCTCCTCCCGGAGCCTCCTGAGGGTCTTACTTGCATCTTCATAATCACGGAGGTGGCTCATGACCCCTGAGCCATAGGTGGACACAGACTTCCGGGGTCTCTGCGCGCCGCGGCAAATTTTAGGCCACGCCTCTGACCACACCCATTCATAATTAGTCACACCCATATCCACGTCCCAACCACACCCATTTAGCACTGCTGATCACATTGTTTCATATACAATAATTATAAACAAAAAAATATGGCCACACAGTGCTCCATAATGTATAATGGCCACACATGATGCTCCATACTGTATGATGACCACACATGATGCTCCATACTGTATAATGACCGCACATGATGCTCCATACTGTATAATGACCCCACATGAAGCTCAGTACTTTATAATGACCGCACATGATGCTCCATACTGTATACTGGCTGCACATGATGCTCCATACTGTATAATGACAGCACATGATGCTCCATACTGTATAATGGCCACACATGATGCTCCATACCGTATAATGACCGCACATGATGCTCCATACTGTACAATGGCTGCACATGATGCTTCATACTGTATACTGGCTGCACATGATGCTCCATACTGTATACTGGCTGCACATGATGCTCCATACTGTAATGACCCCACATGATGCTCCATACTGTAATGACCGCACATGATGCTCCATACTGTATAATGACCCCACATGATGCTCAATACTGTATAATGGCCCCACATGATGCTCCATTCTGTATAATGACTGCACATGATGCTCCATACTGTATAATGACCGCACATGATGCTCCATACTGTATAATGACCGCACATGATGCTCCATACTGTATAATGGCCCCACATGATGCTCCATACTGTATAATGACCGCACATGATGCTCCATACTGTATATTGGCCGCACATGATACTTCGTACCATATAATGGCCACACATAGCTACTCCTACATACGCGGCTGCGCTCCGTACACTGCACACGGCTGCGCTCCGTACACACGCGCTCTGCTCCATACACCTCGTATACACACGGCTCCGCTCCATACACCTCGTACACACATGGCTCCGCTCCATACACCTTATACACACGGCTCCGCTCCATACACCTCGTACACACACGGCTCCGCTCCATACACCTCATACACACATGGCTCCACTCCATACACCTCATACACACACGGCTCTGCTCCACACACCTCGCGCACACACACAGCTCCGCTCCATACACCTCGTATACACACGGCTCTGCTACATACACCTCGTACACACACGGCTCCGCTCCATACACCTCGTACACACACGGCTCCACTCCATACACCTCATACACATGCGGCTCCGCTCCATACACCTTGTACACACACGGCTCCACTCCATACACCTCATACACACACGGCTCCGCTCCATACACTTCATACACACACGGCTCCGCTCCATACACCTCCTACACACATGGCTCTGCTACATCCACACTGTACACCTCCTGACCCCATACAAGGCATTACTTACCTCCTGCAGGACCATGTGGCAAGGTGGCAGCAACCAGCACAGCCGAGTCCTGCAATCCTCGGAGGTCCCGATCTGCCGATCATGTGACCCCTGACTCCTCCCCTCCTGTGACCTCATCACAGGTCCTGTGCGCAGAAAGCAGGCAGCCATACAGAAGGGTAAGGGCCCGGGGCATGGCTTAACTACACAAGGGGGTGTGTCGGTCCTGCTGTCTGCGGGATCAGAGCGTCCCGTGCGGGAGTGCGGGGCAAAGGCTGAAAACCGGGACAGTCCTGCACAATGAGGGACGGTTGGGAGCTATGTTGCTGCAACTCCTGGCAGAGCGTCTCACCCCCGAATCCTCTGATGTGCAGGCTGTTTGCTGGTTTCATCTGCCCCCCATCCCAGGAAGTCCACTCGCTCCCTGGGTAAGAGAGAGAGAGCAGGTCACTGGGCGGAGAAGTAGTGCTTCTCAGAGCTCAGGAGCACACAGCAGGATCAGCAGCGAACACACCCATAATCACCACAGCGAGCAACAGCTGAACAGAGCTGCACTCACTATTCTGCTGGTGCAGTTGTAAGGGGGTTGCAAAGATTGTAAAGATCCCCCATCTCAATCTAACTCCAATGTTGATAATTGTTTTAACCCCTTAAGCCCCGAGGGTGGTTTGCACGTTAATGACCGGGCCAATTTTTACAATTCTGACCACTGTCCCTTTATGAGGTTATAACTCTGGAACGCTTCAACGGATCTTGGCGATTCTGACATTGTTTTCTCGTGACATATTGTACTTCATGATAGTGGTAAAATTTCTTCGATATAACTTGCGTTTATTTGTGAAAAAAACAAATATTTGGCGAAAATTTTGAAAATTTCGCAATTTTCCAACTTTGAATTTTTATGCCCTTAAATCACAGACATATGTCACACAAAATACTTAATAAATAACATTTCCCACATGTCTACTTTACATCAGCACAATTTTGGAACCAAAATTTTTTTTTGTGACGGAGTTATAAGGGTTAAAAGTTGACCAGCAATTTCTCATTTTTACAACACCATTTTTTTTTAGGGACCACATCTCATTTGAAGTCATTTTGACGGGTCTATATGATAGAAAATACCCAAGTGTGACACCATTCTAAAAACTGCACCCCTCAAAGTACTCAAAACCACTTTCAAGAAGTTTATTAACCCTTCAGGTGTTTCACAGGAATTTTTGGAATGTTTAAATAAAAATGAACATTTAACTTTTTTTCACACAAAATTTATTTCAGCTCCAATTTGTTTTATTTTACCAAGGGTAACAGGAGAAAATAGACCCCAAAAGTTGTTGTACAATTTGTCCTGAGTACGCTGATACCCCATATGTGGGGGTAAACCACAGTTTGGGCGCATGGCAGAGCTTGGAAGCAAAGGAGCGCCATTTGACTTTTCAATGCAAAATTGACTGGAATTGAGATGGGACGCCATGTTGCATTTGGAGAGCCCCTGATGTGCCTAAACATTGAAACCCCCCACAAGTGACACCATTTTGGAAAGTAGACCCCCTAAGGAACTTATCTAGATGTGTGGTGAGCACTTTGACCCAACAAGTGCTTTACAGAAGTTTATAATGCAGAGCCGTAAAAATAAAAAATCATATTTTTTCACAAAAATTATCTTTTCACCCCCAATTTTTTATTTTCCCAAGGGTGAGAGAAGAAATTGGACCCCAAAAATTGTTGTGCAATTTGTCCTGAGTACGCTGATACCCCATATGTGGGTGTAAACCATTGTTTGGGCGCAGGGCAGAGCTCGGAAGGGAAGGAGCGCCATTTGACTTTTCAATGCAAAATTGACTGGAATTGAGATGGGACGCCATGTTGCATTTAGAGAGCCCTTGATGTGCCTAAACATTGAAACCCCTAACAAGTGACACCATTTTGGAAAGTAGACCCCCTAAGGAACTTATCTAGATGTGTGGTGAGCACTTTGACCCAACAAGTGCTTTACAGAAGTTTATAATGCAGAGCCGTAAAAATAAAAAATCATATTTTTTCACAAAAATGATCTTTTCACCCCCAATTTTTTATTTTCCCAAGGGTAAGAGAAGAAATTGGACCCCAAAAATTGTTGTGCAATTTGTCCTGAGTACACTGATACCCCATATGTGGGTGTAAACCATTGTTTGGGCGCAGGGCAGAGCTCAGAAGGGAAGGAGCGCCATTTGACTTTTCAATGCAAAATTGACTGGAATTGAGATGGGACGCCATGTTGCGTTTGGAGAGCCCCTAATGTGCCTAAACATTGAAACCCCCCCACGAGTGACACCATTTTGGAAAGTAGACCCCTTAAGGAACTTATCTAGATGTGTGTTGAGCACTTTGACCCAACAAGTGCTTCACAGAAGTTTATAATGCAGAGCCGTAAAAATAAAAAATCATATTTTTTCACAAAAATGATCTTTTCACCCCCATTTTTTTATTTCCCCAAGGGTAAGAGAAGAAATTAGACCACAAAAGTTGTTGTGCAATTTGTCCTGAGTACGACGATACCCCATATGTGGGTGTAAACCATTGTTTGGGCGCATAGCAGAGCTCAGAAGGGAAGAAGCGCTATTTTACTTTTCAATGCAAAATTGACTGGAATTAAGATGGGATGCCATGTTGCGTTTGGAGAGCCCCTGATGTGCCTAAACATTAAACCCCCCCACAAGTGACACCATTTTGGAAAGTAGACCCCCTAAGGAACTTATCTAGATGTGTTTTGAGAGCTTTGAACCCCCAAGTGTTTCACTACAGTTTATAACGCAGAGCCGTGAAAATAAAAATTATTTTTTTTTTTCACAAAAATGATTTTTTAGCCCCCAGTTTTGTATTTTCACAAGGGTATCAGGATAAATTGGACCCCAAAAGTTGTTGTCCAATTTGTCTGGAGTACGCTGATACCCCATTTGTGGGGAGGGACCACTGTTTGGGCGCATGACAGAGCTCGGAAGGGAAGGAGCGCCATTTGGAATGCAGACTTAAATGGATTGGTCTGCAGGCGTCACGTTGCATTTGCAGAGCCCCTGATGTACCCAAACAGTACAAACCCCCCACAAGTGACCCCATATTGGAAACTAGACCCCCCAAGGAACTTATCTAGATGTGTTGTGAGAACTTTGAACCCCCAAGTGTTTCACTACAGTTTATAACGCAGAGCCGTGAAAATAAAAATTATTTTTCTTTTTCACAAAAATGATTTTTTAGCCCCCAGTTTTGTATTTTCCCAAGGGTATCAGGATAAATTGGACCCTAAAAGTTGTTGTCCAATTTGTCCTGAGTACGCTGATACCCCCTATGTGGGGGGGAACCACTGTTTGGGCGCATGACAGAGCTCGGAAGGGAAGGAGCGCCATTTGGAATGCAGACTTAAATGGATTGGTCTGCAGGCGTCACGTTGCATTTGCAGAGCCCCTGATGTACCCAAATAGTACAAACCCCCCACAAGTGACCCCATATTGGAAACTAGACCTCCCAAGGAACTTATCTAGATGTGTTGTGAGAACTTTGAACCCCCAAGTGTTTCACTACAGTTTACAACGCAGAGCCGTGAAAATAAAACATTTTTTTTCCCACAAAAATGATTTTTAGCCCCCCAAATTTTTATTTTCCCAAGGATAACAAGGGAACTTGGACCCCAGAAGTTGTTGTTCAATTTGTCCCTAGTACGCTGATACCCCATATGTTGGGGTAAACCCCTTTTTGGACGCACGGGAGAGCTCGGAAGGGAAGGAGCACTGTTTTACTTTTTCAACGCAGAATTGGCTGGAATTGAGATTGGACGCCATGTCGCGTTTGGAGAGCCCCTGATGTGCCTGAACAGTGGAAACTCCCCAATTCTACCTGAAACCCTACCCCTAACCGTTTACTGAACATTTTCTGACAGTCATAAGTGCCACGTATATAAGTGCCACGTATATAAGTGCCACGTATATAAGTGCCACGTATTTAAGTGCCACGTATTTAAGTGCCACGTATTTAAGTGCCACGTATTTAAGTGCCACGTATTTAAGTGCCACGATATTTCAGTGCCACAATATTTCAGTGCCACGTATTTCAGTGCCACGTATTTCAGTGCCACGTATTTCAGTGCCACGTATTTCAGGCACTGAAAAATACGTGGCACGTAAATACTTCAGTGCCACGATATTTCAGTGCCACGATATTTCAGTGCCACGTATTTCAGTGCCACGTATTCCAGGCACTGAAAAATACGTGGCACGTAAATACGTGGCACTTAAATACGTGGCACTTAAATACGTGGCACTTATATACGTGGCCACTGAAATATCGTGGCACTTATATACGTATATACGTATATAAACGTATATTTCAGTGCCACGTATTTCAGGTTAGGGGTAGGGTTAGGGGTAGGGTTAGGGTTTTTTGTTTTTTTCTTGTTTTCTTGTGTTTTTCTATAAAAACGCATGCGTTTTACCGCGTTTACATGCATTTTTTCACACATGCGGTTTTTTTAAAAAACGCATGCAGATAAAAACGCAAGTGTGAAACCAGACTAAAAGACGCTTTTTATAGCAAAAAAGTTTTTGCGTCTCCACATTTTGAGACCTATAATTTTTCCACATTTTGGTCCACAGAGTCATGTGAGGTCTTGTTTTTTGCGGGACGAGTTGACGTTTTTATTGGTAACATTTTCGGACACGTGACCATTTTTTATCACTTTTTATTCCGATTTTTGTGAGGCAGAATAACCAAAAACCAGCTATTCATGAATTTCTTTTGGGAGAGGCGTTTATACCGTTCTGCGCTTGGTAAAATTGATAAAGCAGTTTTATTCGTCGGGTCAGTACGATTACAGCGATACCTCATTTATATCATTTTTTTATGTTTTGACGCTTTTATACGATAAAAACTATTTTATAGAAAAAATAATTATTTTGGCATCGCTTTATTCTGAGGACTATAACTTTTTTATTTTTTTGCTGATGATGCTGTATGGCGGCTCGTTTTTTGCGGGACAAGATGACGTTTTCAGCGGTAACATGTTTATTTATATCCGTCTTTTTGATCGCGTGTTATTCCACTTTTTGTTCGGCGGTATGGTAATAAAGCGTTGTTTTTTGTCTTGTTTTTTTTTTTTTTTTCTTACGGTGTTTACTGAAGGGGTTAACTAGTGGGCCAGTTTTATAGGTTGGGTCGTTACGGACGCGGCGATACTAAATATGTGTACTTTTATTGTTTTTGTAATGTATTTATGGGAATAATATTTTTTTTTTTATTATTATTTATTTAGGAATTATTATTTTTTTTTTTTACACATGTGGAAATTTTTTTTTTTACTTTTTTACTTTGTCCCAGGGGGGGACATCACAGATCGCAGATCTGATAGTGTGCACAGCACTCTATCAGATCTGCGATCATACTTTCATCGGAGCAGGCTGCAGCTTTCATCTGCAGCCTGCTCCGACCCGGAAGTGCTCCCTGCAGGACCCGGATACAGCCCCTCGGCCATTTTGGATCCGGGGCCTGCAGGGAGAAGACGTTCGGTACGAGGTGAGTACATCACCTTGTACCGATCGTCTCAGGGAAGCCCGCAGGGAGCCCCCTCCCTGCGCGATGCTTCCCTGTACCGCCGGTACACCGCGATCATGTTTGATCGCGGTGTGCCGGGGGTTAATGTGCCGGGGGCGGTCCGTGACCGCTCCTGGCACATAGTGCCGGATGTCAGCTGCGATATGCAGCCGACACCCGGCCGCGATCGGCCGCGCTCCCCCCGTGAGCGCGGCCGATCGCGTATGACGTACTATACCGTCACCGGGAATTAAGGCCCACCCCACCTCGACGGTATAGTACGTCATATGGGATTAAGGGGTTAATATCTAGTGCTGCTATGTACATAATGTTATTTACCTATTGCTGCTGTGTGCATTGTGAAGAGGGAAAGCGTAGTTGGGGCCACTAGAGGGGGTGCATTAGGCGCACACAATATAGGCCTAATAGATAGTTAATGTAGGAGGGGCCAGCTGCGGGTAAGCTAGGAGGTTTTCTCATTTGATTTAATAGGGTCAGGGAGACCCATCAGAACAGAAGGGACAGAGAGCCCAGGCAGACTTGTAGGGCCCTGGAGCTTGCAAAGGGCGACTGGCCACACAACTGAAGTGTCCGAGGGCAAGGCCGCCCATGCATATCCATGATCTGGCCCAGCAAAACCTCCACACTCAGATTCCATCTTAACAAACGTATCTTTACTGTTATACATTTTTCTTAACACAGCAGAACACAATAATAGAAAGTACAAAGTATGCTTATTCACAGAAATAACGTGTAATAACAAACTATCCCTCACTGTCCCTATCCACACGTTACCAGTTCCTTTGCTCCAAGAGGTTATCTTCCCACGTCGCAGGCCTGTCGGTCACAGCAGGGAGACGCTCCAGCCGAAGCTCCGACGCTCCAGTCTCTCAGGTCCAGACTGTAGTCCTTGGGGTTCAGCAGGTAGGGGTGGAATGTTCGGCCTCTCAACAGAGGACCCGCTTACAGTTCATGAGCTCCAGGATCTGTGAAGATGTCACCGCTGAGTGCTCCGCAGTGTGGGAGCTGGGAACAATCTGGATGTCAGCTTCCAAGAGAGAGGGGTAATCCAGGCCACCTTCTATATCGCATCTACAGGAGGACACCAGCACACACAGACTTCTCTCTGCACCGACTGGTTTCCCGGGCTCTTTCTCCTCTCCCTCCCCTTCCTGTTCACATGACATAACAGGGGGGAGTTTAGCCAATACAGTTTGTTTCTCTGTAATCACATTCGGCATAGGTATAACTTCTGGCCACACGGGGGCAGTGTCTGTCACAGATTCTATGTCAATGATAACAGAACAGTCACAGCCGGCCAGCTCACTACACGCCCCCCCGCTTACAGGTTGGCAGTCCCTGTCAACGACTGTCTCCAGGGCGGCGATGGCTGTGGAGGTTGTAGGATCCGGCTGTGAAAAGGGCCACACATATTGGTCTCTGTAGGACTGTCCCGGGGGCACTCCTGCGGTGGTCCTCGCTGTCCGCCTAATGGGTGCTAGTCTCTCTCCCCGATCAGTCACCCCACTCTCCACCCCAGTCGGTAAGTCAGTCGAGGAGGTAAGGGGTTCAGACGCGTCAGTCAGGCGAGCAGGGGTAGGCATGTCTTCCACCTCTACATCCCCGGTATCGGTGTCTCCCACAGTATTAGTGATATCCGTCTCTCTAGGCATTATAGGAGGGGAGTCAGGCTGAGAACGACAGGGGCGCAACATGTTACGGTGCAGGGTGCGGAGGCTGCCGCTGTCTTCGCCTTGTACTTGGTAGACGGGGCCACCAGGGTACGGGTGTCCAATTATTCGATAGACTTCAGTCTCCCACTTGGGCCGGAGTTTTCCTTGCGGTTTCTTTATACGAACTAGGACTAGTTGACCCACACTCAGTAGGTCTTCTTGTACTGGAAGTGGATCAGCGTGGACCTGGTCCTGGATCTGCTGTTCCACCAGCCGGTAGACAGTTTCCATCCTTTGACGGTGTGCTTGTAGCCAGGAAGGATAGGTACCACAGGTGTCTTCATCAGAGTTAGACAGGTGTAGCTCATGGATGCCTTTGCCTGGGCGGCCAAAAAGGAGGGTGTAAGGCGTGTATCCGGTGACAGAATGGACTTGATTGTTATAGGCCCACAGCAGTTCTGGGAGGAATCGAGGCCAGTCGGGCTTTTTGTCTTCTGCTAAGGTTCGGATCAGTTGTAAGAGGGTCCGGTTGAAACGTTCACACGCGCCATTCCCTTGTGGATGATACGGGCTGGGCTTCAACTTCAACCCGTGTCTCTTCAAGCGCTGGAACACTTTGCCAAGCTTGTGAAGATGATCCTCAAAGGTGGCGGAGTATACCACGATGTCATCAAGGTATATCAGCGTGAATTCGAAGTTGAAATCTCCCAGACAGCGTTCCATCAGTCTCTGAAAGGTCCCTGGTGCGTTATTCAAGCCGAATGGCATCCGGTCAAACTCGTACAGGCCCATGGGAAGGATGAAGGCGGTCTTTTCTCTGTCCTTCTCACTCATGGGGACCTGCCAATATCCACTGGCCAAGTCTAGAGACGAAAAATATTTGGCCTTTTTCAGGGCGGTCAGTGACTCTTCGATCCGGGGGAGTGGATAGGAGTCCCGGATCGTGCAAGCGTTCAGCTGACGGTAGTCTACGCAAAATCTCAATGATCCATCTTTCTTTTTGACTATCACCACGGGTGCAGCCCATGGGCTCTGGCTTTCCCGCACCACTCCGGCGTGTAGCATAGATTCTAAGAGGCTTTTCACCTCCTGGTATTGTTGAGGTGGTATTTGTCGGTACCTCTCGGGAATAGGGGCAGCATCGCCCGTGGGAATCTCGTGTTGGATACTGGTGGTGTACCCGAAGTCGGTGTCATGCTTTGCAAAGGAGTCTTGGTGTTCTCGCAGTAGTTTCTCTATTTGAGACACTTCCTGTTTGGTGTACTGGGACGGGTCCAGTTGCACTTTTTCCAGTAGTTTTCGCCCAATGTCTTCATCATCTGCTTGAGCATTTATGGCTGAGACAGTTACCGTCCAGCCATCTTCTGTAGACGGGGTGAATTGTAAGGGTCCCATGGGGTTCACTTCTGTGGGTAGAGCATATACTCTGGCAAGTTGCATGCCAGCCTCAAGAGCTACACCTACGTCTGCGGTGTTGTTTAGCCTGACAGGGACTCTTCCGTTCCTCACGACGGCTAGGGTGCGGGCGACTAGTGGGTTTAGCTTACTCCCACTTGGAGCCCTCGGCTCGATTAACACTTCAACTCCTTCAAGCTGTCGGTTGGTGTTAAGAGGTAGGGAAATGACTGTCTCTTTTTTAGCGGGCAAAGTAATCCGGGTACAGCGGGGCACTTTAATGGCTGCTAGAGGTAGTTGTTCCTTTGCCATCTGTTGAAGTCCAACGGTCCGGATTACGCGCTGGAACGCCAGACGAGTCGGTTTATGTTTGGTAACTTTCTGCCAGTACTTGGGCCCTTTTCTTGTCGACAGCATAAAATCTAGGTCTTTCAAGATATTCATTCCGATTATTACTGGGGTCTCGGAGCCGAAGCCTTCCTTGACAATGACGATTCCTCGTTTCCCTAGGTCTTGTCCGCAGGTCTTCGTATCCATCCAGGCAACTCCGGTTACTGGAATGGGTAGGTTATTAGCTGCAATTATCTTAATGGTGGTATCTGGATCACAAGCAGTTCTTGGTTTGAGGTACTTTTCATAAAACTGTTCAGAGATCGTGGTCACTTGCGACCTAGTGTCCATCAATCCTTGCACTGCAACTCCCTCCAGAATAACTTCAAGTGTAGGACTACTCGAGGCGAGAGTACTCCATTGCTGGCTCTGTTTTTCTACACCCCATTCTCTGTCCCCCACTGGCAGCCATTGTGGTGAGACCTGGCGTGGCGGCTCTGCTCGTGGATGTAGCTGATATTCTGTTCGTCGTGGTAACTGATGGTTTGTTCATTGAGGACAACGATTCGCCCTATGACGAGGGTCACCACATGACCAACACGGTCCCGTGGGACGGCTAAGTCGTATCCGCTGGTCTCTCTGTCGTTCTAGTGTTAACTGTGATACCTGTTGCTGTAAATCTGCTACCATCTGTTTCAGCTCCTCGGTGTCGCTGTTGGGCTGTTTAATGTCTAATATGGATCTGCACGCAGCGCTTTGAGTCCCCACATCCATGACGGGTCCCCTAGAACGTTCTATGGCTTCCTGCTTGACTTCAGCGAAGGTGAGAGTCGGCGTCATCCGAATCAAGTACTGTAGCATACGGTTAAGATACTGGTCTCTCAGCCCTATAACGAATTGGTCTCTCAGTACCAGGTCACGAGGAGCTATAGTAGCCAGTTGTTCCCCTTTTGCACAGACTTGTTCAAGGAGTACCTGAAGGGCATTTGCATATTGGGGAATGTCCTCCCATTCAAGCTGTGTCCGTCTGAAGAACAGGTATCGCAGTGTTCCCTGGTACGTAGTAGGTCCATAGGTCTTTTCCAGCACCTGCACCAAATCCTCCAACGCACGCTGCCCCCTGACCGTCTCCAGTCTGACTGTCGTCCATGCCTCGCCCTCTAGCGTCAGTACCGCCATTTCTGCCAAGGTCTTAGGGTCAATATTATACATTTCTCCCAGTATCCGCACTTGTTCCGCCCACTCTGGTACGGGGTAGTTTCGCCCGCCAAACTTCCTGACCTGGTTTACAATGGACACCGGCGGCGGTTTCTGACTGTACACTGGGCCTGGGTGGGAATCTTGCTGGGCACAGATCCTGCCGACTACGCCAGATGAAGTGTCCGAGTGCAAGGCCGCCCATGCATATCCATGATCTGGCCCAGCAAAACCTCCACACTCAGATTCCATCTTAACAAACGTATCTTTACTGTTATATGCGGCGCGCCCCCACACCGCCGCAGGGCCGAGGGGTACCCGGAGCCGGGCCTCTGAGATCTCAGTCCTGGGGTTGTCACGGTGGCTAGACCCGGTCCGTGGCCCTGTCTGTCAGTGGGGGACGTCCGGTGCAATAAGTGGTGTTGTAACGGTGCAGGTCGCGGTAAATAATGAGGACACCAGGTTGCAGTCTCTTTACCTCTCTACTGAAGATGTTGGAGACCTCAGTCCAGAGCGCTGTTAACTGGGTTTTCAGAGACCGGCCGGTCCAACGACACATCAGGAGTTCCTCCTTACAGGTGGGAATCAGTATCTACCTTCTAGCGCTGTGTGTTGTAGTTCTTCCCTGCTGAGCTCCCGGGATAGTCCTCACAACTGTTTCTTTCTGTCTCTACTGTTCTTTCTCCGTCCTCCAGATGATATGGTAGGACGCACCCGTATGACGGGGTAGGCCTGGAGTTCTTCCGGGACCCTAGAGTCGCCCCTCTCCCACAGCTGCCTCCGTTGTCTGCTTAGGTGTTAAGTGAGACAGCCAACCTGTAATTAGCTGTCCTGCCGTGGTTTGCAATGTACTTAAAGTCTCTTACTTGCTCGGCGTTCCGGCCACCGACTATTTGCGCCTCAGAAGGATGTTGCCTCGGTCTAGCAGCAAGACCCCTTCTGGTATTTCTCCTTTTCTGTATTCCCGTTGTTTACTGGTTAGTTCTGCTCTGAGGAGTCTGCCAGGATCCCATCCCTGACAGGTCCTCTCACTAGCTCTTCCCAGCTACTTCTCTCCGTCTTCCTGTCCAACCCCCAGTTTTACCAGAGTTGTGAGGAGTGGCCTACTAGATAGGACCACCCCCCCTGGTGGCCGGAGTGTGAAGTGTGGTGTGAGTGTACCTGGTCAGAGAAACTCCTTTAGTGCAATCAGACGTACCACAGCTCCCCATAGTGGCGGAGCCACAGTACTGCAACAACCAGGACTCTGGGGTGCTGCACTCCCCCCCGGTTAAATCCAGTACTCCGGGACTGGGAAAACAAGAACAATAATACATGTTAACAGGAAACACACAAACTTTTGAAATAGCATAACAATTGAACATAACAAGGCTTCCCTTTACGGGAGGTGAGGATTCTTGAACGTTGCAAAAGTTAGGTCATGCACAGTTTATGACTCTCAGTTCAGTGATTAAAACAGCGGGGACCCCGGGTAAACAAAGGGGCCCCCCCTTTTTGAAAGTTTTTGAGCAATTCACCGTCCATTACTCTATTGTCCATTTAAAAACCTGTAACAAAAAGATACATATACAACATTTTCAATTAAATAGCAGCCCTTATTAATACCTCCAAAGTTTGTAGCGGAGGGGAGTTTGATTTTGAGTGCTGCGTGTGGACCTTCGCAGCGCAGGGGTTGCTATTGGCCTAACAGGGCCCGCTATGCTTGCTACCGCTGGTGTAGTGCGCTGTCTTCTAACTACACTTCTAGTGAGTCTGGGTAGCACTGGCAGGTTGGGGCTCTCAGAGCTGCTGCTATCAACAGTGGGTACGGCAGGCTCACTGATAGCAGAGGGAGGATTTGCCGGTTCAACGGTTGGCATGGCTTCTTCAGGCAAGGCTTGTTGAGGTTGCGGGGCCGGATGATCTGGTACCACCGTTGTTTCTGGTGGGTCCGGCTGTGGAAACGTTAGAACAGGTACCACGATGGCCTGATTTATCTGAGTCCAGGACTGGGGAAAGTCACCAAGGACAGTATGGAACATCTTCTCCTTTTCTACCGGCGGGGAGATTTCTGGGGCCGTGCCCCTCTCTTTCAACTTATCGGGGCAGACCTTAAGGTGATCCCTGGATACCGCTGTCGAGGTCTCCCCTCTGTCCTTGCTGATGAGACAGACCTTAGTGTTGTCGAAGTCGGATGGCAAGATGGTATACGGTTCCGCTTCCCATTGGTCATCAAGCTTGTGTAACCTCCTCTTTCGTTTAAGCACTTGCTCACCAGGTGACAGGGGAATCGCAGGAGCGTGTTGATTGTAGTCCCTTTCTTGTTTCTGCCTAGCCTGGGCGAGACTTCTCTCCACACACTCCTGTACTTCGCGGTATCTTCGCTGCCTTTCTGTATCCCAATCTGCCTCCGGCGAGGTATCTTCGGGTACTAGGACCCCCATGTCCAGATCAACGGGTAACCGACTAGACCTTCCTCGCATCAGGTACGCTGGAGTACAGTTGGTGGAACTTACTGGGATGTGGTTGTACATATCCACCAAGTCAGGCAACTTTGTCGGCCACAGGTTCCGTTCCTCCACAGGCAAGGTCTTCAATAAATCGATTACTACCTGGTTCATCTTCTCGCACATCCCGTTGGTTTGGGGGTGGTACGGTGTAGTTCTGATCTTCTTACACCCGTACAACTGGCAGAATTCTTGGAACACTTCCGCTTCGAATGCAGGCCCCTGATCGGTCAGTACTTTCTCTGGGTAGCCATGGGGTCTACAAAAGTGCTGCTGGAAGGCCCTGGCGGCAGTCCTAGCTGTTAGATCCTTGACAGGCACAACCACCAAAAACCTGGAGTAGTGGTCCACGATGGTAAGGGCGTAGATATAGCCCGACCGGCTAGGCGTCAGCTTCACATGATCCAGCGCGACCAGTTCGAGCGGCCGTTTGGTGATGATAGGCCGCAGGGGAGCCCGTTGACTGTCACGGTCCTTCCTTCGCAGACTACACGGACCACACTCTCGACACCACTTCTCAATGGTTCTCTTCATGCCAATCCAATAGAACCTCCCTCGGAGCAGCTTCTCCATCCGAAGTGTCCGGCTCCATCATGGTAGGCTCCCAGAACCATGGGCGCATCTCGCCTTGGCACCACTATCTGCCACACCAATTCATGAGTACGTGGGTCGATGCTCCTCCTGCACAACTTGCCATCATGGATAAACAGTTTGCTTCTCCCCTTCCACAGCTGTTGAGTTTCTTGTGGATCATCTGGGCCAGGGTGCAACCCAGCCTGCGTCAAGAGTTCCTTCACCTGACGGACCGCGGGGTCACTATCCTGGGTTTCTGCCCATCCGTGGTGGGGCAGGGGATTCAGCGTGACATCCGGTTGGTTCTTGTGCCTGTTCTTCACATGGTGAGAGTTCTGAGTGGCTTTGGGGCGATGGAAGGCAGGCAGCTCCACCTCTTCAAGTGCCTCCGGGTCTTCTCCCACTTCTGGTAGATTGGGCATTCGGGACAGAGCATCGGCATTGGCATTCTGGTGTCCTGCCCGATATTTGATGGTGAAATCATAGTTGGACAGCCGGGCCATCCACCGCTGTTCCAAAGCCCCGAGTTTGGCAGTATCCAGATGCGTTAGCGGATTGTTGTCCGTGAAGACGGTGAATTTCTCAGAGGCCAGGTAGTGCTTAAATCTCTCTGTCACTGCCCAGACAAGGGCAAGGAATTCCAGTTTGAAGGAACTGTAGTTGTCAGGGTTCCTTTCCGTGGGACGGAGTTTCCTGCTGGCGTAAGCGATCACCCTTTCTTTGCCGTTCTGAACCTGGGACAGCACGGCTCCTAATCCCACATTACTGGCATCTGTGTACAGCACAAACGGTTGATCGTATTCGGGGTAAGCCAGTATCTCTTCTCCCGTCAGTGCCGACTTCAAACAGGTGAAGGATTCCTCCAGCTCTTCGTTCCAATCAAAGGGGGTTTTCCTCCCCTTGGTCTTCTTTGGTTGGCCCACCAGCAGATTTTGCAAGGGTGCGGCCTTCTTGGTGAAATCCTTAATGAATCTCCGATAGTAACCTACCAACCCGAGGAACTGCCGGACTTCGTGGAGGTCACTGGGCTTTGGCCAGTCCTTGATCACTGTGACCTTGTCGGAGTCTGGGGCCACTCCTTCAGCGCTCACCACATGGCCCAGGTACTGCACTTTAGGTTTCAGCAGATGACACTTGGACGGTTTCACTTTTAGGCCGAAGTTGGACAAGGCTTCGAACACCTCGGCCAGGTGCTTCAGATGGTCTTCGTAGGTTTTAGAGAAGACTATGACGTCATCCAGATATAGCAGTACGGTTTCAAAGTTCAGGTGTCCCAGGCAGCTCTCCATCATCCTCTGGAACGTTCCGGGAGCATTGCACAATCCGAAGGGCATGTAGTTGAACTCACAGAGGCCCATTGGCGTCGTGAAGGCCGTCTTCTCTTTGTCCGCCTCCGCCACAGGAACCTGCCAGTACCCACTGGTGAGATCTAAGGTAGAGAAGTAGTTAGCAGATTTTAAAGCAGCCAGAGATTCCTCTATCCTGGGCAGTGGGTATGCGTCCTTATGTGTAATGCGATTCAACTGCCTGTAATCAACACACATCCTCATTGTACCATCTTTCTTTTTAACGAGGACTAACGGAGCTGCCCAGGGGCTACAGCTGTCTCTCACCACCCCAGCCTCCTTCATTTCCCGCAACATGTCCTTGGCACACTGGTAATGAGCTGGGGGTACAGGGCGATATCTCTCTTTTATGGGTCGGTGATCTCCCGTGGGGATGTGATGTTGGATCCCTTTCACCTGCCCAAAATCTGAGGGGTGTTTGCTGAATACCTGCTCGTACTCGTGTACTACCCTGTAAGCCCCCTGTATTTGATGAGATGGGGTAGAGTCAGTGCCCACATGCAATTCCCGACACCAGTCTTTCGAGTGCTCTGCAGAACCTTTGTTCTCCGCCACGTTTGACGGGACCAAGGGTCCAGGTGTCTGTATTACACTATTATTGACAGTGAACAGTTTGGCGAGTGTGGTATACTTGGTTAGGTGGACCTCTTCCTCCCCACAATTGAGGACACGTACGGGCACTCTCCCCTGTCGGACGTCGACCACCCCCCGGGCTGTCAGAACAGTAGGCCTATTGTCTGAATATACAGGTTCTACCAAGGCCTGGTAGTCCCTACCCCTGAGGCCTATGGCTGCTCGACACCATATTAACATTTCACTCTTGGGAGGTATCGCGATGGGGTTTGAATCACTTACAGTGACACGACCAATCTCACCACCAGTCAGCTCTACCTGCTGTCTCTGCATCAGAGCTCTGATTTCCTTCTGCAGGGCACGTTGCTCACTGTGGCCAGCGTTTTCTGCCACCTGTTGCAACAAAACAATCACTTCTGCAAGACAATTTTCTATAACATTAGTACCAAGAGTCATCATGGGATTACATTCTCGACGATCAATATCTACAATCACAATCCCTTGGGCTTTCAATTCCACCCGCCCCACTTTGATGGTGACCTCCTTATACCCCACTTGTGGCAACGGCTGACCATTACTGGCGATTATGGTGAAATCATCGTCAGGGCCACGAGTAATATCAGCGTCCTCCCAATACCGTTTGTAGAGCACGTAAGGTATAGTCGTCACCTGAGAACCGGTGTCCAGCAAAGCATTCAAGGGGATTCCATCAATCACTACAGGGAGAACTGGTCGTCCTCCAATATACTTGGTTCTCCAATGCTGCGGGCCTGACCGTCCTACTCCTGGGGGTTGGCCCTTTGCCCCAGGGGTTGCTCGTTTAAAGGACAGTACCTTGCAAGATGGCCCACCTGGTGACAGCGGCGGCAGATGGGTCGTCCATCCTGGTGGAAGCGGTCGTCGGGCCGGCTCCTGGTCGGCGGAGTCCTCCTCTGTCGCATCCAAGGGACATCCTCCGGGCTGGAAGCCAACTGGATCTTCTCTTTGGGGGCCTCCTGTAGGGACTGCACCGTCCGGGCCAGGGCAGCGACGCTCTTAGTTAGCTCTTGCATCTGGAGCCGAAGTCCTGCGGGGGAGTCGTCCTCGAAGCTCTGGGCGTCGGCCTCCGCGGCAACTGGGGTATCCGATGCCACCTCCTGGTGGTAGGTGAGAGCGGGGCGCCTGGGTGTTACTGCGCGGCTGGGCTGTCGCTCCTGCAATGCCTGGATAGCTTTATCTTTAAACTGCACAAAAGTCAAGTCTGGATTTTGCATAGCCAGGAAGTGCAATTGGCCCCGCTGGTGACTGCACAGGAGCCCCTCAATGAACCGCTCCTTCAGGATTTTATCTTCATCCTGCATGCTGCCGGGGTCACTCTGCTTAATGGCCCGCATCGCTTCCTGGAGATTAAGGGCATAGTCCCGCAAGCTATCCTGTGACCTTTGTTTGCATCCATAAAAAATCAGTTTAATTTCTGTAGCAGTGCGAGTATCAAAGGTGGCTTTAAGCTTGGCAAAAATCTGTTGTGCAGTTCCTTTATCCTCAGCGGGCCAGGATTTCAATTCTCTAAGAGCCGCCCCAAAGAGTTGGCCGGTTATCATATGGACTTTCTGGGGCTCGGTTAGGGGATAGAACTCGAGCAGGCTGCAGAGCCCTTCTTTAAAGTCAGTGAATGTATGCGCCTCCCCAGAGTATCGTGGGAGCCAGGTCGCTCCGGGCAGGTAGGGCATGGAGAAGGGCATTATGGCTTTTGCGTTAGCGGCGGTGTCCGACTGGCTGATGGGGGCAGCGGGCCCTGCGGCAGCCAGTGGCGGTATTAGGGCTGCGGCTTCGCCCGCTGCGGGGACCGGAGCTGCCCCTGCGTCCGCGGCTGCGACCGCCACCTCCTCTCCTCCCGACTCAGACATGGCTGTCCCTTCCTCCCACTAACCTGCTGGGGGTCGGAGTTCCTCTTCCGGGATTGGCGCGTTACCGCGCTTTCCGTTCCGCGCTTCTTTTGGCTGATCCCGCCCACGTAGCTAAGGCGCCTCCCTCCGCGCGCGGCAATGGCGAATTTTGGCGGTAACTCTCCGCGGCAAGCAGTAGCACACAGTTCTCTCAATAAAGTACAGTCCAAGCACGATAAATCACAGTTCCAAGGCACACATGACCTGATTCTTCAGGCTTAAGTAGATCCTGTTCGTGACGCCAAGTTTGCGGCGCGCCCCCACACCGCCGCAGGGCCGAGGGGTACCCGGAGCCGGGCCTCTGAGATCTCAGTCCTGGGGTTGTCACGGTGGCTAGACCCGGTCCGTGGCCCTGTCTGTCAGTGGGGGACGTCCGGTGCAATAAGTGGTGTTGTAACGGTGCAGGTCGCGGTAAATAATGAGGACACCAGGTTGCAGTCTCTTTACCTCTCTACTGAAGATGTTGGAGACCTCAGTCCAGAGCGCTGTTAACTGGGTTTTCAGAGACCGGCCGGTCCAACGACACATCAGGAGTTCCTCCTTACAGGTGGGAATCAGTATCTACCTTCTAGCGCTGTGTGTTGTAGTTCTTCCCTGCTGAGCTCCCGGGATAGTCCTCACAACTGTTTCTTTCTGTCTCTACTGTTCTTTCTCCGTCCTCCAGATGATATGGTAGGACGCACCCGTATGACGGGGTAGGCCTGGAGTTCTTCCGGGACCCTAGAGTCGCCCCTCTCCCACAGCTGCCTCCGTTGTCTGCTTAGGTGTTAAGTGAGACAGCCAACCTGTAATTAGCTGTCCTGCCGTGGTTTGCAATGTACTTAAAGTCTCTTACTTGCTCGGCGTTCCGGCCACCGACTATTTGCGCCTCAGAAGGATGTTGCCTCGGTCTAGCAGCAAGACCCCTTCTGGTATTTCTCCTTTTCTGTATTCCCGTTGTTTACTGGTTAGTTCTGCTCTGAGGAGTCTGCCAGGATCCCATCCCTGACAGGTCCTCTCACTAGCTCTTCCCAGCTACTTCTCTCCGTCTTCCTGTCCAACCCCCAGTTTTACCAGAGTTGTGAGGAGTGGCCTACTAGATAGGACCACCCCCCCTGGTGGCCGGAGTGTGAAGTGTGGTGTGAGTGTACCTGGTCAGAGAAACTCCTTTAGTGCAATCAGACGTACCACAGCTCCCCATAGTGGCGGAGCCACAGTACTGCAACAACCAGGACTCTGGGGTGCTGCATATACATTTTTCTTAACACAGCAGAACACAATAATAGACAGTACAAAGTATGCTTATTCACAGAAATAACGTGTAATAACAAACTATCCCTCACTGTCCCTATCCACACGTTACCAGTTCCTTTGCTCCAAGAGGTTATCTTCCCACGTCGCAGGCCTGTCGGTCACAGCAGGGAGATGCTCCAGCCGAAGAGAAAAAGGAATTAAACAAAACTTTGTCTCTCAGGTCCAGACTGTAGTCCTTGGGGTTCAGCAGGTAGGGGTGGAATGTTCGGCCTCTCAACAGAGGACCCACTTACAGTTCATGAGCTCCAGGATCTGTGAAGATGTCACCGCTGAGTGCTCCGCAGTGTGGGAGCTGGGAACAATCTGGATGTCAGCTTCCAAGAAAGAGGGGTAATCCAGGCAACCTTCTATATCGCATCTACAGGAGGACGCCAGCACACACAGACTTCTCTCTGCACCGACTGGTTTCCCGGGCTCTTTCTCCTCTCCCTCCCCTTCCTGTTCACATGACATAACAGGGGGGAGTTTAGCCAATACAGTTTGTTTCTCTGTAATCACATTCGGCATAGGTATAACTTCTGGCCACACGGGGGCAGTGTCTGTCACAGATTCTATGTCAATGATAACAGAACAGTCACAGCCGGCCAGCTCACTACACAACGTTACCCAAGAGTACAGCCCAGTTTGTCTAGGGCCCTGAGTGGCCAAAGTTTGCAGCAGGAAAGTGAAGCAAGGCAGCACCAGGATGTGGCAGCTAACTACATGGGCAGACGCCCTTATGTCTGTGACAAAACAGACAGGGGAATTCCTAAAGTTAGTGAAGCTGGACGAGAGATGCTGCAGAACTAGATGATTCGGAACGTCCTGGGGACACCCTTGCAAGAATGAGGGAAGACACAGAGAAAGCGAAGGATGCATACTGTGCGGAACCTTATGTTGTGGCTGTAACTGCAATGGACGTACTGTGTACGGATGCAAGTAAATTCTTTTATGTTGAGTTGGAACTGGACTCTGTCTCTTTTTATGTGGAACCAACAGGAGTGAACCCACAGCAGACCAGAGGGGACCCTGATGACACAGAAGGTACGCTGCAAAGGGGACACTGTATGTATGTGGCAGGAGACCAGGGCATGATTGAGCAATATATGTAAGCCACGACTACAGCCCTGGCTCCCCTCACACAGTCCCTGGCTCCCCTCACACAGTCACTGTGTACATACATTACATTACTGATCCTGAGTTACATCCTGTATTATACTCCATAGCTGCACTCACTATTCTGCTGGTGCAGTCACCATGTTCATACATTACTGATCCTGAGTTATACTGATGCTTCCCATCACTGAGGCTGGGATCACACTTACGAGAGATACGGCCGAGTCTCGCAGGTGAAAACCCAGCTCTGGCACTCCGGAGCGGAGCGTGCAGCCGCACAGCAATACATGGAGCTGCACGCTCCGCTCTGGAGTGCCCGCGCCAGAGCTGGGTTTTCACCTGCGAAACTCGGCCGTATCTCACGTATGTGTGATCCCAGCCTGACAGTAAGGAAATATCTTTACGTTCTCCAAAAGTTTCATATATAATAATTAAAGGGTAAGTCAACATTGTCTGAAGTATTTTATATTGTCATTGCATCTAAGATACAAAAAGGAATATAAAGAAATAAATATGGCATTAGTGTTTAATCTGCATTTATAAGAATGTTGTTGGAAAAAAGTAGAGAGTCAGGGAGAACATGTGGCAAAAATACTGTTTGTCCAGATGAAAAGATTCAATGTATAAATGTATGTGGATGTAGCAAAGCAGCATTTTACACTATTTTTCAGGCAGAGCGCTCTCTACTAATTTCCCTTCTGTTGTGTATCAATGCAGTGATTCTGGCTCTCTCGGAGGAGAACCCTAAGCACAGTGCGTGCCCTCCCCCTGTGGATACAAGAATCCCCCTCATTCCTCCCTGCAGATGTCCGTTAGCATGCAGATAAAACATCCAAATACATGCAATGCTAAACGAGATCAGATATTTCAGGCTGATTATTCATAAATGCAAATATGTCAGTACGGAAACACAAAATAACATCTGCGCCGCCAGCTAATGACTCACAGCAATCAACCCTCAATTATCGTCGTGCTTGTTCCTGCATTGATAATATAGGCTGTGTAAGAATAGACCAGGGTATAAAGAACTGCATTTCTTCAAAGCTGAATCAACCATTTTTATGTGTACATAGACAGACTGATTTCATTATATAGCTAAGACTCAGAAAAGAGAATTCCATCAAACCAATCCAGGAGATCTCCAGAAGAAAAGCAGGACAAAACAGAGGTTTGAAAACATGTCCCACCACCCCCAGTCTCTTAAATGTGTCCACAGAGCTGGATTCACAGCTACACTGCTCAGTACTTCTGTCCATTCTATTGCTGCTCCTAAACATGTGCTACAAAAAGATAGAAGAGCAGGAATCCATCACATCTGTGTGTACTGTGAATGGAAAACATTGTGGAAGCTAGACTCTACCCACTAGTTCAGAGACAACTGATAATTAGAGATCTAGGCCTGAAAGAGAAAAACTGGTGAAAAAAAGCAGGATGGCCAGATAATGGCCATATAATGGCCAGAAACGGTCACTCCTCATGAACACTCACAACATCTTATTCTGAAGTTACCTGAAATTACAGACACACGTCAGGTATTCATTTAACCTCACTAAAGTCAGAACATAGTTTGCAACTGTCCCATCCAAAGATTCAGGTCTTGGGGGCAGGCAGCACACCAAGATTCTTTATGAATTGGGACCCTATGGGAGTCAAAATGTGTTTCAAGGGTCCTAAATTTGTGATCTGTTGCTTTAAATATGAACATAGCTAAGTGGAAGGTAGGGAGGAGGAGGGATGCAGCTGCAACATCTTTTTCCCTTGCACATATCTGGACGTTACTTTGAATATGATACACTTCCAAAAAGCACCATCGCACACAGAATATGCTCCCCACAGAGTCTTAACCATCAGCTGGCTCCTTTTCAGCTGAACTGGAATGAACTTCTAAAAAATGGAATGAGTGTTAAACTCTGGGTTTAATTAGTGATAATTAAAACAATATAGAATATCAGTGGAAAGCCTTGAGAATGCACCACACAATGCTCCACCATCACTCCAAGTATGATTCACAGATTATTATTATTTGTGTCCCCTCTGTCCACCTCTGAATGATTAGTGGTGATAGTCAGGGCCGTATTTGCCACTAGGCACTTGAGGGCACGTGCCTAGGGCGGGGCGACGCGGGGGGGCGGCACCTGAGCAGGTATGTGGTTTTTTTGTTTTTTTTTAATAGAGTCCGGTCCGGCCGGGGTCATCCCCCCCCCCCAGCCCGCCCGCCCGCCGCTGCCTCCTTGCCCCCTTGAAGACATCATGATACAATCATACTCACCTCACCTGCTCCAGCGATGCCTGGTCTGCTCTCAGTGACTGCACGCCCTCGCCTCGTCCTGTGTGAGCGGTCACATGGTACCGCTGATTAAGGTTCATGAATATGCATGCATATTCATGAACTTAATGAGCGGTACCACCTGACCGCGGCGCTCACACAGGACGAGGGTGCTGCGCCGCCGCTGGGAGTCGGGACAGAGGTGGAGCCGGCTGGGATTCCGTTCTTCTGCGCGGTGTGAGGTGAGTATGATGATGACAGCCGACAGCCGTCAGCCAGGGAGGATGGGGAGAGCCGGGGAGGATGAAGCAGGACCGTGGATGGGGGGCGGCGGAGCAGCCGATGAGCCACGCATTGGGGGGGGCGGGGGGGGATGGGAGATGAGGAGTCTGAGCCGCCCGCACCCATGCATACAGAGGGAGGGGGAGATAAGCCACGCATGGGGGGGGATGGGAGATGAGCCAGCCACCCATGCATACAGGGAGGGAGGGGGGATGAGCCATGCATACAGCCAGGGAGTGGGAGATGAGCCACGCATACAGAACAGGGGGGGATGGGAGATGAGCCAGCCACCCATGCATACAGGGAGGGAGGGGAGGATGAGCCACGCATACAGCCAGGGAGGGGGAGATGAGCCACGCATACAGCCTACAGGAGGGGATGGGAGATGAGCCAGCCACCCATGCATACAGGGAGGGAGGGGGGGGATGAGCCACGCATACAGCCACGGAGGGGGAGATGAGCCAAGCATAGGGGGGGGATGGGAGATGAGCCAGCCACCCATGCATACAGGGAGGGAGGGGGAGATGAGCCACGCATACAGCCAGGGAGGGGGAGATGAGCCATGCATACAGCCTACAGGGGGGGATGGGAGATGAGCCAGCCACCCATGCATACAGGGAGGGAGAGGGGGATGAGCCACGCATACAGGTGGGGATGGGAGATGAGCCAGAGCCACCCATGCATACAGGGAGGGAGGGGGAAATGAGCCACGCATACACCAGGGAGGGGGAGATGAGCCACGCATACAGCCTACAGGGGGGGATGGGAGATGACGAGCCTTAGCCACCCATGCATACAGGGAGGGGGAGATGAGCCACACATACAGGGGGGGGGATGGGAGATGAGCCAGAGCCACCCATGCATACAGGGAGGGAGGGGGAGATGAGCCACGCATACAGCCAGGGAGGGGGAGATGAGCCACGCATACAGCCTACAGGGGGGATGGGAGATGACGAGCCTTAGCCACCCATGCATACAGGGAGGGGGAGATGAGCCACGCATACAGGGGGGAGATGGGAGATGAGCCAGAGCCACCCATGCATACAGGGAGGGAGGGGGAGATGAGCCACGCATACAGGGGGGGATGGGAGATGAGCCTGAGCCACCCATGCATACAGGGTGGGGGAGATGAGCCACGCATACAGGGGGGATGGGAGATGAGCCAGAGCCACCCATGCATACAGGGAGGAAGGGGGAGATGAGCCACGCATACAGGGGGGGATGGGACATGAGCCCTGAGCCACCCATGCATACAGGGAGGGAGGGGGGGATGAGCCACGCATACAGCCAGGGAGGGGGAGATGAGCCACGCATACAGCCTACAGGGGGGGATGGGAGATGGGCCAGCCACCCATGCATACAGGGAGGGAGGGGGGATGAGCCACGCATACAGCCAGGGAGGGGGAGATGAGCCACGCATACAGCCTACAGGGGGGGATGGGAGATGAGCCAGCCACCCATGCATACAGGGAGGGAGGGGGAGATGAGCCACGCATACAGCCAGGGAGGGGGAGATGAGCCACGCATACAGCCTACAGAGGGGGATGGGAGATGACGAGCCTTAGCCACCCATGCATACAGGGAGGGGGAGATGAGCCACGCATACAGGGGGGGGATGGGAGATGAGCCAGAGCCACCCATGCATACAGGGAGGGGGAGATGAGCCACGCATACAGGGGGGGATGGGAGATGAGCCTGAGCCACCCATGCATACAGGGAGGGGGAGATGAGCCACGCATACAGGGGGGGGATGGGAGATGAGCCAGAGCCACACATGCATACAGGGAGGGAGGGGGAGATGAGCCACGCATACAGCCAGGGAGGGGGAGATGAGCCACGCATACAGCCTACAGGGGGGGATGGGAGATGACGAGCCTTAGCCACCCATGCATACAGGGAGGGGGAGATGAGCCACGCATACAGGGGGGGGGATGGGAGATGAGCCAGAGCCACCCATGCATACAGGGAGGGGGAGATGAGCCACGCATACAGGGGGGGATGGGAGATGAGCCAGAGCCACAAATGCATACAGGGAGGGAGGGGGAGATGAGCCACGCTTACAGGGGGGGATGGGAGATGAGCCTGAGCCACCCATGCATACAGGGAGGGGGAGATGAGCCACGCATACAGGGGTGGGTGGGAGATGAGCCAGAGCCACCCATGCATGGAGGGAGGGGGAGATGAGCCACGCATACAGGGGGGGATGGAAGATGAGCCTGAGCCACCCATGCATACAGGGAGGGGGAGATGAGCCACGCATACAGGATGGGGGGGGCCATTATACAGTATGCATGTAGCATCATATGTGGCCCTTATAAAGTATGAAGCATCATGTGTGGCCATTATAAAGTATGGAGCATCATGTGGGGCCATTATACAGTATTGAACATCATGTGTGGTCATTATACAGTATGGAGCATCATGTGTGGTCATTATACAGTATGGAGCACTGTGTGGCCATTATACAGTATGGCGCATCATGTGTGGCCATTATACAGTATGGAGCATCATGTGTGGTCATTATACAGTATGGAGCATCATGTGTAGCCATTATACAGTATTGAGCATCATGTACGGTCATTATACAGTATGGAGCACTGTGTGGTCATTATACAGTATGGAGCATCGTGTGTGGCCATTATACAGTATTGAGCATCATGTGTGGCAATTATACTGTATTGAGCATCATGTGGGGTCATTATACAGTATGGAGCATCATGTGCAGTCATTATACAGTATGGAGCATCATGTGTGGCCATTATACAGTATGGAGCATCGTGTGTGGCCATTATACAGTATTGAACATCATGAGGGGTCATTATACAGTATGGAGCATTGTGTGGCCATATTTTTTTTTGGTTATAATTATTGTATATGAAACAGTGTGACCAGCAGTGCTAAATGGGTGTGGTTGGGACTTGGATATAGGTGTGACTAGTTGTGAAATGGGTGTGGTCAGAGGCGTGGCCTAAAATTTTCCACGAAGCACTACGTGCGCCGCAACCTTTATGCCTCTTTCCCTTCAAGAGTTGGGAGGTATGGTACCGCATTTGCCAGATCACAGCAAGTGCCGCAAATCCCATAGGGAATGAATGAAGCCAAACACAGTGTTGCCGTAAGTGATCCGTTACGCGGCAGATGCGAAAAAACTGCCCGATCTGCTGCAAAAGGCTATTTTCACAACAGCGATTCTTGCCAAAGTCACTGCCGATAGTGTCATACTCACCAATGGGGGAGGCAGCGCTAAAAGTGCCTAGGGCAGCAGAAACTCTAAATACGGCCCTGGTGATAGTGCTGGTGGCAGGAACATAGACTTTGTGACTCTTGGACCCCAGTTTTCACCAGCAGCCCGTACCTTACCAGACCCAGGGCTGCCACCAAGAATTTCGGGGCCCCATACTGGAAACATTTTCATGCCCCCTTGAGACTCCGCCCAGGCTCCACCCCAGCTCCACCTCCACCCTTCGAACCTTCCACAGTCCCACCGCCCACTCTTGGAAAAACTCAACTTCTCCACCATGTCCTCACCAATCAGTTATTAACAGTTCCCATCAAACACCAGATCACATTCATAACCAGCAGCTTTTGTTCCGACCAAAAGAATTTTTAAGCTGCTACCATGACAACGTAAATGCTTTTGGCTGGATCCTACTCTACTTTAACCTATTAAATATTTCCTAAAACATCCAATACATTTTATAGGTATATTTTTATGTATAGTGGGGAAAAAATACCGTATTTTTCTGACTATAAGACGCACCAGACCATAAGAATTTTGGGGTGGAAAATAGCAGAAAAAAGATTTTTATAAGATGGGGGTCCATCTTAATTGTTTGTCCGAATTTAAGGTATCTTACCTGAGGGCCGGCGGTGGTACAGTGGGGTCACAGAAGGCATGGTCCCTTCCTCAAGAAGCCAGCAGCGGCAGAAGTGGGGCAATGATGCAGTTCCACGGTGCGATGATATGGGTCCAGTGTCGGCGATGAGGCAGAACATGGAGCAAGGGTCCCTTCCTCCAGATGCCGGCGGCAGAAGTGGGGCAATGCTGCAGTCCCGGGGTGTGATGCTGTGCGTCCTGTGTCGGCAGTGAGGCAGAGCATGGAGCAAGGTCTCTTCCTCAGGATGCCGGTGGCAGAAATGTGGCGATGCTGCGGCCCAGTGTCCATAGTGAGCAGAGCCGAGTGCATCACAGGTTTCCCTGCGGCCATCTACCTGAAGCTGTGGGCTGCTGGAGGCTTCAGGAAAATAGCCGCAGGAGGCCGCAGGTGTGCAGTTCGAGATCTTGGTGGCTATTTTCCTGAAGCCTCCTAAGGCCCACGGGTTCAGGAAGATGGCCGCAGAGAAACCAATGGTGCCCTTGGCTCTGCTCGCTGTAGACACCGGACCACGGCGTCGCCACATTTCTGCTGCCAGCATCCTGTGAAAGGGACTCTGCTCAATTGCACTCCATACTACCCATATTACTGTCTGATCTACCAACCTATGGGCTGCAGCAGCTGGAACCCTTTTAGATACCTTTTCAGTGTTGTGTATCACACAATCACATGAGCAGAACTGAAACTGATCATATATATGAATCTGGATAACAGCCTATTGTGCTTTCCTTCCTCCCTTAGCTATTTCCAAAGGTAGATATAGAGAATAAAATCAAACAAAGCAGTCAAAAAGTTAGACACTGTCATTTTGTACGTTTCATGTGATCCAAAAGTGAGTGGCAAAAGTTTGTGAACCTTTAGGAATAGAAGATCATTTAAAGGTAAAATTAAATATAGGTGTTTTCAGTCAATCAATAGGATGACAATCAGGTGTGAGTGGGTGACCTGTTTTATTTAAAAAACAGGGAGCTATCAAAGTCTGACCAGCACAATACAAGTCTGTAGAAGTGTATCATGGCATGAACAAAGGAGATTTCTGAGGACCTTAGAAGAAGACTTGTTTGGTGCTTATCAGCCTGAAGAAGTACACAAAACCACCTCTAAACAGTTTGGACTCCATCAATCCACAATCAGACAGATGGTTCGCAAATGGAGAAAATTAAGGTTTACTATTACCCTCACTAGGAGTGGTCGACTAACAAAGATCACTCTTTTATAAAAAAAAAAAAAAAAAAAATCTAATATTTTTGACTTATTAGTTTTACTTCATTTTCTTTATCTACTTTTAAGACTTGTGTGAAAATCTGATGTTATTTTAGTTTTAGGAAAATGATGAAGAGTTCACAAACATTCGAGCACCCTGTGCACACCCCGCACGGTGTACATGGAGCTAAGTTTAGCAGTTTAGGGGAAGTGTGATTGTGCGGTTGGTGCATGGTTCCTTCCACATTATGAGCCTGTTGTGCAGAAGGGGCCATTCGATGCTCACTGCGGGGTCACCTCTCTGCCATTTGGTAACATGATATAAACTTGTTATATTGACTCTCATTGATTCTCATTGTAGCACTCATTTGAATAAAAGACTCCGTCTCCTCTAGGGAGTTGCCAAGCAATGTATTGAATTATTAGCTAGTAAGGTATACTACTGAGTTGTGAGGTCCCCTGGTTCCGCAGCGGCCATGCCTGATCCTCATCTCCTGGTCTCAGACTGGCCAGTGCTTGATCCTTGTCCCTGGTCCCAGAGTGGCCAGTGCCTGATCCTCGTCCCTATGCGGCTAGTGCCTGAACCTAATCCCCTTGTCCCGGAGCGACTAGAGCCTGATCCTCATCTCCTGGTCCCAGCGCGGCTTGTCCTGAACCTCATCCCCTTGTCCCAGAGTGGCCAATGCCTGATCCTCGGCCCTAGTCCTGGAGCGACCAGTGCCTGAACCTCATCCCCAGGTCCCGGAGTGGCCAGTGCCTGATCCTCGTCTCCTGGTCCCAGAGCGGCCATTCCTGAACCCCATCCCCTGGTACCGAAGTGGCCAGTGCCTGAACCTTATCCCTTGGTCTCGAAGTGGCCAGTGCCTGATCCTCGTCTCCTGGTCTCTGGTCCTAGAGCCGCCAGTGCCTGAACCTAACCTCATTCCCTGGTCCAAGACTGGCCAGTGCCTGATCCTTGTCCCCTGGTCCTGATGTGGCCAATCCTGAGCCCAAAGTCCTTGGATCCCAGTGCTGCCAGTACTGTACCTAAAGTCTCCTGGTCCCAATATGGCCAGTGCATGAACATTACCTCCAAGTCCATGAGCAGCAAAACCCTGATCCAGCATCCTAGACTGGCACATCTGAACTAAGCTCTAAATCAGTGTCAGTATACTTGACCCCTTGGGTCAGCAGCTGCAGTACGGGGTTCTGCCCATGAGTGGTACCTGAGAGCTGCCTGCAGCTCAACCTGTCTCCACCATCAGGAGCTCCAGTGAATATCAGGTAGTCACTTAGCTACACCCCTTGGTGGGCAGGCCCTGTGGCATAGTAGGTCCACAAATCCCCAAGCCCCATGTGTAAGAGTAGGAAAATAAATTAAAAACGGGTCTGTCACTAACATTTTTTTTAAGACCGTAAGGACTGATGAACTGCGTCATAAAATTTGTACCCCTTTCCATAACAATTATTTTTAGATATCAGATTTTTTTTTTTTTTTTACATGGGTGGTGATAGTAGCAGCAAATGTAATTGATTTATTTTACCTGCTCTTATTTTATTTTATTTCATATATTGTGCCCTTCATAAGGTCATAAAAAACCTTTGGGGTCATGACAACATTTAAATACTTTTTCTTTTTTTTCTGCTTTCCCCAGTAACTGTGGCTGGTATATGAGTCCCAGTTACAGAGGAAATGCAGACTCCTAGCTATACAGTATAGCAGAGGTTTCAGGGTCTCTGAGTACCCAGCAGCTTCTGCTTCCTCCCTAGACCCAATAATCACTTGTTCAGCACTATGTATACAGCGACCAGAAAGGCAGAAAAGAAGCTAAAGTAAATAACCATCTCTGCGTTCTCAATGGGGAGTCTGGCTGTGTCTGACAGCCGGCTACCTGCACAATGTCGTCCAGCTGCTATATGCTAGTTTTAGAACATCACTGCAGACTATAATATGGACGTCCCGGATGTTTATAATCTATGGGTGGTCCGGAAGTAGTAAGGGGGTGATACGTATCCTCACAACAGAGGAGATATTCCTCATCACGCGATTGACATTAGTGCCATACATACTGAAATATGAAGGCTCCGGATTCTCATCTACAACTTAGATGACTAATGTGTTGGCGTTTTCTAACAAAGGCTTGCAGCAAATTCACAGAAACCATGGCGCGGGGAGTTATATACTGGGTTTTTTTTTACAGTAGTGGCTGTACACAATATGTGTGCCAGGCCTGCAGAAAAACAACATTTGGTGTTCTGAGTATCAAGAGCAGTAGCCAACATCCTCATCAATTCCAAGGCTTCATTACCAGAAATGTATCTTTAACTATTTGTATCTAATGGGACTAAGAATATCATATGTAGCAGAGCTGAGAGAGTTAGAAGCAGCAAAGCTGTGACTGTCAGAGGGCTCAAAATCAGTTGTGTTGGCCTTTTACAAGTGTGGGTGCCATGTGTTGGGCCGGATGACCCCTCACTAACCTTGTTTTAGTTTTCCTGCGTGCCTTTCTTACACTTTGGGGAGAAGATATGTACTGCAACACGACGTACAGGGACATTGACCGGCCAAGGGCCACAGATAGTTACACTGGGAAGACCATGGACGAATGAGGGTACATGTGGTATGCCATGTATAGAACTTGTGAGAATAAAGAAGGTGTGGTGACACAGAGCATGTTATGTCTGTGTGCCCTTTTACAGGGTTTTCCCTACATTCAGGGTCAGTCACAGAGGCCAAGGATACAGCCTAGAACCAGTAGCCTGGCACATGTGGATGCTTTATTTATAATGCTTGCGACCATGCAGAATGTGAGGTGACACAGGGAGCACATTATATATCCATGTATATTTAAAACTTGGTTTTCCCTTTCTTCAGAGTCAGTCACAGTGGACAATTCAAATGACAGGGAAGCTATAAGATATACAGTGAAGGAAATAATTATTTGATCTCATGCTGATTTTGTAAGTTTGCCCACTGACACAGACATGAGCAGTCTATAATTTTAAGGGTAGGTTAATTTTAACATTGAGAGATAGAATATCAAAAATAAAAATCCAGAAAATCATATTGTATATGCAGCGCCCCAGAGTCCTGGTCGTTGCAGTAACATCGCTCTGCCGCTAAGGGGAATGATGGTACGTCTGATGGCACTAAAAGAATTCACCTGACCAGGTATCACAGTCACACATTACACTTCACACTCCAGCCACCAGGGGGAGCAAAAGGTTCTATGTATTAGGCCACTCGACACACTCTGGTAAAACTGGGAGTCGGATAGGAAGTTAGAGAGAAGCTGACTGGGTTTTGCCCAGGTAACATCTAGTGAGAGAGAGCGTTGCTTGGGAAGACTCAGGGGGGTCCCTGTCAGGGGTGGGATCCTGGCAGTGGCCTAGCACAAGACAGATCGTTACGGAGCCGTGCCTGCACCTCATTGCGGCGGCATCTTAAGAAAGGACACGAAGTGAAGTATATTGTGGAGAAGTGAGAAACGAGATCACAGCACAAAGGAGATAGAACCAGAAGGAGTCGTGCCCCAAGATCAGCAACATCCTTCTGAGGCGCGTAGCCGGCGGCCGGAACGCCGAGGAAGTAATAGACTCTACGCATTACTTGAACTACGGCAGGGCAGTAAACTTTAGGTTGGCTGTCTCACCTTTTACACCTAATGAAGACAACGGAGGCAAATTGTGGGAGAGGGGCGTCTCTAGGGTCCCTATAAAATAACTCCAGGCCTACCCCGTCATACGGGTGCGTCCTATCCAAACCATCTGGGGGACGGAGAGAAAGAACAGAAACATACACGACAGTTGTGAGGACTATCCCGTGGTGCTCAGCAGGGAGGTACTACAACACACAGGCGCTAGTAGGAAGGCTACTGATTTCCACCTGCAAAGGGAACTCCGGATGTGCTTTCGGACCGGCCGGTCTCAGCCAGCCCTGTTAGCAGTGCTCTGGATTGCGGATGCCGAAACCTTCAGTAAAAAGGTAAAGAGACTGCAATCTTTGTGTCCTCATCATTTACTGCGACCTACCCCATCACCATCTACTCATCAAGGGAAGCCCTGGGGACACACTTCACCTGTGGGAAGGTACAACATCTAGCTGCCATTCCATGACCCCAGCGGACCCCTAGCAGCGTCGGTCACCCTGACCGAATACCACAGGTGGCATCACGAACAGTAGACAAACAAGACCTTTTAATTGGACGCCCCTCAAAGGGCCACGGACCGGGTCAGGCCACCGTGACATCCCCCGAACCGAAAGACCCGGTACCGAGTACCCCATTGCCCTTAACGTGGGGGTGCTCCATATAAATTATATGAAGCGCCCCCACTGCCGCAGGGCCGAGGGGTACCCGGTACCAGGCCTCTCTGTCTCAGTTCTGGGGTTGTCACGGTGGCTAGACCCAGCCCGTGACCCTGCTGAGGGGCGTCCAATGAAGGTGGAGAAAGTGATGCTGTTGTGGTGTGGTGCCGGTCGCAGTAAATAACAAGGACACCAGGTTGCAGTCTCTTTACCTCTTTACTGAAGGCTCCAGGATCCTCAGTCCGGAATACGGTTAACCGGGCTGCGTGAGTCCGGCCGGTCCGATGGCACCTCCAGAGTTCCCTTTGCAGGTGGAAATCTGTGCCTACCTTCTAGCGCTTGTGTGTTGTAGTCCTTCCCTGCTGTGCTTACGGGATAGTCCTCACAACTGTTGTGTCTGTTTCTGAAGTTCCCTCACAACTCGATTATGATGTTCTGTTTCGTCCCCCAGATGATATGGCTAGGACGCACCAGTATGACGGGTAGGCTGGGAGGTCTTCCGGGACCCTAGAGTCGCCCCTCTCCAAATGTTGCCCCCTGTGTCTGCTTAGGTGATTTTGGGTGAGAAAGCCCGCCTATAACTGACTGTCCTGCCGTAGGTTTGAAGTAAGGCCTGGAGCTCAATACTTCCTCGGCGTTTCCGGCCACCGGCTACGCGCCTCAGTAGGATGTTGCCTGGTCTTACAGCACGACTCCTACTGGTGTTTCTCCTTGTTGCGTTGATCTCGTTTCTCACTCAGCACAATAAACCTTGCTTCTTGTCCTTTCTTGGGGTACCGCCGCAATGACGTGCAGGCGCGGTCCCGTAACGTTCTTTCTGTTCGCTAGGCCTCTGTCAGGATCCCACCCCTGACAGGGACCCCCCTGAATCTTCCCCTGCAACACCCTCTGCCACAGGATGTTGCCTGGTTCCAACCCAGTCAGCTTCTCTCTGACTTCCTATCTAACCCCCAGTTTTACCAGACTGTGAGGAGTGGCCTAATACATAGCACCCTTAGCTCCCCCTGGAGGCCAGACTGTGAAATGTATTGGTGTCTGTGATACCTGGTCAGGTGAACTCCTTCAGTGCCATCAGACGTACCATAGTCCCCCTTAGTGGCGGAGCATCAGTACTGCAACGACCAGGACTCTGGGGCGCTGCATATATATATATTTATATATATATATATATATATATATATATATATATATATATATATATATATATATATATATATTTGCATTTTGCAGTGAGAAATAAGTATTTGATCCCCTACCATATATATAATGGAACTAGAGAGAGTACAAAGGAGGGCAACAAAATTAATAAAGGGGATGGGAGAACTACAATACCCAGATAGATTAGCGAAATTAGGATTATTTAGTCTAGAAAAAAGACGACTGAGGGGCGATCTAATAACCATGTATAAGTATATAAGGGGACAATACAAATATCTCGCTGAGGATCTGTTTATACCAAGGAAGGTGACGGGCACAAGGGGGCATTCTTTGCGTCTGGAGGAGAGAAGGTTTTTCCACCAACATAGAAGAGGATTCTTTACTGTTAGGGCAGTGAGAATCTGGAATTGCTTGCCTGAGGAGGTGGTGATGGCGAACTCAGTCGAGGGGTTCAAGAGAGGCCTGGATGTCTTCCTGGAGCAGAACAATATTGTATCATACAATCATTAGGTTCTGTAGAAGGACGTAGATCTGGGGATTTATTATGATGGAATATAGGTTGAACTGGATGGACAAATGTCTTTTTTCGGCCTTACTAACTATGTTACTATGTTACCAACCATTAAGAGTTCTGGCTCCTACAGACCAGTTAGACACTCCTAATCAACTCGTTACCTGCATTAAAGACAGCTGTCTTACATAGTCACCTTTATAAAAGACTCCTGTCCACAGACTCAATTAATCAGTCAGACTCTAACCTCTACAACATGGGCAAGACCGAAGAGCTTTCTAAGGAAGTCAGGGACAAGATCATAGACCTACACAAAGCTGGAATGGGCTACAAACCCATATGTCAGACGCTGGGTGAGAAGGGGACAACTGTTGGTGCAATAGTAAGAAAATGGAAGAAATACAAAATGACTGTCAATCGACATCGATCTGAGGCACCATGCAAAATCTCACCTCGTGGGGTATCCTTGATCATGAGGAAGGTGAGAGATCAATCAAAAACTACACGGGGGGAACTTATTAATGATCTCAAGGCAGCTGGGACTACAGTCTCCAAGAAAACCATTGCTAACACATTATACCATAAAGGTTTAAAATCATTCAGTGCCCGCAAGGTCCCCCTGCTCAAGAAGGCACATGTGCAGGCCCATCTGAAGTTTGCCAATGAACACCTGGATGATTCTGTGAGTGATTGGGAGAAGGTGCTGTGGTCAGATGAGACAAAAATTGAGCTCCTTGGCATTAACTCAACTCGCCATGTTTGGAGGAAAAGAAATGCTGCCTAAGACCCAAAGAACACCATCCCCACTGTCACGCATGGAGGTGGAAGCATTATGTTTTGGAGGTGTTTATCTGCTAAGGGCACAGGACTACTTCACCGCATCAATGGGAGAATGGAAGGAGCCATGTACCGTAAAATCCTCAGTGACAACCTCCTTCCCTTCGCCAGGACATTAAAAGTGGGTCGTGGCTGGGTCTTCCAGCAAGACAATGACCCAAAATATACAGCCAAGGCAACAAAGGAGAGGCTCTAAAAGAAGCACATGAAGGTCATGAAGTGGCCTATCCAGTCTCCAGACCTTAATATCATAGAAAACTTATGGAGGGAATTGAAGCTCCGAGTTTCCAAGTGACAGCCTCAAAATCTTAATGATTTGGAGATGATCTGCAAAGGAGAGTGAACCAAAATTCCTCCTGACATGTGTGCAAACCTCATTATCAACTACAAAAAACATCTGACTGCTGTGCTTGCCAACAAGGGTTTTGCCACCAACCACTAAGTCTTGTTTGCCAGAGGGATCAAATTCTCACAGCAAAATGCAAATACATTTATATGCTGTATATACTCGAGTATAAGCCGACCCAAATATAAGCCGAGGCACCTAATTTTGCCACGGAAAACTGGGTAAGCTTATAGACTCGAGTATAAGCCAGGTATGCATTGTCCCCTCATCCCTGTCCTGGTATGCGTGGCTCCCCCGTCCTGTCCTGGTATGCGTGGCTCCCCCCATAGCTGTCCTGGTATGTGGCCCCCCAATCCTTCCTGGTATGTGTGGCTCCCCCGTCCTGTCCTGGAATGCGTGGCTTCCCCCATCCCGGTATGCATGGTTCCTCCCCTGTAGCTGTCCTGGTATGCTGGCTACCTCGTCCTGTCCTGGTATGCATGGCTCCCCCCTCCCATCCTTGTATGCATGCTTCCTATTACAAGTAAAAAACATCCTACTCACCCTCCAGCCTATGGAAGAGGAGACGTGTGCATATTCATTATGTTAAAGGGAATGTCACACCAAATATCGTATATGAGCTAAGGCTACCAGCATCAGGGGCTTATCTACAGCATTCTGTAATGCTGTAGATAAGCCCCCAATGTAACCTGAAAGGTTAAAAAAAACAGGTTAGATTATACTCACCCAGGGGCGGTCCCGCTGCGGTCCGGTCCGATGGGCGTCGCGGTCCGTGTCCGGCGCCTCCTAGCTTCATACGATGACGTCCTCTTCTTGTCTTCCTGCCGCGGCTCCAACGCAGACGTACTTTGTCTGCCCTGTTGAGGACAGAGCAAAGTACTGCAATGCGCAGGTGCCGGGAAAGCTCAGAGAGGCCCAGCACCTGCGCACTGCAGTACTTTGCTCTGCCCTCAACAGGACAGACAAAGTACGCCTGCGCAAGAGCCGTGGCAAGAAGACAAGAAGTTGACGACATCATATGAAGATGGGAGGCGCCAGACCCGGACCACAATGCCCATCGGACCGGACCGAAGCGGGACCGCCCCTGGGTGAGTATAATATAACCTGTTTTTCTTATCTTTCAGGATACATCGGGGGCTTATCTACAGCATTGCAGAATGCTGTAGATAATCCCCTGATGCCGGTGGCCTTAGCTCATATACGATTTTTGGGGTGACAGGTTCCCTTTAATGAGTGGTGCCATGTGATCGCTCAGCACAGGAAGAGCAACTGGAAGCCAGCACCAACAAGATGCTGCGAGTGCACGCTGGAGGGTGAGTAGGATGTCTTCTGGAAGCCTTCGGCTGCGGCTGCAGCTGTCACTGTGTGCGCTATAATAGAAATTAATATTCATTTCTCTTTAGCGGCAGCACAGGCTTTAGCCTCAGCCACCGGCTCCTGCCTCTGTGACCCACTGCTACGCCGCTCTCCCTCCCCCGCCGGCTTTCTGGGACAATGACTCGTGTAAGCCGAGGGGGGTGTTTTCAGCACAAAAAAATGTGCTGAAAAACTCAGCTTATACACGAGTATATATGGTAATTTATACAATGTGATTTTCTGGATTTTATTTTTGATATTCTATCATTCAATGTTAAAATTAACCTACCTTTAAAATTATAGACTGTTCATGTCTTTGTCAGTGGGCAAACTTACAAAATCAGCAAGGGATCAAATAATTATTTCCTTCATTGTATCCTGTAGCCAGTAGCCTGGTACATGAGGATTGAGGATACTTTATTTACAGAGCTTGTGAGTATAAAGAAGGTGTGGTGATACAGAGCATGTTATATGTCTGTGTGTCCTTTTACAGGGTTTTCCCTCCATTCAGGGTCAGTCACAGAGGGAATGGATACAGTCTGGAACAAGCAGCCTGGTACACGTGGATACTTTATTTTCAGAGCTTGTGAGTATAAAGAATGTATGGTGATACAGAGCACGTTATCTGTTTGTGCGTCCTTTTACAGGGTTTTCCCTCCATTCAGGGTCAGTTGCAGAGGGAAAGGGAAGCCACGCTAGCTGATCTGTGGGAACATAAGAGGCTTTAAGTGACTGCCCAGATAAGAAACTCCAGCAGACCGTGAAGAACTATTGCCATGGAGCAGAAGAAGGATATGTGAAGTAACACCAGCAAAAGGAAGTGTGTCGGCAAGCTATTTATCGCGAGTAACTAAAACAGGGAAATGTGGTTTTCAGTAGTGGTGGAAGAAGGATCACTTGCGTACAACCGCCTCTGAGTGTAGCAAGAAGTAAGGAGAGCAGAAATAAGTGTTCCACAAGCCACTGATTGTGAGTAACCAAGATGGGGAAACATGGTTGCCACTAGTGATTGGGGTGAGACCAATTGCGTTCTGCAAACGTTGACGTGGAGGGGTGTCGTGTCTATAAGGTATGAGAAGTAGACATCTAAGGCCCATGTAAAAGATGTGAGAAGTCCAGTTAGGTCCTCGTCCACGAAGAAGCAGATACATAGCGGGGCAGCCTCTGGTGGGAAGAGCATTTCCTCTGCTAGAGGCTGTCAGCAGAGATAAGTCTGATTGTGCTGTGTTGCCTGGTTTGGCATGAGCCTAGTGAAGCATTCTGCTGTGTTGCCTGGTTAGGCATGAGCCCGGTGGATTGTAATGCTGTGTTGCCTAGTTAGGCCTGAGCCCGCTCAGGCATTGTGCTGTATTGCCTGGTTAGGCCTGAGCCCAGTGGAGCATTGTACTGTGTTGCCTGTTTAGATCTGAGCCTGGTGGGGCATTGTGTTGTGTTGCCTGGTTAGGTCTGAGCCCAGTGGAGCATTGTGCTATGTTGCCTGGTTAGGCCTTATCCTGGTAGAGTGTTGTACTGTGTCACCTGGTTAGGCCTGAGCCCCGTGGAGCATTGTGCTGTGCTGCTTGATTAGGCCTGCGCCTGGTGAAGAGTTGTGCTGTGTCGCCTGGTCATGCTTGAGCCCGGTGGAATGTTATGCTGTGTTGCCTGGTGAAGAGTTGTGCTGTGTCGCCTGTATAGGCCTGAGCCTGGTGGAACATTGTGCTGTGTTGCCTGGTTAGTCCTGAGTCTGGTGGAACGTTGTGCTGTCGCCTGGTTAGGCCTGAACCTGGTGGAGTGTTATGCTGTGTTGCTTGGTTAGGCCTGAGCCTGGTGGAATGTTGTGCTGTCTCATCTGGTTAGGCCTGAGCCTAGTGGAATGTTGTGCTGAGTTGCCTGGTTAGGCCTGAGCTCGATTGAACGTTGTGCTGTGTTGCCTGGTTAGGCCTAAACCTGGTGGAATGTTCTGCTGTGTTGCCTGGTTAGGCCTGAGCCCGGTGTAACGTTATGCTGTGTTGCCTGGTTAGGCCTAAGCCCGGTGGAGCGTTATGCTGTGTCACATGGTTAGGCCTGAGCCTGGTGGAGCATTATGCTGTGTCACCTAGATAGGTCTGAGTCCAATGGAGCATTGTGCTGTGTCACCTGGTTAGGCCTGAGCCCAGTGGACTGTTATGCTGTATTGCGTGGTTATGCCTGAGCCCGGTAGATACTGTGTCGCCTGGTTAGGCCTGAACCTGGTGGAACGTTGTACTGTGTTGCCTGGTTAGTCCTGAGTCTGGTGGAATGTTGTGCTGTGTCACCTGGTTAGGCCTGAACCTGGTGGAATGTTATGCTGTGTTGCTTGGCTAGGCCTGAGCTCTATGGAACGTTGTGCTGTGTTGCCTGGTTAGGCCTGAACCTGGTGGAATGTTCTGCTGTGTCGCCTGGTTAGGCCTGAGCCCGGTAGATGCTGTGTCACCTGGTTAAGCCTGAGCCCAGTGGAGCATTATGTTGTGTTGCTTTGTTAGGCCTGAGCCCGCTTGAGCATTATGCTGTGTCACCTGGCTAGGCCTGAACCTGATGGAATGTTCTGCTGTGTCGCCTAGTTAGGCCTGAGCCCGATAGAGCATTATGCTGTGTTGCCTGGTTAGGTCTGAGAGAATCAGGACAGTATGGAGGGTGAGTATTGTGAGCGCAGACCGAGAACGGTTGTTACAAAGTCCGTACTTCCTGGCTGTATGCTTAGGGCAGTGGCCCGACATTTCCTGTTTCTTATACAGACTGTGTGCACCTTCCTAAGGTGTCCCCTGCCAATTGCCAAGAGGTATCAGGTACTTAAGGCATTCCCACCCCTAGGGGGATGCCTGAGCAACTTACTTCCTCAGTTAGTGTCTTGCTGCTGAGGTGCTAGGTCCTGTCTTGCTTTTTCTCTTGTGTCAGCCACCCAGAGGGGCTTCATACCCTGTCCTGTACCTGTGTCCTGTGTCTCTTGTTTCAGCCAGCCAGGGGGGGCTTCGAACCCTGGCCTGTACCTGTGTCCTGTGTCTCTTGTTTCAGCCAGCCTGAGGGGCTTCGTACCCTGGTCTGAGTCCTTGTTTCTGTGCCTTGTCCCGTTCCCGAACCTAGTCCTATACCTGTGTCCATGTGTAGCCTTTCCTATTCCGCTGTGTGTTTCCTTGTGTTCACTCCTTCTCCTCTTTGCTCTGCCTCCTGCGGCTCTGCTCTTTGCTCCGCCTCCTGCGGTTCTGCTCTTTTCTCCACCTCCTGCAGTTCTGCTCTTTGCTCTGCCTCCTGCGGCTCTGCTCTTTGCTCCGCCTCCTGCAGTTCTGCTCTTTGCTCTGCCTCCTGCGGTTCTGCTCTTTGATCTGCCTCCTTCGGCACTGGTCTTTGCTCCGCCTCCTTTGGCTCTGGTCTTTGCTCCACCTCCTGCGGTTCTGGTCTTTGCTCCGACTCTTGCGGTTCTAGTCTTTGCTCTGCCTCCTGCGGTTCTGGTCTTTGCTCCGCCTCCTGCGGTTCTAGTCTTTGCTCTGCCTCCTGCGGTTCTGCTCTACTCCAATCTCGCCTCCTGCAGCTCTATCCTGCTCTCTGTTATGGAACTGCCACACAGAGCTAGGATAGAAGAGGGAAAACTGACCCTGCACTGAGACTAGGCTGATACCCTACGATGGACTGGGCGACCCATTCCTTGCGATTAGACCCACCGATGTTGCTAGGTTAATTTCAGAGAAGATCTATAGATAGGGGGAAGGAGGTCCCTGAAAGATCTAAGGACTGGGTATAAAAACGGGTCTCCTCCAAATAGAAAACACAGAGACGGCTGCAGAAACCAACTGAAAACAGAAACTAAAGATAGCAGAACTCGAGATCCCAGAACTGCACAATAGCAAACACAAAAAGCTATCAAAGCACATAGCCGGAACTCTGGTGGATTAACACTGTTGTCCAGCAGGGAATGGGAGGCAGGTGCTGGGTAATAAAGGGTGATACAATCACCTCACCTAAGACAACCCAGCACCAGGGGAAAAAGACCAGCAGACAGAAACCACAACAAGATGGCGGATGGTCAAAAACAAAACAGATTATAACACTCTCTGCATCATGCGGCTTTGCTCTGCTCACGCCCCGCGCCCTGTGTGTCCTTGTTCCTCTAGTCTGTACTGTTTCCTACCTACTCCCTTATCCTACTCATTCCAGCCTGTGTTCCCATGTCTCCTGAAGCAGTTCCTGTCCCTCCAGTCTGAACTGGTTCCTATCTGCTCCCTACTCATACCTGCCTATGTTCCTGTCCTACTCGAACCAGTTCCAGTCCCGCTAGCCTTGCCCACCTGCCTGAATAGAGTGCCAGCCGTGCCCGCCTGCCTGTCTAGAGTGCCTGCCTGCCAGAGTGCCAGCTGTGCCCGCTTGCCTGCCAGAGTGCCAGCTGTGCCCACCTGCCTGCCAGAGTGCCAGCCGCGCCCGCCTGCCTGCCAGAGTGCCAGCCGTGCCCGCCAGAGTACAAGTCGTGCCTATCCGTACTTGATTGCACCTGTCACTTATGTTTAGTCCCTCAGTGGGATCAGCTGCCACAGCCAGACACCGCCCTGGAGTGGTACCTGGCAGCTACCTCCTGCACAAGCCTGACCTCACCAATAGAGGCTCCAGTGAACACCAAGGTAGCTGCTTAGTCATGCCCCTCCCAGGGTAGTCTGGTTTGTGGCACAGTGGGGCCACAATCCCCTCGCTCGCACCACCCAGTCAGGGCATTAGCGTAACAATACTATATGGGGGCTGCATTATACTGTATCAAGGACTGTGGGGAATACATTATACTATATGAAGAACTATGGGGTACATTATACTATGGCAAGTGAATTGTACTACATTGATGACTATGGCGGTGCATTATACGATATGGAGCACTATGAGGAGTGTATTATACTATATGGAGGACTGAGGAGTGTATTTTAATATATGGAGGACAGAGCAGTGTATTATACTATATGGAGGACTATGGGTAGTGTATAATACTATATGGAGGACTTAGGAGTGTATTTTAACCCCTTCACCCCCAAGGGTGGTTTGCACGTTAATGACCTGGCCAATTTTTACAATTCTGACCACTGTCCCTTTATGAGGCTATAACTCTGGAACGCTTTGACGGATCTTGGCGATTCTGACATTGTTTTCTCGTGACATATTGTACTTCATGTTAGTGGTAACATTTATTCGATATAACTTGCGTTTATTTGTGAAAAAAATGGAAATTTGGCGAAAATTTTGAAAATTTTGCAATTTTCCAACTTTGAATTTTTATGCCCTTAAATCACAGACATATGTCACGCAAAATACTTAATAAGTAACATTTCCCACATGTCTACTTTACATCAGTACAATTTTGGAACCAAAATTTTTTTTTGTGACGGAGTTATAAGGGTTAAAAGTTGACCAGCAATTTCTCATTTTTACAACACCATTTTTTTTTAGGGACCACATCTCATTTGAAGTCATTTTGAGGGGTCTATATGATAGAAAATACTCAAGTGTGACACCATTCTAAAAACTGCACCCCTCAAGGTGCTCAAAACCACATTCAAGAAGTTTATTAACCCTTCAGGTGTTTCACAGGAATTTTTGGAATGTTTAAATAAAAATGAACATTTAACTTTTTTTCACAAAAAATTTATTTCAGCTCCAATTTGTTTTATTTTACCAAGGGTAACAGGAGAAAATGGACCCCCAAAGTTGTTGTACAATTTGTCCTGAGTACGCTGATACCCCATATGTGGGGGTTAACCACTGTTTGGGCGTATGGCAGAGCTCGGAAGGAAAGGAGCGCCATTTGACTTTTCAATGCAAAATTGACTGGAATTGAGATGGGACGCCATGTTGCGTTTGGAGAGCCCCTGATGTGCCTAAACACTGAAACCCCCTACAAGTGACACCATTTTGGAAAGTAGACCCCCTAAGGAACTTATCTTGATGTGTGGTGAGCACTTTGACCCACCAAGTGCTTCACAGAAGTTTATAATGCAGAGCCGTAAAAATAAAAAATCATATTTTTTCACAAAAATGATCTTTTCGCCCCCAATTTTTTATTTTCCCAAGGGTAAGGGTATGTGCACACGTTGCGGATTTCTTGCAGAAATTTCCTGAAGAAAACCGGAAATTTTCTGCAAGAAATCCGCATTTTTTTTTTTGCGGTTTTTTTCCGTTTTTTTCGCGTTTTTTTAGCATTCTGCAAGCGTAATTAGCTTGCAGAATGCTAAAGTTTTCCAAGCGATCTGTAGCATCGCTTGGAAAACTGACTGACAAGTTGGTCACACTTGTCAAACATACTGTTTGACAAGTGTGACCAACTTTTTACTATAGATGCAGCTTATGCAGCATCTATAGTAAAAGAGAGAATGTTTAAAAATAATAACAAAAATAAAAAAATGCTTATACTCACCCAGACATCTCATCAGCGGCGTCCGTTCGTCTTCCTATAGCTGGTGTGTGCGCGCAGGACCTTCCGTGACGTCACGGTCACGTGAGCGGTCACATGACCGCTCACGACCAATCACAGGACAGTGACGTCATCGGCGAGGTCCTTCGCCGCACATCAGCTACAGGAACCGAACGGCAGCGTGCAGTGGAGGCGGGAAGACATCGAGGGTGAGTATAGGACTATTTTTTATTTTAATTCTTATTTTTTGACCACTTATATGGTGCCCAGTGCGTGGAGGAGAGTCTCCTCTCCTCCACCCTGGGTACCAACCGCACATAATCTGCTTACTTCCCGCATCGTGGGCACAGCCCCGTGCGGGAAGTAAGCAGATCAATGGACCCCTAGGTGTGCGGAATCCCCTGCAATTCCGCATTTTAATGAACATGTTGCTTTTTTTTCCGCGATGCGATTTTTTCGCGGAAAAAAAGGCTACATTTGCACAAAAAATGCGGAATACACTTAAAATAATAGGAGGCATATGTAAGCGTTTTTTTCGCGTTTTTATCACGTTTTTATAGCGAAAAAACGCGAAAAAAACGCGAAAAATACTAAACGTGTGCACATGGCCTAAGAGAAGAAATTGGACCCCAAAAAATGTTGTGCAATTTGTCCTGAGTACGATGATACCCCATATGTGGGTGTAAACCATTGTTTGGGCGCATGGCAGAGCTTGGAAGGGAAGGAGCGCCATTTGACTTTTCAATGCAAAATTGACTGGAATTGAGATGGGACGCCATGTTGCGTTTGGAGAGCCCCTGATGTGCCTAAACATTGAAACTCCCTACAAGTGACACCATTTTGGAAAGTAGACCCCCTAAGGAACTTATCTAGATGTGTGGTGAGCACTTTGACCCACCAAGTGCTTCACAGAAGTTTATAATGCAGAGCCGTAAAAATATAAAATCATATTTTTTCACAAAAATGATCTTTTTGCCCCCAATTTTTTATTTTCCCAAGGGTAAGAGAAGAAATTGGACCCCAAAAAATGTTGTGCCATTTGTCCTGAGTACGCTGATACCCCATATGTGGGTGTAAACCATTGTTTGGGCGCATGGCAGAGCTTGGAAGGGAAGGAGCGCCATTTGACTTTTCAATGCAAAATTGACTGGAATTGAGATGGGACGCCATGTTGCGTTTGGAGAGCCCCTGATGTGCCTAAACATTGAAACTCCCTACAAGTGACACCATTTTGGAAAGTAGACCCCCTAAGGAACTTATCTAGATGTGTTTTGAGAGCTTTGAACCCCCAAGTGTTTCACTACAGATTATAACGCAGAGCCGTGAAAATAATTTTTATTTTTTTTCTCAAAAATGATTTTTTAGCTCCCAGCTTTGTATTTTTACAAGGGTAACAGAATAAATTGGACCCCAAAATTTGTTTTCCAATTTGTCCTGAGTACGCTAATACCCCATATGTGGGGGGGAACCACTGTTTGGGCGCATGACAGAGCTCGGAAGGGAAGGAGCGCCATTTGGAATGCAGACTTAAATGGATTGGTCAGCAGCCGTCACGTTGCATTTGCAGAGCCCCTGATGTACCCAAACAGTACAAACCCCCCACAAGTGACCCCATATTGGAAACTAGACCTCCCAAGGAACTTATCTAGATGTGTTTTGAGAACTTTGAACCCCCAAGTGTTTCACTAAAGTTTATAGCGCAAAGCCGTGAAAATAAAAATTCTTTTTTTTTTTCACAAAAATGATTTTTTAGCCCCCAGTTTTGTATTTTCACAAGGGTAACAGGATAAATTAGACCCCAAAAGTTGTTGTCCAATTTGTCCTGAGTACGCTGATACCCCATATGTGGGGGGGAACCACTGTTTGGGTGCATGACAGAGCTCGGAAGGGAAGGAGCGCCATTTGGAATGCAGCCTTAAATGGATTGGTCTGCAGGCGTCACGTTGCATTTGCAGAGCCCCTGATGTACCCAAACAGTACAAACCCCCCACAAGTGACCCCATATTGGAAACTAGACCTCCCAAGGAACTTATCTAGATGTGTTGTGAGAACTTTGAACCCCCAAGTGTTTCACTACAGTTTATAACGCAGAGCCGTGAAAATAAAACATCTTTTTTTTCCCACAAAAATGATTTTTAGCCCCCCAAATTTTTATTTTCCTAAGGATAACAAGAGAACTTGGACCCCAGAAGTTGTTGTTCAATTTGTCCCGAGTACGCTGATAACACATATGTTGGGGTAAACCCCTTTTCGGGCGCACGGGAGAGCTCGGAAGGGAAGGAGCACTGTTTTACTTTTTCAACGCAGAATTGGCTGGAATTGAGATTGGACGCCATGTCGCGCTTGGAGAGCCCCTGATGTGCCTGGACAGTGGAAACTCCCCAATTCTACCTGAAACCCTAACCCAAACACACCCCTAACCCTAATCCCAACGGTAACCCTAACCACACCCCTAACCCTGACACACCCATAATTCTAATCCCAACCCTAATCCAAACGTAAATGTAATCCAAACCCTAACCCTAACTTTAGCCCCAACCCTAACTTTAGCCCCAACCCTAACTTTACCTCCAACCCTAGCCCTAACCCTAACCCTAACCCTAAACGTGACTGAAATACATGGCACTGAAATACGTGGCACTGAAATACGTGGCACTGAAATACGTGGCACTTAAATACGTGGCACTTAAATACGTGGCACTGAAATACGTGGCACTGAAATATGTGATACGTGGCACTTAAATACGTGGCACTGAAACACGTGGCACTGAAATACGTGATACGTGGCACTGAAATACGTGGCACTGAAATACGTGGCACTGAAATACGTGGCACTGAAATATGTGGCACTGAAATACGTGCAACTGAAATACGTGCAACTGAAATACGTGGTACTAAAATATGTGGCACTGAAATACATGATACGTGGCACTGAAATACGTGATACGTGGCACTGAAATACGTGGCACTGAAACACGTGGCACTGAAATACGTGATACGTGGCACTGAAATACATGGCACTGAAATACGTGGCACTGAAATACGTGGCACTGAAATACGTGGCACTGAAATACGTGGCACTATGACTGTCAGAAAATGTTCATTAAACGGTTAGGGGTGAGGTTAGGGGTAGAGTTAGGGTTAGGGTTTGGATCCCTTTATCACCTTGATGGTGGTGGGTGGCTTTTCAGTGTGTTTTCTGTTTTTTTTCGATAAAAATGCATGCGTTTTTAACGCAAACAAACGCATGTGCTTAAAAACGCAAGAAAATACTGCAGGTTGTATTTCTGAAAATGAACGCATGCAGAAAAAAACCGCATGCATTTGAAAACGCGACCAAACGCGTACAAAAAAACCGCATGCGTTTTCAATGTTAAATATAGGGAAAAAACGCATGCGTTTTTTTGTGCAAAAAACGCTGCAGACAAAAACGCAAGTGTGAAACCAGCGACGCTTTTTATAGCAAAAAAGTTTTTGCGTCTCCACATTTTGAGACCTATAATTTTTCCACATTTTGCTCCACAGAGTCATGTGAGGTCTTGTTTTTTGCGGGACGAGTTGACGTTTTTATTGGTAACATTTTCGGACACGTGACCGTTTTTGATCGCTTTTTATTCCGATTTTTGTGAGGCAGAATGACCAAAAACCTGCTATTCATGAATTTCTTTTGGGAGAGGCGTTTATACCGTTCCGCGTTTGGTAAAATTGATAAAGCAGTTTTATTCGTCGGGTCAGTACGATTACAGCGATATCTCATTTATATCATTTTTTTATGTTTTGGCGCTTTTATACGATAAAAACTATTTTATAGAAAAAATAATTATTTTGGTATCGCTTTATTCTCAGGACTATAACTTTTTTATTTTTTTGCTGATGATGCTGTATGGCGGCTTGTTTTTTGCGGGACAAGATGACGTTTTCAGCGGTACCATGGATATTTATATCAGTCTTTTTGATCGCGTGTTATTCCACTTTTTGTTCGGCGGTATGGTAATAAAGCGTTGTTTTTTGCCTCGGGTTTTTTTTTTTTTCTTACGGTGTTTACTGAAGGAGTTAACTAGTGGGGCAGTTTTATAGGTTGGGTCGTTACGGACGCGGCGATACTAAATATGTGTACTTTTATTGTTTTGTTTTTTTTTATTTAGATAAAGAAATGTATTTATGGGAATAATATATATTTTTTTTTATTATTTATTTAGGAATTTTTTTTTTTTTTTTTTTTTTACACATGTGGAAACATTTTTTTTTTACTTTTTTACTTTGTCCCAGGGGGGGACATCACAGATCATTGATCTGGCAGTGTGCACAGCACTCTGCCAGATCGACGATCTGCTGTGCAGGGCTGCAGGCTTACCAAGTGTCTGCTCTGAGCAGACACTCGGTAAGCCACCTCCTTCCCTGCAGGACCCGGATGCCGCGGCCATCTTGGATCCGGGACCTGCAGCCAGGAAGGAGGTAGGAGACCCTCGCAGCAACGCGATCACATCGCGTTGCTCCGGGGGTCTCAGGGAAGCCCGCAGGGAGCCCCCTCCCTGCGCAATGCTTCCCTATACCGCCGGTACACTGCGATCATGTTTGATCGTGGTGTGCCGGGGGTTAATGTGCCGGGGGCGGTCCATGACCGCTCCTGGCACATAGTGCCGGATGTCAGCTGCGATATGCAGCTGACACCCGGCCGCGATCGGCCGCGCTCCCCCCGTGAGCGCGGCCGATCGCGTATGACGTACTATCCCGTCGGTGGTCATACGGGCCCACCCCACCTCGACGGGATAGTACGTCTGATGTCAGGAAGGGGTTAATATATGGAGGACTATGAGGAGTGTATTATACTATATGGAGGACTATGGGTAGTGTATAATACTATATGGAGGACTGAGAAGTATATTTTAATATATAGAGGATTATAGGGAGTGTATTATACTATACTGAGGACTATGGGAATGTATTATACTATATGGAGGACTATTGGGTACATTATATTATATGAGGACTATGTGGTTTGCATTTTACAATATGGAGGACTGTGGTGCACATTATACTATGTGAAGGACTATGCGGTGTATTATACTAAACAAGCAAAATGCTGCATATTCATCAAGTGATTGTTTATGCGGGAACAAAAATCATTGTTCTCAGCAGCACATCACCAGTGTAGATGTGCTGTTCTACTTGTTGTACCCCTTCGTGAGGGGCCAGGACTTTGTGTTATTTGAGGACTTATAGGAAATGGATGTAGTGTTCGGTTGCCCAGAGAAGATCCAGAACACTCATAAGGGAACTCCACCACAGCAAGTGGCTGAAGGAGTTCCTGTTCATACTTTGATGTGTAACAGGGTGGAGCTAGCGTCTCCTAAAGTCGACAGTCATAAGTTAGTGGTGACTCAACAGACTGATAGCTCTAACCAAGTTACGGACCTGACGTTAGTAAATGTAAATGTCGACAATACTGCGGCTGTTGCTAACGTGGAATTATCTCCAGGCCAGGGGGTCGACACCTGGTTGCGTGGGGACTTGTTGTTCCAAGGTAGCAGGGTGAGTGACGATGACCCCAGTCTGGACTGTGACTCTAGCAAAGTTGAAATAGGGTGCAGTAATGAAAAGTCAATTAAAGGGCAAGTCCTCTTCCAGTCGCCGTAAACGCATAGGCGCAGAGAGGCAGAAAAGGCTGCATCCTCTGTAACTTTGAGTCAGGAAGTTAGGTTGCCAGAGACAACCGCTGCTTCTAGGGAAAACAGTGCGAAAACATAATAATGAACTGACACATTGTAATGACAGGAGTCCACAAGGTGAAGTCGCTGAGAAGGAGCTGACAAAGAAACTGATGGTGGTGTCCTCAACGATTTCTGAGCTAAAGGTGGACGGTCTGTCGGTCAGGAGTGCCATAGGACAAGAGTTCCTAGCGAGTGTGGATGGAGGGGACATGCTAAAAAGATACAGAGAAAAGTCCCATGATGCACCTGGCTCTGAGGAGTCGGTTGGCGACATCAGTGCTGAATTTCCTGAAGGTAAAGAGGACCGCGGTGAGGGGTATGACGCCGTAACTGAAAAATGTAAAAAAAAAATACATAAATAAGAATGGTGAGGTTTCCGTGAACCCAGTAGGGGTTAAAGAAAACACTGCACAGGGTGATGGTGAAGCTGCCGAGATGCAAGAGTAAGCGAAAGCCCTACAGAAAGTCTCATCAGAAGCTGAAAGCTTAACTGAACCTGCTGCTAAAGACAAGAAGGTGATGGCTAACCCTGTCTTTAATTGCACAGTAGAGGTTCCCAAAGACTTGAGAGAAGTCTGTGCCAAGGAGGTGGTGCATGAAGATTTTAAGAAGGCCATATGAGCCTGTAAAGTGTACTTGGCCCCTAAGGCTGATCAGTTGATTGTCGTGTTTGCAAGTAAAGCCATGGTGAAGCAAGTTGCCATGCTGGGGGGCATACACTTGCGATGTGTTCGCATGAAACGAAGAATCCTCTGGGAGAATGGAGAAGCCCTCAAGCGTTTAAAGCATGCGAAGCGGCTGGCTGCGGCATTTCACAAAGTGGTGCAAATTACGAAGGACTTTAGAGGATTGACAGTATGCGCCCTCAGAATTAACCTGCAGCAGGCCAGGAAAATTCTGGGTATCGTATCCATTAAGTTCGAAGAAGACAGGGGACTGTCGTTAAGAGAGCTTGAAGTTTGCTGGAGTTCGTCGAGGATTTCATCCAGGTACCTCGAGATCTTGTCCAGGTGATGGTTGAGAGATGTTGGAGGATGACTCATGAGATTGTGGATAAATCCGGAGTCGCAAGGATGAGAATAACAGGGGAGGCTGTCAAGCTACCTTGTGAAGATGGTATGATTCCAGTTGCTGCAGCAGGAACGAAGGAAAGTATAGATAATACACAGATGCTCCTTCAATACTACATAGCATACCTGAGAGAAATTGAGCAGTTAAGGCTTGAAAAATGTAAAATTGCAGCACAGGTGCGACAAATGGGTGTGAGTCCGCGACTTTCAAACCAAACATCAGTGGGAAGGAATGCCTCAACTGTTTATGGAAATAGGTCCAGGAATGAAAGGAACTGATGTCATAGAGTTCTCCATTATAAGTCTAGTAGCAATCAAAGCTCCGGAGCTGAGTTCGGAAGAAAAGATGTCTCAGGTGACGAGTCTCCACTTGGTGAAGGAGCTAAAGAAAGTGGCCAACAGGGAGACTGCAAAAAACGTTTTGATGTGAGAGGACGCAGTGGTTCTAAATGTGTAAAAGCCTCTGTCTGCACAAGGCTGAAGCACTCAGACAGTAACCCCAATAACTCATGACGCGCCCACAGGGCCGTGGGGTACTCGGTACCGGGTCCTGCGGTTCACAGGGGGATGTCACGGTGGCGACTCGGTCCGTGGTCCTGGGCATCAACCTTAAAGGGAAAGGTCTTTAAAGGGAATAAAGTTTATGTTCGTGACGCCACCTCTGGTGTTCGGTTAGTGGGGACCGACTCTGCTTTAAGGGGTCCACTGGGGTGATGTTATGGCAGCTAGATGGTATAACTTCCCACAGGTGAAGTGTTTCCCCAGGGCTCTTGTGGTGTAGATGGAAGATGGTGAGGAGTGCAGAAAAGAATGAGGACACAAGACCAGTCTCTTTACCTTGGTTTACTGAAGGCTTTAGCATCCACAGTCAAGAGCACCAGATCACAGGGCAGGCAGGGTCCGGCTGGTTTGAAGGCAAGTTAGGAGTCCCCTTACCCAGGTGGAAATCAAAAGCCTTCCTCTAGCGCCGTGGTGTTGTAGTCCCTTACTGCTTAAAGCTTCACATAAGGTCCTCACATATGTTATCTCTCTCTCTGTCCCCTGTATAGGATAGGACATAACCCGTATGACTGGTGGATTGAGGCTGTTTATAGGGACTCTAGCACGCCCCGGCCTCTGAGGGGTGCCACCGTGCCTCCTGGGTGTTAGGTCAGACAGGTAACGTGGAGTTCAGCTGTCCTGCCGGTGTCTGATGTAAGTCATAGAGGGCCTTACAACTTCAGTGTCCCTGCTACCGGTCTCTGCGCCTCAGAAGGAGGCAGTCTGCTCGGGGCTGGTCTCCCCCTGATGTCCTCTCCTGTGCTTTGCTGTCCTGCACGTTCGCTGCAATCAATTCGGCCTTCTAAATGTCTCTTTCCAGGAACTGCTGCACTGCAGCTGCACAGCTCCGTAAAACCTTCCTCTGCCTCAGACTGATCCAGTCTGTTTCCTGGCAAGACTGTTCTAACTCTCCCTACAGACTACCAGTTATATATATGTGGGGAGTCACCTAGCAAGTAGGATCAAAAGGTTCCCCTGGTGGCCTGGAGTGTGAATGTGTTGCATCATACCTCCCAACCGTCCCGATTTCAGCGGGACAGTCCCGCTTTGGCACCGGGGTCCCGCTGTCCCGCTTCGGGCATTTAAAATCCCGAATTTGCGGCCGCCAGTGAAGCCCCGCCCACTTCCGGGACGTAGAGAGAGCCCGATTACTGTACCCGCAGCTGTTCGTTCCGTTCCCTGCCTGGGACTGTCTGCGTTGTAGCCACGCCCCCTTGAGTTGCCTCACCGCCCGCCTCCGGCTTCCTCCTCAACGTGGGCGGACTCTGAGGACACTAGAGCGGCAGCGCCAGCACCCGGACTGGTTTCTCGTGACCGCGGGAGCAGCGAGCGGGGATCTGCAGACTGACTGTAAGTGAATGTGTCTCTCCCCCTCTCCATGCAGCGCTGCCCGTTACAGCAGAGACTCTGATCTGACAGCATTAGGAGGACTGACACAAACTTTGTCTCCCCATGCAGCGCACCCCGCTCCCACTCTCCCCCTGGTACCCATCCATCGGATTCTCCACCAACCTGGTGCAGCACCCCTCTCCCCATGGTTATCGTTAAAGGGGTATTGTCACCCAAAATGCTAAATACGGCAGCAGCATGCCGACCCCTCACCCCGTTACTCACCTCTGACTCCACCGCCTCAGGAATCTTCGGTCGCACTTCACGTATGCGCACTCCGGGGGTCAGGAGGACCTGGTGCCGGGCAGATGTGCTCCGTGGGTGTTACTATGTTTTTAGCCCTGTCGAACCCATAACACAAATTACATGAACACAAAATGGTGCTCGGTGTATATCAGGGAGATATATACAAAAGGGACTTGGCCCCTATAATAATTATACCAGTAAGGCCGGCGTCACACTCGGCGTAAGACAATACGCCACGTATTATATGGCCGTACTACGGGCGTAATACGGAGAAATGTCCCCAAAATATTGATCCGTAGTCAGGGTGTGTCAGCGTATTTTATGCTATGGGGCATTTTATACGTGCCCCATCACGTGGGGCAAGTATACTGTACGCAGCATCATGTGGGGCCATTATACAGTATGGAGCATAATGTGGCCAATGGCCATTGTACAGTATGGAGCGTCGTGTGTGGCCATATTTTTTTGTTCATAATTATTGTTAACGAAACATTGTGATCAGAAGTGCTAAATGGGTGTGGTTGGGGCGTGGCTAGTTGTGAAATGGGTGTGGCCTAAAATTTGCCGCGGCGCGCTACGCGCGCCGCTGACTTTGTCCCTCTTTCCCTTCCCCTAAAGTTGGGAGGTATGGTTGCATGTTTGTGGTACCTGGTTGCAGTTATCCCTTCTTTCCTTCAAGCGTAACATCACTCTCCCAATGAAGAAAGCAATGCTACTGTGATGACCAGGACCCTGGGGCGCCACACTCACGTGTAGTGATGAGCGAATATACTCGTTACTCAAAATTTCTCGAGCATGCTTGGGGGTCCTCCGAGTATTTTTTAGTGCTCGGAGTTTTAGTTTTTAGCACGCCAGCTGAATGATTTACATCTGTTAGCCCACATGTACTTATGCTGGCTAACAGATGTAAATCATTCAGCTGCGGTGCTAAAAACTCAAACTCCAAGCACTAAAAAATACTCGGAGGACCCCCGAGCATGCTCGAGAAATCTCGAGTAATGAGTATATTCGCTCATTACTACTCACGTGACAACACAGAGTCAGCCCAGACTGTAGTTGGTGAAGTGACAAGGTCAGGTGGTGACTCAAGGGTTGAGGTACTCCATTAACAGAGAGGGGTCTCTGGTCGGGTAATGATTGGTGAAAAACTCCACGGCTTTTGTCAGGTGAGGGGCATATGTGACAGGGTCCCTAATAATGTATCACAGGAGGAGATATGCATCACAGAAAGGTCTGTTTTTTGTGATATGGGCTTGGAAGTTTTGTTCCAGCATTTCATGTTCGGAGGGGTTAATCCTCCATTTTATGGGCTAAGCTCAGTGGGCACTGCAGTGTGGGAGGGAACCGCCCACCATGTCTCCTCACTGGGTGTTGCCTGTATGTACAGTAGTCAGATGTGTTTGGCACATGGGAGAAGTGTTTCGGGAATCTGTTAGGGTGGACAGATTTCCATGTGTCCAGGCTGGACACTAGAGAGTGGTCTGTGTGCAGAGAGGGAGAAGCCCTCCTGTGTGTGGCTCAAGACCGAGCCTGCGTGCTGGACATTGCCCGGCCTGTGTGCCCACGGGCCTGAGGGAGCAGAACCAGGCTAAGGACATGTTGGTTTTGTTTGGCCTGCTCTGAAGGACGTTTACCTTTTTGTTTTGCTTATGGGGTTAAGAAGTAAATAAACCCGCAAAATAAACCCACAGGGACTTTGTCCAGCAACACGCCTCCTGTTTTAATCCTGCTTCACCTGAGTGAGTACAGACCCCTTACAACTTGCTAAGTCTGGCTTTGTGTATTCATACACACAACAACTCCCCACTTCCCTGGGTGGGTGAGGGGGACAGATAAGTGCTGATTTATGTCCTCAGTAAGGCACGTGGCCCCGGTGTCTTCACCATCAGAAGTAATCAGGGATAGCTTGGGTGCCCCAAGCCTTAGGGATGAGGAAGGAGTCTCTACCCCCAGGATGTCTTGCTACTGTGCCTTAGCAGTATGGCCATAACAATGAAAATGTCATCCCCTAAAATATCGTATGGGCTTTTACAGACACAATAACAAGAAATATGTTTATTTTTGTTTTTTGTATTTTCAATTTTCAAGAGGGGAAAAAGAGGTGATGTGAATTTTTTTACTTTTTTTTTTAAGTTCCCCTAGGGAATTTAATTGCTCATCTTCTATATTGTAATAGCACGGTATTGCAGAACTTAGTATCAATCACATTCTCCTATGAAGTCTGGTAACTGGGTTTCACACGAGTACCTAAATGGCAGTCATGGGGGCCTTTAGTAGGCTTGTAACTGCCATGTTAACCCATTGGCACCATGGGTGACTGCTGCATTTAAATGCTGCTTTTCTGAGCTGGACAGCAGCATCTAAACGGTTAAACAGCATTGCTGCTTTTAGAGACACTTTTCGGCTGTATAACACAGCCAACATCTGCAATATGTTCTTGAGCCCACTCCATATTTGCGGACCCCTGAGCGGAAGCACTAGTATGTTCATTTGCGCTAAGGGTGTTTAAAGGGAATGTGAGGACCACCTCCGTGCACTTCCCATTCGGTCATAGACAGAAAGAGGGGTTCACTACTAAGAACCTTCTCCTTGAGAGCAGCGGTTCCTGGCGGACTTCAGATGTCCATTTTTCTGAATGGCTGCCATGTAATACTACAGGGAAAAGCCTGTCTGACCGCATCATCTCTTGGTTCCCGTCTGGTAACGTGAAGGCATATCATTGGGGGTTGCCATTACTTTTGGTCAGTGGTTGGGGGTCTGAACTTTGGATGGAAAAATATTGCTGTGTGCAAGTCAATGGGTTTGTTGCTGCCTCTGTTTATCACGCCGTTGCTTGTCCACAGATCTGCCCCATAATGTGGTTCCATTATAAGTAGAACACTAGAAGCTACCATGCAAAAGCAAAAAGAGCCTTGTTATACCTGTTACTTAGAAAAATGGCCACTAGTGCAGTCTATCCCGTGTGTGGAGAAAAGGAATTAAGGAGCCAGCACTCCACCGCCACAAATAATATCCATTTATGGTTAGGATGGGTGAATAGGCAGCGCCCCAGAGTCCTGGTCGTTGCAGTACTATTGCTCCGCCGCTAAGGGGGGCTATGGTACGTCTGATGACACTGAAGGAGTTCATCTGACCAGGTATCACAGACACCAATACATTTCACAGTCTGGCCTCCAGGGGGAGCTAAGGGCACTATGCATTAGGCCACTCCTCACTGTCTGGTAAAACTGGGGGTTGGATAGGAAGTTAGATCAGAAAGCTGACTGGGTTGGAACCAGGCAACACCTTGTGGCAGAGGGTGTTGTGGGGGGAAGATTCAGAGGGGTCCCTGTCAGGGGTGGGATCCTGACAGAGGCCTAGCAACCAGAGAGAACGTTACGGGACCGCGCCTGCACGATATAGCGGCGGTACCCCAAGGAAGGACAAGAAGCGAGGTCTATTGTGCTGAGTGAGAAACGAGATCAACGCAACAAGGAGAATACCAGTAGGAGTCGTGCTGTAAGACGAGGCAACATCCTATTGAGGCGCATAACCGGTGGCCGGAACGCCGAGGAAGTATAGAGCTCCAGGCCAAACTTCAAACCTACGGCAGGACAGTCAGTTATAGGCGGGCTGTCTCACCCGATTGACACAGGAAGACACAGGGGGGGTAACAACAGGAGTGGGGCGACGCTAGAGTCCCGGAAGAGCTCCGAGCCTCCCCCGTCATACGGGTGCGTCCTAACCATAATATCTGGGGGACGTAGAAGAACATCAGAATCGAGTTGTGAGGGAACACGAGAAACAGACACAACAGTTGTGGGGACTATCCCGTAAGCACAGCAGGGGAGGACCACAACACACAAGCGCAGGAAGGTAGGCACAGATTTCCACCTGCAAAGGGAACTCAGGAGGTGCCATTGGACCGGCCGGACTTGCGCAGCCCGTTTAACCGTATTCCGGACTGAGGACTCAGAAGCCTTCAGTAAAGAGGTAAAGAGACTGCAACCTGGTGTCCTCGTTATTTACTGCACCGCACCATAACGACAGCACTATACCACCATCTTTCATTGTGCGCCCCTCAGCAGGGTCACGGACCGGGTCTAGCCACCGTGACAACCCCAGAGCAGAGACTCAGAGACCCGGTACCGGGTACCCCTCGGCCCTGCGGCAGTGGGGGCGCTACATTTTGGCGTCACAAACAGGATCTACTTAAGCCTGAAGAATAAGGTCATGTGTGCCTTGGAACTGTGATTTGTTGTGCTTGGACTGTGACTTATTGCAAAGACAGTGCAGTGCCACTTGCCGCCAAAAACCGCCGCCATTACAGCGCTGAGGAGAGCGCAGGAGAAGAAGAGGGGCATGGAATAGGCGTGGACAAGCTGAAGAGCGCAAAAGACAATGGCCGCCCAGTCTAAATATTTCTGCACCGTGAGGACGTGTCCTTCAGCAGCCGAGATCCGCCTCCTGATTCTCAATGGTGGGCGGAGACAGAGAAAATGAAACCGCCCACGAAGGAGAGAGCGGGAAAAGGACAAAGAAGAAGTCAGCCACGTGGAGGATGCCATGGCGAGCCACCCGGAGCCGGAGCGTGGGGTCGGAGCAGAGGACTCCCCCAGCTACCCGGAGGGGCACCGTAACCAGGCCTCCACCGCTGATGCTGATTTCCTGCAAGCCGGTGTGGAAGAGCTCAGCGACCAACTCCTGCGGATGTCGCTGAGCACTGAGGCCGGGTGGAAGAAGACCTTCGTCGGGAGCCTCACCAGACGTCTGTCGGCAGCCTCGTCTGGCTGGTCTGAAGCAAGAAAGAAGTTCCAGCGCTCCGAAGCCAGAAAGCAAGGCCCTGACGGAAAGCGAGATGCTGCAAACAGAGATGACAACGCCGCAGCGCAAAGCCCTGCAACCAGCGTCCCAGATCCCAGCGGAGACGGAGCAGATCGGCACCGGAGGGACCGCGTCTGAAGCAGGTATGAAGAATGACCCTGCCTCGCCAGCAGAGGACCTACGGATAGGCCCCGTCGCGGTACCCCCTCTCCCTGGGACCTATAGACTCCAGCGCCTTACACCCTGGGATCGAGCCACGGGTATGGAGCACTTCTTAAAGGCCCCGATCTTGCCGATCACTTTGCCGAGCGAGGTCTATGCGGAGCTACGGCCGCCAGAGTGAGAGTAAACCTCGGAACCACAAGTATGTAAATAGTTAACTGTTTGTTTCCCTGCTTGTTGCTGTTTTAAACCCGACTAGGGTTATTCTTAAAGAGATCCCTTTGTTTACCCGGGATCCATATTGCTTTTTGCTTTTGCTTTTATTTTCCTTTTTGCTCCTTGTTCCCCCATGTTATAAAGACTGCCGAATCATGGACGGTGAATGGTTCACAAACTCCTTGTAAATAGTTTGCACCTTCTTAAAGGTGCTCTCTGTTGTGAATTTGCTTTTTGCTCCCTCTAGTGGTTACTAGTTTTTTGACTCTGGTTTTTCTGTCATTCCTTTTATCCGCACCTGGGTCGTTACTAGGAGTGTTGCTATATAAGCTCCCTGGACCTTCAGTTCAATGCCTGGCAACGTAGTTATCAGAGCTAGTCTGCTGTGCTCTTGTCTACTGATCCTGGTTCCAGTTATATCAGCTAAGTCTGCCTTTTGCTTTTTGCTATTTGTTTTGGTTTTGTATTTTTGTCCAGCTTGTTCCAAATCTATATCCTGACCTTTGCTGGAAGCTCTGGGGGGGCTGGTGTTCTCCCCCCGGACCGTTAGACGGTTCGGGGGTTCTTGAATTTCCAGTGTGGATTTTGATAGGGTTTTTGTTGACCATATAAGTTACCTTTCTTTATTCTGCTATCAGTAAGCGGGCCTCTCTGTGCTAAACCTGGTTCATTTCTGTGTTTGTCATTTCCTCTTACCTCACCGTCATTATTTGTGGGGGGCTTCTATCCAGCTTTGGGGTCCCCTTCTCTGGAGGCAAGAAAGGTCTTTGTTTTCCTCTACTAGGGGTAGCTAGATTCTCCGGCTGGTGCGTGTCATCTAGAATCAACGTAGGAATGATCCCCGGCTACTTCTAGTGTTGGCGTTAGGAGTAGATATATGGTCAACCCAGTTACCACTGCCCTATGAGCTGGATTTTTGTATTCTGCAGACTTCTACGTTCCTCTGAGACCCTCGCCATTGGGGTCATAACAGTTTGCCAGGCCTGTATTAAATGTTTAATGCATTGCAGAAGAGGGATTATAAGAAAGAAGATTCTGAGTTTTTTTTTTTTTCTTCTTCCCCTTTACCTCAGAGTGGCTATGCTTGCTGCAGACATGAATGTCCAGACCTTGATTACAAGTGTGGACCAGCTGGCTACTCGTGTGCAGGGCATACAAGACTATGTTATCAGAAATCCTAGGTCAGAACCTAAAATACCGATTCCTGAACTGTTTTCCGGAGACAGGTTTAAGTTTAGGAATTTCGTGAATAATTGTAAATTGTTTTTGTCCCTGAGACCCTGTTCATCTGGAGATTCTGCTCAGCAAGTAAAAATTGTTATTTCGTTCTTACGGGGCGACCCTCAGGATTGGGCTTTTTCGCTGGCGCCAGGAGATCCGGCATTGGCTGATCTTGATGCGTTTTTTCTGGCGCTCGGTTTACTTTATGAGGAACCCAATCTTGAGATTCAGGCAGAAAAGGCCTTGCTGGCTATGTCTCAGGGGCAGGACGAGGCTGAAGTGTATTGCCAAAAATTTCGGAAATGGTCCGTGCTGACACATTGGAACGAGTGTGCACTGGCCGCTAATTTTAGAAATGGCCTTTCTGAAGCCATTAAGAATGTTATGGTGGGTTTTCCCATTCCCACAGGTCTGAATGATACTATGGCACTGGCTATTCAAATTGACCGGCGGTTGCGGGAGCGCAAAACCGCAAATTCCCTCATGGTGTTGTCTGAACAGACACCTAATTCGGTGCAATGTGATAGAAAAACCGCAAATTCCCTCATGGTGTTGTCTGAACAGACACCTGATTTAATGCAATGTGATAGAATCCTGACTAGAAATGAGCGGAAAATTCATAGACGCCGGAATGGCTTGTGCTACTACTGTGGTGATTCTACACATGTTATCTCAGCATGCTCTAAACGTATAGCTAAGGTTGTTAGTCCTGTCACCGTTGGTAATTTGCAACCTAAATTTATTCTGTCTGTAACTTTGATTTGCTCACTGTCATCTTATCCTGTCATGGCGTTTGTAGATTCAGGTGCTGCCCTGAGTCTCATGGATCTCTCATTTGCTAAGCGCTGTGGTTTTACTCTTGAACCATTAGAAAATCCTATTCCTCTTAGGGGTATTGATGCTACACCATTGGCAGCAAACAAACCGCAGTATTGGACACAGGTTACCATGTGCATGACTCCTGAACACCGCGAGGTGATACGTTTCCTGGTTTTACATAAAATGCATGATTTGGTTGTTTTAGGGCTGCCATGGTTACAGACCCATAATCCAGTCCTGGACTGGAAGGCTATGTCAGTCTCAAGTTGGGGCTGTCGTGGTATTCATGGGGATTCCCTGCCTGTGTCTATTGCTTCTTCTACGCCTTCGGAAGTTCCGGAGTATTTGTCTGATTATCAGGATGTCTTCAGTGAGTCTGAGTCCAGTGCACTGCCTCCTCATAGGGACTGTGACTGTGCTATAGATTTGATCCCAGGCAGTAAATTTCCTAAGGGAAGACTGTTTAATCTGTCGGTACCTGAACATACCGCTATGCGTTCATATATCAAGGAGTCTCTGGAGAAAGGACATATTCGTCCGTCTTCTTCCCCTCTTGGTGCGGGATTCTTTTTTGTGGCAAAAAAGGACGGATCTTTGAGACCTTGTATTGATTATCGGCTTTTAAATAAGATCACTGTCAAATTTCAGTATCCTTTACCGCTGTTGTCTGACTTGTTTGCCCGGATTAAGGGTGCCAAGTGGTTCACCAAGATAGACCTTCGTGGTGCGTACAACCTTGTGCGCATTAAGCAGGGTGATGAATGGAAAACCGCATTCAATACGCCCGAAGGTCATTTTGAGTACTTGGTGATGCCTTTTGGGCTCTCCAATGCGCCTTCAGTTTTTCAGTCCTTTATGCATGACATTTTCCGGAAGTATCTGGATAAATTTTTGATTGTTTATCTGGATGATATTTTGGTTTTTTCTGATAATTGGGATTCGCATGTGGAGCAGGTCAGGTTGGTCTTTAAAATTTTGCGTGAAAATTCTTTGTTTGTCAAGGGCTCAAAGTGTCTCTTTGGTGTACAGAAGGTTCCCTTTTTGGGGTTCATTTTTTCCCCTTCTGCTGTGGAGATGGACCCAGTCAAGGTCCGAGCTATTCTTGATTGGACTCAGCCCTCGTCAGTTAAGAGTCTTCAGAAGTTCTTGGGCTTCGCTAACTTCTACCGTCGTTTTATCGCTAATTTTTCTAGCATTGTGAAACCTTTGACGGATATGACCAAGAAGGGCTCCGATGTAGCTAACTGGGCTCCTGCTGCCGTGGAGGCTTTCCAGGAGTTGAAACGCCGGTTTACTTCGGCGCCTGTTTTGTGCCAGCCTGACGTCTCACTTCCCTTTCAGGTTGAGGTGGATGCTTCGGAGATTGGGGCAGGGGCCGTTTTGTCGCAGAGAGGCCCTGGTTGCTCTGTTATGAAACCTTGTGCCTTTTTCTCTAGGAAGTTTTCGCCTGCCGAGCGAAATTATGATGTGGGCAATCGGGAGTTGTTGGCCATGAAATGGGCATTTGAGGAGTGGCGTCATTGGCTCGAGGGTGCTAAGCATCGTGTGGTGGTCTTGACTGATCACAAAAATCTGATGTATCTCGAGTCTGCTAAACGCCTTAATCCGAGACAGGCCCGCTGGTCATTGTTTTTCTCCCGCTTTGATTTTGTTGTCTCGTATTTACCTGGTTCAAAGAATGTGAAGGCCGATGCTCTTTCTAGGAGCTTTGTGCCTGATGCTCCTGGAGTCGCTGATCCTGTTGGTATTCTTAGAGATGGAGTTATCTTGTCAGCTATTTCTCCGGATCTGCGACGTGTGTTGCAGAGATTTCAGGCTGATAGGCCTGAGTCTTGTCCACCTGACAGACTGTTTGTCCCGGATAAGTGGACCAGCAGAGTCATTTCCGAGGTTCATTCCTCGGTGTTGGCAGGTCACCCGGGAATTTTTGGCACCAGAGATCTGGTGGCCAGGTCCTTTTGGTGGCCTTCCTTGTCAAGGGATGTGCGGTCATTTGTGCAGTCCTGTGGGACTTGTGCTCGAGCTAAGCCTTGCTGTTCTCGTGCCAGCGGTTTGCTCTTGCCCTTGCCTGTCCCGAAGAGACCTTGGACACATATCTCCATGGATTTCATTTCTGATCTTCCGCTATCTCAGGGCATGTCCGTTATCTGGGTGATATGTGATCGCTTCTCCAAGATGGTCCATTTGGTTCCTTTGCCTAAGCTGCCTTCCTCTTCCGATCTGGTTCCTGTGTTTTTCCAGACCGTGGTTCGTTTGCACGGCATCCCTGAGACTATTGTGTCAGACAGAGGATCCCAGTTCGTTTCCAGGTTCTGGCGATCCTTTTGTAGTAGGATGGGCATTGATTTGTCGTTTTCGTCTGCTTTCCATCCTCAGACTAATGGACAGACGGAGCGAACCAATCAGACTTTGGAGGCTTATTTGAGGTGTTTTGTCTCTGCTGATCAGGACGATTGGGTGACATTCTTGCCGTTGGCTGAGTTTGCCCTTAATAATCGGGCTAGTTCCGCCACCTTGGTTTCACCTTTTTTCTGCAACTCTGGTTTCCATCCTCGCTTTTCTTCGGGTCATGTGGAGCCTTCTGACTGTCCTGGGGTGGATTCTGTGGTGGATAGGTTGCAGCAGATCTGGAATCATGTGGTGGACAACTTGAAGTTGTCACAGGAGAAGGCTCAGCGCTTTGCCAACCGCCGCCGCGGTGTCTCAGAGGAACGTGGAAGTCTGCAGAATACAAAAATCCAGCTCATAGGGCAGTGGTAACTGGGTTGACCATATATCTACTCCTAACGCCAACACTAGAAGTAGCCGGGGATCATTCCTACGTTGATTCTAGATGACACGCGCCAGCCGGAGAATCTAGCTACCCCTAGTAGAGGAAAACAAAGACCTTTCTTGCCTCCAGAGAAGGGGACCCCAAAGCTGGATAGAAGCCCCCCACAAATAATGACGGTGAGGTAAGAGGAAATGACAAACACAGAAATGAATCAGGTTTAGCACAGAGAGGCCCGCTTACTGATAGCAGAATAAAGAAAGGTAACTTATATGGTCAACAAAAACCCTATCAAAATCCACACTGGAAATTCAAGAACCCCCGAACCGTCTAACGGTCCGGGGGGAGAACACCAGCCCCCTAGAGCTTCCAGCAAAGGTCAGGATATAGATTTGGAACAAGCTGGACAAAAATACAAAACCAAAACAAATAGCAAAAAGCAAAAGGCAGACTTAGCTGATATAACTGGAACCAGGATCAGTAGACAAGAGCACAGCAGACTAGCTCTGATAACTACGTTGCCAGGCATTGAACTGAAGGTCCAGGGAGCTTATATAGCAACACCCCTAACTAACGACCCAGGTGCGGATAAAAGGAATGACAGAAAAACCAGAGTCAAAAAACTAGTAACCACTAGAGGGAGCAAAAAGCAAATTCACAACAGTACCCCCCCCTTAGTGAGGGGTCACCGAACCCTCACCACGACCACCAGGGCGATCAGGATGAGCGGCATGAAAGGCACGAACTAAATCGGCCGCATGAACATCAGAGGCGACCACCCAGGAATTATCCTCCTGACCATAGCCCTTCCACTTGACCAGGTACTGAAGCCTCCGCCTGGAGAGGCGAGAATCCAAGATCTTCTCCACCACGTACTCCAACTCGCCCTCAACCAACACCGGAGCAGGAGGCTCAGCAGAAGGAACTACAGGCACAATGTACCGCCGCAACAAGGACCTATGAAATACATTGTGAATAGCAAACGACACAGGAAGATCCAGACGAAAAGATACAGGATTAAGGATTTCCAATATCTTGTAAGGCCCAATAAAACGAGGTTTAAATTTGGGAGAGGAGACCTTCATAGGAACAAAGCGGGAAGAAAGCCATACCAAATCCCCAACGCGTAGTCGGGGACCCACACCGCGGCGGCGGTTGGCAAAGCGCTGAGCCTTCTCCTGTGACAACTTCAAGTTGTCCACCACATGATTCCAGATCTGCTGCAACCTATCCACCACAGAATCCACCCCAGGACAGTCAGAAGGCTCCACATGACCCGAAGAAAAGCGAGGATGGAAACCAGAGTTGCAGAAAAAAGGCGAAACCAAGGTGGCGGAACTAGCCCGATTATTAAGGGCAAACTCAGCCAACGGCAAGAATGTCACCCAATCGTCCTGATCAGCAGAGACAAAACACCTCAAATAAGCCTCCAAAGTCTGATTGGTTCGCTCCGTCTGTCCATTAGTCTGAGGATGGAAAGCAGACGAAAACGACAAATCAATGCCCATCCTACTACAAAAGGATCGCCAGAACCTGGAAACGAACTGGGATCCTCTGTCTGACACAATAGTCTCAGGGATGCCGTGCAAACGAACCACGTTCTGGAAAAACACAGGAACCAGATCGGAAGAGGAAGGCAGCTTAGGCAAAGGAACCAAATGGACCATCTTGGAGAAGCGATCACATATCACCCAGATAACGGACATGCCCTGAGATAGCGGAAGATCAGAAATGAAATCCATGGAGATATGTGTCCAAGGTCTCTTCGGGACAGGCAAGGGCAAGAGCAAACCGCTGGCACGAGAACAGCAAGGCTTAGCTCGAGCACAAGTCCCACAGGACTGCACAAATGACCGCACATCTCTTGACAAGGAAGGCCACCAAAAGGACCTGGCCACCAGATCTCTGGTGCCAAAAATTCCCGGGTGACCTGCCAACACCGAGGAATGAACCTCGGAAATGACTCTGCTGGTCCACTTATCCGGGACAAACAGTCTGTCAGGTGGACAAGACTCAGGCCTATCAGCCTGAAATCTCTGCAACACACGTCGCAGATCCGGAGAAATAGCTGACAAGATAACTCCATCTTTAAGAATACCAACAGGATCAGCGACTCCAGGAGCATCAGGCACAAAGCTCCTAGAAAGAGCATCGGCCTTCACATTCTTTGAACCTGGTAAATACGAGACAACAAAATCAAAGCGGGAGAAAAACAATGACCAGCGGGCCTGTCTCGGATTAAGGCGTTTAGCAGACTCGAGATACATCAGATTTTTGTGATCAGTCAAGACCACCACACGATGCTTAGCACCCTCGAGCCAATGACGCCACTCCTCAAATGCCCATTTCATGGCCAACAACTCCCGATTGCCCACATCATAATTTCGCTCGGCAGGCGAAAACTTCCTAGAGAAAAAGGCACAAGGTTTCATAACAGAGCAACCAGGGCCTCTCTGCGACAAAACGGCCCCTGCCCCAATCTCCGAAGCATCCACCTCAACCTGAAAGGGAAGTGAGACGTCAGGCTGGCACAAAACAGGCGCCGAAGTAAACCGGCGTTTCAACTCCTGGAAAGCCTCCACGGCAGCAGGAGCCCAGTTAGCTACATCGGAGCCCTTCTTGGTCATATCCATCAAAGGTTTCACAATGCTAGAAAAATTAGCAATAAAACGACGGTAGAAGTTAGCGAAGCCCAAGAACTTCTGAAGACTCTTAACTGACGAGGGCTGAGTCCAATCAAGAATAGCTCGGACCTTGACTGGGTCCATCTCCACAGCAGAAGGAGAAAAAATGAACCCCAAAAAGGGAACCTTCTGTACACCAAAGAGACACTTTGAGCCCTTGACAAACAAAGAATTTTCACGCAAAATTTTAAAGACCAACCTGACCTGCTCCACATGCGAATCCCAATTATCAGAAAAAACCAAAATATCATCCAGATAAACAATCAAAAATTTATCCAGATACTTCCGGAAAATGTCATGCATAAAGGACTGAAAAACTGAAGGCGCATTGGAGAGCCCAAAAGGCATCACCAAGTACTCAAAATGACCTTCGGGCGTATTGAATGCGGTTTTCCATTCATCACCTTGCTTAATGCGCACAAGGTTGTACGCACCACGAAGGTCTATCTTGGTGAACCACTTGGCACCCTTAATCCGGGCAAACAAGTCAGACAACAGCGGTAAAGGATACTGAAATTTGACAGTGATCTTATTTAAAAGCCGATAATCAATACAAGGTCTCAAAGATCCGTCCTTTTTTGCCACAAAAAAGAATCCCGCACCAAGAGGGGAAGAAGACGGACGAATATGTCCTTTCTCCAGAGACTCCTTGATATATGAACGCATAGCGGTATGTTCAGGTACCGACAGATTAAACAGTCTTCCCTTAGGAAACTTACTGCCTGGGATCAAATCTATAGCACAGTCACAGTCCCTATGAGGAGGCAGTGCACTGGACTCAGACTCACTGAAGACATCCTGATAATCAGACAAATACTCCGGAACTTCCGAAGGCGTAGAAGAAGCAATAGACACAGGCAGGGAATCCCCATGAATACCACGACAGCCCCAACTTGAGACTGACATAGCCTTCCAGTCCAGGACTGGATTATGGGTCTGTAACCATGGCAGCCCTAAAACAACCAAATCATGCATTTTATGTAAAACCAGGAAACGTATCACCTCGCGGTGTTCAGGAGTCATGCACATGGTAACCTGTGTCCAATACTGCGGTTTATTTGCTGCCAATGGTGTAGCATCAATACCCCTAAGAGGAATAGGATTTTCTAATGGTTCAAGAGTAGGGGACCCCAAAGCTGGATAGAAGCCCCCCACAAATAATGACGGTGAGGTAAGAGGAAATGACAAACACAGAAATGAATCAGGTTTAGCACAGAGAGGCCCGCTTACTGATAGCAGAATAAAGAAAGGTAACTTATATGGTCAACAAAAACCCTATCAAAATCCACACTGGAAATTCAAGAACCCCCGAACCGTCTAACGGTCCGGGGGGAGAACACCAGCCCCCTAGAGCTTCCAGCAAAGGTCAGGATATAGATTTGCAACAAGCTGGACAAAAATACAAAACCAAAACAAATAGCAAAAAGCAAAAGGCAGACTTAGCTGATATAACTGGAACCAGGATCAGTAGACAAGAGCACAGCAGACTAGCTCTGATAACTACGTTGCCAGGCATTGAACTGAAGGTCCAGGGAGCTTATATAGCAACACCCCTAACTAACGACCCAGGTGCGGATAAAAGGAATGACAGAAAAACCAGAGTCAAAAAACTAGTAACCACTAGAGGGAGCAAAAAGCAAATTCACAACACAGGCAACACCTTGTGGCAGAGGGTGTTGTGGGGGGAAGATTCAGAGGGGTCCCTGTCAGGGGTGGGATCCTGACAGAGGCCTAGCAACCAGAGAGAACGTTACGGGACCGCGCCTGCACGATATAGCGGCGGTACCCCAAGGAAGGACAAGAAGCGAGGTCTATTGTGCTGAGTGAGAAACGAGATCAACGCAACAAGGAGAATACCAGTAGGAGTCGTGCTGTAAGACGAGGCAACATCCTATTGAGGCGCATAACCAGTGGCCGGAACGCCGAGGAAGTATAGAGCTCCAGGCCAAACTTCAAACCTACGGCAGGACAGTCAGTTATAGGCCGGCTGTCTCACCCGATTGACCCAGGAAGACACAGGGGGGGTAACAACAGGAGTGGGGCGACGCTAGAGTCCCGGAAGAGCTCCGAGCCTCCCCCGTCATACAGGTGCGTCCTAACCATAAGATCTGGGGGACGTAGAAGAACATCAGAATCGAGTTGTGAGGGAACACGAGAATGAGGGAACACGAGAAACAGACACAACAGTTGTGGGGACTATCCCGTAAGCACAGCAGGGGAGGACCACAACACACAAGCGCAGGAAGGTAGGCACAGATTTCCACCTGCAAAGGGAACTCTGGAGGTGCCATCGGACCGGCCGGACTTGCGCAGCCCGGTTAACCGTATTCCGGACTGAGGACTCAGAAGCCTTCAGTAAAGAGGTAAAGAGACTGCAACCTGGTGTCCTCGTTATTTACTGCACCGCACCATAACGACAGCACTATACCACCATCTTTCATTGTGCGCCCCTCAGCAGGGTCACGGACCGGGTCTAGCCACCGTGACAACCCCAGAGCAGAGACTCAGAGACCCGGTACCGGGTACCCCTCGGCCCTGCGGCAGTGGGGGCGCTACAAATACCTGTTAAACGGTGGGGGTCTGACCAATGTTGGCAAAAACAGGGGCTCTGAAATGTCTATTTGGAATCCAGCGCTGCTTTTGACTGTCTTTGGAGGTCCCGCAAACAGTGAATGGAGCGGTGGTGCATACGCACTGCCATTGGTATCGGCCATGGAGGGTCGTAGGATGCTCTAACTCAAGAAGTTCAGACCCCATAAGAGGATGTTAAGGTATACTTTTTGTTTATTTATTTTTGCAATCTGTCACATATAATGTGTGGCTGTCTTTTACTTTCTCAAAATAATAAATAAAAATTAGGCGGAGGTGATAGGAGATAGCTGCAGAAAAACAGAACAGATTGTTGGCAACCACAGCAAGGAAAAAGCTGCTGATGGCGGCATCTCGGTGGAGTCGGGGTTATTCCACGATCTTGTTACATGGGGAATGGGTCCATTACATTGGGCTCTCCAGACACTGTACCGCATTGGTGACAATAGTATCTTCTTATGCGAGATTCCCTTATTGTAAAGTGCTCTGTATCTACGCAACCATGAGCCCGGGATGACGACGCTGCCGATGAGTCACGTCGTACCTCTTGCAACAGAAAACAGTGACAGATGCTGAAGATACAGGAAAGAAATGGAGGAAACGTGATTTTCATTTTTGCACATTTGCGGTACAGAACTCAAAGCTGCTGATTTAGGGACAGTTGACCTGTAAATTAGACCTGCAGGGGGGGTCACTAAACAAAGGGGAGAAGGGGCTGCACAAAATAATCTTTGATTTATCATATCCTCCCTATCAACCTCAACCCTTTGTAACTCATATACCCCTGCAACCGGAGGAGTAAGGGAATCATTAGTGTGCAAGGGGATGACCAGTGGGATTTCCTTCAATATGGCCATGGGTGCATAAGGGATCATAAAGCGAACCTGTGTCCATGTCTGATATAGACATCACCACCAAGAACCTTCTCTATGAGAGCGGCTCCTGCTCTGGTGGACTCGAGAAATCCTTGTATTACACGTATATACTGTATGTTTATCTGATTGAACATTATATAAAACTACAGGGAAAGGCCTGGCTGGCTGCAGCAGTCCCATGCAAAATCATCTGTTGACAAGAGTAGGATCTGAAGTGACCATGAGATAAATGATCCAAGGGGTTGCATTCTGAAACGGTGGTGGGCTCTGAAGAAACTACGCTTTAATTAACATTTCATCATGTCGCAAGAGGAAAATGCAGAAAAGATAGATATATAGAAAGATAAATAATAGATAGATAATTGATCAATAAAAAGATAATAGATAGATAAAAGATAATAGATAGATAATAAATTGATAAATAATAGATAGATAATAGATAAATAGATATATAATAGATAGATAATAAGTAGATAATAGATAGATAATAGATAGATGATAGATAATAGATAATACGGAGATAAGATTAGTAGATAGATACTAAATAAATAATAGATATATAAAGATAATAAATAGATATAGATAATAGATAAATAATAGATAATAAATAGATACAGTAATAGATAATATATGGATAGAGAATAGACAGATAATAAATAGATAATAGATAGATAATAGATAGATAAATAGATAATAAATAGATAATTAATCGATAGATAATAGATAGATGATAGATATATAATAGATAAATAATAGATAGATAGATAATAAATAGATAATAAATAGATGATAGATAGCTAGATAATAGACAAATAAATAGATAATAAATAGATAACAGATAGCTAGATAATAGATAGATAGAGAATAAATAGATAATAGATTGATAGAGAATAGATAGATAATAAATAGATAGATAGATGATAGATAATAAATAGATTGATAATAGATAGATAATAGATAGATAGGTAATAGATAGATAATAGATAAATAGATAGATAACAGATAGATAGATAATAGATAGAAAATTGATCGATATAATAGATAGATAATACATAGCTAGATGACAGAGAATAAATAGATAGATAACAGGTAGATGATAGATAGATGATAGCTAAATAACAAATAGATAGATAATAAATAGATGATAGATAATATATAGATAATAGATAGATGATAGGTAGATAGATAGATAGATAGATAATAGCTAAAAAGATAATAAATAGATTATAGCTAGATATATAGATAGATATATAATAGATAGATGATAGATAATAGACAGCTAGATAATAGATAGATAATAGATAGAAAACTAGATAATATATAGATAATAGATAGCTAGACAATAGATAGATAAATAGATAATAAATAGATAATAGATAGCTAGATAATAGATAGATAAATAGATAATAAATAGATAATAGATTGATAAATAATAGATAGAAAATGGATAGATAGATAATACAGTAGATAACTAGATAACAAATAGATAACTAGACAATAAATAGATAATAGATAGATTTTAGATAGATAATAGATGATAAGCCGGATTACTCACCGGTAATGCCCTTTTAATGAGCCACGACAGCACCCACTTTGAGAGAGGGACCCGCCCATAGGAACAGGAAACCTACAGAGATAAAAGGGCGGCCCCCCTCTCCTCCTCAGTTGTTTTTCAGAGTACAAGAGGAACCGCCATTGTTAAATTAGTATACATTCTTAATTATTAGTACATTTTATTATATCTATAATCACCCATGAGAATATTTTGTATTAATAACTATACATATCTACAAGGGTGGGAAGTGACAGGGTGCTGTCGTGGCTCATTAAAAGGGCATTACCGGTGAGTAATCCGGCTTTTTACCCTTCGCCACGACAGCACCCACTTTGAGAGACTTTCAGAGACCCTTCACCTGGGTGGGATTACCGTACTAAGGACGGCTCTCCCGAATGCCAAGTCAGAAGCGGAAGACAGATCAAGCCTATAGTGTCTATAGAAAGTTGAAGGCGACGACCAGGTTGCGGCCTTACATATGAGCTCGATGGGAATGTCTTTATTCTCCGCCCACGAGGATGATACGGCTCGAGCTGAATGCGCCTTTACTCCCTCTGGAGGACTTTCGCCTTTTGACAAGTATGCAAGATGGATAGCCTCTCTGATCCACCGGGACAAGGTAGCTTTCGTGACTCCATGGCCTTTTCGATGACCCTGAAAAGACACAAACAGAGCCCTACTCTGTCTGCAAGAGCGGGTTCTGTCTATGTAGCCCAGGACTGCTCTTTTAACATCAAGCATATGTAGTTTTTCCTCCTCTGAATTTGCTGGATTATCATAAAAGGAAGGTAGAAAAATCTCTTGGGCTCTATGGTATTTTGTAGCTACCTTAGGGAGGTATGAAGGATCAGGTTTGAGAACTATCCTATCCTGATATGTTATTAGGAATGGAGGGTCTATAGAGAGGGCCTGGATGTCACCCACTCTTCTGGCAGAAGTTAAGGCTATCAGTAAAGCTACCTTGTATGTGATGTTTTTAAGAGGGATAGAATATAAAGGTTCAAAGGGAGGACCCGATAAGGAGTCTAGGACTAGATTCAGGTCCCAGGGTGGCAGGCGTGGAACATGAACCGGTGTACACCTCTCGCATGCCCTAATAAATCTAGTTACCCATCTATTACTAGCAATGTTAGCACTATAGAGGGCTCCCAGGGCAGACACTTGAACTCTCAGAGTATTAACTGATAACCCCATCTCACGACCTTTCTGTAAAAATTCAAGGATTGGTTTAATAGGAACCTTAGAGAAGGGTTTTGTATAGAAGTTGAGGAATTTTCTCCATACTCTGCTATAGATTAGAGTTGTAGATTTTTTTCTGCTCAACAGTAATGTATTGATTAGTTCTTGAGAAAACCCTCTTAAAGTTAGTATCTGCCTCTCAAGTTCCACGCCGTGAGGTGGAGGCCCTTTACTTGTGGATGGTAGAATGGACCCTGAAAGAGTAGGTCTGTAGTCACTGGCAGAATCCACGGATCGCAAACTGACATCGCTCGAAGACAGGAGAACCAAGGCCTCTTTGGCCAAAATGGAGCTATCAGAATCACCTTTGATCTTTCTTCTCTTATTTTCTTGATCACCAAAGGAATTAGCATCATTGGTGGGAAGGCGTAGGCTAGATCGTAATTCCATGGATACTGGAGCGAGTCTACTAGATCTGGACGATCTGCCACATTCAGGGATGCAAACATTGGTACTTGCCTGTTGCTCCTGGTCGCAAATAAATCTATCTGCGGAAGACCCCAAATGTCCACTATGTTTTTGAATATGCGAGGATTGAGGGTCCATTCTCCCTGGCGGAGCGTGTGGCGACTTAGAAAGTCGGCCCTTGAGTTTTCTATACCTCTGATGTGGACCGCCGTGAGAGATAGAAAATTGGGTTCTGCTAGATCGAAGATGTCTGCCGCTGAACACATGAGACTTTCCGATCGCGTTCCGCCTTGCCGATTTAAATACGCGACGACAGTTGTGTTGTCCGACCGGATCTTGACATGAGAACCTCGAAGCTGAGGAAGGAAAGAATTTAAAGCATAATATACTGCCTTTAACTCCTTCCAATTGGAAGACTGCTGAGTCTCTAAAGGAGTCCAGCAACCCTGGGCTATATTTTGACCCAGATGGGCTCCCCACCCCTCTGGGCCTGCGTCAGTAGTAAGTATTTTAGGGGACCTAAATGCCCATGAGACTCCTCTGGACAAATGGACTTTATTTAACCACCAACGAAGTGAATGAAGTACGTCTTCAGATAAGGTGATTTTTGAATTTAGATGTTCCTGGAAATGAGACTGAGCATGAAGCACCTGGTGTTGTAGGGTTCTGGTATGGTATTGGGCCCATTGAACCGCAGGAATGCAGGAGGAGAGAGAGCCCAAGAGAGACATGGCCTCTCTGAGGGACATACGAGGATTTGATCTTGCCGTAGCGACCTTTGAAACTATGATTAACTTTTTGGATTCTGGTAAAAGACATTTTTGACTTACAGAGTCCAAGACTAGTCCTAGGAAGGACTGACGAGTTTCTGGAAGAAGTCTGGATTTTTTGAAGTTTATAATCCAACCTAAGGCCTGCAATGATGAAACGGTATTAGACAAGCGTTTTTCACATTGAGATGCTGAATTACCAATTATTAAGAAATCATCTAAATAGGGTACAATTAATGTGTCTTGATGACGTAGATGGGCCATCACCTCTAGCATAAGTTTCGTGAAGATCCGAGGCGCCATAGATAGGCCGAATGGCATGGCCGTAAATTGAAAGTGACGGATCCGGCCTTGTAGAACTACTGCAACTCTGAGATATTGTTGGTGTTCTATATGAATTGGAAGATGATAGTACGCATCCTTCAAATCCAGACCTGCCATAAAGCACCTAGGGAACAAGAGTTTTATAGTAGATCTTATAGATTCCATCTTAAAGGTGTGTTCAACCAAAAAGGCATTTAGTCTTTTTAGATTAATTATAGTACGAAAAGTACCATCAGGTTTTGGAACCAAAAATAAAGAGGAATAAAACCCCCTCCCTTCCTGGTTTATTGGTACTTCGATGAGAACATTCTTTGCCAAAAGGCTCAGAATTTCTAACTGAAGCGCTTCCTGTTGTTCCGGCGCTTTTAGAGATGTTACTACAAAGTTGTCTTGTGGTAATTTAAAGAAATCTAATCTTAATCCAGATTTTATTAGCTGAAGGATCCATTGATTCGAGGTTATATTTTCCCATTGATGATAAAAGAATTTCAGTCTGCCCCCTACTGGGTATTCATCACTGATGGTATCTCCCCCGCTTAGATGTTTCGGGATTACTATATAAGGCACCTTTCGGTCTGGTTTCTTTTGTTTCCCACCGATCTTTTTGGGCCTCATACGGCCTCCTCCTGTTAAATGGCCGTCTTCTAAACGCTCTCCTATAAGAAGGAAGAAACTGTTTAGGAAAGCCCTTCCTTCTTTCTCCTGCCTTGTTAAGTAGGTCATCCAGAACCTTCCCAAACAAGAACTCACCCTGGCATGGGATTGAACATAATCTGGTTTTTGATTGTGCGTCTCCCTTCCATCCTTTGAGCCAAAGGGCACGACGAGCTGCATTAACCAGACCTGCTGACCTGGCTGCTAAACGGAGGGAGTCCGCTGAAGCGTCAGCTAGAAATGCTGCGGCACTTTTAATCAGAGGCAAGGATTGAAGAATCTTATCCCTTGTGATCTTGCCTTTCACCTGTTGTTCAAGCTGGTCAACCCAGACTAATAGGGACCTGGCTGTACATGTGCCTGATATGGCCGGTTTAAAAGCTCCAGTGTTTGTCTCCCAGGACCTTTTTAGAAGAGCTTCTGTTTTGCGGTCTAAGGGATCTAATAGAATCCCTGCATCTTCCACAGGTAGAGATGCCGGTTTCGAAGTTGACGCCACCGCTGCATCCACCTTCGGGACTTTAGACCACACTGCCAATTCCTCATCGCTGAAGGGGTAGCGTCTTTTAGAAGAGGATGGGAGAAACCCCTTCCCCTGTTTGTCCCATTCCTTCTTTACAAGGTCTTTAACGGCAGAAACTACAGGAAAAGCTCGCCTCTTTTTATGACCCAGGCCTGCAAACATAATGTCCTGTGCAGATTTAACTCCCTTAGTGTCTGGACACCCCATAGTGTTCCTTACAGATTTTATAAGGTTGTCAATGCTCTCAACTGGAAAACACGCTCCACCTTCATCCTCAGAGGAACTAGGAGATGATCCTGAGGTGTTGGAGGATCGAATTAGGCCCTCTTCAGACTCTGAGCTAGAGATTGGAGATAGGTGCTTAGTGCCCTGCTTTTTCAAGGATTCTGACCCCAGGGACTGTATTTCTTGCCGTATTAAGGCTCTAATATCTGTGGCTGTAACAGCTGCCTCATCCTGTAAGGTCTGGTTGATACAGGATTGACATAGCCTTTTAGAATATGTGTCAGGTAAGGGCTGCCTGCATAGAGCACATTCCTTATGCTTGGATTTACTAGTCCTTTTAGCCTAGGGGAAAATCAGAGAAGGAAGGGATCAGCTTATGGGAAAAGGATTATAACACTCACCCAGTGAAGCTATTATATTCATCATTATACCGGATTAGGAGATGGAGACACTGTGTGGGGTCTGAGTACTGCATCCGTACTTCTTGATTTACTTCTGTGAGTGTCAGATCCATCCATGGAATGACCACTCCGTTTAGCCGCTGACTTTAAGCTTTTAGCGCTACTTTTGTCAGCGCTATCACGTTCCACAGCAAGTGGAAGCTCAGTATCTGCCGGGGACGACATATTGAGCAACTAGCCCTGTGCCCCGGCGTTTTTGAATCGCGCGGTCCCAGGCAGCGTGCCGCGCCCCCCGCGAACCGGAAGTGCACCAACACTTCCGGTTCAATGAAGCAGCGCAGACTTACCCGCGCACCAGAGCCGGCGCTGCTGCTTTCTGGAATCGGCGCCCCGTACACACAGGCTCCCTCCATAGGCCGGGCCTTCCATGCCCGGAACCTGCCGGATAGTGCCCAGACGAGGGGGGAGGCTGCATGCAGTGGCTCCCCCGCCGCTGCTTCCGATGCCGCAGCCCCTGCTGTCACCGAGAGAACCACGCAGGCGGATGTACCGGCTCGGGTGAGAAAAAGTGGAGGCGCTCCAACCACCTCCATCTGTAGGTAATCCAGAGAGTTCCGATAGGAACAGAAAACCAACTGAGGAGGAGAGGGGGGCCGCCCTTTTATCTCTGTAGGTTTCCTGTTCCTATGGGCGGGTCCCTCTCTCAAAGTGGGTGCTGTCGTGGCGAAGGGTAAAAAATAGAATAGATAGATAATAGATAGCTATATAATAGATACATAGATAGATAATAGATAGATAGATATTAGATAGATAATAGGTAGATAGATAGATCCATAATAGATAGATAACAGATAGATAATAGATATATAATAGATAGGTAGATAATAGATAATAAATAGAACATAGATAGATAATAGATAGATGATAGATAGATAGATAATAGATCGATAATAGATAGATAGGTAGATAATAGATAGATACATAGATAATAGATAGATAATAGATATGTAATAGATAGCTAGATAATAGATATATATATTGATAGATAATAGATAGATGATAGATATATAGATAATAGATACATGATAGATAGATGATAGATATATAATAGATATTAGATAGATAATAGATGATAGCTAGATAATAGATAGATAATAAATAGATAGATAATAGATGATAGCTAGATAATAGATAGATAATGGATAATAGATAGATAATAGATAGATGGTAGATAGATAGAAAGATAGATGGTAGATAGATAGATATATAGATAGATAGCTAGATAATATATAATAGATAGATAATAGATGGATAGATAGATCTATAGATAGATAGATAGAAAGGTCCTAATGATCCATTCAATATCATATTAGGAGATCAGAACTTCCTAACGCATTATGTAAAGAGAGTTTTTCTGAATTGGACAACCCCTTTACTAGGGTAATCGACTTCAGACACCTCACGAAACAGGGTATACAGTGAAGGAAATAATTATTTGATCCCTTGCTGATTTTGTGATTTTGCCCACTGACAAAGACATGCTTTATTTATAGTGCTTGTGACCATGCAGAATGTGAGGTGACACAGAGAGCACGTTATGTGTCCATGTACGTGTGCATGTAGAGGGTTTTCCCTCTATTAAGAGTCAGTCACAGTGTTCAATTCAAGAGACAGGGAAGCTACAAGATATACAGTGAAGGAAATAATTATTTGATCCCTTGCTGATTTTGTAAGTTCACCCACTGACAAAGCCATGAACAGTCTATAATTTTAAGGGTAGGTTAATTTTAACATTGAGAGATAGAATATCAAAAATAAGATCCAGAAAATCACATTGTATAAATTATATACATTTATTTGCATTTTGCAGTGAGAAATAAGTATTTGATCCCTCTGGCAAACAAGACTTACTACTTGGTGGCAACTCGGAGCTTCAACTCCCTCCATAAGTTTTCTATGGGATTATGGTCTGGAGACTGGCTAGGCCACTCCATGACCTTAATGTGCTTCTTTTGGAGCCACTCCTTTGTTGCCTTAGTTGTATGTTTAGGGTCATTGACCCAGCCATGACCCATTTTTAATGTCCTGGTGGAGGGAAGGAGGTTATCACTCAGGATTTTTTACTGTACATGGCTCCATCCATTCTCCCACTGATGCGGTGAATTAGTCCTGTGCCTTTAGCAAGGGATCAAATACTTATTTCCTTCACTGTATAGAGGTTATGTAGCTTCATATATCCATACAATCTACTAATAGTCAGAAATTTAGAGGACCTCTTCCTTGATTTTTTTTTAAACTAAGTACCCTCTACAATCGCTATTACTTCACTGATTCTGGAACAGTATTTCTTTTCCTTCTGTGCCCCTCTGTTCCAAAGTTATGCCCCCTGGAAATAAAGATGCAAATTATCCCTTCAACTAGCTGGGCATATGTTCCTCTTCTTTGTTTGCCCTCTGCTTTGCTTTTTTGAGCAGCTTCTTGTGCTCCAGAGCTGCTCTTCCTATTAGGAACAAGAATAGTATGAGGAAGGGATTTGTATATGGCAGCCCATATGCAGTGGGAGTTATAAAGTATTGTAAATAATTCCTTGTGGGGTTTCCATTTCTTTTAACAGAAGAAGCAGAAAAGTAGAAGCCAACTAAAAGCAGGTGTATGAACAAATGATCAAAACAGCGGTGAAACTTAGTTGCTTTTGCATCAGAGCCAGAGATCAACAAAAAAGCTTTAATGTTATTTCATTGGAGACCTAGGAACTACAGGTTTTCTCAAGTTAACCCCTGGGCTAAAGAGGAGAGGCGGGTCCTCTGCTCAGGCCCCCCTCTACAAGCCAGAATGGGGACATGGTGTAAGAGCAGATCCATCACCTCCATGTATTACATTGTGGTCCATTCCTTTACATGTAATACAAAAGTTCATCACTAGTGGCCTCTGCAGGGAAACTGTATACCCAGATGACACTTCCCCTGGTGATCACCACTGATCGCTCAGTGTCCACGTGTCCCAAGCGACCAGAATCAACAGGAAACACAACCCTGCCCTGCACTGACCAAGTCTTTCTAAAATAAATAAAGGGAAAGAAGGCACCAAACAAAAGCATGAATGCGCCCAGCTGGGGGTCTGGGTTGCCCAGGTCACGGATCCGATGACTGCATTCATTAAGTAAGTGGGCCTTTCAGTGTTGGAAAATCTGTAACACAGCTGTTTTTCTATAAAGAATCTATAATTGAATGATTTCATTCTAGATGAGGACCAGATGGTCGCAGAGGATTAGATTATAACGTTCAAATACATTTACAAATGATCCAGCTAATAACTCAAACCTAGAAAGACGACCTACAAAACCTGTCCTGGTGCTACCTTAGATAAGTTCCCTTTCAGACTGTGCTTTTTCCTTCTGCTATACATAGAATCCAGGGAAATACTGCAGGAGGTTTCCGTCTGATGAAGGGATCTATGGATGCCTCTATTGTAAGAGCCAAGTGGCGTGTGAAAAAAGCCAAGAACGGTCCAGACACTGGGGACGTATTACACGGGGAATGAACAGCTTTCTTTTATGTTTCTCCCTTCGGACCCTGTCAAGTTTTCCCTAAAGTCAAGTAAACCAAATGTTCCAAGATTAATGTCACAAATAGAGATGAGCGAATATTTCAATGTTCCGTTTGGATTACGATAGCCGAATTTGCAATATTCGCAGATTAATTAGTCGAATATTCGCTATACATAACCGAACACCATTCAGGTCAATGGGAGGCAAAAACAAGGGCATGCACACTTATAACGGCCCCAAATGCTGCCAAAACACAACAAATGAGGGACAGACACCAGGAAAGTGGCCTCAATTCACCCACAGTACAAATTGCAGCATAGAACTGCAGCAATCAGCCAGGCATGAGGTATCAGGGTCTGGGACAGCATTTACAGCTTTCAATTGAGTGTCACTGTAAGACAAGGTAGGTGAGGGATCGGTGTGGGGCCCATGTGCTGGGAGCCCTGATATCACATGCAACACCTCTACCTGCTTTCATGCTGAGCCACACTCAGGTGGCACAAATATCAGTTTTGTACACTACCATTGTCAGAAAAATTTAAGGATAGTAACATGGGTAGTTAAGTCCAAGGAAGTAGAGGCTTGACAGTCTCGGAGGCCTACTGCTACAGGCAACACGCATGAAGGAGACCCAACCAAGAGTCTACATATTTACAAAAATTAGTGCCAGACACCAACAAAGTGGCATCAATTACAATAAAGTAGAATTAGTATAGCGGGGACCAACACCTCTTCCACTACAGCCAACCCAGCGGATGGAGACTGTAATTGGCAGGGTGGTGGAAGCACTGTTCCGTATACCTCAGAAAGCCTAGAAGGGGCATAACTAGGTGGCCTACCAAATCACTACTTGGCAAGTGGCAGCAGGCGAAAACTGCGACCTAAGGAGGTACAAAGAGGTGGCACCAGGTGCTACTCCATGGCTGGCCTACAGAATGTGGCAACTGACCCCCTTCAGAGGGTAAGCTGCTGGCCCAAAGGAGGGATGAAAAATGCAGGCAGGCACTGTAGGGACTCTGGAACCACGGGTGCAGATGGGACCGGCTGAGGAACAGAAAAGCACTGGCAGGTGCGGGCTGGACCGGCTGATGGACAGAAGAGCGCAGACAGGTATGAGCAGATGGGCACAGACAGGTAAGAGCAGACAGGTACAGGGTAGACTAGTAGACAGGTGGACCTGGGGAACCTGACAACTAGCAAGCATGCAAGGCAGACTAACACGTAGCTCAGGCACGTCCATATTGGAGAAGCCTTAAATAGAAGGTGTCGCCATGCTATAGGTTGGGAACACCTTAGGTTGATGCGGGCAGTCCCTTTAAGAGGAAGCGTGCGCGTGCCCCCTCTAAGCATTGTTCCCGGTCCTACAACTGAACCTTGGTGGACAATAACACATAGGGTGCGAAATGAGGAGGCGGAGTGTGAGTGGGAGACACTGAATGTCCTGTCTGTTAGGTACGAGGAGATCCAACAAAGGGCCAAGTCTGTAACGTCAACAGATTAGAAAGTCTGTAGTAAGAGGGAATAGTCCACTGTGTCAAAGACAGATGCCAGGTCCAGGAGAAGTAGTAGTACAAATTAGTGTCGCTTTCATTTGCCAGTTAGTAGGTCGTTGGCGACTTTAGTCAGGACAGTTTCAGTGGAATGGTGTGGTCTGAAGTCAGATTGTAAGCAGTCAAAGAGGGAGCAAGAGGACAGGTGAGAGGCCAGTTCAAAATGGATGTGTTACTCCAGTAGTTTGGAGGCATAGAGGAGAAATGATATGGGGCGATAGCTAGACACAGAGGATGGGTCAAGGGTGGGCTTTTTGAGGATGGGTGTTATCGAGGTATGTTTCAATCAGGATAAAAGACACCAGTTGTTAGTGACAGGCTGAAGAGTTGGGTTATGCTTGTGATGAAGACTGGTAAATTTTGGAATTAGGTGGGAAGTTGTTGTGTCATGTTCACAGGTGGTGAGGTAAAATATTCAACTGAGATGAGAGGGATGGGGAACTGGTGGACGCAGGAAAGAATTGAAAGTACTGAATAGCTGTTTAGGGTTGTGAGACAGGTATGATATGGGGGATGAGAAGTCGGTTTGTTTTGCTGCAGTCAGAATTTGTGCAGCATTTTTGCAACTTCTGTTACTGGACGGGCAACTCCGTTCAGGAGGAGAGACGGCCGCGGCGTGCCTTTTCCGGAACGAGTCCGGAACCATCGGTGCTGTCACCCGTGTTGCAGGGGGGAGAGTTTAGTTCCCCGGACAGACCTTCAAACTTAAGACCAGGGGGCGTAGAGGACATACAAGGGTGACATTACGCGGGAACCAGGTCAGGTTGGGCGGGAAGCTATAGTGTGCGGGAACAGAGCGCGAGTCTCCCTGCACAGTGTGGTCAGGACTAAGTAGGCCTAAGCCAGAGGGGCCTACACCAGCTTACCGGAGATCATAGGCGCAGACCTCTGACCGTGCCGACTCCCGCAGGGCTACCGACCTTGAGCGGGCCCTCTCCTCAGCCATACCGTAGAGGGCACACCCCCAGATGAGACCACCAGGCCGCAGACAGTGTGTGGCTGACATACCTGCTCCCGTACGCTCCCATACTGTGTCGATACCTAAGAGAAAGGACTATTCCTCCTTCAGTGAATCTTCCCCCTGGATCCAGAACCCGCGACTGGATATTTCAGGACCATCGGCGACACCAGGATTCAAGGCCCTTTCCAAACCAGAACAACACCGGATTCTCCAAGCGTTCAGGCCAGAACGCCACCGCGACCATCTCAGAGACTACCCCTCAACAACGCCAGATTGATAAGTTTATGCTTTTGAACTCTTTTCTGTCTAATGATATACCGGTTACTCCTAAATTAATTGTATACAGTTGTACTGCCCCATATTTCATTTATTCCCTCCCTGTGTGGAGTAACGCTGTTAGATTAAATTCCTCTGTTAACCTTTGCTCTGCCTCCGACCATTACTGCATCTGTTTACCTGCTTTCACTTGGCATAGTCAGCAGGGTGCAGTCTTCAAGTTCGGAGGAGGCAGACCAAGTGTCTGGAGAACTCCCCAGGCCCAATATCTCCCTGGGGGCTAAGCTAATTAACTTGCCAAAATTTAATGGGAACAATACCCTGAAGTGGAGTTGGACTGAATGTATTAGGGGGATGATGAAAATGCACCCTATGGTACCAGCTCTGCAGGCGGGAATTGCCATAATGGCCCTAGAGGGAGAGGCCAAGGATTCAGTGACGCTGAGACCCCCCTAACAGCATGACACATTTGACAAGGTCCTACACATATTGGAGGAGACACATGGGGACCCCACAGATGTAGGAGAGTTGAGATCACGTCTGTTTAGTTGGATGCAAAGAGAGGGGGAGACAGTGAATTAGTACATGAATGTATTACAGGACATCCACACAGCTGTGACCAGAAAAGGTGGGGGTGGGGATAGGCCCCATTGACGTGGTACTCCGGGATCAGTTGGTGACCGGGCTGAGAGACACCCTGCTAAAACAGGCCCTATGAGAGTGCTTGAGAGTAAACCCAAACATGACATTTGCATGTAAAGTGTGGTCTCGAGAGCAGGAGCAGTGGGTGACAGCGCCGGTGGCGAAGGTTCGGAGTGGAGAGGTAACCGGGGGCTCGGTGACTGAACTAGGTTGGGCCGAAGATCTGCAGAGAGAAATTTTAGCCATGAGAGAGGATCTGGCGGAAACTAAGAGGTAAGTGTCTTCTTTGAGTGCCCCAGAGAATAAAACCTATTCAGAATCGAGACAGGGAGGAAGGGCAGCTCGGCAGGAAGAATTCCCTACCTGCTTCCTGTGTGAAGAGCTTGGACATATGGCTCGGATCTGCCCACAACGGGGACAGCCTCAACTGCGCTGCTTGTTAAACTAGGAGGCTCCAAGGTTGAGGGATGCTGCCCGGAGCCAGAGCAGTCAATAAGAAGGACCAGACGTCCCACTAATTTAGTTTCAGTGTGTCCGTTAGTTTGGGCCAAAATTGATGGACGGGTTGTACGTTGCTGGTGGAGACTGGCTCTCAAGTAACTACGATGCCCGAGGCATACTATCGAAGACATTTTCCGGGGGCAATGAGGCCTGAATGGGGACAGATGATAAAATTAACAGCTGCCAATCAATTACCCATCCCAGTCTCAGGGGTGGTGTGGATGCAAATCAAGGTCTGCGGGAAAGATTTAGGTCGCAAAGGGGTAGTGCTGACCTCGGGGGGGGGGGACACGGGACATGGATACACTGTCACTCTGGGGATGAAAGTGTTGAAGGAGTTCGGAAGTGTGCTGGCTCGTGAAAGAGTCACCAGATGTATTCTTGAGACAGTGGAGTACGCAGACACCTCAGAGGAAGTTATTCCAGCAGTTGATACGGTCAGCACAGGCCCAAGAAGCCTCCGGCGAAGGGAAGGTACTGGGAAAAGTAATCACCCCAGCTGCAGGCAGACTGGAGATACCCCCCGGACAGACTGTGCTATCCTTGCCTGCTCGGGCCTGCACACCCCTAGAAGCTGTAGAGATATAATTGGAGCCAACTGCTATGGAGAACTTACTACCAGGGGACCTAGTCGCATGAACATTGGCTACCGTATGCGAAGGAAAAGTACCGGTACGCTGTATAAATCTGAGAGAAGAACCGCTTATCTTGTCTCCCAAGAGTGAGTTAGCCCAAATCATCGGCATGCCAGAAGAATTGATGTTACCCCAGACCATCCAATTGACCGCAAAGAAAGAAGATCCTTGGATTGTGGCTATGGAAGCTTTCTCCGTGTCAGAGTCATTACAACAGAAAGAGAGACGGAAAATTCTTGATCAAATGGGGGCCGAGCATTCGGGGCTTACATCCACTCAGATACAACAAGTGGAAGTCCTACTGGGATGCTATCGAGATGTGTTCGCCCAGCATGAAGATGACTTTGGCTGCACCACCGCCATCACCCACGAGATTCCAACAGGGCAAGTGGTACCCATAAGAGAGCGCTATCAGCAGATTCCTCCACAACTCTTTTAGGAAGTGAAAGGGATGCTCTCCCAGATGTTGCAGAATGGTGTGATCCGGGAAAGCCAGAGCTCATGGGCCGCTCCGATTGTGCTCGTCCGGAGAAATGACGGGATCCTCAGATTCTGCGTGGACTACCGTAAATTAAATGCCTGTACCATCCGAGACTCGTATCCACTGCCTGTGTAGAAGAGCCTCTCTGTGCCCTAGAACAGGCAAAATATTTCTCCACATTGGATCTGGCAAGCGGCTACTGGCAGGTACCAATGTCAGAGCACGACCGAGCAAAGACGGCCTTTATACTACCAATGGGGCTGTTTGAATTTAACCGAATGCTGTTCGGACTGGCAAATGCTCTGGAAACTTTTCAGAGACTGATGGACAAGTTTCTGGGAGACCTGAATTTTGAAGCTACGCTAATCTACTTGGTGACATAATCCTTTATGCCGGCACATTTGACGAACACCTGCAGTGATTAGAGCAAGTATTGAGCAAGCTCCAAGGACATGGCCTAAAAGTGAAACCTTCCAAGTGCCATCTGTTCCTAACCCAGATTGAGTACCTAGGGCATATGGTTTCGGCTGTAGGAGTAAGATCGTCCCAAGAGAAGGTCGCAGCAGTACGGAACTGGCCTACTCAGAAGAGGGTAAAGGATGTAAGGACCTTCTTGGGCCAAACTGGCTGCTACCGATGGTTCGTGAAGAATTTCACACACATCGTCAATCCATTGCTGGAACTATTGAGAGGTGTTCCGTCCGGGACAAAGAACCGGAAGATACAGTGGGGAGAACAGCAGGAATGGGCATTCCAAACTCTAAAAACTGCCCTAACGGAGGCACCAGTGCTGGCTTATGCTAACTTATAATAATAATAATAATCTTTAATTTTATATAGCATTAACATATTCCGCAGCGCTTTACAGTTTTGCACACAAAATCCTGACAAAAACCCTGACAACTATAGCTTGTTCAAATTGCAGCTCTTGGCATTTGTGTGGGCTTTGACAGGGAAATTTGCGGAATACTTAGCAGGGTCCGAAGTGCTGGTACGTACCAACAATAACCCCTTATCTTATCTGGAAAACGCAAAATTAGGGACTCTAGAACAACGCTGGGTAGCCCGAATGGCAAAATTTCAATATAAGATCGCCTACCATCGAGGAGCCGAAAACACCCACACTCACGCATTGTCCAGAGTCACACAAGAGAAGCCTGGTCCCAATTGGGATGAAGAACTTGAGGATGAGGAAATTCCTGTGTTCCGGGGCCCTGTCAGGACGTTAACAACAACGCTGGACCAAGTACAGGCAGATGCCCCAAAGAGTATACTGAGGCAGCTCCATGATGAATGGGTAAGGATCCAACAAGAGGTTGAAGAATTTGCACAGATCCGGCTCTGGGTGGCCTGACAACAACTGCCCAGCAAAAATGAGAGAGAAGCTCTGACCACTGGAAATTTACAAATACTTTGGCAGTGGGAGAGATTATACCTGGAAGGCGGGCTCTTGTACTGAAAAGTTCAGCCACAGAAAGTTTTGTCCATTGTATGGCAGGTGGTGATCCCAGAAACTTACACATGAAGTAGCAAAGGAGGCCCATGAAAAAGGAGCATATTTTGGTCACGAGAAGACCCTACGCTGGTTGCAGAAAACAATTTATCATCCCTTGTTAAAAACGGCGGTTGAAGAGGTGTGTCGGCAGTGTAGGAGCTGTGAGCTGTCCAAGCCTCCCGAGCAGAGGCCCCCTATCCAAATGGTGGTGACCTCAGCCCTGATGGACGTGTTGATGATCGACTATGTAACAATTGGACCAGCCTGCCAAGGAAACGAACATTGTCTGGTGATAGTGGATCATTTCACTAAATTTGCGGTAGTGACCCCAAGAGACCAAACTGCAGAATCTGCAGCCCATGGTATCTGCAAGAATTTCGTCCAGGTGTATGGTTGTCCGAAGAGGATCCATTCAGATCAGGGGACCTGCTTCCTGGGGAAAGTGATGGAGGAGCTACATGGCTTATATCGGATTGAAAAATCGCAGACAACCCTTACCACCCTCAGAGCACGGGGCCTTTGAACGTTTCAAACGCACTCTCATCCAAATGTTGAGGACCCTGGATGAGGATCGTAAGGCCCGTTGGCAGGAATTTGTGCCAGACCTAATCTGGGTATATAACAACAGAGTCCATAACACTACGGGACACACCTTACTGTCTACTTTTCGGCAGGTAGGGCAAGGAGATTACTGAGCTGGAACTGGACCCAGAGGAGGACTACCCACGGACGGAGGTGTCCAACTGGGTGCGAGAACAACGGCATTGATTGCAGACCCTGCATCGCCTGGTACGAACTAGGTTTCAAGAGTTGGAACATGTTGCGGTGCCCCCACTGCAAGGGACTGCTCTACAGGAAAGCTCGGCTATCGGTGGGAAGAAACACCACACCAAGTCATACGTCGGGTTTGACCCGAGGAAGAAGAAGGTCCCCCTTTCCGTGTGGTACATCGAAACATGCTCCGGCCGTGTGTATCTCACGATCCGAATGTAAAAAAAGAAGAAGAGGTTTCCCCTGTCAGAAGCCCTCCATTAATTCAGGTCGAGGAAGAGGAAGATGGGAGGCGTTGGACCCGGACCTGCGACACCCATCGGACTGGACCGCACCAGACCGCCCCCCAGGTGAGTATAATAAAGCGTATTTTTCTTACCTTTCAGGTCGGACCGAGGGCTTATCTACAGCATTATAGAATGCTGTTGGTAAACCCTGAAAGGCAGTGGCCGTATCTTATATCAGCCAAAACTGATGACACATTTCCTTTAACATCACACACAGTCCTCAGTGGTGGCACCCCAATTAAGATTTTTTTTCCCCCACATCACAACTCTCCAAGCGCCCAACTGGCTGTTGGGACCCCCAGATTACTGGACCTGCAGATCTCTTCCCACATTGTATGCCATGGGCATAGGAAGTGTACTCTAAAGATTTACAGAGTCAAGAGGAGGAAATAATCTGCACTGATGGCCAAATTTTTTCTGACTTTGATCCATGGATGGATTGTCCGAGCATAAACCAAACTCTCGTCAACAGATGTTAACCCTGTTGGGTGAAGGTGATCCATTTGTGAAGAGACTCAGATATTTGAGGCGCCTGCGGACTGTACTGTGCTGACAAGCAGGAAGAGGAGGTGGGTGACTCTCAGGACGAGGAGTCGGAGAACAGAGAGGATGAAGATGAGGTAGTAGATCACACTTGGTTTAAACCCAGAGGCATGTAGCTGAGTAGATCAGCAGAGGAGGAGGAAGATGATGAGGTTATGTAGACACAAAGGTATGCAACCATGACAACCAATGCATCCTGAGGCCCAACTCTGGCAGTGGACAGCAGCATTCGCAGTTCTGCAGTTGGGTCTTTTTTAAGTCCAGCAAAAATCTAAAAAAATCATGTTATCTGTCTACTTTTTTAAAAACAACCTAGTAGAGTAAAAAAAATGAAATAATTTCAGTATCACATGCATGACCAGGCACATGTACGATCAACATGCGTTAATCTGGGAATGTCATTGTGCTAAAATGCAGACTAGCGGATCTCACAAACCACCATCCACCCCATCAACCGCATCTTCTGATTCTTCCTCCCTCACTATGGCAAGTGTTTTCACACAGGCCTCCGGCTGAAGAACCTCCACTTGTTTACCACTACAGTTGGGGCGATTGAGAGCCTGTCAGCTGATATGGAATTGGATATGCCTTCTGTTTTTGACTGATCTTACATACCAAGCACACCCCATCTTTCTCAATTTTCTCAACATCCCCGCCTGCACCTCTCTCACAGTCCAGCAGCTTGTCGTGTTCACCCTACTCCACCCTGTCTCGGCACAGCAGCAAACCCTCGTTTGTGCAGTTGTGCTCACATAAAAGATTCTTCACTCCTACACATGGCAGAGTTAACAGCTTGAATTTCACCATCTTCAATATATTAATAATAATAAGCTTTATTTATATATCGCAAACACATTACGTATAGCTTTATAAGTCAGCAGTTCATATAAAACAGTCAAAAGTTACCAAATTTAAGATAATTGAACAACTAAAGCAAAATTCATGACGACCCTGCTCTTCATAGCTTACAATCTACAATGAGGTGTGGGTGACACCAATTACAGGTGCTTATTTACAATGATGGTACAACCATCTTGAGCAGAGGTGTCAAACTGCATTCCTCGAGGGCCGCAAACAGGTCATGTTTTCAGGATTTCCTTGTATTGCACAGGTGATAATTTAATCACCTGCACAGAATGATTCCAGCACCTTGTGGAATGCTAAGGAAATCTTGAAAACACTCATCGTCTGAGGCCCTCGAGGAATGCAGTTTGACACCCCTGATCTTGAGGAAATGGGGGTAGATAAAGGCTACATGAGCCTTTTGTGTATGGTTGAGTTTGATGGTGAATTATGTTCAGAGTAGTAGAGAATACGCTATATATATAAAAAGAACTTTGATTAGGGAACGGGATAGGCTGCCCTAAACAGATGTGTTTTTAGGGAGCTAAAAAGGTCTAAGTTGTGGTTATACTCTTAGTATCATGGGGACAAAGGGTAAGAGGTGAGTCATTTAGGTAGGAGCTTGAACGGAACTGGACAAAGTCCAGATCAGGGATGTTACCGTCTTTGTGTGTCTCAGATTTTGAAACTTGTGAGAAGCCACAAGAATTAGCTAGAGATAGAAGTTGAGATGCAGTTGGAGAGGTGGAGCTGTTGAAGTCTCCCAGGATAAGGGTTGACAATTCTGAGGACATGAAGTGTGGCTGCAACGCATAAAAGTGGTCAAGGAAGTGGGTGGGTGAGCCTGGAGGCCGGTATATGACTGCAATAAATGCAGGCCGATTGGATGCAATTCTTCTTTTGAGGTTCAGACCATCAGGGTGTTCCATCACCTCTCCCTTAGAGTGGTCTCCACATCGTCAAAACGACGCATGTGGAAGCATCCGCATACTGCGGCACGACCTGCGTACCTAATGTTAAATATAGGTACACAGGCCGCATGCCGGCCGCATGCAGAAATAGGCGGAGCTAGCGGCGGAGGGCGGGGCTTCACGGAGGAAGTCCACAGCCCTCCGCAGCGGCTCCAAACGCAAGTGTGAAAGTAGCCTAAGCCCCCCCGATGTATCCTGAAAGATAAGAAAAACATGTTAGATTATACTCACCCGGGGCGGTCCTGCTGCAGTCCGGTCCGATGGGCGTCGCGGTCCGGGTCCAGCGCCTCCCATCTTCATAGGATGACGTCCTCTTCTTGTCTTCTTGCCGCGGCTCTGGCGCAGGCGTACTTTGTCTGCCCTGTTGAGGGCAGAGCAAAGTACTGTAGTGGGCAGGCGCCGGGAAAGGTCAGAGAGGCCCGGCGCCTGTGCACTGCAGTATTTTGCTCTGCCCTCAACATGGCAGACAAAGTACGCCTGTGCCGGAGCCGCGGCAGGAAGACAAGAAGAGGACGTCATCCTATGAAGATGGGAGGCGGTGGACCCGGACCGCGACGCCCATCGGACCGGATTGCAGCAGGACCGCCCCTGGGTGAGTATAATCTCACGGCCGCGGCAGGGCAGACAAGAAGAGGACGTCATCGTATACTGTAAACCTAGGAGGCGCCGGATCCAGACCGCGACGCCCATCGGACCGCACTGGGACCGCCCCTGGGTGAGTATAATATAACCTGTTTTTCTTACCTTTCAGGTTACATCGAGGGCTTATCTACAGCATTACAGGTATGCTGTAGATAAGCCCCTGATGCCGGTGGCCTTATCTCATATACAATTTTTGGGGTGACAGATTCCCTTTAATACTAGAACATGGAGAACTAAACTAATAGGCAACAGTATTGAAGAACTAAACTACTAAATAGCTTGGGTTGGAGAACTAAAGTAGTAGACACCAGGGGATGGAGAACTAAAGGAGTAGACACCAAGTTGTCACTAAACACCAAGTCTTGGAATCCCCAGGGCTTGCGGAACAAACGTCTGTATGTAACAGTTCCTGCAGTGCTTCGGCCTCCTCCACCTCCTCTAGGGCCTCCACCTGCACCCTCAACCTCTGCCTTAATTAAACACACGCTCCAACACTGCAGAGAGGATCTCTCCCCCATCTCCGTACTACGCAGCCAGGGCTCACCGTAATCAGGCAGTGTTTAAAATAATATGCCTTGAAGATCACAGTCACAGTCATACAGATCAACAGTTGTGGACAGCTATCCATGCCGACTTTGAGCAGTGGCTGTCTACATTCAACCTGGTGTCAGCCCTACACCAGGCCAACCTTACACACGTGCCTTGCATGGTTCACATCATCAACCTGATGGTACAGCAATTCCACCATCACTGTCCCAGCCTGGATGCGCTGCTGCAGAAACCAATGTCGTGCTGACTTCCACCATTCCACTTCAGTTGGTATAGAGAGCTTTCGGATTACCGGTTAACCAGTTGATATGCGATATGACCACACCATGGAATTAAACTCTGCACATGTTGCAGTGACTATGGAATCAGCACCAAGACCTGGTGTACGATCACATTTTTCATAGCCTGGCACAATGCAGTACGGACGTGGTGCAATTCACACTTGTGTACTGGATACAGATGAAGGACCTCTACACTCTTCTGTACATTTTCTTAATGGCTACTAAGATGGTTAGCGGTGATGATGCCATCATCAGCATCCCTATTACTGTCATCTGCATGCTGGAGCACACTTTAAATAGTGTGGGTGAGCAGGCGGTGGTGGTGGTCCTGGGGGAAGAGGAGAAAGCAGAGGAGGATACCTTTAGGGTTAACAATATCTATAAGTTCAGGTCTGTCGTCTTATAGACGTTTGCCATGGGAGGAACAAATGGAGACGGACAATGAAAAGGACTAGAAGGAAGATGTGATGGACACGCAACACTTAGGAGATGAAGACGAAAATGACTAACTCTATGTTGTCTGTGGTTGTCAGGAGGGGATGGAGGAAGAAAGCTTGAGTGTTATACCACCACCAACACCCTGCGGAATTGGACCTCATGAGAGAGACCAACCCATAAGCGCCTTCGTGCAGCACTATCTGCACCATGATTGTTACCCGTATAGTTATGATTTCAAATAATGCTGACTACTGGGTTGCCAGTGTGTTCTAGCCACAATACAAAAGTAAATTTTGGCTGTTGCTTGACCCCCTAGAAAAGGATGCGCCCATGCTACAATATCAAAACATGCTGGAAGACAATCTTCACACAGGTTTTCCCCAACACAGCAGTGAGGCACACAGTTTGAATAGCAGTGATAGCCTTCCAACCACAGTTACGTTCAGTTGTCAACGCAAAAACATTAGCAGTCTTGCAGCGCTGTAGTCTTGTGTTACAACCCCACCACCGACTGCATCTCCAAAGAGTTTGTATGTTCTACCCGTGTTTGCGAGGGTTTACTCCCAGTAATTATTTTTCTACCCACACTACAAAGACATACAGATAGTAAATTTAGATTGTGAGTCCCAATGATGACAGTGCCAGTAATGTCTGTAAAGCGAATGTTGAATTATTGGAACTATATAAGTGATAAAAAAAAAAAAAAAAAATTGAAAGTGATGCTCAGCCACACTCAGCTGGCACACAAATCAGTTTCATATATTACCATTGTCAGAAAAATGTAAGGATAGTAAAACGTGTAGTTGACTCAAAGAATGTGGAGGACTGCCTGTTTCGAAGGCCTACTGCTACAGGCAACACACATGAAGGAGACCCAACGCGTAATCTACACATTTACAAAAATTAGTGTCAGACACCAGCAAAGTGACATCAATTTTACCACAGTAGAAATAGTATAATAGGGACTGACAGGTCTTCCACTACACTCAACCCAGCAGATGGACACGCAAGCAGGACTGTTCACATTTCCACAAATTATTGTTAACATCTTCATCAGCAGCAGGAACAGCAGGCACATAAGCCCCACTAAAGATATCAGAGCCTGCAATTACGCAAGAACAATGCAGCACACTAAAAACTACAACATCCAGTAACAGAAGTTGTCAGTTGTAGTAACTGTAGTAACATTAGTAACAGGTTATTTTGGTGTGGATGAGGCCTGTATAATACTGACTAGATGCTCCAAACAATTTCAAAGTGAGATGTCCCCTACTGTATGACGTTAGTAACAGAAGAATTTTATGTAGGCCTGTCGATAAGGCCTGTATAAAATTGAGTAGATGCTCCAAAAAAATTCAAAGTAACATGTCCCCTACTGTATGATGTTACTAACAGAAGAATTTTTTTAGGGCCTGTCGATAAGTGCTGTATATTATTGACTAGATGCTCAGACAATTTCAAAGTGACTTGTTCCCTACTGTATGACATTCATAACAGAAGAATTTTTGGGGGGCCTGTCAATAAGGCCTGTATAACATAGACTAGATGCTCCAAAAAATTTCAAAGTAACATGTCCCGTACTGTATGATGTTAGTAACAGAAGAATTTTTGGGGGCCTGTCGATAAGGCCTGTATAACATTGACTAGATGCTCCAAAATGTCAAAGTAACATGTCCCCTACAGTATGACGTTAGTAACAGAAGAATTTTTGGGGACCTGTCGATAAGGCCTGCATAATATCTACTAGATGCTTAAAACAATTTCAAACTGAGATCTCCTCTTCTGTATTCGGTTAGTAACATAAATCCATTTTTTTTAGTGTGGATGATGCCTGTATAATCTAGAAGATTGTCCGTGGCATTGGAATGCCCTCTTTCCTACAGTTGCTGCTGGTAAGGTGCAGGTTTGCAGGAGAAATATGGTCGACGTGTCGTTACATGAACTGATCAGGAAAAGGGCCATGACGACAGCAGGGATGGGAACGTACAACAGGATCAATAACAGGGCAGCTATGGGAAGTACGAGATTCAGGATCCAGCCTACAACGATTACTCATTTACTCAACCCCAATTACCAGAGAGCACTTGATGCTCATCAGAAGATAGGCGTAAGAGATGCACGTCTCAAGCCAGGTATAAAAGATGCCCATGAGAAACTGAATGCCAAAGATGCACATAATCTAGAAGATAGGCTCCAAACAATTTCAAAGTGAGATGTCCCCTACTGTATGACGTTAGTAACAGAATAATTTTTTGGGCCTTTCAATAAGGCCTGTATAACATTGACTAGATGCTTAAAACAATTTCAAACCGAGATCTCCCTTCCTGTTGTCATGCCCTCAGCTGCAGGTCCGGTCTCTGCTGCGAAGGGAGACCGGCACCTTTCACGCAGCTCCACTGGTACTACTCACCTTGTCCGTGCCGCCAGACGATCAGCGGCTCCTTTCTCTGCTAAGAACCTGCATCCTCTTGGCAGGTCTCCTGGAAATGCTCTTAGGAGGCGCACCCCGCTTCCTTCACATACTTAAAACAGCAGAGCACCTGTTCTCTATTAAGGCTCTCTGTGCTATGATGCTCTGTGCATAAAAGGCATCCTCCCATTATGGGAGGTGCCTGGGCAATGTGTTCATTCTATTGTTTGTGGCCTTCTGCTCAGGCCACACTCTGCTGTGCTCTTCTCTGCAAAGTGTAGTTTATTACTTTTGGTTTTCTAATCCCTCTGTCTCCTCAGAATCATCCGCTGGCAGTTCCCTATTCTGGATCCTTCTGGACTCTCCGGTTTCCACTCCAGGCTGACTAAGCTGCTCCTCACAGAACCATCCAGATATTGCTGCCGGCTGGATCAGCCTTTCCGAAACTACACAGAGCTTCCAGGATTCTCTTCACTGATAGAGCCTGAATTCCACCGTCTTGTTAATACGGTCTGTACGGGTCATCCCTCTGTTCCGGGTACTGCGGCATTAAGGCCATCTGGTGTTGTGACGGGGGAATCCCTGTATAGGGGTACACCTTGCCCAGTGCTCCACTACGTGGTTCAGTGTTGTGGTCCAGAGAGTTCTTCTCTCAGGCACCTCTTTCTGTTTGTTTAAGCTTCATTTAAATAAATACCTTTGCTTTTTGGAAGCCATTCTCCTGTCTCTTGTGTACCGGGTATACAGCTACCACTGCTCCATCAGTGGTCTAGTGAGTCCACTATATTTCCCACGCCCTGTGGGCGTAACACCTGTATTTGGTTAGCAACATAAAATATATATTTTTTTTAGTGTGGATGAGGCCTGTATAATCCAGAAGATTGTCTGTGGCCGTTGGAACGCCCTCTTTCCTATAGTTGCTGCTAGTAAGGTGCAGGTTTGCTGGAGAAATATGGTCGATGTGTAGTTACATGAACTAATCAGGAAAAGGGCCATGATGACGGTGGAAATGGGAACGTACAACAGGATCAATAACAGGGCGGCTATGGGAAGTACGAGATCCAGGATCCAGCCAACAACGAATACTCATCTATCCAACACCAATTACTAGAGAGCACTTGATGCTCATCAAAAGATAGGTGTAACGTCCATGTCTCAAGCTAGGTATAAATGATGCCCGTCAGAAATTGCATGCCAAAGATGCAGATAATCTAGAAGATAGGCTCCAAACAATTTGAAACTCAGATCTCGGCTACTGTATCACATTTGTAAATAAAATAAAATTAATTAATTTTAATATGCAATAGCTCTGCACACAGAACAATTTCAATGCCACTAAATGATAAGGTTGGATATAGCGGGCTGTATCACGTCTATCAACAGAAAAAAACTATTTTAATGTGCTTTAGGTCTGCAGACAGCTTCATATCCCGCCACAAACTGGCAATGGGGGATACAGCGGGCTGTATCACATTCAGCAACATAAAAAATTATAATTTTTTTAATGCGCATTAGGTCTGCAGACAGGTTCATATCACAGCCACAACATGACAATGTGAGATACGGTGAGCTGTTTCTCATTGAGCAAAAAAAAATATTATTTTTTTTAAGCGCCTTAGGTCTGCAGACAGGTTCATATCACCGCTAAAACATGACAATTTGGTGGGCTGTTTCTCATTCAGCAAAAGAAAATATTATAATTTCTTTTAATGCACGTTAGGTCTGCACACAGGTTCATATCATCGCCACATGACAATGTGGGATATGGCAGGCTGTATCACATTCAGCAACAGAAAAAAATTGAATTTTTTTTTAATGCGCATTAGGTCTGCAGACAGGTTCATATCACCGCCACAAAATGACAACATGGGACACGGCGGGCTGTATCACATTTAGCAAAAGAAAAAAAATCATAATTTTTCTTAATGTGCTTTAGGTATGCAGACAGATTCATATCACCACAGCACTAAATGACAAGGTGGGATACAGCAGGCTGTTTCACATTTAGCTAGTGAAAAAAAGTTAATTAGAATGCTATACTCATGCATGAAGCACAATAGAAGCAGTGCACAACACGTGCCCTGCTGGCTTTCTTTCTGGACCTCAGTATGGCCAAAGAAAAAATAAAGTGCTGGAAGGTAAATTTAACAGCCACCCTGGACACTAGCTAGCTACACTATCTGACTGATATACAACCGTCTAACTAGCTAAAATCTTGTTGCTAACAGTGCCAGCGTTAGGAGCAGCCTCTCTGCGCTGTTACAGTGTCAAAATGGCGCTAAAACAAGATGTCCACTCTTTATATGGAGAGGGACATGTGATTTGAGCAGCCAATGACACAAGCCGTTGTGTCAGGACATTGTGGGTGTTTCCTGCACCCTGATTGGCTAGCCACAATGTGCACACATAAAGTTAGGGGGGAAAAAAAGACTGTTTACAAGAATGCCGCACCTCTGAGCTCTGCAAACCCCCTCCCCTCATCAAACACGTGCCAAACGCTCATGATACACCACCATTATCGTTGCTAAAGTGCTGAAAATACTTTTGTGGCAGCGCAAATATTTTCCTGCACTTTTTACCAAATGTTACAGATTTTTCCCGATTTTATAAAATTTTGCTTGTGTTTACGATCACGAATCCAAATCTGCCATATTCGTGCCGAATTTATGTTTGGGGATCGTTTTCTGAACAAATTCGCTCATCTCTAGTCACAAAATTATAGATCCAAACACTTAAAGGTCGATCTATTTTGGTGCACAATTTAAATTTCCTTTAGATATAATTGACATAAACTTTGTTTTGTAAATACAGAACTGATCTTAATTTACATCTCAGAGCAGCATTCACTATTCTGCTGGTGAAGCCACTACATGAAGATATTACATTACTTATTCTGTACTGATCTTGAGTTACATCCTGTATTATACCCCAGAGCTGCACTCACTATTCTGCTGGTGCAGTCACTGTGTACATACATTACATTACTGATCCTGAGATACATCCTGTATTATACCCCAGAGCTGCACTCACTAGTCTGCTGGTGCAGTCACTGTGTACATACATTACATTACTGATCCTGAGTTATATCCTGTGTTATACCCCAGAGCTGCACTCACTATTCTGCTGGTGCAGTCACTGTGTACATTCATTACATTACTGATCCTGAGTTACATCCTGTGTTATACCCCAGAGCTGCACTTACTAGTCTGCTGGTGCAGTCACTGTGTACATACATTACATTACTGATCCTGTACTGATCCTGAGTTACATCCTATATTATGCTCCAGAGCTGGACTTACTATTCTGCTGGTGCAGTCACTGTGTACATACATTACATTACTAATCCTGAGATACATCCTGTATTATACCCCAGAGCTGCACTCACTATTCTGCTGGCGCAGGCACTGTGTACATACATTACATTACTGATCCTGTACTAATCCTGAGTTACATCCTATATTATACTCCAGAGCTGCACTCACTATTCTACTGGTGTAGTCACTGTGTACATACATTACATTACTGATCCTGTACTGATCCTGAGTTACATCCTATATTATACTCTCTATTCTGCTGGTGCAGTCAGGGCCGGCCCGAGAGATTACGGCGCCCTAGGCGAAACTATTTTGTTGAGCCCCTACTACTACTTTAACATACCTCCCAACATTTGAAGATGGGAAAGAGGGACAAAGTTTGCGGCGCGCAAAGCGCGCGGTGTCAAATTTTAGGCCACACCTCTAACCACACCCATTCATAACTAGCCACACCCATATCCACGTCCCAACCACACCCATTTAGCACTGCTGATCACACTGTTTCATAAAGAATAATTATAAACAAAAAATATGGCCACACAGTGCTCCATACTGTATAATGGCCACACATGATGCTCCATACTGTATAATGACTGCACATGATGCTCCATACTGTATATTGGCCGCACATGATACTTCGTACCGTATAATGGCCACACATAGCTACTCCTACACACGCGGCTGCGCTCCTTACACACGCGCTCCGCTCCATACACCTCATACACACGCGGCTCCACTCCGTACACCTCGTACACATTTAGCTCCGCTCTATACACCTCATACACACACGACTCCGCTCCGTACACTTCATACACATGGCTCCGCTCCGTACACCTCATACACACACGGCTCCGCTCCATACACCTCATACACATTCAGCTCCGCTCCATACACCTTTTGCCTTTTGAAAAGATTTTTTATAATTTTTTCTATTTTTTCTCTGGCGCCCCCTTAGGGTCGGCACCCTAGGCGGCCGCCTAGTTCGCCTATACGTTCGGGCCGGCCCTGGGTGCAGTCACTGTGTACATACATTACATTACTGATCCTGAGTTACATCCTGTATTATACTCCAGAGCTGCACTCACTATTCTGCTGGTGCAGTCACTGTGTACATACATTACTGATCCTGAGTTACATCCTGTATTATACTCCAGAGCTGCACTCACTATTCTGCTGGTGCAGTCACTGTGTACCCACATTACATTACTGATCCTGAGTTACATCCTGTATGATGCTACATAGCGGCACTCTGGAACAGTGAGTGCAGATCTGGAGTATAATACAGGATGTAACTCAGGATCAGTAATGTAATGTATGTACACAGTGACTGCACCAGCACAATAGTGAGTGCAGATCTCGAGTATAAGGCCGGGGACACACACAACGTATAAAAAAACGGTCCGTTTTTCACGGACGAGAATCGCACAAATGTTTCCAAAACAGTGATTTGTGTGCAGTGCGAGGATGCGATTTCCTCGCATCAAATGATCCCTTTGACATCCGTGTGACATCCGTATGGCATCCGTATGCCGAGATTTTCTCACAGGCTTGCAAAACCGACATCTAATGGATTTATGTGCTCAAATATTCGGTAAAACATATATACAGTATGTATATATATATATATATATATATATATATATATATATGTCATTGAGACACATATATATATTCTGTATTTATATTTAATTCAGCACGAGATATGTTAAAAGCCGGTAATTCAATTGCCGGCTTTTCATTACTCCTGCCTAAACCCGACAGGATATGAGACATGGTTTACATACAGTAAACCATCTCATATCCCCCTTTTTTTTGCATATTCCACACTACTAATGTTAGTAGTGTGTATGTGCAAAATGTGGGCGCTGTAGCGTGTAAAATAAAGGGTTAAATCGCGGAAAAAATTGGCGTGGGCTCCCGCGCAATTTTCTCCGCCAGAGTGGTAAAGCCAGTGACTGAGGGCAGATATTAATAGCCAGGAGAGGGTCCATGGTTATTGGCCCCCCCTGGCTCCAAACATCTGCCCCCAGCCACCCCAGAAAAGGCACATCTGGAAGATGCGCCTATTCTGGCACTTGGCCACTCTCTTCCCACTCCCATGTAGCGGTGGGATATGGGGTAATGAAGGGTTAATGTCACCTTGCTATTGTAAGCTGACATTAAGCCAGATTAATAATGGAGAGGCGGCAATTATGACACCTATCCATTATTAATCCAATTGTCTGAATGGGTTAAAAAACACACACACATTATTAAAAAGTATTTTAATGAAATAAACAAACAGGTTGTTTTAGTATTTTATTGTTCTCTCAATCCATCCGGAACACCCTCCATTGGCAAAATTAATAAACCCACAATATTCATACCCTCTCTGATGAACTGTCAGGTCCCACGAGGTAATCCATCTGAAGGGGTTAATTATTTTACAGGCAGGAGCTGCGCTAAAGCACTCGCTCGTGTCTGTAATCCCCGGGTGATGAAAGGAAAGCTGAGTGATCTTTACTTACATTGAGTTGCGGTGAGGCGCCCTCTGGTGGATAAACTCATATGAACTCGAGCGTGGGAACTTTTCCAAGGCTCCAGTTCATGAGAACATCCACCAGAGGGCGCCTCACCGCAACTCAATGTGAGTACAGATCACCCAGCTTTCCTTCATTCCCCGGGGTTACAGGCACGAGCGAGTGCTTTAGCGCAGCTCCTGCCTGTAAAATAATTAACCCCTTCAGATGGATTACCTCGTGGGACCTGACAGTTCATCAGAGGGTATGTATATTGTTGGTTTATTATTTTGCCAAGCGAGGGTGTTCCGGATGGATTAAGAGAGCAATAAAATACTAAAACAACCTGTTTGTTTCTTTCATTAAAATACTTTTTAATAATGTGTGTGTGTTTTATTAACCATTTCGTACTATTGGATTAATAATGGATAGGTGACATAATTGACGCCTCTCCATTATTAATCTGGCTTAATGTCACCTTACAATAGCAAGGTGGCATTAACCCTTCATTACCCCATATCCCACCGCTACACGGGAGTGGGAAGAGAGTGGCCAAGTGCCAGAATAGGCGCATCTTCCAGATGTGCCTTTTCTGGGGTGGCTGGGGGCAGATGTTTTTAGCCACGGGGGGGCCAATAACCATGGACCCTCTCCTGGCTATTAATATCTGCCCTCAGTCACTGGCTTTACCGCTCCGGCGGAGAAAATTGCGTGGGAGCCCACGCCAATTTTTTCCGCCATTTAACCCTTCATTCTACAAGCTACAGCGCCCACATTTTGCACATACACACTACTAACATTAGTAGTGTGGAATTTGCAAAAAAAAAAGGGATATGAGATGGTTTACTGTATGTAAACCATGTCTCATATCATGTCGGGTTTCGGAAGGAGAAATGAAAAGCCGGCAATTGAATTACCGGCTTTTCTAGAGAACACCGCTGCGTATTTCTCGCAATGCACACGCATGGTCCGTGTGTAATCCGATTTTTTCTCGCACCCATAGACTTGCATTGGCGAGTCTCGGCCGAGATACGCTGACAATCGCAGCATGCTGCGATTTCACTCGGATCCTGAATACGGCGGAGAAAATATCGGATGATGGGAGCTGCACCATAAATTAACATTGGGCCGAGTGCTATGCGATTTTTTATCCGTATTACGGTCTAGTGTGACCCCGGCCTAATACAGGATGTAACTCAGGATCAGCAATGTAATGTACAGCGGGTCCGAAAAAGTATTCAGACCCCTTTAAATTTGTCACTCTTTATTTCATTGCAGCCATTTGGTAAATTCAAAAAACTTCATTTTTTTTCTCATTAATGTTCACTCTGCACCCCATCTTAACTGAAAAAAACAGTAATTTGTGCAAATTTATTAAAAAAGAAAAACTGAAATATCAAATGGTCATAAGTATTCAGACCCTTTCCTCAGACACTCATATTTAAGTCACATGCTGCCCATTTCCTTGTGATCTTCCTTGAGGCCAGTCTCACACGTCCAGATAATTCCGGTACCGGAAAAATCGGTACCGGAATTATCCGTGTCCGTGTGCCCGTGCGTTTCTGTGGCACATCAGTGGGGCACACGTGTGCCGCCCGTGTGCCGACTGAGTACCACATGCACCGTGCAGGAGACAGCGCTAGAGATAAGCGCTGTCCCCCCACATGGTGCTGAAGCCGCCATTCATATCTTCTCTGCAGCAGCGTTTGCTGTAGAGAAGATATGAATAATCCTTTTTTTTTTTTTGTTTCTTGTGTTTAACATAAAGATCCATGTCCCAACCCCCTGTGCGCCCGCCCGCTGTTATTAAAATACTTACCCGGCTCCCTCGCTGGCGCTGCTTCCTGTCCTGGCCGCACCTTCTACTGTATGAGCGGTCACGTGGGGCCGCCGATTACAGTCATGAATATGCGGCTCCACCTCCCATAGGGGTGGAGCCGCATATTCAATGGGCGGCCCCACGTGACCGCATACAGGAGAATCTGCGGCCAGGACAGGACACTGCGAGGGAGGCGGGTGAGTATTTTAATAACAGCGGGCGGGTGCACAGGGGGTGGGAGGGGGTTGGGGAGATGGAACTTTATGTTAAACACGAGAAACAAACAAAAAAAAAGGATTATTCATATCTTCTCTACAGCAAACGCTGCTGCAGGGAAGATATGAATGGCGGCTTCAGCACCATGTGGGGGGACAGCGCTTACTGTAGCGCTGTCTCCTGCAGGGCACACGGACTGCACACGGACAACGTCCGTGTGCGGTACGTGTTTTACACGGACCCATTGACTTTAATGGGTCCGTGTAATCCGTGCGCTCCCACGAACACTGACATGTCTCCGTGTTTGGCACACGGAGACACGGTCCACAAAAAATCAATGACATCTGCACAGATGCATTGATTTCAATGTGTCTACGTGTGTCAGTGGCTCCGGTACGTGAGGAAACTGTCACCTCACGTACCGGAGCCACTGACGTGTGAAACCAGCCTGAGATGGTTCTACTCCTTCATTGGAGTCCAGCTGTGTTTAATTCAACTGATAGGACTTGATTTGGAAAGGCACACACCTGTGTGAAAGGAACTGGCCAAGGAGCTCAGAGACAGAATTGTGGCAAGGCACAGATCTGGCCAAGGTTACAACAGAATTTCTGCAGAACTCAAGGTTCCTAAGAGCACAGTGGCCTCCATAATCCTTAAATGGAAGAAGTTTGGGACCACCAGAAGTCTTCCTAAACCTTGCTGTCCAGCCAAACGTGGGAGAAGAGCCTTGGTGAGAGAGGTAAAGAAGAACCCCAAGATGAAAACCTCTTCCAGAGTGCTCTGGACCTCAGACTTGGCTGAAGGTTCACCTTCCAACAAGACAATGACCCTAAGCACACAGGTAAAATAACAAAGGAGTGGCTTCAGAACAACTTTGTGACCATTCTTGACTGGCCCAGCCAGAGCCCTGACCTAAACCCAAATGAGCATCTCTGGAGAGACCTGAAAATGGCTGTCCACCAACGTTCACCATCCAACCTGACAGAACTGGAGAGGATCTGCAAGGAAGAATGGCAGAAGATCCTCAAATCCAGGTGTGAAAAACTTGTTCCATCATTCCCAAGAAGACTCATGGCTGTACTAGCTCAAAAGAGTGCTTCTACTCAGTACTGAGCTAAGGGTCTGAATACTTATGACCATGTGATATTTCAGTTTTTCCTTTTTAATAAATTTGCACAAATTCTACATTTCTGTTTTTTTTTCAGTCAAGATGGGCTGCAGAGTGTACATTAATGAGAAAAAAAATGAACTTTTTTGAATTTACCAAATGGCTGCAATGAAACAAAGAGTGAAAATGTAAAGGGGTGTGATTACTTTCTGTACCCACTGTAGATAATAGATAGAGGATAATCTGCTGAGTCGGCTTTCTGCAGCCAGTTACCTGCACAGGACACATACTTGTTACTTGTGGCTTTGGAGTGGATGGTTCTGTTTATCTCCATGATATATTACATGTAATGACACCGCGCCGTTGCCATGACAACAGTACTGAAATAGCTTATGGAGGATGCTGTATAAGGTGCAGGGAACGTACCAGTCTATGGAGACAGACATTGCATTAATACTCGCTGTCGTGTTACGTATATTCGGTTACATTTGCACGCCTATCCACGTACACCTCGCTCCAAAATCGTGAGAAAATAAGTTTTTCTACAGACACGGACTTATCTCAGAATATTTATTTTTATCCTGAAAGCAGCGATTTGTAAATCTGCTCGCCCCGATGCCTCACAGAGGGAGCATTGTATTTATGAATGGCATTAGGAAGAGAAATCTAAAAGAACAGGGTTATTTTAGTGAAACCAATCACTGGGCGGCTTTATCCCCTCTCCTCGGTCCGGCACAATGCTCCGCTCTGTGCTCCACACACAGTTAAAGCTGCATGGTTTTCAGGATCAGAAAAGCGCCTGGATTGTGTTTTTTTTTAAATGGTGCCTTCATCTAAGAAGTGAACATAAATTACCTTGTAGTAATCAATCATTACAATAAAATCTAGTTTCACCCTGGGAGCTATGGATGAAGCACCACATCAAATACTGGGGAATAACTGGTACAATATCAAATCGGGAAATTGTTGGAATGTGTTGTTGATTATTTTCCTAAAAAGCATCAACATTGTCAATAGTCTGCGCCTGGTATTAGATGAAGAAAAGATGCAATACTGCGCACGACCTACAACGGTGAGTGGTGCTGTTTCTGGGAAAAAAGTTAATCTTCGTACAACTTTAAAAAAAATTCTTCAACCCAGAGTTTATGCCCTATAGTAACAGTATTGTTGTTACATTCGTTACTAAAAAAAGGAAACATGTCTAAACAGAAAATGCATAAGGCTATGTGCACACGATGCGGATTTACTACGGGTCCGCAGCATTTTTTTCCGCGCAGAAACGCTGCAGATCCGCAAAGTGATTTACAGCACGATATAAATCGATAGGAAAAAAAAACTGCTGCGCTAATGGTGCGGAAAATTCCACATGGAAAACGCAGCGGATTGAAAGAAGGAGCATGTCACTTCTTTTATATGGATCTGCAGCATTTCTGCACCCTTCCATTATAGCAATCCGCAGGGGTAAAAAACGCATGAAATCCGCACTAAATCCGCATCAAAAACGCACAAAATCCGCAAGAAAAGAGCATCAAATCTGCACCTGTGTTTTCTGCCAGGAGATGCAGATTTTGTGCAGAAGATTCTGCACCCAAATCTGCAGCGTGTGCACACAGCCTAAGGCTATGTGCACACGTTCAGGATTTCTTGAAGAAATTTTCTGAGCAAAACTGGACATTTTCTGCAAGAAATCCGTATGCGTTTTTTTTCGCGTTTTTGATGCGTTTTTTTTCGGGAGCTTCCCAATGCATTAAATAGTGGGAAAAACGCGAAAAATCTGCAAAATTAATGAACATGCTGCGTTTTTTACGGCGATGTGTTTTTTTAGCGGAATGCATTCTAAATAATGGGATGCATAATGTGTGCGTTTTTTAAGCGTTTTTATAGTTTTTATAGCGAAAAAACGCAAAAAAAAAAAAACGCAACGTGTGCACACAGCCTAAAGCTTTCCTAAGCACATCTTTGTGCCCGGAAATCCATTGTCTTAAAGTGGATCAAATGCACAAAGTGGAGCCAGAGAGTTTGATGCAAATGTATCAAGATGTAAGTAATATGAAGTCATTAAAAGTGTGGAAACAGTAAAAATTGTATGCTGTATGGTCAATACAGAATGCATTATAGAAAGCATAAAAATGACAAATGAAGCATTGTACAGGATTATACAAGTCGATATTACCGGAAAAAAGACAACGGAATTTACTGAAAAGTAATATATCATAAAAGTATTATAAAGGGTGTAGAGAGGATACAATGTATTATAGAGGCCGTAGAGAAGAAACAATGTATTATAGAGGGTGTAGAGAGAATACAATGTATTATAGAGGGTGTAGAGAGGATATAATGTATTATAGAGGCCGTAGAGAAGAAACAATGTATTAGGGCTGTCCCACACGTCCAGATAATTCCGGTACCGGAATAAATCGGTACCGGAGTTATCCGTGTCTGTGTGCCTGGGAACTCACATAGGCCATACGTGCGGCACACGTGTGCCGCCCGTATGGCGAGTGGGTACCACACGGAGCGTGTGGTACCCACGCGTGTGGTACCCTGCATCGTGATGAAGCCGCGATTCATATGTTCCCTGCAGCAGCGTTTGCTGCAGAGAAAATATGAATAACAGTGTTTGAAATAAAGATCTATGTGTCCGCCGCCCTCCCACCCCCTAAGTGCAACCCTAAGTGCAACCCTAGCCCTAAGTGCAACCCTAGCCCTAAGTGCAACCCTAAGTGCAACCCTAGCCCTAAGTGCAACCCTAACCCTAAGTGCAACCCTAAGTGCAACCCTAACCCTAAGTGCAACCCTAAGTGCAACCCTAAGTGCAACCCTAAGTGCAACCCTAACCCTACCCCTACCCCTAACCCTACCCCTAACCCTAATGGAAAAACAAAAATAATTATATTTTCTGTATTTTATTATTGTCCCTACCTATGGGGGTGATAAAGGGGGGGTTATTTACTATTTTTTTTATTTTGATCGCTGTGATAGAACTTATCACAGCGACCAAAATGTATAGGAACGAATCTGCCGGCCGTTCCTAGATTTTCCAAGATGGCGGCGCCCATGGAGAAGACGGCCGGACACCGGGAGGGACATCGGAGCTAGGTAAGTATGGGGGGGTGGGATCAGAACACGGGGGGGGGGATCGGAGGACCGGGGGAGCGGACAGGAGGACCGGGGGAGCGGACAGGAGGGAGGAGGGGAGCGGACAAGAGATCGGGGCAGAAAGGAGGGGGCACCATAGTTTGGGGAACTTTCCCCGCGGCACACCCGACCATGTGTCGCGGCACACTAGTGTGCCGCGGAACACTGGTTGAAAATCACTGTTATAAAGGGTGTACAGAGGATACAATGTATTATAGAGGGTGTACAGAGGATACAATGTATTATAAAGGGTGTACAGAGGATACAATGTATTATAGAGGGTGTACAGAGGATACAATGTATTATAAAGGGTGTACAGAGGATACAATGTATTATAAAGGGTGTACAGAGGATACAATGTGTTATAGAGGGTGTACAGAGGATACAATGTATTATAGAGGGTGTAGAGAGGATACAATGTATTATAGAGGGTGTACAGAGGATACAATGTATTATAAAGGGTGTACAGAGGATACAATGTATTATAAAGGGTGTACAGAGGATACAATGTGTTATAGAGGGTGTACAGAGGATACAATGTATTATAGAGGGTGTACAGAGGATACAATGTATTATAGAGGGTGTAGAGAGGATACAATGTATTATAGAAGATGTAGATATGTATACAATGTATTATAGAGGGTGTACAGAGGATACAATGTATTATAGAGGGTGTAGAGAGGATACAATGTATTATAGAGGGTGTACAGAGGATACAATGTGTTATAGAGGGTGTACAGAGGATACAATGTGTTATAGAGGGTGTAGAGAGGATACAATGTATTATAGAGGGTGTAGAGAGGATACAATGTACTATAGAGGGTGTAGAGAGGATACAATGTGTTATAGAGGGTGTAGAGAGGATACAATGTATTATAGAGGGTGTAGAGAGGATACAATGTACTATAGAGGGTGTAGAGAGGATACAGTGTATTATAGAGGGTGTACAGAGGATACAATGTGTTATAGAGGGTGTACAGAGGATACAATGTATTATAGAGGGTGTAGAGAGGATACAATGTATTATAGAGGGTGTACAGAGGATACAATGTATTATAAAGGGTGTACAGAGGATACAATGTATTATAAAGGGTGTACAGAGGATACAATGTGTTATAGAGGGTGTACAGAGGATACAATGTATTATAGAGGGTGTACAGAGGATACAATGTATTATAGAGGGTGTAGAGAGGATACAATGTATTATAGAAGATGTAGATATGTATACAATGTATTATAGAGGGTGTACAGAGGATACAATGTATTATAGAGGGTGTAGAGAGGATACAATGTATTATAGAGGGTGTACAGAGGATACAATGTGTTATAGAGGGTGTACAGAGGATACAATGTGTTATAGAGGGTGTAGAGAGGATACAATGTATTATAGAGGGTGTAGAGAGGATACAATGTACTATAGAGGGTGTAGAGAGGATACAATGTGTTATAGAGGGTGTAGAGAGGATACAATGTATTATAGAGGGTGTAGAGAGGATACAATGTACTATAGAGGGTGTAGAGAGGATACAGTGTGTTATAGAGGGTGTAGAGAGGATACAATGTATTATAGAGGGTGTACAGAGGATACAATGTATTATAGAGGGTGTACAGAGGATACAATGTATTATAGAGGGTGTAGAGAGGATACAATGTATTATAGAGGGTGTAGAGAGGATACAGTGTGTTATAGAGGGTGTAGAGAGGATACAGTGTGTTATAGAGGGTGTAGAGAGGATACAGTGTGTTATAGAGGGTGTACAGAGTATACAATGTATTATAGAGGGTGTAGAGAGGATACAGTGTGTTATAGAGGGTGTACAGAGGATACAATGTATTATAGAGGGTGTAGAGAGGATACAGTGTGTTATAGAGGGTGTACAGAGGATACAATGTATTATAGAGGGTGTAGAGAGGATACAGTGTGTTATAGAGGGTGTAGAGAGGATACAATGTATTATAGAGGGTGTAGAGAGGATACAATGTATTATAGAGGGTGTAGAGAGGATACAATGTATTATAGAGGGTGTAGAGAGGATACAGTGTGTTATAGAGGGTGTAGAGAGGATACAGTGTGTTATAGAGGGTGTAGAGAGGATACAGTGTGTTATAGAGGGTGTACAGAGTATACAATGTATTATAGAGGGTGTAGAGAGGATACAGTGTGTTATAGAGGGTGTACAGAGGATACAATGTATTATAGAGGGTGTAGAGAGGATACAGTGTGTTATAGAGGGTGTACAGAGGATACAATGTATTATAGAGGGTGTAGAGAGGATACAGTGTGTTATAGAGGGTGTAGAGAGGATACAGTGTGTTATAGAGGGTGTAGAGAGGATACAATGTGTTATAGAGGGTGTACAGAGGATACAATGTGTTATAGAGGGTGTACAGAGGATACAATGTGTTATAGAGGGTGTACAGAGGATACAATGTGTTATAGAGGGTGTACAGAGTATACAATGTATTATAGAGGGTGTAGAGAGGATACAGTGTGTTATAGAGGGTGTAGAGAGGATACAGTGTGTTATAGAGGGTGTACAGAGGATACAATGTATTATAGAGGGTGTACAGAGGATACAATGTGTTATAGAGGGTGTACAGAGGATACAATGTGTTATAGAGGGTGTACAGAGGATACAATGTGTTATAGAGGGTGTACAGAGTATACAATGTATTATAGAGGGTGTACAGAGGATACAGTGTGTTATAGAAAGTATGAAAAAGAAGAATAATATATTATAAGATGCAAAACATTCTACAAAGTGTAGAAAGTCGTACATATAAGTTGTTGTAAATATTCTATGATGTATAACGGGATTTAGAAGGTGTAGAATTAATTTCCGATGGGTCGGAGTAGATACAATGTATTGTGAAAGTGTAGAAGTGACCCAGAATGACAATGTTTGGCATCAGTGACACAATGTACTGCACGGAGGTGTCAGCAGCATCACACAATGTACTTATAACGGAGAATGATGTCGCGACAGGACAGAAGTGTGAGGGGCTCGGCGATACAAAGCCTCGTGCAGAGCAGCTACATGATTAGCAATCACAGAGCAGATACATTGCGCTGACATCTTACCTTTCTGTCTCACAGGCTCTGTGGATGATTTCCAGCCCCTGTGTGCAGCTCTGTAGGAAGCAGAAGAGACGCTGTGTGAAAGGAGCAGAAGCCCAGATAGAGAGAAATCTCCACCCATCGTTTACCCCGTCGTCAGGAAATTAATGATCACCCACTTCCTCTACATTGCACAGGGCTACTTGTGCCTCACATCTGCCGCCTCTCTGCCAGTAATTCGCCCTGGCTCATGCACTTGTGGCCGGCTTCGCTCTGTCATCTGGCCATGGGAAATGTGAGATTTCTGCCTGGTCCAGCAGTGTACCATCGGCATTTCTCAGCTTGGATCCATGATTTTTAGCTTTCTGCTTTTGTACTGTATGGATATAGGTATAAGGCTGCCGTCACACTATCAGTATTTGGTCAGTATTTTACCTCAGTATTTCTCAGCCAAAACCAGGAGTGGGTGATAAATGCAGAAGTGGTGCATATGTTTCTATTATACTTTTCCTCTAATTGTTCCACTCCTGGTTTTGGCTAACAAATACTGATGTAAAATACTGACCAAATCCTGCTAGTGTGACGGCAGCCTTAGGGTATGTGTCCACGTTCAGGTTTGCTTCAGGCTTTGGTCAGGATTTTATGCAGGTAAAATCCTGACCAAAAATGCACCTGAGGTCACTGGCAGGTCACCTGCGGTGTTCCTGCGTGTTTTGCTCATTGTAGAAACATGCTGCGTTCTGAAAAAGCGCAACGCATGTGCGTTTTTGCGGGAAAAACGCATGCGTTTTTCAATGCACAGTGGAGACGGGATTTCATTAAATCCCCTCCACTATGCTGTAACATCTGGACGCTGCGTTTTTGACGCTGCGGCTCAGCGCTGCGTCAAAAACGCAGCGTTTCCTGAACGTGGACACATACCCTAAGGGGGAATTCGGCAGACATAAGCACTGGGGCCCAGTTGGACTTTGCCTTTGGGTGCAATTCTTTTTATACTTTAATGCATGCATTTTGAGCTAAAAATAATTTTTGCAATTAGATTTCATTAAAAACGTTGCACTGTTTGGCTTTTATGGGCTTTTTGTTTCCCTGTGTTTTGCTGGCTGCAGAATGAGTTATCTGAGAATCCATCAGTGAGCTCCTTGTGAAGCGAGAGTTTCTAACTCACTCATCTAATTTATGAAGGCAAACTTTAGCTGAACCTTGACGTGGTCTATGGTCATAACTCGGCACAAAGGAATTTAGAAAAAGACAAAGAAACAGCTACAACTCTCTGTCAGAGATGGTTTCTCAAAGAACTCATTCTGCAGCAGCAATATTCAGGTGCTATAGAAGACACACAGAGCAAATAATGTTTAGCCCCTCTCACTCCTCAAATAGCCACATGACATTGTCCAGAAAAACACGGCTGCCTTCCTCCAAAAAAAAAAAAAGCATCACCCCTTTCTTCAGGTTGTTTTTCATTTCTGCACCATTCACTTTGATTTTCCTGAGCTGTAATACCGCTCTCAACCTGCAGACAGGGGTGGCATCTTTTTTTTTTTTTTTAAAAAAAGGCAGCCATGTTTCTCAGATACTGGATGGCCCCTTTAATGGCTCTATGTATAGATAAGTCAAATTTTGCTTCTTAGGCATTTTGGTGAATTGGTCTGTTTAGAAAATGTAGGATAATGTTTTCTAGCTTTGTTTTTTTTTTAAGAACTTATTTTATTCCCGTGCAGAAAACTCTAAAAACAGCATCTGTCCAATGTGCAGACAACAGATGGCGACCTCCTAAAGACTTGATTTTTAGAGACCTCAAACCCTAGGAGAACCCCAACACCCCCTTCCAATCCAACTGGCTGCTTTCCTTGTAGCCTGGTTCAGTACATGATTGCCAGCTAAAAATGGCGCTAGCAGCCCGTGGCAGTGTTTTATTTGGTTCTGCATCATCGTGTACCCCAGGTTTGATGACACATTGAAAAAAAAGCCTGATTGACTTAAAGGGAATCTGTTAGTAGGATCAACCCTCCTGAGCCATCAATATGAGCCTGTATGTCATAGAAAGCTGAATAAAACGATACCTTGATATCTGCGATCCTATGTCTTATTCCAGAGAAATCAACATTTTTCTTAATATGTAAATGAGCTGTTAAGGTCTATGGGTGGACATAGATCTCCCTGAGAATCTGCCTCCAGAGTTTATTGTAAATGAAAAGAGTCATTGCCAGTGTGAGTTGAAGAGAGTCGACTGTCACTCATTACATGTCTTACACTGGTAACGCCCCCTTTCATTTAAAATAAGCTCTGAAGGCAGATTCTCCGAGAGATCCATGTACGGCCCATAGATCTTAACAGCTCATTTACATATTAAGAAAAATGTGGATTTCTCTAGAATAAAACATCGAATCTCAGATATCAATATATCATTTTGTTCAGCTTCCTATGACCTTCCTGCCCTCATAAACGAGTCAGGAAGGTCGATCCTTCCGGGATTCCCTTTAAGCCATTTGACAGCTTTTGGACGAACGATGCTTTGACGGACGGCCTTTTCTCTCATACACAGGACAGCCGAGCGCTCCTGTGTTCTTCATGATAAAGTTGCCGACTCATCTCAGGGAGAAGAAGGCGATGGGCAGTCTGAAATCGGACATGTCCAATCATCATCTCACCCGATCATTGGTCGGCTGGTGCCCCCATATACATTAGATGGTTGCCCAAACCAAATGATATTGGTCTAGTGTGTATGGGGGTCTTTACAGTCGTCCATCTTGCAAATCACCCCGTATCTAGTGCTATCAGCGGTGCCAAGTTTTGCACAGAAGATATTGGCTGTGGATTGCTTTACTATAAGCAATGCGAACCTCCCATTTTATTTTTTATGGTGCAACCAAAGTCACCGTGCGGCCATAACTGAGCAAGTAAGCCTACCTTTATTGTAAAAAACTTCTGCCAAAGAGTTAGGCAAAAAATGATTGCCGATTTCAGCCCCAGTGCTGGGGATCGGAGGTTGTGGGCAGAGGATGCTCGTATACTTACCTCCTCAGGGACGTCCTGGCAGACTCATTTTCTTTGCAGATATTCCTCTCCCTTTTCCCCCCTCCACATGCCATCTGCTGTGTGCAATGGGTGTTCCTGATTTGAACACATGCATGATTAAGAAGCGCACAGCCCACATCATCTGCTTGGAAATGGGATTTTTTTTTAGTCCATAGATTAGAAAGCTGCAATTCAGTGATTAAACCCTCGCAGAACAATGAATCTCTGGCACCAGGCAGCTATTGTCCTGGCTGCAGAAATAGACCATTGATGCCAAGTGGGAGGAGGAAGGGGGGACAAAGGCGATTATACGGCCTAAACCCTGGACTTAACGCCTCGGCTGACACATATCTCATTCATGCCTTGGTTAGAATTAATTTGATCATTCATAAAACCTAACGTTCTGTCCGTAAGCGATGACTGTTAGCGAATATCGATGGGTCTATGGGGCTAAAAACAAGCGTCTGATAAATGAAACTGTTTGCAAGGACAGGACTTTGGTCAGCGCTTGCTGGGAGTTGTGGTGTAGTAGCCTGGAAAAGTGAGTGAAGAAACTTGAAGTTTGGTGTGATATATGTTGACTTCATGGCAATATTAACTGTTTTGTTTATACACAGTATATATATTATGTATTATTGGAGGCATTAGCGTTGTATGGTGCTATTATTTGCATGATTTATAGCACTTATGTCAGGATTTGTGCACTGTATGGCAATATTGAGTCAGACATGTCAGAATTATTTGAGCTCCTATGGATGCATTATGAAACCGCGATATTATTTGCGCATTGTACTGTATACAGTTGTGCTCAAAAGTTTTCATCCCCCGGCAAAATTTTTGCTTTCTTGGCCTTTTTTCAGAGAATATGAATGATAAGACCAAAACTTTTTCACCACTCATGGTTACTGGTTGGGTGAAGCCATTTATCATCAAACTACTGTATATAGTAATATTTGCACACTGTATGGCGATATTGTTTGAATGTGAGATGGCCGTTTTATTAAAAAACTGTATACAGATAGTAGCCTTGAATGGCACTTTTACGTTTCTGTCCTAGATATGGGCTTTGCTCCCTCATCCCAGTCCGTTGAACTTTGTTATGATCCACACCGGGCTTTACAGATGGCCCAGTATGATCCCATGTGGTCATCTGCCTGGGGATACATAAGGCCTACCAAGACACATACTGGTCTTCCCGGACCTCTGCTCCCTGATCCTGGTCTTCCCAAACCTTTGCTCCTTAATCCCGGTCTTCCCGGACCTCTGCTCCCTGTTTCCGGTCTTTCCAGACCTCTGCACCTTGTTACCGGTCTTTCTGGACCTGTGCTCCCTGTTCCCTGTCTTCCAGGAGCTCCGCTTGCTGATGCCGGTCTTCCTGGACCTCCGTTCTCTGTTCTCGGTCTTCCAGGACCTCTGCTCCCTGTTCCTGGTCTTCCAGGACCTCCACTCCCTGTTCCCAATCTTCCAGGTCCTTCTCTCCCTGTTCCCAGTCTTCCTGGTCCTCTGCTCCCTGTTCCTGGTCTTCCAGGACCTCCGCTCCCTGTTCCCGGTCTTCCAGGACCTCCGCTCCCTGTTCCTGGTCTTTCAGAACCTCCGCTCCCTGTTCCCGGTCTTCCAGGACCTCCGCTCTCTGTTCCCGGTCATTCAGGACCTTTGCTCCCTGGTTCCTGTCTTCCAGAACCTCCACTCCCTGATCCTGGTCTTCCAGGACCTCCGCTCCCTGTTCCCGGTCTTCTAGGACCTCTGCTCCCTGTTCCTGGTCTTCGGGGACTACCGCTCCCTTTTCCCAGTTTTCCAGGACCTCACCTTCCTGTTCCCAGTCTTCTTGGACCTCTACTACCTGTTTTCTGTATGCCTGTGTGCCCACCTGGACTTTGGGCTCTGAGGATCGACCTCAACTATTGAGCCCAACCAGCTCTGCTATTTGCACATTTAATGGCACTTACGGTAATTTTTTGCACCGTATGGGGATCCTGATTGACATTTATAGCAGAATTATTGGAGTACTGCATGGTGGTATTGTTGGAGCACTGTATGGAAGTGTTAGCACGCCCTGTTGTTTGCACATTTTATATACTTATGTTAGTATTTGTGCACTGTAAGACAATGTTAATTGAATTTGAGATGGCATAGTTATTTGGATACTCCATGGTGAAATTATTTAAAGGGTTTTAACCATCTTCGTAAATGGGATATTGTCTGATAGTACTTGTAAATTTTTCAATTTACTACTTATTCAAATTTTCAGCTTTTCTTAAGAGATTGATACTTACAGCTCGTTGCCCTGAAGACTGACCACCGCTGATAGACAGCAGAACATGTGCTATTGAGTTTATAAGCGTTGTTTTGAAGCTGTTCGCTGTTACCTGTATGGCTTCAGCACAGCGTTTACAAATCAGACCGCAGCGGTGGTCGGTCTCCTAGGCAACGAGCTATAGACAAATGAAAGTGTTAATATCTCAAGAACGGCTGCAAATTTTAAGAAGCAGTAAATTGCAAAAGTGCTTGTTATTACAATAAGTATCTGATAATATACATCTGTGAAGAAGGGAAAAACCCTGTTAAGGATAGAGAGATGTCAGGACATCTGCACATGTTACAGTGCGTAGGATAGTGTTTATATACACATATATCAGCTCTATGAGCAGATATTATGGCACCGCATGCCCATTTTGCTCCAGAACATCCAGCCTTTTCTCTGACCTCACCATTTTCTATATGCTGTATGCTGCTTCCTATATTTCTACTGTGACCGGCAGTTGTTGCTGTGTGGCTGCCATATGTGTTCGCATCAGCTATAATTAGGATCCTGTTGTGTCCCAGTTTTCCAACAAGAGGCATCGACCTCCCCTCCCCCCGGGTATTTCGTTATGTGGAAGGAAATGTGTATATGGCTAATAGGAGGTCATCAGCTAGGATTATTGAATGGAGAAGATTTTTACAATTTTTTTTGGGAGGGGGGAAGCAAAAAAGCAAATCCCTTTTCTTCCTGATGGATTTTAGCCCGGGTGTCGCAGATATCACCATTATTTGTATATTCTGCCTCTATATCTGGATGGTACCAGAACCGAATAGGATTTTCTCAAGTGGCGATGCTCTTTAGGGATTGATGGAGACAGCTGAGTATAGTCTTTGGGATTCTCCAGTGTCCCGCAGAGAATGATGTAGAGCTGGGAGTGCGTGATCTCCGATCCATGCAAACGAGAGCCCTGCTCTCGGAATCATGGGAATCCAGAGGTCAAATCTCCAGCACTTGGGAAGTTATATTTTGTCCAATGGTAAAATGATAAATGCTGCACTTGGCACAAACCTCATTAGCCACAGAGAGGCCCAAAGGTTGTGCACCATGTGACAGGGTCACTAGCACGGTATATGTGGGAAGATATGTGTCACTGCGCGTAATGGCGTCAGTGATGTGAAACCAGAGTATTTTCCTCCAGCACACAATGTGTTGTGAGGGTTAAGTTAAAGTTGCATGCATAGGCTGGTTTTATGTGGACATCTATAGAGAGGGTGGAAAGATGTCCACCTTATCTCCATCTGCAAAACTCGCACCTCCGTGTGCTGACAGGACCTGTGTGATGTCACAGTCATGTGACAGTCACATGGTCTGGGTTTAAATAGCTGGACTTGAGAGGCCGTTTGTGTGTTGTGATTTGGAGAGGAAAGACTCAAACGGTTGCTCCAGGTGGAGCTGAAGACACATGGTGGTGGGAGAGGGCAAATCCCTAAAACATATGGACTTTGCTATACGTTATCTTTTTGTTTCACCGTTATGCCAGAAAGGCCATGTATACTTTGCTGAACCATGCTATGGTTTATGCTGTTCAACAATAAACCACAAGGTGATTTACTACAAGAATCGTTACTGTGTCTACCTTTGGAAGCAGCTGAGTGAGCTAACCCCTCACACATGGTGTTTTGAATGTGGGCACCTTTTAAGGAACATGCATAGAGGCTGTGGACAACTTCTTGTCCTGGGTAAAATCCGCCATCCAGCACGAGACATCCGGCAGCATGGAGTAGCTTGTGAAGCGTCTGGTCCAGGTCCAACAGCAGCAACAGCTAGCTAATCAACAGCAGCAAATGGCGCAACAGGAGCTGAATAAACTGTTGGCACAACAGCTTCAACAGCAGCAGCAGGAGGGGCTAACGCGGAAATTGAATCTCCTCGCAGAGGCGGTTTGTGGGAGGCCGGCGGGCTCCTCCCCAATGCCAGGTGATGACTCATACTTCCAGAAAACGGCAAGACGAGCCATGCAAATAATGACCCCGGGAGATGATGTGGAATTTTTTCTGACTGTTTTCGAGGGGATGGCTGAATGGGAGAAACTTCTGCCGGAGAAGTGGGCAGAGGAGCTGCTCCATATTTATTGGGAAAACCACAAAAAGCATATTATGACTTAGCCCTCTAGGATGCCAAAGAGTACGCCAAATCAAAAACTGAAATCTTGGCATGCCTGGGGATAACGATGTCCGGTAGAGCTCAGCGAGTCCACCGCTGGGCGTATGCTGGTGACAAACCCCCTCGCTCACAAATTTTTGACTTGTTGCACCTATTCCAAAAGTGGCTACAGCCAGAGACTTCCACTCTGGCCCAGATGGTCGAGCGTGTGGTGATGGACAGGTTCATCCACTCCTTTCGCAGGTCAATACAGACCTGAGTTGCCCAGGGCGAACCTCAGAATGCAGACAACCTGGTTGGCCTGGTTGAGAGATATCATGTTGTGGAAAAATCCCTCGGGAAGCCAGACCTCGCTACTTACCCTTACTGGGATACCAAAAAGGTGGCAGGCTCACCACAGAGGGTGGCTAGACCCTCAAATGGGGGGCATCCCAATCCTGCTGAAGGGTCCCCTAAAGCTGTGCTGAAGGATGTGGTTGGTCTGTTGGCGGTGTCACAATCTTGGACACATAGCCACCCGGTGTCATCTGTCTCCTGAACCCATCCACTGCAGCCTCCACTGCTTTTATTATGCCTATCCAGCCTGCAGTGTGGACTGTCAACCTGGCAAGGGCCCCCAATCATGTGCCGTGTCCATCAATGGGGTAATGGTTCTGGGACTGTTGGACTCTGGATGTCTGGTGACCCTAATCAGCGCTGCACTGCCCCACCAGTTAATCCCTCACAAGTTTGAGGGCATCCGCTGCATACATGGAGACACCAAGGACTATCCTGTAGCCCGCATAACCATAGAAACAGACTGTAGTGATAGAGCCCATGAGGTTGGGGTAGTAAAGGACTTAATTCATCCTGTCATCCTGGGGCGGGATTTTGCTCTGTTTTGGAACTTTTGGCAAAAGGGGGAAGAAGTGAAGGAGTTTGCGCTATGCATCCTCGCTGGAGAGGAGGACGATACTGTAACAGTGGAGCCCAGCTTCCCTGACTTAGAGGTGCCTGAGGAGACTTTTGGGACTGCTCAACTTCGGGACCTTACATTGAAGAGGGCATTTGAAAATGTGGACAAAAAGAGAAAAAAAGCCAGCTCACCATTTCCAGCAGAGCACGGAACCCGATCCTGACAAGATGCAGATTAGTGGAAGAAAAAAAAATAAAAAATGTTCCAGCTCCAAATGAATAAAATGAAAAACTTTAATGAAACACAATAGAAAAATGCTCCATGCGGACAACACCATAACCCTAGAGTCTAGGGTTATGGTGTTGTCCGCATGGAGCATTGTTCTATTGTGTTTTTAATGTTTTCATTAAAGTTTTTCATTTTATTCATTTGGAGCTGGAACATTTTTTTTTTTTTTCTTCCATTTGAAAATGTGACTGTATGTACTGGGGTTGCTCAAGAGCCGGGGACTAATACCAGGTTCCCTCATTTTGCAATCCATGGCGAATTGTTGTATCGGGTGACCAAACTGAGGGGAAGAGAGATAGTAGAGTAGCTGTTAGTTCCAGGACCCTACTGGTGGAGGGTTTTAGACTTGGCCCATTCACATGACATCTGGGGTGGAGAAAACTTAGGAGAGAGTCTTATGCTACGTTCACATTTGCATCGTGCGCCGCAGCGTCGGACGCTGCAGGGTCGCCCCATGCGTCATGCGCCCCTATATTTAACATGGGGTCGCATGGACGTGCGTTGCGTTGCGTTTTGGGACGCATGCGTCCTTTTTGGCGCAAGCGGCATGGCGCAGAGGACGCAGCATGTTGCATTTTTTTTGCGTTCAAAAATAGAACGCATGCGTCGCAAAACGCAGCGTTGTGCATGCGTTGTTCCTGCATTGTTCCTGCGTTGTGCGTTGCGTCGCCGACGCTGCGGCACACAATGCAAATGTGAACGTAGCATTACAGAGGTTCTATTGGACAGGGTATTACCGAGAGATCCTGAATTATTGTAGGTCATGCCCCACCTGTCAGATAATTGCTCCTACCTCTCACTTCCAAAGCCCCTTAGTGCCCTTAGCTGTGATAGAAATCCCCTTCGAAAGGATTGCTATGGACCTGGTAGGTCCCCTTGTTAAATCAGCACGCGGCCTCAGTACATCTTAGTGGTCATGGACTACGCGACCCGATACCCAGAAACAGTGCCACTGAAGAACGCCTCAGCTAAGAGTACAGCCCCGGAGCTTGTCCATATGTTTGCCAGGATCAGTTTGCCCAAAGAGATTTTGACAGACCAGGGGACCCCGTTTATGAGCAAAGTGATACGGGAGCTGTGTAGAAACCTCCAGATCTCCAAGCTATGAACCTCCGTTTACCATCAGCAGACCGATGGGCTGGTGGAGCACTTCAACAAGACCTTGGAAGCCATGCTCAAGAGGGTCGTTGAGAAGGATGGTCGGGACTGGGACTATCTGCTCCCGTTCCTGTTCTTTTCTATCAGAGAAGTCACACAGGCCTCCACTGGCTTCTCGCCGTTTGAGCTCCTGTACTGCCAACATCTACGAGGGCTACTGGACATCACCAAGGAAACTTGGAAAGCCGCGGTCCCGCCGCACCAGAGTGTCAGCATGTCGCCCAGCTGCAAGAAAGGATGGCACATGTAATGCCTATCATAAGGGAACATCTCCAGGCACAGGAGGCCCAAGTGGGGTTACACAAGCGATCAGCGAGGCCAAGGCAATTCCATCCCGGGGACCGTGTGCTAGTACTTATCCCTACGGTGGAGAGCAAATTCTTGGCAAAGTGGCAAGGCCCGTATGAGATAGTGGAAAAAACTCGAGGACACAAATTACAAGGTACACCAGTGAGGTAATTGGAAGTGAGTCACCCGCCAGGGCCTGGGGTACTCGGTACCGGGTCCGGTACATAAAGGGGATATTACGGTGGCTGCGACCCGGTCCGTGGCCCTGGGCACCCAAGTAAAAGGGGAAGGTCTTTAAAGGGTTTTAATAAAGTTTGTATTCGTGACACCACCTGTGGTTCTCGGTCAGAGGGGACCGACGCTGCTTAAAGGGGTCCTCTGGGGTGATGTTACTGCAGCAAAGATGGTGACGCTTCCCAAAGGTGCTCCTAATATGTATGGCAAGGGTGGTGAATGCTGGCAAATAAACGGAAGATACAAGGTTGTCTTTACCTGGCTTACTGGTGGTAGCAGGCCACAGTCCAGGGTACAAGGAACAGGTGGTGATATGGTGCTGCCGGCTTGGAGGCAAAGGTGGATCCCTCTCCCAGGTGAGGTCCGTAAGCCTTCGTACTCACGCTCGTATGCAAGGTCCTTGCTGCCTGTGGCAGCTGCCTGCCTGGGACAGTTACCCGTACGGTGGGCAGTGTGAGCCTTTTTATAGGGTCTCTATCATGACCCGGGCTCTTTGTGTAATGCTGCACCTTCAGGTGTGGGTGCGGGCAATCTACATAAAGTCCTTTGCCCTCTGCTTCTGCTGTGCGACCTGGAGTACAACACAGCCTCGGGCTCCCGATGCCCAATTCCTGCGCTTCGGCTCAGAGGGTGCATGGTTAGAGTTCCCCTCTAAGCTCTTTCCTGCTCCTGTGCTTCATTCCTCAGATGCTCACTACATCCAACCCTTCAGGTTATCTTCCTTTCCTGGAGCTGCAGCTCACACGTGGCTGCACGGCCCCACTCTCTGCTCTCACTCCTCACTCTTCCACTGTCTGCTCCAAACTGTCTAACTCCTCCTCCAGACCAGAATACATAAAGCTGGGGAAGCTCCCCTGAATCCGGGTTCAGAGCTCCCCCTTCTGGCCTGGATTCAGAATGTGTTGCATGTAGGTGCTTTACCTGATAAAGGGAATCCTCCTTGCTTCCAAGCATGATATCGCCCTCCCCAAAAGGAAGGCAACAACACTGTAACAACCATTTACCTGGGGTGTTACAGAAGCCGCACCAGGTATACCATGTGAATCTACTCAAACCTTGGCAGGACCGTGAACGGCTGGAAGCTCCTTGCCTGGAGGCCTGTCACGAAGCCAAGATCAAGGAGGCCATGATCGCTGAGACGCTAATGCCAGCTGTTGTGAAATTGGATTTTGGGCTCCCCCGGTGGCCACTGGTGGAATTGAACTTGTGTGCATCATCCCCTCTGTTCACCTGTTCCCATCAGGATGTGGGAGTCGCTATTTAACCTTGCTCCTCTGTCACTTCCATGCCGGTCAACATTGTAATCAGAAGCCTTTCTGTGCATGTTCCTGCTACCAGACAACTTCCAGCTAAGTCGGACTTTTGTCCTTGTTTGTTTTTTGCATTTTGTTCCAGGTCACAGCTGCAGTTTCGTTTCTGTGTCTGGAAAGCTCTTGTGATCTGAAATTGCCACTCTGATGTTATGAGTTAATACTAGAGTCTTAAAGTAATTTCAGGATGGTGTATTGATAGGGTTTTCAGCTGACCATGAAAGTACCCTTTCTATCTTCCTGCTATCTAGTAAGCGGACCTCGATTTTGCTAAACCTATTTTCATACTACGTTTGTCATTTTCATCTTAAATCACCGCCAATATATGTGGGGGCCTCTGTCTGCCTTTCGGGGAAATTTCTCTAGAGGTGAGCCAGGACTATATTTTCCTCTGCCAGGATTAGTTAGTCCTCCGGCCGGCGCTGGGCGTCTAGGGATAAAACGCAGGCTACGCTACCCGGCTACTGTTAGTTGTGCGGCAGGTTTAGTTCATGGTCAGTTTAAGTTTCCATCCTTCCAAGAGCTAGTTCCTATGTATGCTGGGCTATGTTCTCTTGCCATTGAGAACCACAACAGTTTGACCGGCCTTAAAGGGTTAAATTAATTGGCAGAGAAAGGAGAGAAAAAAGAAGTCTGCTGAAAAATTTTTTTTTTTTTTTTTCCTTCAGTTCTGAGTGTGCTTTCAATTGAATCACTTGCAAGTCTGCCTATATTGCAGCCTTCCTATCTCTCTCTCCTTCTAATCCTGGAATGGCTCTGTGTTCACCTGTTTAAAATGGATATTCAGAGTTTAGCTGCAGGTTTGAATAATCTCACCACGAAAGTTCAAAATTTACAAGATTTTGTTGTTCATGTTCCTATATCTGAACCTAGAATTCCTTTGCCTGAATTTTTCTCGGGGAATAGATCTTGCTTTCAAAATTTCAAAAATAATTGCAAGTTGTTTTTGTCCCTGAAATCTCGCTCTGCTGGAGATCCTGCTCAGCAGGTCAGGATTGTGATTTCCTTGCTCCGGGGCGACCCTCAAGATTGGGCTTTTGCATTGGCTCCAGGGGATCCTGCGTTGCTCAATGTGGATGCGTTTTTTCTGGCCTTGGGGTTGCTTTATGAGGAACCTCATTTAGAGCTTCAGGCGGAAAAAGCCTTGATGTCCCTATCTCAGGGGCAAGATGAAGTTGAAATATACTGCCAAAAATTCCGTAAATGGTCTGTGCTTACTCAGTGGAATGAGTGCGCCCTGGCGGCGAATTTCAGAGAGGGTCTCTCTGATGCCGTTAAGGATGTTATGGTGGGGTTCCCTGTGCCTTCGGGTCTGAATGAGTCCATGACAATGGCTATCCAGATCGATAGACGTCTGCGGGAGCGCAAACCTGTGCACCATTTGGCGGTGTCTACTGAGAAGACGCCAGAGAATATGCAATGTGATAGAATTCTGTCCAGAAGCGAACGGCAGAATTTTAGACGAAAAAATGGGTTGTGCTTTTATTGTGGTGATTCAACTCATGTTATATCAGCATGCTCTAAGCGTACTAAGAAGCTTGATAAGTCAGTTTCAATTGGCACTTTTCAGTCTAAGTTTATTCTATCTGTGACCCTGATTTGTTCTTTATCATCTATTACCGCGGATGCCTATGTCGACTCTGGCGCCGCTTTGAGTCTTATGGATTGGTCCTTTGCCAAACGCTGTGGGTATGATTTAGAGCCTCTTGAAACTCCTATACCTCTGAAGGGGATTGACTCCACCCCATTGGCTAGTAATAAACCACAATACTGGACACAAGTAACTATGCGAATTAATCCGGATCATCAGGAGATTATTCGCTTTCTTGTGCTGTATAATCTACATGATGTGTTGGTGCTTGGATTGCCATGGCTGCAATCTCATAACCCAGTCCTCGACTGGAACGCTATGTCTGTGTTAAGCTGGGGATGTAAGGGGATGCATGGGGACGTACCTTTGGTTTCCATTTCGTCATCTATTCCCTCTGAGATTCCTGAATTCTTGTCTGACTATCGTGACGTTTTTGAAGAACCTAAGCTTGGTTCATTACCTCCGCACCGGGAGTGCGATTGTGCCATAGATTTGATTCCGGGTAGTAAATACCCTAAGGGTCGTTTATTTAATCTGTCTGTGCCTGAACATGCTGCTATGCGAGAATATATAAAGGAGTCCTTGGAAAAGGGACATATTCGTCCTTCGTCATCTCCCTTAGGAGCCGGTTTTTTCTTTGTGTCTAAGAAAGATGGCTCTTTGAGGCCGTGTATTGATTATCGGCTTTTGAATAAAATCACGGTTAAATATCAATATCCGTTGCCACTGCTGACTGATTTGTTTGCTCGCATAAAGGGGGCCAAGTGGTTCTCTAAGATAGATCTCCGTGGGGCGTATAATTTGGTGCGAATTAAGCAGGGGGATGAGTGGAAAACCGCATTTAATACGCCCGAGGGCCACTTTGAGTATTTGGTGATGCCTTTTGGCCTTTCAAATGCCCCTTCAGTCTTTCAGTCCTTTATGCATGACATTTTCCGTGATTATTTGGATAAATTTATGATCGTGTATCTGGATGATATTCTGATTTTTTCGGATGACTGGGACTCTCATGTCCAGCAGGTCAGGAGGGTTTTTCAGGTTTTGCGGTCTAATTCCTTGTGTGTGAAGGGTTCTAAGTGCGTTTTTGGGGTTCAAAAGATTTCCTTCTTGGGATACATTTTTTCCCCCTCTTCCATCGAGATGGATCCTGTCAAGGTTCGGGCTATTTGTGATTGGACGCAACCCTCTTCTCTTAAGAGTCTTCAGAAATTTTTGGGCTTTGCTAACTTTTATCGTCGATTTATTGCTGGTTTTTCTGATGTTGTTAAACCATTGACTGATTTGACTAAGAAGGGTGCTGATGTTGCTGATTGGTCCCCTGCTGCTGTGGAGGCCTTTCGGGAGCTTAAGCGCCGCTTTTCTTCCGCCCCTGTGTTGCGTCAGCCTGATGTTGCTCTTCCTTTTCAGGTTGAGGTCGACGCTTCTGAAATCGGAGCTGGGGCGGTTTTGTCGCAAAGAAGTTCCGACTGCTCCGTGATGAAACCTTGTGCTTTTTTTTCTCGTAAATTTTCGCCTGCCGAGCGGAATTATGATATTGGGAATCGGGAGCTTTTGGCCATGAAGTGGGCTTTTGAGGAGTGGCGTCATTGGCTTGAGGGGGCTAGACATCAGGTGGTGGTATTGACCGACCACAAAAATTTAATTTATCTTGAGTCCGCCAGACGCCTGAATCCTAGACAGGCGCGCTGGTCGTTGTTTTTCTCTCGGTTTAATTTTGTGGTGTCATACCTACCGGGTTCTAAGAATGTTAAGGCGGATGCCCTTTCTAGGAGTTTTGAGCCTGACTCCCCTGGTAATTCTGAACCTACAGGTATCCTTAAGGATGGAGTGATATTGTCTGCCGTTTCTCCAGACCTGCGGCGGGCCTTGCAGGATTTTCAGGCGGATAGACCTGATCGTTGCCCACCTGGTAGACTGTTTGTTCCTGATGATTGGACCAGTAAAGTCATTTCTGAGGTTCATTCTTCTGCGTTGGCAGGTCATCCTGGAATCTTTGGTACCAGGGATTTGGTGGCAAGGTCCTTCTGGTGGCCTTCCCTGTCACGAGATGTACGAGGCTTTGTGCAGTCTTGTGACGTTTGTGCTCGGGCCAAGCCTTGTTGTTCTCGGGCTAGTGGATTGTTGTTGCCCTTGCCTATCCCGAAGAGGCCTTGGACGCACATCTCGATGGATTTTATTTCGGATCTTCCTGTTTCTCAGAAGATGTCTGTCATCTGGGTGGTGTGTGACCGTTTCTCTAAGATGGTCCATTTGGTTCCCCTGCCTAAGTTGCCTTCTTCTTCCGAGTTGGTTCCTCTGTTTTTTCAAAATGTGGTTCGTTTGCATGGTATTCCGGAGAATATCGTTTCTGACAGAGGAACCCAATTCGTGTCTAGATTTTGGCGGGCATTCTGTGCTAGGATGGGCATAGATTTGTCTTTCTCGTCTGCTTTCCATCCTCAGACTAATGGCCAGACCGAGCGGACGAATCAGACTTTGGAGACATATTTGAGGTGTTTTGTGTCTGCAGATCAGGATGATTGGGTTGCTTTTTTGCCTTTAGCGGAGTTTGCCCTCAATAATCGGGCCAGCTCTGCCACCTTGGTGTCTCCTTTTTTCTGTAATTCGGGGTTTCATCCTCGATTTTCCTCCGGTCAGGTGGAATCTTCGGATTGTCCTGGAGTGGATGCTGTGGTGGAGAGGTTGCATCAGATTTGGGGGCAGGTGGTGGACAATTTGAAGTTGTCCCAGGAGAAGACTCAGCTTTTTGCCAACCGCCGGCGTCGGGTTGGTCCTCGGCTTTGTGTCGGGGACTTGGTGTGGTTGTCTTCTCGTTTTGTCCCTATGAGGGTTTCTTCTCCTAAGTTTAAGCCTCGGTTCATCGGCCCGTACAAGATATTGGAGATTCTTAACCCTGTGTCCTTCCGTTTGGACCTCCCTGCATCTTTTTCTATTCATAATGTTTTTCATCGGTCATTGTTGCGCAGGTATGAGGTACCGGTTGTGCCTTCCGTTGAGCCTCCTGCTCCGGTGTTGGTTGAGGGCGAGTTGGAGTACGTTGTGGAAAAAATCTTGGACTCCCGTGTTTCCAGACGGAAACTCCAGTATCTGGTCAAATGGAAGGGATACGGTCAGGAGGATAATTCTTGGGTGACTGCCTCTGATGTTCATGCCTCCGATCTGGTCCGTGCCTTTCATAGGGCTCATCCTGATCGCCCTGGTGGTTCTGGTGAGGGTTCGGTGCCCCCTCCTTGAGGGGGGGGTACTGTTGTGAAATTGGATTTTGGGCTCCCCCGGTGGCCACTGGTGGAATTGAACTTGTGTGCATCATCCCCTCTGTTCACCTGTTCCCATCAGGATGTGGGAGTCGCTATTTAACCTTGCTCCTCTGTCACTTCCATGCCGGTCAACATTGTAATCAGAAGCCTTTCTGTGCATGTTCCTGCTACCAGACAACTTCCAGCTAAGTCGGACTTTTGTCCTTGTTTGTTTTTTGCATTTTGTTCCAGTTCACAGCTGCAGTTTCGTTTCTGTGTCTGGAAAGCTCTTGTGATCTGAAATTGCCACTCTGATGTTATGAGTTAATACTAGAGTCTTAAAGTAATTTCAGGATGGTGTATTGATAGGGTTTTCAGCTGACCATGAAAGTACCCTTTCTGTCTTCCTGCTATCTAGTAAGCGGACCTCGATTTTGCTAAACCTATTTTCATACTACGTTTGTCATTTTCATCTTAAATCACCGCCAATATATGTGGGGGCCTCTGTCTGCCTTTCGGGGAAATTTCTCTAGAGGTGAGCCAGGACTATATTTTCCTCTGCCAGGATTAGTTAGTCCTCCGGCCGGCGCTGGGCGTCTAGGGATAAAACGCAGGCTACGCTACCCGGCTACTGTTAGTTGTGCGGCAGGTTTAGTTCATGGTCAGTTTAAGTTTCCATCCTTCCAAGAGCTAGTTCCTATGTATGCTGGGCTATGTTCTCTTGCCATTGAGAACCATAACAGCCAGCCCAGAATTAACAATGTCAAGAACTGCTGCAGCGGAACCGTGACCTGTTCTCGAAGTTGCCAGGGCACACACAGGTCGTGGAACACAATGTGTTAACGGAGCCTCATGTAAGGGTAAACCTCAAACCCTACAGAATTCCCAAAGCATGACGGGAGATTATCTCCAAGGAGGTGAAGAGAATGCTGGACCTTGGGGTGATAGAGGAAACCAGAAGTGGCTGGTCAAGTCCCATCATCCTCGTACCGAAGCCCAATGGTGAATGGTGGTTTTGTAATGACTACCGCAAGCTCAATGAGGTGTCCTGTTTTGACGCGTACCCGATGCCCCACATGAATGAACTCATTGTGCGACTTGGGCCTGCAAGGTACATCTCAACCCTCGACCTGACGAGGGGTACTGGCAGATCCCCATGTCCCAGAGCGCCAAGGAGAAGACAGCCTCAACACCAAATGGGTGTTTTCAGTACACCAGGATGCCCCTCCGACTGCAGGGGGCCCCTGCTACCTTCCAGAGGGTGATGGATCGAATCTTGGCTCCACATAAGAAATATGCTGCGGCCTACTTGGATGACATTGTCATCTTTAGCCCTGACTGGAGTTCGCACATGCCCAAGGTACAGGCGATCCTCGATGCATTGAGGAAAGCGGGATATACATAAATCCAAAGAAGTGAAGGAGGCCAGCTACTTAAGTTACATCGTCGGGAGAGGCGAGATCAAAGCCCCAGCTGAATAAGATAGAGGCAATTCAGAAGTGGCTGCAACCACTCTCCAAGAAACAAGTGAGGGCATTTCTTGGGATTGTGGGGTATTACTGGCGTTTCATCCCGAACTTCACCATAATTAACGCACTGTTAACAGATATCCTTGTGGGCACCAAGTCGACTATGGTAAAATGGACTCCTGACCCAGAGATGGCGTTTCAAGAGCTGAATAAAAAATATAACAAACTTGGCACTCGGTACTTGAAAAGCAGAGGTTCCTTTTATTATGCATCCAAAAAAAATGTTATGAACGTTTTCGGTCCTCCATGGGACCTTCATCAGATCAATTCTAAACATGAGCTGGATGTGAAGGAACGACCTTATACGCAAAGGTGCATCAGGGCACTGAGCCTGCTATAGTAGGTATAAGTTGAACAGCTGCTTGGTACCACGTGGCACATAAAGCGCATGGGGTAGAGGCAACAACGTTGCAATGGAAGAGCGCTGAGAACCGCGGTCCGTGGAGTGCCGTGTTTCTCTAAACCGTTTCAAGAGCTGAAGCGGGCTCTGTCCATGCATACGGTTCTGGTCGCACCCGACTTTAGTAAAGAACTCGTGGTCCAGACCGATGCTTCAGAAGCTGGATTGGGAGCCGTGTTGTCACAGGAAATCAATGAAGAGCATCCCATCCTGTATCTGGGCCGAAAACTCTCTGCTTGCGAGAACAACTACGCAGTAGTGGAGAAGGAGTGTTTGGCTATAAAATGGGCCGTAGACACCCTGAAATACTACCTGCTAGGCCGTAGGTTTAAGTTAGTGTCAGATCATGCCCCTCTGAGATGGCTGAGAGTGGTTCTTAGCCCTTCCAGACTTCATGTTCCATGTAGAGCATAGACCAGGGAAGCTACATGACAACATGGATGCTCTCTCCCGAATTTCTTGCTTAGTGCCTGAAGGTGTCAAAACCCCCAGCTTTTGGCAGAGAGGGGGATATGTGACAGAGTCACTGGCACAGTGTATGAAGGGAGATACGTGTAATTGCGTATACTACAGTCATTGATGTAGAACCAGATTGGTTTTGCCTCCAGCATGCTTAGTGCTGAGACGGTTAATTTTAAAGTTACAATGGGCTGGTTTTATTAGAGCACCCATAAGAGTGGGAGGGAGGGTGATCACCATATCCCCTCTTGCAGAGCCGACACCGGCATGTGTACTAGCAGGACCTGCGATGATGTCACGATCATGTGATCATCACATGGTCCTGGTTAAATATCTAGACATGGCAGACAGTCTGGGTGGAGTGTTGGGAGAGGGAACACTCTTATGTGGCTCCAGGAGGAGCGGAGAACATTGCCAGGTGTCTGCAGGTGGAACCTGCGGAGAAAGGACTCTGATGAACCTTATTTGTTTTGTTATTCGTTAAACCAGGAAGGCTCTGCTTTTGTTTTCCTGAATGCTGCCTTGGTCTATGCTGACTTTAATAAACCAGCAGATGTTTCACTATCAAAGTGTTCCTGTGTATACCTGAAGAAGCAGCAGTTGAGTGTGTCAACCCCTCACACAATACACAGCTCAACTTCATTAACACACCTATACATAGCTCCCAACCGTCCCTCATTGTGCAGGACTGTCCCGGATTTGATGCTTTGCCCCGCAGTCCCGCACGGGACGCTCTGATCCCGCAGACAGCAGGAAAAGCAAACGACACGCCCCCTTGTGTTAAGCCACGCCCCTGTGTTAAGCCAAGTCCTGGGTCACCTCCCGACTGACCAACCCCCATCACGCCCACCCGCCCTCCTTGAAGACGATACTCACCTTGCTCCAGCGATGCCTGGTCTCGGCGTACACAGCTCATCCTGAATGAGCGGTCACGTGGTACCGCTCATTAAGGTCATGAATATGCGCATATTCATGACCTTAATGAGCGGTATCACGTGACCACTCACGCAGGAAGAAGGTGCTGCGCCGGGAGTTGGGACAGAGCGAGAGGGATGTCGGCGCGGCTGTGCACTGTGGCACAGGTGAGTATGGGACGGGGGGACGGGGGGATGAAGGGATGAAGGAGGACATAAGCCGGTGCGCCATGCAAGATGGGAGCGGGGGCGTGGGGGGTGGAGAGATAAGCCATGCATTCAGGGGGCAATATGAGCCATGCATCCAGGGGGGAATATGAGCCATGCATTCAGGGGGGGAATATGAGCCATGCATTCAGGGGGGGGAATATGAGCCATGCATTCAGGGGGGGAATATGAGCCATGCATACAGGGGGGGGGGATATGAGCCATGCATACAGGGGGGGGGAATATGAGCCATGCATACAGGGGGGGGGAATATGAGCCATGCATACAGGGGGGGGAATATGAGCCATGCATACAGGGGGGAATATGAGCCATGCATACAGGAGGGGGAATATGAGCCATGCATACAGGGGGGGGGTTATATGAGCCATGCATACAGGGGGGGAATATGAGCCATGTATATGGGATGGGAGGGAGATGAGCCATGCATACAGGAGGGGGGGGTCATTATACAGTATTGAGCATCATGTGGGATCATTATACAGTATGGAGAACTGTGTGTGGCCATTATACAGTATTGAGCATCATGTGTGGTCATTATACAGTATGGAGCATCATGTGCGGTCATTATACAATATGGAGCATCATGTGCGGTCATTATACAGTATGGGGCATCATGTGCAGTCATTATACAGTATGGAGCATCATGTGCGGTCATTATACAGTATGGAGCATCATGTGCGGTCATTATACAGTATGGAGCATCATGTGCGGCCATTACACAGTATGGAGCATCATTTGCGGTCATTATACAATATGGAGCATCATGTGCGGTCATTATACAGTATGGGGCATCATGTGCAGTCATTATACAGTATGGAGCATCATGTGCGGTCATTATACAGTATGGAGCATCATGTGCTGTCATTATACAGTATGGAGCATCATGTGCGGTCATTATATAGTATGGAGCATCATGTGTGGCCATTATACAGTATGGAGCATCATGTGCGGTCATTATACAATATGGAGCATCATGTGCGGCCATTATACAATATGGAGCATCATGTGCAGTCATTATACAGTATGGAGCACTGTGTGGCCATTATACAGTATTAAGCATCATGTGTGGCCATTATACAGTATTGAGCATCATGTGTGGCCATTATACGGTATGGAGCACTGTGTGGCCATATTTTTTTGTTTAATTATTGTATATGAAACAGTGTGATCAGCAGTGCTAAATGGGTGTGGTTGGGACGTGAATATGGGTGTGACTAATTATGAATGGGTGTGGTCAGAGGCGTGCCTAAAATTTGCCGCGTTGCGCGCCGCAAACTTTGTCCCTCTTTCCCATCTTCAAAAGTTGGGAGGTATGCCTATAGTAAAGCTATGTAAGCACACGCACGTCTGCTACAAAATCACACACATAGCTCTGCTAAATAAACACACAATTCTGCCTTAACACACACCTCTGCTACATAAATACACATGCTACTTAGTCATGTGATGTGTGAATGTCACATGACCCAAAGGTCCCACTACATTTAGCTGTATCTGTGACCTTAGGGTCACACCCCCAACTACAGAGGACAGCTCCCCAGATTCAGGACAGTCCCACTGGATCAGTGATGGTCAAGAGGGGAGCGTTACCACGAGTCCTGTGCTTGCCAGCAGTAAGGCGCCCTGAGACCATTAGTGTGTGGGTTAGATGTGTATGTAGGTTTTCTGGCACCCTGGGCAAGGTAAGGAGGCTTATTCGCTGTGCAATGCTCCTCTGGGAAATTAAATATGCAAATTGCCAACAGGTGGCGCTATAGAGTTTAAGTCCTCTTTTTCTCAGAAGAGGCAATTTGCACATTTACTATCACTGATCACTTTTTTACCTTTTTCACATCTTCGTTATCCTGTCTTTGCTGCCGTCTAGTGGTAAAGAAGAAAATAGCAGGATGTAACAAGCAATTGTGGTAAAGATGAGAAGGGGAATCATTTATTACAGCTCCTGACAATGAAGGCAAAATACAACATTTGAGATTCTCTTCACAACTGCATTATCGACAGACAAAAAAGAAGTGCAAAAAAAGTATGGCACACCAGTCACAAAGCTCAGTACAAGTCCACCAATCCCTGAAAACAGGGGAAAAGTAAATGTGCAAACATGGTCTCTATAGATAATAATAATAATTTTTATTTCTATAGCGCCAACATATTCCGCAGTGCTTTACAACTTATAGAGGGGACTTGTACAGACAATAGACATTACAGCATAACAGAAATCACAGTTCAAAACAGATACCAGGAGGAATGAGGGCCCTGCTCGCAAGCTTACAAACTATGAGGAAAAGGGGAGACACGAGAGGTGGATGGTAACAATTGCTTTAGTTATTGGGACCAGCCATAGTGTAAGGCTCGGGTGTTCATGTAAAGCTGCATGAACCAGTTAACTGCCTAAGTATGTAGCAGTACAGACACAGAGGGCTATTAACTGCATAAAGTGTATGAGAACATGATGCGAGGAACCTGATTATGTTTTTTTTTTTTTTTTTTTTTTTTTTTTTTTAATAGGCCACACAGGGATAGTTAGGTTAATGAGTTGAGGCGGTAGGCCAGTCTGAACAAATGAGGTTTTAGGGCACGCTTAAAACTGTGGGAATTGGGGATTAATCATAACCTAGGTAGTGCATTCCAAAGAATCGGCGCAGCACGTGTAAAGTTTTGGAGATGGGAGTGGGAGGTTATGATTATTGAGGATGCTAACCTGAGGTCATTAGCGGAGCGGAGGGCACGGGTAGGGCGGTAGACTGAGACCAGAGAGGAGATATAGGGTGGTGCTGAGCCATGGAGTGCTTTGTGGATGAGGGTAGTAGTTTTGTACTGGATTCTGGAGTGGATGGGTAGCCAGTGTAATGACTGGTACAAGGTAGAGGCATCGGTGTAACGGTTGGTGAGGAATATGATCCTGGCAGCAGCATTCAGGACAGATTGGAGCTGGGAGAGTTTGGTAAGAGGGAGGCCGATTAGTAGAGAGTTACAATAGTCCAGACAAGAATGAATAAGTGAGACAGTAAGAGTTTTTGCAGAGTCGAAAGTAAGAAAAGGGAGAATTCTAGAAATGTTTTTGAGATGCAGATAAGAAGAGCGAGCCAGTGATCGGATGTGGGGGGTGAATGAAAGCTCGGAATCAAGGATGACCCCAAGGCAGCGGGCATGTTGCTTTGGAGTAATGATGGAACCGCACACGGAGATGGCAATGTCAGGCAAAGGTAGGTTAGTAGAGGGAGAGAACACGAGGAGTTCAGTTTTTGACAGGTTCAGTTTCAGATAGAGGGAGGACATGATGTTAGAGACAGCGGTAAGACAATCACTGGTGTTTTCTAAAAAGGTCGGCATGATAACAGGAGCAGAAGTGTATAATTGGGTGTCGTCAGCATAGAGATGGTACTGGAAACCAAATCTACTGATTGTTTGTCCAATAGGGGCAGTATACAAAGAGAAGAGGAGGGGGCCTAGGACTGATACTCGAGGAACCCCAATAGTAAGGGGAAGGTGAGAGGAGGAGGAACCAGCAAAACATACAGTGAAGGATCGGTCAGAGAGATAGGAGGAGAACCAAGAGAGAACGGTGTCCTTGAGGCCGATGGAGCGGAGCATAGTGAGGAGGAGCTGATGATCCACAGTGTCGAATGCTGCGGAGAGATCCAAGAGAATTAGCATGGAGTAGTGACCATTAGATTTAGCTGTTAGTAGGTCATTAGAGACTTTAGTGAGGGCAGTTTCAGTAGAGTGTAAAGAGTGGAAGCCAGATTGAAGAGAGTCGAGAAGAGAGTTATCTGAGAGATAGCGGGTAAGACGGGAGTGGACCAGGCGTTCGAGGAGTTTAGAGATGAAGAGAAGATTAGAGACAGGTCTATAATTAGCGGCACAATTTTGGTCGAGGGAGGGTTTTTTAAGTAATGGAAGTATGATGGCATGCTTAAATGAGGAGGGAAAAATACCGGAAGTGAGGGAAAGGTTGAATATTTTTGTTAGGTGAGAGGTGACAGCCGGGGAAAGGGACTGGAGGAGATGTGACGGAATGGGGTCACTGGTGCAAGTGGTCGGGCAAGAAGATGTAAGGAGCCTGCTTACTTCTTCTGTAACTGGTTCAAAGTCAGAGAGTGAACTAGATGCAGTGGGGGAGGGAGGACAATGCATGGTATGAAGAGATTGGGAGATGATTTCCTGTCGAATGTGGTCAATTTTTTCTTTGAAGTAATTGGCCAGCGTGGAGATCTGTGGTTGGGGCCTGCTCTCTTGGGTTGAGTAGGGACTGGAAAGTGTCAAAGAGACGTTTAGGGTTATTGGACAGCGAGGTGATGAGGGTGTTGAAATAGGTTTGTTTGGAGAGGTGAAGGGCAGAGTTGTATGTTTTTAGCATGAACTTAAAATGGATGAAATCTTCGGGTAGATTAGATTTTCTCCACAGACGTTTGGCGCACCTGGAGCACCGCTGCAGGAAACGTGTTTGCAGCGTGTGCCACGGTTGTTGCCGTCTGTGCCGAGTTGTTCTATGTATAGGAGGTGCAGCTTCATCCAGATTACTCTATGTAGTGTGAAGTGGAGCTAGGTCACTTTTAAAACCTATAATAAACCTTCAAATAGAAGCATCAGCAATCATATAATAATGACAGGTGTATTTTTTTCAAAAGTTCTGTCACAGGTTACATAAAATGCACTATCAAGCAAATAATTAAAAAAATAAAAATGGCAGCAGAAATAGTAAATAATAAAAATGTATATTAAAATTATTTTAAACAGATATACATAAACATTTTTATATGAAACACAAGTGAAAAAAATTCCAAGTGAGTTGAAATTGCAAAAAAGAAAATGCAATACCACTTTTTTTATTTTTTTTTTATTTACCATGTTCACTTCACAGTAAAACTGACTTAGAAATATGATTCTCCAGGTCTGTACGAGTGCGCAGATACCAAACATGTATCGTTTTCTTATTTAAGTGGTGAAAAAAACCCTTTTTGCTTTTGTTGCCATTTTCTGAGACCCCTAACGTTTTCATTTTTCGGGATCTGGGGTTGGGTGAGGGTTTATTTATTGTGTGCCGAGCTGACGTTTTTACTGGTACCATTTTGGTGTAGATACGATGTTTTGATTGCCTGATATTGCATTTTATTACAATGTTGCAGAGGCCAAAAAAAGTAATCTTGGCGTTTTTACTTTTCATTCTGATAGTTCGGACTTGTATGAAAGCAGCGATGCCAAATATGTAGATTTGTTTTAATGTTTTATTTCTAATGGGGCAAAGGAGGGGGTGATCTGAACTTTTGTGTTTTTGTGTCATATTTTTTAAAACTTTTTTTTTAATTTTTTTTACTTTTACTAGGTTTTAAAAGTCTGCTCCTTAGGGGATTTGAGCATGCGATTGTCCGATCACTTGTATGTATAGAGAAGATCACAATCTGCTATTAATGTCGGCTAAACGCAAGCTTTCACAGGAGGAGAGTAATGACAAGTATGGGGGTCATCAGCAGACCCCCAGCTATCATATCCACCCATCGGTGCACTGCGATCATGTCACGGATGCGCATATGGGAGCGGGAAATGATGCACCCCTCTGCCAGCGCGTGGTAAATGCCGCAGCCTGATACTTTTTGTGAATTTTCTAGAAGCACAGCACTGATCCAAGTGGGAGGCCACCTGGGACCGGCCTCGGACCTGTCATTAGAGAAGTGGGGCCAGATTTTCAAAGAATGATTTCTCAGAAATTAGTAAAAATGCTCACCGCTGTAATAAAACGGCCACGAGGTTCAGGCAATACAATATAGAGCATCATAAGCATCCAGGTGTCACTAGATGGCGCCACATAACTAAAAATGCACAAACAACTGGATCCAGACCTTGGATGCACAGAGCAAATGATTCATCTGGGACTTCCAGGCTGAGCTCGGCTTGGTTGCAAAACTCAGCATGTCCAGTATTACTATTCCATAAACAAGGCCCATTGTAATCTGTGGGTGCTAAACAACAAGGCCACATAAAATATTCCTATTGTAATACTTGGGATTTTGATCTCACTGATCTTGATTCCAGAGCTGCATTTTTAATTCTGCTGTCTTTAGTATTAAAATCTTCCAGGAAACCCATTTGTGTCAACGTCTGTGCATGTTATTAAGCAAAAATCACCAGGGTGTGTGAACTATTGATCAGGGTCATTTGGATGTGTTGGGTTGTCATTATGATTTAAAAAGAGAAAACAGTAGTTTGACAATAAATGGCTTCACCCAACCACTAACCATGAGTGGAGAAAAAGTTTTGGTGTTATCATTCATATTCTCTGAAAAAAGGCCAGGAAAGCAAAAATTCTGTGGGAGTATGTAAACTTTTGAGCACAAATGTACGTACACAGTAACTGCACCAGCAGAACAGTGAGTGCAACTCTGGAGTATAATACAGGAGGTAACTCAGGATCAGTACATGATCAGTAATGTAATGTATGTACACATTGACTGCAACAGCAGAATAGTGAGTGCAGCTCTGGAGTATAATACAGGATGTAACTCAGGATCAGTACAGGATCAGTAATGTAATGTATGTACACATTGACTGCAACAGCAGAATAGTGAGTGCAGCTCTGGAGTATAATACAGGAGGTAACTCAGGATCACCGGTTGCCGGAAAACCGAGGTTGTAAGGGACTCTAAGGCTGCCGTCACACTAGAAGTATTTGGTCAGTATTTTACATCAGTGTTTGTAAGCCAAAACCAGGAGCGGGTGATAAATGCAGAAGTGGTGCATGTGTTTCTATATACTTGTCCTCTATTTGTTCCACTCCTGGTTTTGGCTTACAAATACTGATGTAAAATACTGACCAAATACTGCTAGTGTGACAGCAGCCTAAGACTTACAGCAGAGACTGGCAGGACAGCTGAACTGCAAGTTACCTGTCTGCCACACACACACTTGAAGACACAATAACACATAGAGCCCCGGCGTGATAGAGTCCCTGTAAAAAGGCTCGAGTTACCTGTCATACAGGTATTGTCCTATCCTATATGGGGAACAGAGAAGATCTGTGAGGACCTTATTTGAAGCCATAGGCAGGCAGTAAGGGACTACACCACCACGCTAGAGGAAGGCTTTCAACTCCACCTGGTAAAGGGTAACTCTGGATTCGCTTCCAAGCCGACCGGACCCTGCCTGCCCTGTAATCTGGGACCCTGGACTGTGGCTGCCTGAAGTCTTCAGTAAACCAGGTAAAGACACTGCAAACCTGTGTCCTCGTTCTTTACTGCACCATTCACCATCTTCCATCTACACACCGGGAGCCCTGGGGATACACTTCACCTGTGGGAAGGTATACCACCTAGCTGCCATAACATCACCCCAGAGGACCCCTTAAAGCAGCGTTGGTCCTCACTGACTGAATACCACAGGTGGCGTCACAAACATAAACTTTATTCAATTCCCCTTTTTCATGGGCACCCAGGGCCACGGACCGGGTCGCTACCACCGTGACATCCCCCTGTGAACACCGGACCCCACGGCCCTGGCGGGCGACTCATCTTGGCGTCACGAACAGGATGGACTGACCCAGCAAATTGGGTTATGTGCGCCTAAAAGACTGTGTCGTGCTGAGAGACTGTGCATTGTGAATTGCTGCCAAAACTTCCGCCATTAGGGTATGTGTCCACGTTCAGGAAACGCTGAGTTTTTGACGCAGCGTTGAGCAGCATGCATAAAACACGCAGCGTCCAGCGTTACAGCATAGTGGAGGGGATTTCATGAAATCCTGTCTCCACTATGCAGTAAAAGACGCATGTGGCACACCCGAGAAAACTCACATGCGGCGCGTCTTTTAAGAATGCAGCATGTTCTTACATTGCAGAAAAAACTCAACTCAAGGACAAATCCTGAAGCAATCCTGAACGTGGACACATACCCTTAGGGTATGTTTCCACGTTCAGTTTTGCTTCAGGCTTTGGTCAGGATTTTATGCAGGTAAAATCCTGACCAAAACTGCACCTGAGGTCACTGGCAGGTCACCTGCAGTGTACCTGCGTGTTTTGCTCATAGTAGCAACATGCTGCGTTTCGAAAAAACGCACCACGCATGCGTTTTCGCGGCAAAAAAGCATGCGTTTTTTAACGCATAGTGGAGTCTGGATTTCATGAAATCCCCTCCACTATGCTGTAACATCTGGACGCTGCGTTTTTGACGCTGCGGAAAAACGCAGCGTCAAAAACGCAGCGTTTCCTGAACGTGGAAACATACCCATATAGCGCCACGAGGAGCGCGAGGGAAGTAGGGACATACCTTCGTGGGCAAAGCCAGCCGAAAAGAGCGCGAAGAAGGAAACGGGTGCCACGCTGCCAGAGAAACGCCAAAAAGTGAGGACGCTGTGCAGCAGGGTCGGAAGTGAAGACGCCGTGCAGAGGCCCTGGACGGAGGGCTGGGAGAAGCGCCCAACCGCCCCATGATAGGCCGCTCTGAACAAACGTGTTTTGAGCGAGCGCCTAAAACTATGCAAGTTGTGGATGGTCCTAATATCTTGGGGTAGAGCCTTCCAGAGGATTGGCACAGCACGGGAGAAGTCTTGGAGTCGGGAGTGGGAGGTACGGATTAGTGCAGAGGTTAGTCGAAAGTCATTTGCAGAGCGCAGCGGTCGGTTAGGCCGATAGACAGAGATGAGGGAGGAGATGTAAGGGGGTGCCGCACTGTGGAGAGCTTTGTGGGTGAGAACAAGTGCTTTGAATTGTATCCTGTAATGAATGGGCAGCCAGTGTAACGACAGGCGAAGAGCGGACACGTCCGAGTAACGATTAGCCAGATGGACGACCCTAGCTGCCGCATTAAGGATAGACTGGAGAGGGGAAAGTCACGTGAGGGGGAGGCCAATTAATAGAGCATTGCAGTAGTCCAGGCGGGAGTGGATTAGAGCGACAGTGAGAGTTTTTGTTGTCTCCATGGTGAGAAAAGGGCGGATTCTTAAAACCACCTTTGACACCCACACCGCTGAAGAAATCAAAATGAAGTTTTTTGGGTCAAGCAGAGAGCACAGGATAGCATATGGGACTATGCCCTTAATCTCCAGGAGGCACTGTGGGCCGTCAGACACGTTGATCCTAACAGCGTGCAGGATGGTGACAAGCTCTTAAAGGAACAGTTCATTGAGGGGAGGTCTCCTAGCCGGCACCCACAGGACACAGCTGCGCATCCTGGCCCTGCAAAACTCTGACCTGGACTTTGCAGAATTTAAGGACAGGGCCATCCGGGTGCTGCACAAACCTCAGCCCAGCCGCACAGTGCCCCCTAGGCATCCAGCCCTCATGTACCACCAGGAGGTGGAACCCTGCCATCAGGTCCCAGTTGAGGCCGATGCACAGATCCTGGATGATGATCCCTCAGCAGGACTGCGCCTCCAGGTCCAGGAACAGACTAAAAGCGTAGGTGCACTAGCTAAGACCGTGCAGTCCCTGCGGGAATCTCCAAAGGAGAAGATCAAGCTGGCTTCCAGACCGGAGGACATTCACTGGTGACGACAGAAGAGGATCCCGCCGACCAGAGGAAGAGACGATGATCGCTATCATCAAGACGGACGACCCATCTGCCGCCGCTGCGACCAGGCAGGCAGGACACATCGCAAGGTACTGTCATTTAAACGAGCGAACCCTGGGGCAGAGGGCCAACCCCCAGGAATAGGACGACCAGGCCCACAAAACTGGCGAGCCAAGTATGTCGGAGGACGCCCAGTCCTCCCCACTGTGATCGACGGCATCCCAATGAACACTTTATTGGACACCGGTTCTCAGGTGACAACTATACCTTACATTCTATATAAACGGTACTGGGCTAATAGAGACATTGCTGGTGGCCCAGATGATGATTTGACAATAGTAGCCAGTAACGGTCAGCTGTTGCCACAAGTGGGGTACAAAGAGGTCACCATTAAAGGGGGGGTAGAATTGAAGGCCCAAGGCATGGTGATTGTTGATATTGACCGACGTGAACATAACCCCATGATGACCATTGGTACTAATGTCATAGAAAATTGTCTTGCAGAGGTTATTGTCTTTTTACAACAGGTGGCCGAAACTGCTGGCTCCAGTGAACAACTTGTCATGCAGAAAGAAATCAGAGCTCTGGTGCAGAGACAGCATGTAGAACTATCTGGTGGAGAAATTGGCCGTGTCACAGGTAGTGATTCAATCCCCATTGCAATACCCCCCCCAAGAGTGAAATGTTAATATGGTGTCAGGCAGCAATAGGCCTCAGAGGTAAAGACTACCAGGCCCTGGTAGAACCTGTGTATTCAGATAGTAGGCCCACAATCCTGACAGGCAGAGGGGTGGTGGAAGTCTGCCAGGGGAGGGTACCAGTACGTGTCCTTAACTGTGGAGAGAAAGAGGTCCACCTAACCAGATATGCCACACTTGCCAAACTATTTATGCAGCGCCCCAGAGTCCTGGTCGTTGCAGTACTGACGCTCCGCCACTAAGGGGAGTGATGGTACGTCTGATGGCACTTAAGGAGTTCACCTGACCAGGTATCACAGACACCAATACACTTCACAGTCTGGCCTCCAGGGGGAGCAAAGGGTACTATGTATTAGGCCACTCCTCACAATCTGGTAAAACTGGGGGTTGGATAGGAAGTTAGACAGAAGCTGACTGGGTTGGAACCAGGCAACATCCTGTGGCAGGGGGTGTTGCAGGGGAAAGATTCAGGGGGGTCCCTGTCAGGGGTGGGATCCTGACAGAGGCCTAGCGAACAAGACAGAGCGTTAAGGAACCGCGCCTGCACGACATTGCGGCGGTATCTCAAGAAAGGACAAGAAGCGAGGTTTATTGTGGAGAGTGAGAAACGAGATCACAGCAAAAAGGAGATAACACCAGTAGGAGTCGTGCCGTAAGATCGAGGCAACATCCTACTGAGGCGCGTAGCCGGTGGCCGGAACGCCGAGGAAGTATTGGGCTCCAAGCATTACTTCAAACCAACGGCAGGACAGTTAATTATGGGTTGGCTGTCTCACCTAAATCACCTAAGCAGACATAGGGGGCAACTGTGGGAGAGGGGCGTCACTAGGGTCCCGGAAGAACTCCAGGCCTAACCGTCATACGGGTGCGTCCTAGCCATATCATCTGGGGGACGGAGAAGAACATCAGAACAGATATAAGTTGTGAGAAAGAACATCAGAAACAGACACAACAGTTGTGAGGACTATCCCGTGGTGCTCAGCAGGGAAGGACTACAACACACAGGCGCTAGAAGGTAGGCACAGATTTCCACCTGCAAAGGGAACTCTGAAGGTGCCTTCGGACCGGCCGGTCTCAGCCAGCCCTGTTAACAGTACTCTGGATTGAGGATCCTGAAGCCTTCAGTAAAGAGGTAAAGAAACTGCAACCCTGTGTCCTCGTTATTCATCGCGCCTCGCACCACGCACTACCATCACACCTTTCATTGGACGCCCCTTAGCAGGGTCACGGACCGGGTCTAGCCACCGTGACAACCCCAGAACTGAGAGAGAGAGGCCCGGTACCGAGTACCCCGCGGCCCTGCGTCTGGGGGCGCTCCATTTACTGTTGATAATAATGTAATACAGGCAACAGAACCCTTGGTCCCATCCAACCAGGCAGAGGACAATGGCTCTGCAGGACAAATGGAGGATTGGTGTCAGAAATTACACGTGGGCACTGACTCTACCCCATCACACCATAAACAAGGGGCTTACTGGGTGGTCCATGAGTATGAGCGGATATTCAGCAAACACCCACTAGATTTTGGGCAGGTAAAAGGGATTCAACATCATATCCCCACGGGAGATCATCCGCTCATTAAGGAGAGATACCGTCCTGTACCTCCAGCTCATTATCAGTGTGCCAAAGACATGTTACGAGAGATGAAGGAGGCTGGGGTAATCAGAGATAGTTGTAGCCCCTGGGCAGCTCCATTAGTCCTCGTCAGAAAAAAGGATGGCAGAATGAGAATGTGTGTTGATTATAGGCAGATAAACTGCATTACACACAAAGATGCATACCCATTGCCCAGAATAGAAGAATCATTAGCTGCTTTAAAATCTGCTAACTACTTCTCTACCTTGGATCTCACCAGTGGGTACTGGCAGGTTCTCGTAGCAGAGGCGGATAAGGAAAAGACGGCCTTCACCACACCGATGGGTCTCTGTGAATTTAACTACATGCCGTTCGGACTGTGCAATGCCCCAGGAACATTCCAGAGGATGATGGAGTGCTGTCTCGAGCACAAGAACTTCAAAACCGTCTTATTGTACCTGGACGATGTCATTGTCTTCTCCAAGACTTATGAGGACCACCTGAAGCACCTGGCCGAGGTGTTCGAAGCTCTGTCCAACTTTGGCCTAAAGGTAAAACCATCCAAATGTCATCTGTTAAAGCCCAAAGTGCAGTACCTGGGCCATGTGGTGAGCGCCGAAGGAGTGGCACCAGACCCTGTCATGGTCACCGTGATCAGAGACTGGCCGAAGCCCAGCAACCTCCATGAAGTCCGGCAGTTCCTCGGGTTGGTAGGCTACTACAGAAGATTTATCAAAGACTTCACCAAGATAGTCGCACCACTACAAGACCTGTTAGTGGGCCAATCCAAGAAAACCAAGGGTAAGAATACCCCATTCAACTGGGCTGGAGAGATCCTTCACTCGATTGAAGTTGGCTCTCACGGGAGATGAGGTACTGGCTTACCCTTAATATGACCAACCATTTGTGCAGTACATGGACGCCAGCAACGTGGGACTGGGAACCGTATTGTCTCAGGTACAGAAAGGCAAAGAAAGGGTAATTGCCTACGCCAGCAGGAAACTTCGTCCCACCGAAAGGAACCCCGAGAACTATAGTTCCTTTAAGCTGGAGTTCCTCGCTATCATCTGGGTGGTGACAGAGAGGTTCAAGCACTACCTGGCCTCAGCAAGATTAACCGTCTTCACGTATAACAATCCGCTGACACACCTGGAGACAGCATAACTAGGTGCTTTGGAGCAGCAGTGGATGGCCCGGTTGTCCAATTATGAGTTCATCATCAAGTACCGTGCAGGGCACAAGAATGCAAATGCCGATGCATTGTCCAGGATGCCTAACTTGCCAGAGATGGGAGAAGATTCAGAAACATTCGAAGAGATAGAGTTACCAGCTTTCCATCACCCCAGGGCGACTCAGTATTCCCATTATGTGAGGAACAGGCGCAAGCAGGGCCGGACTGGGACTAAAATTCAGCCCTGGCATTTGAAGTTACACAGGCCCACTTGTCACATGGTGACTGTATAATATCTTTGTACACTTGTAGGCAGGGCCGGTTTTAGGCAAAGTGGGGCCCTAGGCAAAGTTTAAAATGGGTCCCCAAATGCTAACATATTGCACATCACACAGAAGCCTTTCTGTTGTATTTACGTGCGCTGAGTTCAGGCCGCTAAACGAGTGTGATCGACAATACTGAAGTTGTTCAACGCTTGTTTCCCGGCCTCTTTCCACCAGCTGAGGAATAATGATGAGACAGAACGATCACTAATAGATCACCATACAGTATCATGTTTTCAGCAGCACATCTACAGTTTACACTGGCAATGTGCTGCTGACAACAAGGCTTTTTGTTCCAGCAAAAACAATCCGAATATGCAGCATTTTACTTGTTTAGTAAAATACACCCCATAGTCCTCCATATATTATAATGTGCTCCATAGTCCTCCATATAGTATAATACACTCCCTATAGTCCTCCATATATTAAAATACACTGCTCAGTCCTCCACATAGTATAATACACTCCTCATAGTCCTCCATATAGCATAATACAATCCTCATAGTCCTCCATATAGCATAATACAATCCTCATAGTGCTCCATATAGTATAATGCACCGCCACAGTCATCCATGTAGTACAATTCACTTCCCATAGTATAATGCACCCCATAGTTCTTCATATAGTATAACGTATTCCCCATAGTCCTCGATACAGTATAATGCAGCCCACATATAGTATAATGCAACCACCCCAGAGTATAATGCAGCCACCCCAGAGTATAATGCAGCCACCCCAGAGTATAATGCAGCCACCCCAGAGTATAATGCAGCCACCCCACAGAGTATAATGCAGCCACCCCAGAGTATGTAACCCCCATAGAATATAATACAGCCCACCTCCCCATAATATATAATGTAGCCCCCCATAGAATATAATGCAGCCCCCCATAGTATATAACGCAGCCTCCCCCATAGAATATAATATACCCCCACAATAGTATATAACACAGCCACATAGTACATAACATGGCCTCCCCCATAGAATATAATATACTCCCCATAGTATATAGCAAAGCCCGCATATTATATAGCACAAACCGCATAGTATACAGCACAGCCTGCATACTATAGCACAGCTCGCGTAGTAGATAACACAGCCCACACAGCAGTATTCAGCACAGACCACACAGTAGTATACAGCACAGACCACACAGTAGTATACAGCACAGCCCACGTAGAAGTATACAGCACAGTCCACACAGTAGTATACAGCACAGCCCACAGAGTAATATATACAGCACAGCCCACAAAGTAATATATACAGCACAGCCCACAGAGAACTATATACAGCACAGCCCACAGAGAACTATATACAGCACAGCCCACAGAGAACTATATAAAGCACAGCCCAGAGTACTATATACAGCACAGCCCAGAGTACTATATAAAGCACAGCCCAGAGAGTACTATATACAGCACAGCCCAGAGAGTACTATATACAGCACAGCCCAGAGAGTACTATATACAGCACAGCCCACATAGTACTATACACAGCACAGGCCACAGAGTACTATACACAGCACAGCCCACAGAGTACTATATACAGCACAGCCCACAGAGTACTATATACAGCACAGCCCACAGAGTACTATATACAGCACAGCCCACAGAGAACTATATACAGCACACAGTAGTATACAGCACAGAGCACAGCCCACAGAGAACTATATACAGCCCACAGTAGTATACAGCACAGAGCACAGCCCACAGAGAACTATATACAGCACAGAGCACAGCCCACAGAGAACTATATACAGCCCACAGTAGCATACAGCACAGAGCACAGCCCACAGATAACTATATACAGCCCACAGTAGTATACAGCACAGAGCACAGCCCACAGAGAACTATATACAGCACAGAGCACAGCCCACAGAGAACAGCCCACAGAGAACTATATACAGCACAGAGCACAGCCCACAGAGAACTATATACAGCCCACAGTAGCATACAGCACAGAGCACAGCCCACAGAGAACTATATACAGCCCACAGTAGTATACAGCACAGAGCACAGCCCACAGAGAACTATATACAGCACAGAGCACAGCCCACAGAGAACTATATACAGCCCACAGTAGCATACAGCACAGAGCACAGCCCACAGATAACTATATACAGCCCACAGTAGTATACAGCACAGAGCACAGCCCACAGAGAGCTATATACAGCCCACAGTAGTATACAGCACAGAGCACAGCCCACAGAGAACTATATACAGCCCACAGCAGTATACAGCACAGAGCACAGCCCACAGAGAACTATATACAGCCCACAGCAGTATACAGCACAGAGCACAGCCCACAGAGAACTATATATAGCACAGAGCACACAGTAGTATACAGCACAGAGCACAGCCCACAGAGAGCTATATACAGCCCACAGCAGTATACAGCACAGAGCACAGCCCACAGAGAACTATATACAGCCCACAGCAGTATACAGCACAGAGCACAGCCCACAGAGAACTATATACAGCCCACAGTAGTATACAGCACAGAGCACAGCCCACAGAGAACTATATACAGCCCACAGTAGTATACAGCACAGAGCACAGCCCACAGAGAACTATATACAGCACAGAGCACAGCCCACAGAGTACTATATACAGCCCACAGTAGTATACAGTACAGAGCACAGCCCACAGAGTACTATATACAGCCCACAGCAGTATACAGCACAGCCCACAGTAGTATACAGCACAGAGCACAGCCCACAGAGAACTATATACAGCCCACAGCAGTATACAGCACAGAGCACAGCCCACAGAGAACTATATACAGCCCACAGCAGCATACAGCACAGAGCACAGCCCACAGAGTACTATATACAGCCCACAGCAGTATACAGCACAGAGCACAGCCCACAGAGAACTATATACAGCCCACAGCAGTATACAGCACAGAGCACAGCCCACAGAGTACTATATACAGCCCACAGCAGTATACAGCACAGAGCACAGCCCACAGTAGTATACAGCACAGAGCACAGCCCACAGAGAACTATATACAGCCCACAGCAGTATACAGCACAGAGCACAGCCCACAGAGAACTATATACAGCCCACAGTAGTATACAGCACAGAGCACAGCCCACAGAGAACTATATACAGCCCACAGCAGTATACAGCACAGAGCACAGCCCACAGAGTACTATATACAGCCCACAGCAGTATACAGCACAGAGCACAGCCCACAGAGAACTATATACAGCACAGAGCACAGCCCACAGAGTACTATATACAGCCCACAGTAGTATACAGCACAGAGCACAGCCCACAGAGTACTATATACAGCCCACAGCAGTATACAGCACAGAGCACAGCCCACAGAGAACTATATACAGCCCACATCTCTTCTCTTCCTCCCCTCACCTCCTCCGAGAATGGCCCCACAGTCCAGAAAAAAAAAAACTCTCCTCACCTCTCCTCGTGCCCAGCGTTGCTTCCTGGTTCCTGCTCCTGTCTCAGCAGCGTGCAGTCTGCCCGGGACACAGCAGGTTCGCGCACCCGCAGTGTCAGAGGCAGAGCGGGGAATGATGGGAGAGGAGCGTCTGTGGACGCTCTCCTCCATCATTGCATTCAACTGTACCGGCGTCTATACGCCGGTATAGTTGAATGCGACGGCGGGGGCGGCGGATTGAGCGGCCCACCACTGGCACCGGCCCTTCTGGCATTTGCCAGAAGTGCCCTATGGCCAGTCCGGCCCTGGGCGCAAGGACAAGCAAGAAACCATGCTGAACCCATTGCCTCATCATGGATGGGCGGAGACGCAGGATAGTGACCCCACAGTCCATCTGGTCAAGGAGCTGCTGACGCAAGCCAATTCGCACCCTGGTCCAGATGCTCCACAAGCGACTCAACAGCTGTGGAAAGAGAAAGGCAAACTGTTTATGTATGATGGTAAGCTGTGTCGGTGGAGTATTGACCCACACACTCACGAGCTGGTCTGGCAGATAGTGGTCCCAAGACAAGATGCGCCAATGGTTCTGGAAGCATACCACGATGGAGCATGACACTTCGGATGAAGGAAGTTAGAGATCCTTCTTCATGGAAGGTTCTACTGGATTAGCATGAGAAAAGCCATCGAAAAGTGGTGCCGAGAGTGTGGCCCATGTAGCCTGCGCAGAAAGGACCATGACAGCCAGAGGGCTCCCCTACAGCCCATAGTAACCAAACAGCCACTTGAACTGGTGGCCTTAGACCACGTGAAGCTAACTCCAAGCCGGTCAGACTATGTCTACGCTTTGACTATTGTGGAACATTACTCCAGATTCCTGGTAGTAGTACCTGTCAAGGACAAGACAGCAAAGACGGCAGCCAAAGCCTTCTAACAGCACTTCTTTAGACCACACGGGTACCCAGAGAAGGTACTCACTGATCAAGGCCCAGCTTTTGAAGCAGAAGTGTTTCAAGAACTCTGCAACTTGTACGGATGCAACAAGATCAGAACAACACCGTACCACCCACAAACCAACAGAATGTGTGAAAAGATGAACCAAGTGGTGATTGACTTACTGAAGACCTTGCCTTTACATGAAAGAAACTTATGGCCAGAAAAGTTACCAGACTTGGTAGATTTGTACAACCACATTCTAGTGAATTCCACCAACTGCACTCCAGCATACCTGATGAGAGGAAGATCTAGCAAGTTACCTGTTGATCTAGACATGGGAGTCCTAACCCCAGAAAATACCTCACCTGACGCAGATTGGGATACTGAGAGACAACAAAAGTACCGCCAAGTACAAGAGTGTGTCGAAAGAAGTCTATCACAGGCTAGACAAAAACAAGAGAGTGACTATAACCAACGTGCCCCTGCAATTCCCTTGTCACCAGGTGAACAAGTGCTAAAACGTAAAAGGAGAATGCACAAACTTGACGACCAGTGGGAAGCAGAACCGTATACTATCCTACCTTCAAACTTCAACAACACAAAAGTATGCCTTATAAGTAAAGATGAAGGAGAAACTTCAACTGCTGTATCCAGAGATCATCTCAAAGTATGCCCTGACAAACTGAGGAACAAAGAAGAAAATCTAGGAACTTCTCAACCAATGGAGGAAGAAGAAAAGAAAATCCACACCGTTCTTGGAGATTTTCCCCAGTCTTGGATTCAAGTACATCAGGCCATAGTGATACCTGTCTTGACTTTTCCCCAGTTGGAAATACCAGAACAAAATGTGATTCCAGACCATCCTGAATCAGAAGAGACTTTACACCAGCAGGCTCCAGCAGCAAACGTCACCCCAGCAGTGGAACCAGAGAACCCACCCTCTGCTATTGGTGAATCTGTCAGACATATGGTGAATCTAAGAATTTGCAGATGCTTGCCCAGTTTGCCAATACAATGCAGGCCTACAAGTAGTACACACACTAGTGGGTCCACTACAGTAACAGCAGACATGTTAGATCAGGGACTACGCAGGTCTACCCGTAGTACCAAAGGTCAAATCCCAGCCAGGTACAGGGACTAAAAATGTCAGTAATTGCTGTTACCTGTTTGAATTGCTTGCCTACATTTGTTACAGGTTTAAAATGGACTATAGGGTAATGGACAGTGAATTACCCAAAAACTGTCTTTGTACATAGTTGGCCCCTCAAGGTGCACCCTGGCTCTACCCACATTGCCAGCATGGGTTGGGCCTTGTTTGCTTGTTTCTTGACAGATCCGAAGCAAAACCATCTGGTGTGGTGAACCCTGGGTCTGGATACGCCTTGTAGCCCACCCAAAACTACGTTGGGGGTTTACGACGGGTCCCTCGCATCGGTACTTTCATTTATAAACAAAGACACCCTGGTATAAGACCAGATATACATTTATAAACTTGTTTTTGCAACGTTTAAGCATCATTACCTCTCATAAAGAGAAGCCAAAGTTTTATAATTGTTCAAATGTGTTTTTCAAAAATGTTTGCATTATTTAACCTGTAACTGTTGTTTTCTTTTCCCAGTCCGGGAGTACTGGATTTAACAGGGGGGAGTGTGATGCCCCAGGGTCCCGGTCATTACAGTGACATTGCTTTCCTCACGGGGAGAGTGATGTTACGCTTGGAAGCGATGAAGGATATCTTTTATCAGGTAATCACAATGCACACAACATGTTCACACTCCAGGCCAGAAGGGGGAACTCTAAGGGTACCGTCACACCGTGCAATTACGATCGCTACGACGGCACGATCCGTGACGTCGCAGCGTCGTATGACTATCGCTCCAGCGTCGTAGACTGCGGTCACACTTTGCAATTACGGCGCTGGAGCGATGCCGAGGTTTGCTGGTAACCAGGGTAAACATCGGGTTACTAAGCGCAGGGCCGCGCTTAGTAACCCGATGTTTACCGTGGTTACCAGCGTAAAAGTAAAAAAAAAACAAACAGTACATACTGACCATCTGATGTCCGTCAGGTCCCTTGCCGTCTGCTTCCTGCTCTGACAGTGCTGGCCGTACACTGAGAGCAGAGCGCAGCAGTGACGTCACCGCTGTGATCTGCTCTCACTTTCCGGCCGGCGCTCACAGTCAGAGAGGGAAACAGACTGCAAGGGACCTGACGGACATCAGATGGTGAGTATGTACGGTTTGTTTTTTTTTACTTTTACGCTGGTAACCACGGTAAACATCGGGTTACTAAGCGCGGCCCTGCGCTTAGTTACCCGATGTTTACCCTGGTTACCAGCGAACGCATCGCTGGATCGCTGTCACACACAACGATCCAGCGATGACAGCGGGAGATCCAGCGACGAAAGAAAGTTTAAAACGATCTGCTACGACGTACGATTCTCAGCAGGGTCCCTGATCGCTGCTGCGTGTCAGACACTGCGATATCGTAACGATATCGCTAGAACGTCACGAATCGTACCGTCGTAGCGTTCAAAATTGCACTGTGTGACAGTACCCTAAGCCTGGTTTAGGGTGAACTCCCCTATAAAAACATTCTGATCTGGAGGGATAGGGTTCAGTCGGAAAATGAGTTACAGAGAAGAGTGCAAACCGACAGAAAGTGTCAGAAGGGGCCCTGTAGTCTGAAGTACTACAGCCCCTAGAGAAAGAGAGATACAGAAGGAAAGAACATTGTTCGGTGAGCGTGCAGGAGAGCGACATCAGGGTAGGACAGCTGCGAATGAACTATCTCCCTCTGAAGCGCAGATCACCGTAGCCAGAACAACGAGGTTGTAAGGGACTCTAAGACTTACAGTAGAGACCGGCAGGGCAGCTGAACTGCAAGTTACCTGTCCGCCACACACACACCTGAAGACAGAATAACACAGAGCCTGGGGCATGATAGAGACTCTGTAAAAAGGCTCGAGTTACCTGTCATACAGGTATTGTCCTATCCTATATGGGGGACAGAGAAGAACTATGAGGACCTTATCTGAAGCCATAGGCAGTAAGGGACTACAACACCACCGCGCTAGAGGAAGGCTTTCATCTCCACCTGGTAAAGGGTAACTCTGGATTCGCTTCCAGGCCGGACCCTGCCTGTACCTGTGATCTGGTGCCCTGAACTGTGGCTGCCTGAAGTCTTCAGTAAACCAGGTAAAGAAACTGCAAACCTGTGTCCTCGTTCTTTACTGCACCATTCACCATCTTTCTTCTACACACCGAGAGCCCTGGGGATATACAGTTAGGTCCATATATATTTGGACAGAGACAACATTTTTCTAATTTTGGTTATAAACATTACCACAATGAATTTTAAACAAAACAATTCAGATGCAGTTGAAGTTCAGACTTTCAGCATTCTTTTGAGGGTATCCACATTAAAATTGGATGAATGGTTTAGGAGTTTCAGCTCCTTAACATGTGCCACCCTGTTTTTAAAGGGACCAAAAGTAATTGGACAGATTCAATAATTTTAAATAAAATGTTCCTTTTTAGTACTTGGTTAAAAACCCTTTGTTGGCAATGACTGCCTGAAGTCTTGAAGTCATGAACATCACCAGACGCTGTGTTTCCACCTTTTTGATGCTCTGCCAGGCCTTCACACGGTGGTTTTCAGTTGCTGTTTGTTTGTGGGCCTTTCTGTCTGAAGTTTAGTCTTTAACAAGCGAAATGCATGCTCAGTTGGGTTGAGATCCGGTGACTGACTTGGCCATTCAAGAATATTCCACTTCTTTGCTGTAATAAAATCCTAGGTTGCTTTGGCTTTATGTTTTGGGTCATTGTCCATCTGTAGTATGAAACGTCGACCAATCAATTTGGCTGGATCTGAGCACACAGTATGGCTCTGAATACCTCAGAATTCGTTCGGCTGCTTCTGTTCTGTGTCACATCATCAATAAACACTAGTGACCCAGTGCCACTGGCAGCCATGCATGCCCAAGCCATCACACTGCCTCCGCCGTGTTTTACAGATGATGTGGTATGCTTTGGATCATGAGCTGTGCCACGCCTTCGCCATACTTTTTCCTATTCATTATTTCTGGTAGAGGTTGATCTTGGTTTCATCTGTCCAAAGAATGTTCTTCCAGAACTGTGCTGGCTTTTTTAGATGTTTTTTAGCAAAGTCCAGTCTAGCCTTTTTATTCTTGATGCTTATGAGTGGCTTGCACCGTGCAGTGAACCCTCTGTATTTACTTTCATGCAGTCTTCTCTTTATGGTAGATTTGGATATTGATGCGCCTACCTCCTGGAGAGTGTTGTTCACTTGGTTGGCTGTTGTGAAGGGGTTTCTCTTCACCATGGAGATTATTCTGCGATCATCCACCACTGTTGTCTTCCGTGGGCGCCCAGGTCTTTTTGCATTGATGAGTTCACCAGTGCTTTCTTTCTTTCTCAAGATGTACCAAACTGTATATTTTGCCACTCCTAATATTGTAGCAATTTCTCGGATGGGTTTTTTCTGTTTTCGCAGCTTAAGGATGGCTTGTTTTACCTGCATGGAGAGCTCCTTTGACCGCATGTTTGCTTCACAGCAAAACCTTCCAAATGTAAGCACCACACCTCAAATCGACTCCAGGCCTTTTATCTGCTTAATTTAGAATGACATAACGAAGGGATTTCCCACACCTGTCCATGAAATAGCCTTGGAGTCAATTGTCCAATTACTTTTGGTCCCTTTAAAAACACGGTGGCACATGTTAAGGAGCTGAAACTGCTAAACCCTTCATCCAATTTTAATGTGGATACCCTCAAATGAAAGCTGAAAGTCTGAATTTCAACTGCATCTGAATTGTTTTGTTTAAAATTCATTGTGGTAATGCTGCAGTCTGCTAGCCAGCGTCAATGATAGTTCATGCTTCCAGGCTAGAGCAGCTGACCCATACCTCCCAACTTTAGGGGAAGGGAAAGAGGGACAAAGTCAGCGGCGCGCATAGCGCGCCGCGGCAAATTTTAGGCCACACCCATTTCACAACTAGCCACGCCCCAACCACACCCATTTAGCACTTCTGATCACAATGTTTCGTTAACAATAATTATGAACAAAAAAATATGGCCACACACGACGCTCCATACTGTACAATGCAGCACAGCCCCATAGAATATAATGCAGCACAGCCCCATAGAATATAATGCCGCACAGCCCCATAGAATATAATGCCGCACAGCCCCATAGAATATAATGCCGCACAGCCCCATAGAATATAATGCAGCACAGCCCCATAGAATATAATGCAGCACAGCCCCATAGAATATAATGCAGCACAGGCCCATAGAATGGAATGCAGCACAGCCCCATAGAATATAATGCAGTACAGCCCCATAGAATATAATGCAGCACAGCCCCATAGAAAATCTCGCAGTACGGATGCCATACGGATTACATACGGAGGATGCCATGCGCAAAATACGCTGACACACCCTGACTACGGATCAATATTTTGGGGACATTTCTCCGTATTACGCCCGTAGTACGGCCGTATAATACGTGGCGTATTGTCTTACGCCGAGTGTGACGCCGGCCTTAGGCTGGTATAATTATTATAGGGGCCAAGTCCCTTTTGTATATATATGCAGCACTCATGTTACTTCGACAGCGCTGCAGCCAATCAGCGACTCATGCCGTCAACTCTGGGTGAGAAACTGAGTTAAGTGATTGGCTGCAGACAATAACAGACACTAGGAGCAGCGGCGGCAACTCAGAGGTGGACCTGGGGAGAGGGAGTAACACACACAGTGAGGCCGGGGGACGGGCGAGGGCCCCTTTTATCATAGTGGAGCGACAGCTCGTACACGGTCGGCTGCAGGTCTTTTCTACCGTCCAGACCTCCACTTGCTGTCAGTGAAGACTGATTTCCCTTTTAATCATCCAGAAGCTGAAAACAGCAGCGGTTCCGTTACAACTGCATCCAGTGCGATCATTTCCCCTGCACTGACACATTGTAGCAAACAGTCAGCCTGCTACAGCTGGAGGAGATTCAGGTCTCCAGTCACTGACAGCAAGCAGAGTGGTGAACAACACGTGCAGACATGATGCGGCAGCATCCCAGATCTCCGGGCCTGCTGGCACCTGTAGTCCCACCAGAGCCACGCATGCCCAGCCCTGAGCCTCACCTCCCGGCCGTTCTCCTGCCCCACCAGCCCGGCCGCCGCCTGCTTGGCCATCCCGCTCTCATCCAGGCCGAGGCCCTTGACATGGCTGTGGGTGGCGATGCGCTGAGTCTTCGTGGTGCTCTTCACCTCCTCGATCTTCATGGTGCCGGGAGCGGACGGCGGAGCTGGGGTCAGTGCGTGCGGCTCCTCACAGCGTGCGCGGGAATGTGCGCCCGCCCCGTACAGCGGGTTACCATGATGCGGTTACCAAGGCCGCAGCAAGAAACGCCCACCGAACCGACATGCTGCGTCCTGATTGGTTGCTATGGCTTGGATTCCGCACACTGAGATTGGACAATTAAAATGCCAATCTGTAATTTCAGTCAGCAACTTCCGCTTCCCGAGTGGGCGGGGCTGCTTCACCGGCGGCCGCAAATTCGGGATTTTAAATGCCCGAAGCGGGACAGCGGGACCCCGGTGCCAAAGCGGGACTGTCCCGCTGAAATCGGGACGGTTGGGAGGTATGGCTGACCTGTATACCCAGGTGATCCTTCTGCCTCTGACTTCCCGTATTTGTGTGAGACCCATTCCCTATCTCTGACTTAGTGTTTGTCTGGTGGTTTTCCTTTCAGTGCATGACTCGGCCTGATCTCTGAACCCTGCCTCTTGCTTTTCGCCTCTAATACCTCGTTCCCCGACCGGCTTTGATTTCTGGCTTGCACCCTGACTTCGTCTTTCGTCTCATGTTTTGGATACCGCTCTCCCGTTTGGCTCTGACTTCTGGCTTGTCTCTGACTTCGTGCATAGCTGTGACCGCTGGTACTTCTGCTCCTGCCTCTGCTCGTCTGACCACTCTTTCGTCACCTGTGACACCTGTGCGGCTGCTCAGTGTTGCTATGCTGTGAGGATGCCGTCTCTCTTCCCTCACCAGCACCCCCTGGTGGATGTTGCGCTAAACTGCACTGCAGCAGCATCACAACATGTACAAAGTGACTGCACCAGTAGAATAGTGAGTGCAGCTCTGGAGTATAATACAGGATGTAACTCAGGATCAGTAATGTACTGCATGTGTCATGATCCAGTCTGGCGTTTGTGTTCTGCTATCCTCTCTCTGGACAGGTCATGCGGAGGTTAAGCCCTCTGACGTCCCATATTTGTGTGAGACCCGTTACCTATCCCTGACTTAGGCTACTTTCACACTAGCGTCGTGCACTGCACGTCGCAATGCGTCGTTGTAGATAAAAAACGCATCCTGCAAAGTTGCCCGCAGGATGCGTTTTATCTCCATAGACTTTTATTAGCAACACAGTGCCACACGTCGCAACCGCCGCCACAAAAAAACGTTACATGTAACTTTTTTTGTGTGTCGAGTCCGCCATTTTCGACTGCGCATGCGCGGCCGAAACTCCGCCCCCTCCTCCCCGGACCATGCAATGGGGCAGCGGAAGCGTCGTAAGACTTCTTCCACTGCCCACGTCGGGCATTTTTTGCACAGTATGTATCGGTACATCGGGCCGACGCTAGTGTGAAAGTAGCCTTAGTGTTCGTCTGGTGGCTTTCCTTTCTGTGCATGACTCGGCCTGATCTCTGAACCTTGCCTCTTTCTTTTCGCCTCTGATACCTCGTTCCCCGACCGGCTTTCACATCTGGCTTGTACCCAGACTTCGTCTTTCATCTCACGTTTTGGATACCGCTCTCCCTTTTGGCTCTGACTTCTGGCTTGTCTCTGACTTCGTGCATAGCTGTGACCGCTGGTACTTCGGCTCCTAACTCAGCTCGTCTGACCACACTTTCACCATCTGTGTGGCTGCTCAGTGTTGCTACGCTGTGAGGGTGCAGTCTCTCTTCCCTCACCAGCACCCTGGTGGAGGTTGCGCTAAACTGCACTGCAGCAGCATCACAGCATGTACAAAGTGACTGCACCAGCAGAATAGTGAGTACAACTCTGGAGTATAATGCAGGATGCAACTCAGGATCAGTAATGTAATGTATGTACACAGTGACTCCACCAGCAGAATAATGAGTGCTTCTCTGGGGTATAAGGCCATGTTCACACAGTGCGTTTTTTACCGCGGAACCGCAGCGGTTTTGCCGCTGCGGTTCCGCAGCTTTTTTCCATGCAGGGTACAGTACAATGTACCCTATGGAAAACAGGAACCACTGTGCACATGATCCTGAATTTAAAAAAAAAAGCCGCGCTGAATAGCTGCGGGAAAAAAGAAGGAGCATGTCACTTCTTTGTCCGAAACAGCAGCGGTTCTGCACCCATAGACCTCCATTGTGAGGTCAAACCCACAGTAAAACCCGCAGATCAAAAATATATCTGCGGGTTTTATTGCGGTTTGTGGTGCAGAACCGCTGCAGCAGGAAGTGCGGGGAAGCGGCCGGAAGTGCGTGGGCGGAAGTGCTTGGGCGGAGAGACATGGAGGCATACCGTCGCATGGGGATCGTGTCGGCCGTTTGATTGATTTGGTATGTGTCCCCACGCGACGCTAGTGCCACCATTGTGCTAAGTCGCCGTATGGGACTACTACTCCCATCCGGTATTAGGATGGGAGAGTTGTCCCTGTGTCCGGTGACTTAGCACAGTTGTAAAGTTACACAAAACACACACAATACACATACATGACACACAGTACAGTACATACAACATATAACAGAGTATATACTCACCAACAGCACACTTGTAGGCGAAGCCCTCGATCCTCCAGGAAAAAATCACAAAATAAAAAATCAAATTCATACTCCCTGTCCGCAGAATCCATAAAACGAGTGTCCCACGCCGATCGGCTGCTCTCCGGCGATACACTGCCAGGAGCGAAGCTCCTAGCAGTGTATCGCGTACTGTTCCGGAGTTCAATGACTCCAGCGTCTCGGTTAACGGCAGTACAGCTGCGTTGAACTTTCCCACGCAGCACTGCCGTTAAGCGAGAGTGCCGGGGTCAATGACCGCCGGTAAACTCGCTCGCGCATGCGCAGTGACACACCGACAGGAACTATGGCTCCTGTCAGTGTGTTGCTGCAGCCGTGGAGAGCAGACATATCTCTGGATGTGTCTGTTCTCCATGGAAGATCTTCGTGGGATACGTGATACGTGGCACTTAAATACGTGGCAATTAAATACGTGATACGTGTCACTTAAATACGTGATACGTGTCACTTAAATACGTGATACGTGTCACTGAAATACGTGGCACTTAAATACGTGATACGTGGCACTTAAATACGTGGCACTTAAATACGTGGCACTGAAATACGTGATACGTGGCACTTAAATACGTGATACGTGTCACTTAAATACGTGATACGTGGCACTTAAATACGTGGCACTTAAATACGTGGCACTTAAATACGTGGCACTTAAATACGTGATACGTGTCACTTAAATACGTGATACGTGGCACTGAAATACGTGGCACTGAAATACGTGGCACTGAAATACGTGGCACTGAAATACGTGGCACTTAAATACGTGATACGTGGCACTGAAATACGTGGCACTTAAATACGTGGCACTTAAATACGTGGCACTTAAATACGTGGCACTTAAATACGTGGCACTGAAATACGTGATACGTGGCACTTAAATACGTGGTGCTTAAATACGTGATACATGGCACTTAAATACGTGGCACTGAAATACGTGGCACTGAAATACGTGGCACTGAAATACGTGGCACTGAAATACGTGGCACTGAAATACGTGGCACTGAAATACGTGGCACTTAAATACGTGGCACTTAAATACGTGGCACTGAAATACGTGATACGTGGCGCTTAAATACGTGGTGCTTAAATACGTGATACATGGCACTTAAATACGTGGCACTGAAATACGTGGCACTGAAATACGTGGCACTGAAATACGTGGCACTGAAATACGTGGCACTGAAATACGTGGCACTGAAATACGTGATACGTGGCACTGAAATACGTGGCACTGAAATACGTGGCACTGAAATACGTGGCACTTAAATACGTGGCACTTAAATACGTGGCACTTAAATACGTGGCACTGAAATACGTGATACGTGGCACTTAAATACGTGGTGCTTAAATACGTGATACATGGCACTTAAATACGTGGCACTGAAATACGTGGCACTGAAATACGTGGCACTTAAATACGTGGCACTGAAATACGTGGCACTGAAATACGTGGCACTTAAATACGTGGCACTGAAATACGTGATACGTGGCACTTAAATACGTGGCACTTAGGCTATGTTCACATTTGCGTTGTGCGCCGCAGCGTCGGCGCCGCAACACACAACGCAAACAAAAACGCAGCAAAACGCATGCACAACGCTGCCTTTTGCGCCGCATGCGTCCTTTTTTTGATTGATTTTGGACGCAGCAAAAATGCAACTTGCTGCGTCCTCTGCGCCCGGATGCGTGCGCTGCAGTGACGCATGCGGCGCAAAACGCAAGTGCGACGCATGTCCATGCGCCCCCATGTTAAATATAGGGGCGCATGACGCATGCGGCGACGCTGCGGCGCCCGACGCTGCGGCGCAGACCGCAAATGTGAACGTAGACTTAAATAGCTGGATAGAGCTGGATCCGCGGGCTGTGATCTGGCCTACGCTCAGCACTCTGCGGAGCGCTGTCATTCAAAACACATCCACTCATTTTGGTGTTTAGTCCCAAAATGGAGGATGGAAGAAGAAAAGGGTTGGACAAGGAAATGACATCAATTCTTTTTTTTTTTCCCCCCACTGCAGTTAAAGCTTTATTTGTGTCAAACACAGACAATCTGCAGAGAAAACTGCATCAAAAACCGCATCAAAAAACGCATCAAAAACGCACCTGCGTTTTCTGCCAAGAGCTGCGGTTTTTGTCCTGAAAAAAAAGGATTGAAATCAGGAACGTGTGAACATACCCTAATACAGGATGTAACTCAGGATCAGTAATGTATGTACACAGTGACTGCACCAGCAGAATAGAGAGTGCAGCTCTGGAACAAAATACAGGATCAGGATAAGCTCAGGATAAATAACCATGTATATAAAGTCGAAGAGATGAAGAAGCCTTTTAAAAACTACTAGTCCACTTTGTGACAAATGTCTTATACAGGTAGCCATTATGTATTTGCAGTTTGTAGATCCAGAATAACAGTTTTACACTTTTCACATATCTACAATAAACATCTTGGACATTATTACATGATACAAATACAGACATTTCTGTTTTTTATCCCATGTGACATCCAGCATGTCCAGCATGTGATGTAGTTTTTAAGTAACAGTTATACAAGACTGCGACTTCTGATGTTTCCTTCAATTATCAGTAGTAACTTAAAGGGTTTTTCCATTGAAAACAAGTTGATGGGCCTGCGACTGCTGGGACCTGCAGTGAACATGCTCGATTACCGCTCCATTCATTTCCTACTGGGCTGTCGAGAGCTGCGCTCGGCTTTTTTCGGCAGCCCTATAGAGAATGAATAAAGCAGAGGCCGACCATCTGCTACATTTTGTAGCAGCGACAAAAGAGGACGATTGACAACTTCAAAGCCCATTTCATTGAACTTTTGTAGGAAAAGACAAGACTTGTGGGCAACACGTTGTCCTGAAAAGATCAAGATGCTTTTGGAAAGTTTTGCAGAACTTCCGATCTTCACCTGTTGGGGTTAATCAAAATGTCAAAACTTTCTCTGCTAAAACAAAGTTATTACTTGTTTCTATAGCAATTGGATTTATCTTGTATTAGTCTACTACCTCCATTATTATTATTCAGAGATAACATGTTATACTGTATCATAATACACAAGCTGATGCTGAACATCAGGTAGAAAGTTTTATTTTTAGTAAAAAAACAAAAAGTAGAAAAATATTCCTAAAAATTGCAAATATATCAAACTATGGTAAAAAAAAAAAAGTGAACTATATAATTAAAAAAACATTTTTTGTATTTTTTTTATGGGGGAGAAAAAGAGTGATGTAGGATGTAAAAAAACAGAACAAAAAAACATTTGACTATAAAGAAAAAAGTGATTTTTATTTATTTGCTTTGTAGATCACCGGGATGACATTGCAGATTATTCAGCTCGTTTCTAGATGCAATTCTGTACGTGATCGGCCTGCGCAGAACGGAGACGTGATAGTTGGACTTTCTGGGTAGTATACACTCACCGGCCACTTTATTAGGTACACCATGCTAGTAACGGGTTGGACCCCTTTTGCCTTCAGAACTGCCTCAATTCTTCGTGGCATAGATTCAACAAGGTGCTGGAAGCATTCCTCAGAGATTTTGGTCCATATTGACATGATGGCATCACACAGTTGCCGCAGATTTGTCGGCTGCACATCCCAAAGATGCTCCATACAAGGCAGGATGGATCCATGCTTTCATGTTGTTTACGCCAAATTCTGACCCTACCATCCGAATGTCGCAGCAGAAATCGAGACTCATCAGACCAAGCAACGTTTTTCCAATCTTCTACTGTCCAATTTCGATGAGCTTGTACAAATTGTAGCCTCAGTTTCCTGTTCTTAGCTGAAAGGAGTGGTACCCGGTGTGGTCTTCTGCTGCTGTAGCCCATCTGCCTCAAAGTTCGACGCACTGTGCGTTCAGAGATGCTCTTAGGCCTACCTTGGTTGTAACGGGTGGCGATTTGAGTCACTGTTGCCTTTCTATCAGCTCGAACCAGTCTGCCCATTCTCCTCTGACCTCTGGCATCAACAAGGCATTTCCGCCCACAGAACTGCCGCTCACTGGATTTTTTTTCTTTTTCGGACCATTCTCTGTAAACCCTAGAGATGGTTGTGCGTGAAAATCCCAGTAGATCAGCAGTTTCTGAAATACTCAGACCAGCCCTTCTGGCACCAACAACCATGCCACGTTCAAAGGCACTCAAATCACCTTTCTTCCCCATACTGATGCTCGGTTTGAACTGCAGGAGATTGTCTTGACCATGTCTACATGCCTAAATGCACTGAGTTGCCGCCATGTGATTGGCTGATTAGAAATTAAGTGTTAACAAGAAGTTGGACAGGTGTACCTAATAAAGTGGCCAGTGAGTGTATAATGCCTCAATACAAAATCTGGAAGAAGCCCCCGATCTACCAGGTGCCGCTTATAATACTGGGGCCTTATGTGGCACAAAGGTCCTTTGGACACCAGCATATGTTTAAGGGACCTCCCGACTGTCAAGAGGAAGTTTGAATTTTAACACCTGATCTTTTTATTTTTCTGGGCAGATAAAATGCTTCTGCAGCCTCTTGCCCTATATGAATTCTTCCCCCAAAGGGTAAAAATTATGCAAAACATGCTAGAAAATCTTTTTTTACATAAGTTAGAAAAATATAATTTTTTCCCAAAAACAGCACCACCCCCCTACAGAGGCTGTGTGTGGTATTGCATCTTAGTTCCATTCACTTTCACAACACACTAATCCCTTTCTGACATCGGACGTATTATTCAGTCCATGTGACCTGGGCATATTTGACCAGGGATGGAATATTACGTCATCGCGATCATTTGCGCACTCACAGGGTGCGCAGGCGATCGCCGCCGGGTGTCAGCTGATTCTGACAGCTGACCCCGGCACTAGGTGCCAGGAACAGTCACACACCGCCTGTAGCAGTGGCAAGTGGCGTTCATATTTGAGGGGTTGATGTCACCTTTGTATTGTCAGGTGACATCAAGCCCACGGCTTAGTAATGGAGAAGCATCTATAAGGCACCTTCATCCATTACTAATCCTATAGTTGCATGGGAAATGTGACATCATAGAGGTTACCTCCGGTCACTGGGGCTCCGTTCCCAGCCGGGCTGAGCTGTGGTGAGATCCCCGCTAGCACAGTGAGCGCTCACGGCTCACAGTGCTAGCTGGGATCTCACTGAAGTCACCGCAGTTCAGCCCGGATGTGAATGGAGTCTCAGTGACTAGAGGTAACCTCTATGATTTTACCCCCAGTCACTGACGCTGCATTCCCAGCAGCTCATTCACCAGTAGTTCTCAGCCTGGACGGTCGCATCTTGGCACCATCCAGATTTAAAACTAATTATCCCACACACATGGATTACGGCGTGGGACAGACTGACAGACAGGTATGGTATATTGTTGTTTTTTATTTTAGTTTTATTACAGGAGACAAGGGCTTTGGTGGAATAGGCATTTGGTGAGTATAACTGTATTTATTTTTTTAAGTAAAATAGTTAACAAAACTTTAACAAAACTGTGTTTAGAGTAAAAGACTTTATTCTGGCAGTCTTTATTTACCACGTAACTATAGAATTAGTAATAGATAGGTGTCTTATAGACGCTTTTCCATTACTAAGCCATGGGCTTGATGTCACCTGACAATACAAAGGTGACATCAACCCCACTTGCCACCGCTATAGGGCAAGTGGGAAGAGCCAAGCAAAGTGCCAGAATTGGCGCATCTAATAGATGTGCTTGTTCTGGGCTGCTATTTTTAGGCTGGATGGGTCAATATCCATGACCCCTTACCAGTCTGAGAATACCAGCCCCCAGCTGTGAACTTCAGCAAGGCTGGTTTAAAAAAAAATGGTGTGGGGGTACCCCCATTTTTGACAAATTTAAATAATTTTAAAAAACAGCGTGGGGGACCCCTCTATTCTTGATAACCAACCTATCTGAAGCTGAGGATTGCAGCCCCCAGCTGTGAGTTTTGCCTGGCTGGTTATAGATAATACAGGGCAATCCACACCGTTTTTTTCATTTATCTATCTATAGCGCAGGCAGCTGCTGATGAATATCCCCCATCAGCCACTCCTGCTTTCACTGTTATTAGCAGCAACAGGGGTTGGCTGATGGGAGTAATAGCCCCATCAGCCACCACCTGCTGTCTCTTCTCACTTAAATGTAACTCATCATTCTCCCCTGCTCACGCTGATCGCCAGCAGAGCAGGGGAGAATGATGAGAGCAGAGTTCAGCACCCGGTGCCAGGGAACGTATGCGAAACGTTTTGTGGTCCGTGCTGACATTAAAAACAGACATGTCAGCGTGTTTTGCCCACAAACACACGGTCATGTGCACAGACCCATTTACTTGAATAGGCAAATAGCACTCCGTTCCTCCCGAATCTTTCCCTATGGATAAGTAGAACTGTACAGTTCCATATGGGGTATTGCCACGTTCAGTAGAAATTGTGGGACAAATGTTGGTGCCATTTTTACCCACTTCTTGTGAGAAAATGTAAAATCTTTGGCTAAAACAAAATTTTGATGGTAGAAATGTAGTTATTTTGTCTTCACTGCCCAATGGCATACAATTCTGTGACACACCCATGGTGTCAATATGATCATTGCACCCCTAGATGAATTCATTGGGGGAGTGTAGTTTGTAAAATTAGTTCACATATAGGGGGGGTTTCTGTTGTTCTGGCACCTCAGGGGCTATGCCAGTGTGACATGGCACCCTCAAACCATTCCAGCAAAATCTGAACTCCAATATGACGCCTCTTCACTTCTGAGCTTTGCACTGTGCCTCAAAAGTAGTATTCCCCTACATTGGCGTACTCAAGAGACATTGCGCAACAAGTTTTGGAGTCCAATTTCTCCTGTTAGGCTTGGTAAAATAAAAAATTGAGGGCAATTTTTATTGTAAAAAATATTTTTTATTTTCACGGCTCTACGTTATAAACTTCTGTGAAGCACTTGAACCACCAATTGCTGACCACCCATCTAGATAAGTTACTTGGGGGTCTAGTTTCCAAAATGGTGTCACTTGTGGGGGGTTTCCACTGTTTAGGCACATCAGGGGCTCTCCAAACGCGACATGGCGTCCGATCTCAATTCCAGCCAATTTTGCGTTGGAAAATCAAACGGCGCTCCTTCCCTTCTGAGCTCTGCCATGCGCCCAAACAGTGGTTTACCCCAACATATGGGGTATCAGCGTACTCAGGACAAATTGCAGAACAACTTTTGGGGTCCAATTTCTCCTGTTACCCTTGGTAAAATAAAGAAAATTTGGATCTGAAGTAAATTTTTTGTGAAAAAAAAGTTAAGCTCACTTTTTTTTAAAACATTCCAAAAATTTCCATGAAGCACCTGAAGGGTTAATCTTCTTGAATGTGGTTTTGAGCACCTTCAAGGGTGCAGTTTTTAGAATGGTGTCACTTTTGGGTATCTTCTATCATATAGACCCCTCAAAGTGACTTTAAATGTGATGTGGTCCCTAAAAAAAAATCGTGTTGTAAAAATGAGAAATCGCTGGTCAACTTTTAACCCTTAAAACTTTCTAACCAAAAAAAATTGGCTCCAAAATTGTGCTGATGTAAAGTAGACATGTGGGAAATGTTACTTTGGCTGGGGTCATACCAGTGTATGGCATCGGATGCGATATGCTAATGACCCTCGGCTCCTGCTTTGCTGCAAGCGGGAGCCGAGTGTCATGCGTCTGTGCTCAGAATTTCTCGCACAGAGCGGATCGGAGCACAGCTGCGGAGGAGGCGGAGAAATGAATTTCTCCATCTCCTCCATTGCTGGAGTCAGCGTATATTGCACATGACTCAGATGATATCCGAGGGATGTGCGTTTTCTCACTCGCACCCTTAGGCTTATATGGGTGCGAGTGAGCCGAGACTCGGCCAAGTGTCGGTGACAATCGCAGTATGCTGCAATTTCACTCGCACGTTGAACACATAGTAACACAGTTATTAAGGTTGAAGGAAGACTTTGTCCATCTAGTTCAACCCATAGCATAACCTAACATGCCTTAACACGTTGATCCAGAGGAAGGCAAAAAAAACCCATGTGGCAAAGAGTAAGCTCTTCCCGACTCCACATACGGCAATCAGACTAGTTCCCTGGATCAACGCCCTATCAAGGAATCTAGTGTATATAATATAACCTGTAACATTATACTTTTCAAGAAAGGCATCCAGTCCCCTCTTAAATTTTAGCAGTGAATCACTCATTACAACATCATATGGCAGAGAGTTCCATAGTGTCACTGCTCTTACAGTAAAGAATCCGCGTGTATTGTTATTATGCTTAAACCTTCTTTCCTCCAGACGTAGAGGATGCCCCCTTGTCCCTGTCTCAGGTCTACGAGTAAAAAGGTCAATAGAAAAGTGTCTGTATTGTCCCTCATATTTATACATTATAATAAGATCACCCCTTAGCCTTCGTTTTTCCAAACTAAATAACCCCAAGTGGAAAATGGCCGAGTAAAAAAACGGTGATGTGAGCTGCCCCACAGATGAATACTGGTCCGAGTGCTATGCGATGTTTTATCGCATAGTTCTCGTCCGTATTCATCGCTAGTGTGACCCCGGCCTTATTAAGTATTTTGTGTGACATATCTCTGTGATTTAAAAGCATGAAAATTCAAAGTTGGAAAATTGTGAAATTTTCAAAATGGTCACCAAATTTCCATTTTTTTCACAAATAAACACAAGTCATATCAAAGACATTTTACCACTATCATGAAGTACAATATGTCAGGAGAAAACAGTGTCAGAATCACCGGGATCCATTGAAGCGTTCGAGTTACTACTTCATAAAGGGACAGTGGTCAGAATTGTAATAATTGGCCCGGTCATTAACGTGCAAACCATCCTTGGGGGTAAGGGGTTAATACTGCAATACCAGACAAAAGTGTGGACAGGACGGTAGCATTTTATTTTAAGTTATCAGCCATGTTTTTTCTTTTTTGTTGGGTGGGCTCTCTACTGCGGAGACACGAGAATTTATTCCGTCTGACGGCTTTTCGATGAGCGTATGCATCCATTGTGCTCTTCTATGTAACTGTCAAATATAGAACGTGACACAAGATCATCAACAGCAGCTGCGGAGCCGGCGCTGACTCTAGGGCATGTCCGGAAACAATGGCAACTGTTCACACTCACTCCATTCCCCCCATTCCTGGTGGTGACACAGGCACGGCAAGCAGCCGCACAGCTGGGGCAGGACAGGTCAAATAAAAAAAATGTAGACAGACACTTCTCCTTCTCACATATAAATGATACAGATATTGCCTTTGTTTCCCAAAAAACAGCGCCAACCTTATCAACAGGTTGGGTCAGGTATTGCAGCTAAGTGCCAAGGCAGTAAATGGGGCCAAGCTGCACTACCGCATACAACCTATCTACGGTTGTGGCACTGTTTTTGGAAGCAGTCATATTTTTCTAATCTTTTAAAGAGCCACTAAACCTGTGAACTGTGCCATAAGACGAGCCGCTGTAACCATTGGAAGGTTCTCAGCACTGATCACAAGGGGAGGGGGGCTTCATGGCTGATAACAGGGAACAGTAGATGGGTTGAGCTTGGAGTTTTAGTGTCCCTTTAAAATAACCATTCATATCTTGCACATTTAGTGTCTCTTTAAATGACCACATTTTGGGACCCTCGCTGGAAGCCTCACTCCTCGACTGATGGGTTCAGTATAGATTTTGTGCAAAAAAAAAAAAAAGTTGTTAGTCTTCTTGTACAAATATCATTTAATGGATTGTCTGCACAATACATAAAATATATTATCCCTTTAATTGAATATAAAATGGGTAGGATAGGTGACTTTAACATAGGATCTATGAGACCCATAATTATATACATCTATACTACAAGCGAGATATCTGCAAACTACAGTATATGCTAAAACACTGCAGGCTCCGGGTTACAGTCAGAGAAGGATCAGAAGAAAAGAGGAGGTAACAATGGCCAAGTGCGGTATATATGTATACAGGCACCGAATTACATCTTTAAGTGAAACTTCACCTTTAATTACACTCCTTATAGTCAATGTATATCTGTAATACATCCCCATTACTTTCTCGCCTGTTTTGCCTCTTTTTTACCAGTTTTTCAACTTGGAAACAATCAACAAGCTGCTGCTGACTGATCCTCTATGCTCTCTTCATAGTCAGTGCAGAACATCTGTAATACATCTTCATTATTTTCTCTGCTGTTTTCATTCATTTTTAGCCGTTTTTCAACTTGGAAACTATTTTCATTCATTTTTAGCAGTTTTCCAGCTTGGAGACCAGCAACAAGCTGCTGTTGACTGATATTGTATGCTCTCTTTGTAGTCAATGCAGCACATCTGTAATACTTCCACAATACCTTCTTTGGTAAAAAAAAAAAAAAAATGAACAAAAACAGCAAAGAAGGTAATGTGGATGTATTACAGATGTGCTGCATTGACTACAAAGAGAGTATACAATATCAGTCAACAGCAGCTTGTTGCTGGTCTCCAAGTTAGAAAACTGCTAAAAAGGAATGAAAACAGTTTCCAAATTGAAAAATGGCTATCAGCAAGCTGATGATGACTGATCTTGTTCAATAGAAAAACCGCCAATATCAGCTTGTTGATGGTTTCCAAGTTAAAACTAATAATGAAACCAGCAGAGAAGGGAAAATTATTACAAGATATGCTATTGATAAGTGCAAAAATATGTCATAATCAAGGGCCTAATGAGACCGATCAGGGCCCCCCCAGGCGTTAAAGGTAAGGGGCCCTTTAAAAACCACTAGACTTGACTACAGAAAATTAAACTACAGCTAAGCTTAAAAAGCATGGTGTGAGTAATTAAGGGGCCATGTACCACCTTCAGGTCATATATCCTTTTGGGCCCTAATGGGTCCTGGTTATAAGATTACCTGGATGGGCAGTATTAGCCGCCATCAGGTATTGATGCGTGGAATGAACTGTTTACACAAGCCATAATTATAATTAAAAAAATAAATAAAATCCATCAACATGTTTTGTGCTTGCTGATGGTTTCCAAGTAACATTTTTTCTGTTTTACTCAGAATTTAAAAAAAAAAAAAAACACAATTAAAACTTGTTAAAAAAAAATATAAAAAAAATCAGGATATTTATTACAGAGTAAGACACGTTTACTGCTAATATATACCATATACATTAAAGGTGAAGTGTCGCTTTAAATTTCAGCCAAGATAATTACCCAATTTTCTTACCAAATTTGACATTGCATATATGGTACAAAGTATAGCGGCTGATGCATAGGTCTAGCGTCATGTCGCAGTCACTGGAATAGGTGGATCTTAGCTTTTAGCTGCTGGATGGCGAGAGAGGTAGAAAATACCAAAAAATTACCATGAAAAATATTCCACATTTTTTTCCCATATTTTTCACAATTTTAAAGAGCTATAAACGAGGAGCAATTCCTGATATAGAGAAATTCCTTGGCACAGTGACATCGAGGTCTGAGATGGACTCCTGGACCCCTATAAAACAACTTTAACTTTATACAAAATCCTTTTCTTACAGCAGATTTTTTCCCCTAGGTGGCACTGTTGCAATCTCTATGGCTCTGAATGAGCAAAACTTTTGGCACTTGTTATTTTAGGAGAGATATCCATATGGGAGCAGAGTCAATCCCTACTACATGTACAACCTGTATAGGGGCCCGAGAGGTAAGAGGGGGCCATTACTATTAAAGAATAGTGCTGCCTGGACTCTATTAGATTGTAGGACGTGACCAAGATTTCAGGGCCAATTCAAGAAAAACTTGTCTTTTGATCGTAGTAAGAAGGAATGAGCGAATGGCCCGAAAATATAATTCGGATAGATTTCTCTAAAATTCTATTCTGTCCAAATCTAAACTAAAAAAAAAGGGGTTAACAAATGACTCCCACCTTATTTTTACCCATTGCCGGTGGAGCCCCCTGATCCTCCGCACCGGTCATCTGAGCCTTCTGATTGGTCTCAATCATAGATCACAGCGGCGTGAAGGATCGGGAGAGCTGTTATGGCGGCAACATAAGAACAAGTGTCGAAAATATATATATTTTAAGTTATTTTAACCCCATTTCCGAACCTCAAAATAATTCATCAAAATAATGTCTGGATTGACTACTCCTTTTATTTGCAAAATTAAATTCCGAAAAAAATCAGAGTTGCTTTCATTTTTTTTAATTTTTTTAACTGCTCTGGTAAAGTGGGAGTTATGCTGCGATTATTTGCTTTGGGCAAAAAATAATTTTACTATTACGCCCATGGTCACACAATATGTTTGAGCTGCAGTCTTTTTTTCCAGAAAAGGGAAAAAAATTAAAATCACTGAAAAACAGAAAAATTTCAGCCTTTTGATCTGCGATTCCAGATCGCATAGTGTGAATATGGCCAAAGGACACATCCTCACGCTGTTTTTTTTTAAATTATTATTTATCACGATTTAGCTATGAAAATGCATCGCAACCACATTAATCTGCCCCAATAACTTCCAATCCGTGGCTCCAGAGCCAGAATTCTGAGCACTGGGCATCCACATATCATCCCCATGCCAGGGTCTGTGTAGGGGTCCAGAACAGTATATGGGCCCCTATATGCCCCCTAATATGGGCCCCTATAATTAATATTCTTACTAACCCAGTGCCATCCTTTTTACTTACAAAAATACTTTTCACTCTGAGGAATATGAGAAGACCACTCGTCTCCCGCCTCTGTGGCGCAGACGGCAGCTCTTTGGCATATGTGGTGAGTCTACGTTGGCGTGGACACAGTACCTAGTATTGATCTGATACAACACAAAATATTAAGCTGTACAGAAAGGAAAGTCCCCTCGACTTTCATTTTAGTATCAAAATATAAAAAGTATAAAACAAAAAAAATAAAATAAAAAAGGTAGAAAGATCCAATCTTCCTACAGGATAATGGAGGGGATTGCAGACATCCAGGCCTGGGATATTAGAGGACAGTTCACACTACAAACTCCGGGACTTCATCGTGGGTAAGGTCCAAGGAAAAGTATTTGCTGGCTTTCTTGGCCACGAAGGGCTCCTGCATGGTGACACACTGCTGGGCAAGGCACCCATTACAGTAAAGGCCTCTGTTGTCTGCGTCGTGGCCGCAGCCAAAGGTGAAGCTCTGGGCAGTGTCCTGGCACAGAAAGTCCTTCTGGTACAGGCGGATGTCATCCAGGCTCAGGCTGTGCCGATCCGTCGAGGTCTTTGGTTTCCTATGAGCGGTCTGGAAAACAATATTGAGTTTAAGGAGACAACCTCATCGCGCATCATCAGAGAACCAAGGCTGGATGCAATGAGGCGGGAGGTCGTCATAACTCACCTGTGGCAACGAGTCAATGCTCTGACCTCGGAGCTTCACCACGGTTTCTGAAGAGCTGGAGGTAGACGAGTCTACTTCTTTGACTACTAATCCTACAAAAGAGAAGGCGGGCCCATATTAATAGCACGCCAGATTCCTACATCACCATCACGTGACTACTATGGCATCCAGAACATGAGCCACAGAGAAGAGATGCTCAGACCCCTGTGACCCTTGATGTAGGGATCCCAACAGGTGGTCACAGGGAAGAGATGCTCAGACCCGTGACCCTTGATGTAGAGATCCCAACAGGCAGTCACAGAGAAGAAATGCTCAGACCCCTGATATAGGGATCTCAACAGGAGGTCACAGAGAAGAGATGCTCAGACTCCTGATGTAGGGATCCTAACAGGCTGTCACAGAGAAGAGATGCGCAGACCCCTGTGACCCTTGATGTAGGGATCACAACAGACAGTCACAGAGAAGAAATGTGCAGACCCCTGTGACCCTTGATGTAGGGATCCCAACAGGCAGTCACAGAGAAGAGATGCGCAGACTCCTGATGTAGGGATGCTAAAAGGCAGTCACAGAAGAGATGCTGAGGCCCCTGTGACCCTTGATGTAGGTTTACCAACAGGCAGTCCAAATAAATCAGATGATATTTGCTTGTTTTTTTACTGATTTCAATAGGGGGCGCCATACATATGTGACCGTCGCTTCATCAAAAATGGGGAATGGGCCACCGTCTTTTTTTTTCCCCCTTGTAGCTTTATTTTTATACAACTTCGTAATAAAAGAAGAATTCTTTAACACAATTTAATACATAGTCATGGATAGGTGGCTGCTTTCTCCCAGAAACAGCAGCACACCTGCCCACAGGTTGAGCCTGGTATTGCAGCTCAGCTTGATTTAGTAGAACTAAGGCTACTTTCACACTTGCGTCGTGCACTGCACGTCGCAATGCGTCGTTGTGGATAAAAAACGCATCCTGCAAAATTGCTTTAAGGATGCGTTTTTAGTCCATAGACTAACATTAACGACGCATTGCAACGCATTGCCACACGTCGAAACCGTCGTGCGACGGTTGCGTCGGCACCAAAAAACGTTGCATGTAACGTTTTTTGGTGCGTCGTGTCCGCCATTTCCGACCGCGCATGCGCGGCCGGAACTCCGCCCCCTCCTCCCCGCACCTCACAATGGGGCAGCGGATGGGTTGAAAAACAGCATCCGCTGCCCCTGTTGTGCGGCGCTTTCACTGCTTGCGTCGGTACGTCGCAACGACGCAATTTGTCGTGCGTAGTACGACGCTAGTGTGAAAGTGGCCTAAGGTGTAATTCCTTTCATTTGGCATCGGTGGGACCTAATATGTGAAAGCATTTCAAATGATGATAGTGAAAGGTAGGGAACCTTACGAAAAAAAAAAAAGCTGCTTATTGCACACGCACCAGAATAACCATTGGTTTGCTGCGAGACCAACATGTCTTCCGTGATGTAAATACACAGGTCAGGGCTAATATCCAGAGGCAGATCCATGTCCTTAGGGTCATCTACCAGCATCTCGATCTCTGCGAGAAAAATCACAATAGTTTATTGAAGGTACTAACATATTTCAAAGGCTTCTTCCCCCACCTAGGAATTTTACATAGAACACCCCACAGGTTACATAAGTTTGCCAAAAAAAACCTCTAGTTGATCACTTACCAGACGTCAGTCTGTCATTCCTTGCCACACTTTAGCTCTGTGTACATGGAGCAAAACACACACCAGATGGTGCAGATTTTGTTGCAATGGGTGAAATTGCATTGAAAATCTGTAGCATAAACTGACGCAATCTCACATCCACAGCAACGGGCGATTTCAGCTGCAAATTTTCTCTAAGATGGAAAATCCGCACCATCTTAATACCGTTGTGGATTTTGTGAAAAAGTCATCCAAACACTTGGAGAAAAATCTGCCGCATTAATTAAGCATCTGTGTCATGTGTCATTTCTGCAACAAATTCCACATCTCTATTTTGCCAATGCTGTATGTGACCCACGGGAACATACCCAAATTGTCTTTTTTTCCCTCTCCAGGGACAGGGGGTTTGGCCAGTTTCCGGTACTTCTAGAAGCAGGTAAATCATGGAAGGGTTCAGAGTCGAGTCAGCCTCAAATATTACAAACAAATTTGGATTCACCGGAATCAGAATTCTTTGCAATTTACTTCGGAAGAAAGACCCCTGACTGAGTCTTCCATCTTCTTTCTGGCCAGGTCTTTCAATCACTAGGCACCACAATGTCATGTGGAAGTGACGCACGGAAGTGAAGTTCATTGCGCTCCATGTGACGACGAGACCCAGTCAATGTAAGACCAGGTTGAATGAAAGACAGAACATAGCAGCGCCGATTGTGTTAAGTACGGTGAAGGCAGAGGAGAGGCAAGTATAATTTTTTTTCTAACCCGGTCCTGGCTGATTTAATTTATTTACTTTTTTCATGAATTAATTTATTTAATACAATGAACAGGTGAAGGTCACGTTAGCATCATACTGATCAATTTTCAGAAATATCTGAATGTACATTATATTGGCTTATAATGGGGTTTGTCAGGTACCCATGGCGGTTCCTGCATTTTTTTTCTGAATAGAAGTTCTGCACATCAAAAATGGGTAATTTAAAAAAAATATATATATATTACCAGTTTGAGTATCAGTCAGTGTAGCTAGGCCAGCACTCTCACCTGTGACACACTGGTAGTGTATACCACTGATGTGCCTTTCTATGCTTTGTGTGCACATGACTGTAGTAAAGTGTTTATAGGGCAGTTAAATGTGTCCTATTAAAATAATTGTACTTTGCCACACATAGCAGATCTGCTGCCTCTCTTCACAGCAACTTTTGGTAACAATCAACTAATAATCATAGGTTGAAATTATTTCAGTCTTCAATAATCAGTTGATACAAATCAAATTTGCTCCACTCCCCATGACTTGAGCTAATCTACCAAAATCAGATTTTCAGAGATCTACTATACCCCAGTTTCGAGCCAATGTTTTGTTATGTTGTTGTGGCCCATGTTAGCAGTGTGGATGTGACTGATGTGCAGGAGGCGGCAGGGCTATCAGCGTAGATTACCATCATCTTGCGAGTCATCCTCCAGCCTGTCTTTGCTGGCACTCTCTGCCCCGGAGGTGTGGGAGCTGCTGTAAGAGGTCATGGAGCTGCAGGTTTTCAGCTTGCGGTGCAGTGATGTCCCAGAGAAGCTGTCCTCTGCTCCGATGTCCCTGTGCTTGGTGTCCGCCTCTATCCCTGAGGTGTGCGAGCTGCTGTGGCTGGCCGTGGACTGCCGGGAGAGCCTCTTTTGTTTCACGCTCCCTGCACTGCTTCCACTCGCTCTCGACCTCTTCTCCAGCTGATCCATGTCCTGATCCAATGTGTCGCTGATGTAGGACTCCCTGTATTGCTTCTTCTCTGTAAAATCAATAACAATTCTCATTTTCTACCATTTTGAGAGAGATTATCTTCAAGTAGGGTTGTAGTAACACCTGCTAAACGTCCCCACTAACTCTGGGGAAGACATAAGAGAGGGTGTCCTACCATCGCTCATGGCTGATGGGCAATGGATGGAGGCAGGCACTAAGCTACCAAGTTTTATGAAGTCTTATGTCTGGTGGGACTGTATTTGTCAACTCTCCAACAATGACAAGGAGACTTCTGGAAAAAAAGGACAGGATCTTCCCCCTAAAAGTTGTCAAAAAGCTGTGCACGCCACCTCATTCCAAGTTCCTGCACCCCTCTGTTCCCAGGCACTGCAGAAAGTCCTGACACAGAACGGGGAGGGATCACTATGTGAACAGGAGTGTGAGGTCTGTGAGAGGGCGGCTTAGGGTCCAGTCTAAGGTCATTAATATGGGGGTCTATAAACATGCGAGGGGGCTGTTCTGGTGTAACTTTTTTAAGCTGTGTTTTTTGGTTTTACAAAGTTTGGCTTTGGGGTCTACATTTTTGGAGGCTCAGATCTTGGTTCCCTATTAGTTTAATGGATCTGCAATAATCATATATGTACACATCTGTCAAGCATGGAGGTGGAAACATTATATTTTGGGGGCTTTTGTCTGCTAAGGGCACCGGACTAGTTCACCGCGTCAATGGTAGAATGCATGGAGCCATGTACTGTAAAATCCTGAGCGGCAACCTCCTTCCCTCTGCCAGGACATTAAAAATGGGTCGTGGCTGGGTCTTCCAACAAGACAATGAACCAAAACATACAGCCAAGGCAACAAAGGAGTGGCTCAAAAAGAAGCACATTAAGGTCATGGAGTGGCCTAGCCAGTCTCCAGACTTTAATACCATAGAAAACTTATGGATGGGTGTTGAAGCTCCAAGCTGCCAAGCTACAGCCTCAAAGTCTTAATGATGTAGACATGATCTGCAAAGAGGAGTGGACCAAAATTCATCCTGACGTGCGCAAACCTCATCATCAACTACAAAAAACATCTGACTGCTGTACTTGCACCATTTGGATCGCAAGTGATGAATGAAAGCATTTTAGCACACCCGGAAAGGCAAGATTGCCTTGTGCAGGCACGTACTACGGAGGACAGAGAATGAACTTCAATCCAATATTGCAGCCAGCATGCAGCCAGCGGGTAAGGAAAGGGTGAATCAAACGCCCGAAAACCCCGCCTCTATGGCTGAAAATTGTTCCCTCCAAATTCAGGTGACAGAGTCCCTTTAAGTCCTGTTTGCCAGAAGGATCAAATACTTATTTCTCAATGTAAAAATTAACCTACCCTTACAATTATAGGCTGTTCATGTCTTTGGGCAAACTTACAAAATCAGCAAGGGATCAAATCATTACTTCCTTCACTGTATATAACCAGTACATACACAGTCCCTACAGTCAAATCCTCTGGCACTGAGGGCTTTGTCTGCATGCAAGGCATCATGAAATCAGAAGATTACCAAAGGATTTGGGGTGGCAATGTAGCACCCAGTGCCAGAAAACTGGATTTACGTCCAAGGTCATGGTCTTCCAACAGGACAATGACCCCAAACATACTTCAAGAAGCCCCCAGAAATGGATGGAAACAAAGCACTGGAGAGTTCTGAAGAGGAATGAGTTTGGATCTAATTCCCATTGATCACCTGTGGAGAGATCTTAAAATTGCTATTGGGAGAAGACGCCTTCACATGTGAGATAGCGGGAGCAGATTGCAAAAGAAGAAAGTGGTGAATTCCAGCTGAGAGGTGTAAGAAGCCTGTGGATGGTTACAGGAAATGATTAATTGCAGTTATTTATTCCAAAGGGCATGACCAAATATTAAGTTGATGGCGCCAACAACTTTGCCTGACCCATTTTTGGGGTTTTGTGAGAAATTATGTTCAATTGGCTTTTTTCCTGTTTTTTTTTTTTTTCGTTGCTCCAATGCACACAAAGGAAATAAACCTGTGTATAACAAAACATGAGGAATTGCTCGAAATTTCTGGGAGAAATACTTCATTTTCTGGAACAATTTCTAGGGTGTTATTACTTTTGGCGATGGTCTGGTGTCTGTATGTGTTTAGAGGGGGCAGATGTAGAGTCTGTATTTGTTTAGGTAGCCTAGACTTCATTAGGTGTCTGGCCTGAAGACTGCATGTGTTTAGGGGATCTCTTCTGCGCTTTATATAGGAGTTAAGGCCCCGTCTCACTAAGCGATTTACCAACGATCACGACCAGCGATACGACCTGGCCGTGATCGTTGGTAAGTCGCTGTGTGGTCGCTGGGGAGCTGTCACACAGACAGCTCTCTCCAGCGACCAACGATCAGGGGAACGACTTCGGCATCGTTGAAACTGTCTTCAACGATGCCGAAGTCCCCCTGCAGCACCCGGGTAACGAGGGTAAACATCGGGTTACTAAGTGCAGGGCCGCGCTTAGTAACCCGATGTTTACCCTGGTTACCAAAAAAAACAAACAGTACATACTCGCCTTTCGGTGTCCAGGTCCCTTGCCGTCTGCTTCCTGCTCTGACTGAGATCCGGCCGTACAGTGAGAGCAGATCACAGCGGTGACGTCACTGCTGTGCTCTCACTTCTCACTGTACGGCCGGCAGTCAGTGAGAGCAGGAAGCGGACGGCAAGGGACCTGACGGACATCAGAAGGCGAGTATGTATTGTTTTTTTTTTTTTTACATTTACGCTGGTAACCAGGGTAAACATCGGGTTACTAAGCGCGGCCCTGCGCTTAGTAACCCGATGTTTACCCTGGTTACCAGTGAAGACATCGCTGGATCGGTGTCACACACACCGATTCAGCGATGTCAGCGGGGCCTCAACGACCAAAAAAAGGTCCAGGCCATTCCGACACGACCAGCGATCTCGCAGCAGGGGCCTGATCGCTGGTACGTGTCACACATAGCGAGATCGCTATGGAGGTCGCTGTTGCGTCACAAAACTTGTGACTCAGCAGCGATCTCGCTAGCGATCTCGCTATGTGAGACGGGGCCTTAAGAAGGGGTATAGCCATGAGTCTGTATTTAGTTAGTGTTTGTGTTCTGGGGTCTGCATATGTTTGGGAATGTTATGTATTTAGATGGTCTGCAGTGTAATCTGTATTCATTTTCCGGGTGTGCTAAAATGCTTTTATGCATCACTTGCGATCCAAATGGTGCTTTCTGGCCGGACCCCTATAAATGGTCTGGCGGTGCGATGTGGATGCTGCTCTCTATTCCTCCCTCTGGAATCCTTCCCATTTCCCTTCACATAAGTTATAACGTATGATAGAGAGCCTCTTTAATATGGCATAATGGGAATATGGATGTCAAAAAGCGAGAAACCCAACTCTGCACTTCCTTCTATGGGCCGATGCCAACAGCAGATTGGATGGTCCGGGCTCGTGGATGTATGCTAGGGATCCCTGGGGAAAGCGTCACTGACATTAAAGGAGATGTTGTGAAGGAAACAACCTCTTTAACCAGGGGCCCAGAGCTGTATTCGCACAGTTATCATTCCGAACCAGATAATATAATTATAAGCTATAATGAGCAGCGGCACGGCATGAGCCGGGGCTGCTTATCCTGAGCCGGTGGTTGGTCCGTCTCACCCTCGTTTTCCTCCAGTCTCTGGACTTGTCTCAGGACCGGCTGGAGATTCATGTATAATCGATGACTATTGCTGAGCAGCTGCAGCAGGTGCCGAGAGCGCGCCGAGCAGCCCGTGTAGTACATCAATTTCCTGGCCGAGGGTAAACCGTCCGGCAGAATCTCAAACTTCTTTCCCTGTGAAGTATCAGACACGTCACATAGTTACAATGTATCACCGTAACCACGGAAACGATTGTTCTCACCCCCCCACAATGTGGCACCAGGTCCTGAGTGCCATGTACATCACAGGTGAGGGAAGCGCAGTGTGAGCAGGTACGTCCTCATTAAGTTGTCATGAGCTGTAATCCCGCCGTCCTGTCGTGCTGACAGCGCCTTTGTCGGGGGGAGCGCAGCCTTCATACATAATGGATGATCCCGCTGGCTCGTTACGTTACACATCCAGCTGCCGTTTACTCACCACAAACACTAACTTTCCTACATTAGTCCAGGGGAAATCATAGAGAAGCTGCTTCTCATCGCCCAGACTCTAGAAAATGATAGAAACGCCAACTTAATAAGAATCTACACATCACAGTCATATGTCCTGAAATACTCTGCGCTGTGGACACCATCTCCTTGCCATCACTTTGTGCTTCTCCATTCATCCCAGTCACATAACTGCACAAGTCTCCCTACACAGTCCCCATACACCTACACTGAAGTACGTACATTCATTCTCTAAAATACTCTGTGCTGCTGGAAACCCTGCCTTAAGTACCTGTGTATGATTTCCTCCTTCCCTCTGTAGCTTCCATCCTTGGCACACACAGCCCCGTCCTCTCTATCTTATTGATATGAGTGGACAGGTATGCTTCTCTCCTGAAATACCCTGTGCTCCTGCCATCATCCCCATAATCTTCAAAACTGAAGTTGTACACCAGGCTTTCAACACATGTCCTTATATCTGGAGCAATACTGACCTGGAAGATTTGGATTCCTCTTAATGTAAGTCCAAGAATCAATGAGGCGTCCACCTCCCTCTTATCCTAAAATGGCAGAATTTAGCAAATTTAGCCAAGTACAAGGGAAACCTTGGAATCATGTACAATAGAAATGTCTGCGGTTTACCACGGATTTAAGTCACAGATATGATATCTGCAGATTGTTTAAGTACAGTTAGGTCCATATATATTTGGACAGAGACAACATTTTTCTAATTTTGGTTCTAGACGTTACCACAATGAATTTTAAACAAAACAATTCAGATGCAGTTGAAGTTCAGACTTTCAGCTTTCATTTGAGGGTATCCACATTAAAATTGGATGAAGGGTTTAGGAGTTTCAGCTCCTTAACATGTGCCACCCTGTTTTTAAAGGGACCAAAAGTAATTGGACAGATTCAATAATTTTAAATAAAATGTTCATTTTTAGTACTTGGTTGAAAACCCTTGGCTGGCAATGACTGCCTGAAGTCTTGAACTCATGGACATCACCAGACGCTGTGTTTCCTCCTTTTTGATGCTCTGCCAGGCCTTCACTGTGGTGGTTTTCAGTTGCTGTTTGTTTGTGGGCCTTTGTCTGAAGTTTAGTCTTTAACAAGTGAAATGCATGCTCAATTGGGTTGAGATCAGGTGACTGGCTTGGCCATTCAAGAATATTCCACTTATTTGCTTTAATAAACTCCTGGGTTGCTTTGTGTTTATGTTTTGGGTCATTGTCCATCTGTAGTATGAAACGACGACCAATCAGTTTGGCTGCATTTGGCTGGCTCTGAGCACACAGTATGTCTCTGAAGACCTCAGAATTCATTCGGCTGCTTCTGTCCTGTGTCACATCATCAATAAACACTAGTGACCCAGTGCCACTGGCAGCCATGCATGCCCAAGCCATCACACTGCCTCCGCCGGGTTTTACAGATGATGTGGTATGCTTTGGATCATGAGCTGTACCACGCCTTCACCATACTTTTCTCTTTCCATCATTCTGGTAGAGGTTGATCTTGGTTTCATCTGTCGAAAGAATGTTCTTCCAGAACTGTGCTGGCTTTTTTAGATGTTTTTTAGCAAAGTCCAGTCTAGCCTTTTTAGTCTTGACACTTATGAGTGGCTTGCACCGTGCAGTGAACCCTCTGTATTTACTTTCATGCAGTCTTCTCTTTATGGTAGATTTGGATATTGATACGCCTACCTCCTGGAGAGTGTTGTTCACTTGGTTGGCTGTTGTGAAGGGGTTTCTCTTCACCATGGAGATTATTCTTCTATCCTCCACCACTATTGTCTTCCGTGGACGCCCAGGTCTTTTTGCATTGATGAGTTCACCAGTGCTTTCTTACTTTCTCAGGATGTACCAAACTGTAGATTTTGCCACTCCTAATATTGTAGCAATTTCTCGGATGGGTTTTTTTCTGTTTTCGCAGCTTAAGGATGGCTTGTTTCACCTAAATGGAGAGCTCCTTTGACCGCATGTTTACTTCACAGCAAAACCTTCCAAATGCAAGCACCACACCTCAAATCAACTCCAGGCCTTTTGGCTATGTGAACACGATGCGGATTTGCTGCGGATTCGCAGCAGATTATTCCGCGCAGAAACGCTGCAGATGTGATGTACAGTATAATGTTATTCAATGGACATAAAAAAAAAAAAAAGATGTGCAGATGGTGCGGAAAAATCAGTGCGGAATTGCTGCGGATTTCAAAAAAAGTGCAGGTCACTTCTTTTGTGTGGATCTGCAGCGTTTCTGCACCCCTCCATGTTAAATTTCCGCACTGGCAAAATCCCCTGAAAATCCGCACAAAATCCGCATCAATTCCGCACAAAATCCGCGACTAAGGATTCTGCCAGGAGATGCGGATTTTGTGCAGAAAATTCCGCACCTCTTTTCCAACGTGTGCACATACCCTTTATCTGCTTAATTGAGAATGACATATCAAAGGGATTGCCCACACCTGTCCATGAAATAGCCTTGGAGTCAATTGTCCAATTACTTTTAATCCCTTTAAAAACAGGGTGGCACATGTTAAGGAGCTGAAACTCCTAAACCCTTCATCCAATTTTAATGTGGATACCCTCAAATGAAAGCTGAAAGTCTGAACTTCAACTGTATCTGAATTGTTTTGTTTAGAATTCATGGTGGTAATGTCTATAACCAAAATTAGAAAAATGTTGTCTGTCCAAATATATATGGACTTAACTGTATGTGTCCTCATGACAACACTTTCTGCCTCAATCAGTTCACCCTGTAGTGTGAGCATTATGTCTGTACTGTGACATCACTGTGTGCATTATCCTTATACTGTGACATCACTGTGTGCATTATCCTTGTACTGTGACAGTGTGTGTGTTATCCCTGTACTGTGACATCACTGTGTGCACTATCCCTGTAGTGTGACATCACTGTGTGCATTATCCTTGTACTGTGACATCACTGTGTATTATCCCTGTACTCTGACATCACTGTGTGTATAGTTTCTGTATTGCGTATTGGCATCCTTGTTTAGATAAACTTCAGGGACACTATGGCAATTGCACTGCATGTAATTCTCTCCTCTAAAAATCTTACATGGCCTATGCATGTGTTTTTCTAGGTGTGAACAGCTGTCGCTCACCTTGTACAACCTGTAGTAATGGACAGCGACGTCCTCCAGTCTCGCTGCCTCCTTAATATACATCAGATGTGCTTCCGATACGTTCAGTGCAAATTGGTCGCGGTGGATATTGGGAATGTGCTTTAATATATAATCTTTCCCCCTCTTTTTAATTACCTGCAGAAACGTGAAACCAGAAAGAGCGGCTACAAAAAGTGTCTCTCATGGAAGACCCAGAACATCCATATGGTACACGAGTCAGCGAGAATGATGCAATCCTTCCTTTGCCCTGCGGGTGTGCTGCAGGCAAACTGAATACTTTCTTACAGAGAATATGAAAATTAGCGAAATCGATCAGTCTAAAAATATTGAACTACATCCTTAATTACTAAAAACCAAGCGCCAAAAATTGGAAACAGTCAGTCTTACCCAAGGAGGGAAGTAGGCTTCTGGTTCAAAGTACTTTCCATAGTGCTTGTTCCTTTTGAAGTTACCCAGGTCGGCTTGTAGGGCAAAGGCGGCCAGCAGAAAGTAAGCCTCCTCCCTCGTTGTGCTCTGGGATAGTAAGACTTGCTTCCTTAGATGGCAGTAGTAATAGTACCGCGCCGTTCTGTCACTAGAGGGCGACACCATAACCAAATGTACCATAATAAACAAGCCACATTTCCACATCCCCGACCCCTGGACTCTGCTGAGCCGCCCTCTCATAATGCAGGGAGGGATCCACTGTGCAAACAGCTCCTCATATCTCAGCTTCCAGCATGTGGCTAGATGTAGGATCGTGTTTTTTAGTGACTGTAATACATTTATTTCCATCTTTTTATCTTTCTCCTTTGGAATTTTTACATTTTCTGTATCTCATTTATTTGATGGGATCCAGATGCGGAAACTGGCGCCTAAATAACAAAGCAGCCTTTGTGACCGCACCGCACCCAGGACACATCTGCATGTGTGTAACTGATCAGAAGAGGCATTATCCTGCCATCAGTCTAAGGGCACACATTATCCTGAGCAGAAAGCTCCTACAAAAAGTCTCGCTCGCTCTTCAGGACCCTGCATGTCCACAAATAGTCCAATCATTTCAATGGAGGTCGTGTAATGCTTAATCTCTCCTGTGGAGGCGCTGCAGGAAAATTCATACAGATGATAGGCAGAGGTCCCAGCAGCAGGACACCCTGTGATCAGCTTTTTATTCTGTGACCCTTTCAACAAAAATGAATTATATAAAGTTGTGGGACACTTAAAAACAATTTAGGTTTTCAATAGGGAAACCTATGATATAACGGAGGCTCGTACCTTATTAATCGGCCGTTCTCCACATAGTACTGAACTCGGAAATGAATGATCATCGGAGGGCCGAACTGGTCAATACCCTGGAAGAGAAGGATCATCATGATCATCAGCGCTGCACAGGAGTACGTTCTGAATGCTGTGCACAGATTTCTTGCACTGAATGCCCTCATGTAATAAAGACATTAGCGTCATTTATGATGGGGTGCGTATATATATACTGTATATATACACTGGGCTACCGGGGCATCATTGTGGCTGGTGGTGTTCTGGGCGCACTTACTGCCCTCAATGTGGACACCTCGGTCATTTGTGCTACCGGGGCACCGCGGTCATCTCTGCTACCGGGGCACAGTGGTAGTCACGGTTACTGTGGTATAGCTGTCAAGCTTGTAGCTACAATGGCTGGCAAAGTTATAAGCCAATGTTAGGGCACCATGGCTGTCAATGTTTGGGACACAGTGGCCGTCATGGCTATGGACCATACTGGCTGTTTGTGGCACCATGGCTGTCAATGATTAGGCCACCATTGTTGTCAGGGTTGTGGGTCACAGTGACAGTCAATGTTTGGGGCACCGTGGCGCTTAATGTGGCTCTCTCCGCTTTGACTGTGGCTCTAGATGTTATCACTAGATGGCTCCAGTCCATGAACCACGGGGATCCCAAAACAGGACCCACTTTGACTCTCTTACCTATAGCATTATGGGGGCCTCATTGTTCATCATGATACTACGGGCAGCAAGCTTCGGCCTGGTAACAGGACCAAAATCTGACAATTGTGTAACAAGACAGCAACGTCCGCATGCCCAGAGGCCGACAGCTGATCTCACACTTGTGATTCATTCCCACGGGTGGTGACAGTTGGCGCGGACTCCGTTCTCTGCTAGTAATGGGACAATGTGAAACCGGACGCCCGTGCGTTAAACGACTCCGGGATTAATAACATCCAAGTGTTTCTAATGTATGTGGCCTGTAAATCACACGGCTCCTCACACAATTATACCCGGCCTGCGGGATCACAGGCATTTCTCCCTTATATAAGCGGAGCAGTTATGTTATGGGGCTCCGGGTACAATCACAGCACATACAATGTCATGAGCCGAGGAAGTAAGCGCTGTTGACTGGTCTGATTCATCATGGGATCCAGAGATCTAGTAACACTTTGGTACTTCAGTATATGGTGCAAATCACAGTCTCCCCTACAGCCCAGCTTATGGCTTTGGTGACACAGGAGGAACCCTAGGATGTCAGACGGGAGCCTTCATGAGGCCCTGGCTGCACCTGTAACCCATCAGCACCTCGCCATCTCAACTCTGGGGTTGGTCAATGGGTGCCCAACCTCAAGCAAGCCATTGATTGACAAAACCATTTAACTGGTTAAACGGCAGCAATCTGTGCTCATTTAGGTCGCTGCTTGTAAAATACAGCTGGCATCTGATGTGTAAGGAGTGGACTAGGCACCTGAGCCTGCTCCATGCAACTTGTGATGAAAAATGTCACAAGCTATTAAGGGGTTAAATACCGGTCCTGCCTGCAGTGCTTAGTGGGAAGGGGTATGCCCATCTTATATTTGGATGGAGAATGCTTTGCCTGGAGCTGCACAGCGCCCTCCTTCGCCTGCATCGGTGCCCACATTTCAAGCTCCCCCATCTACAGATGGCCACAGCCACACAAATGTAAAAGCTGTTGTCCCAGTCACTTTCTCCAGCAGGCGGACTATATATACACAAAGCCATCTGATGTCAGGATGAAATACGTCTCCTCTGGATTATGCCAACGGCAACATTCCCCAGGATCCCCGGCCAAGAAAAGCACAAACACCCGCCATCATCTGACTTACTTTACTGGCCTCCTTCTTCCACTCCTTGGGACAGTACTTATAAAGCTTCTGGGAAAGTTCCATGTACACATGTTCATTGTCTGTGTCAAGAGAAAGACCAAGATTGAGGAAATAAATAGAAAGCAGAAAACAAGAATACAAAATAAAAAGTATAATAAATGTTATAAGTCACAATAATCAGCACAGACTAAATCACTACCAATAAATACAATGATAATAAAATGATAAGACAAAACATCACATAGCTCCTGCTGTTGTAATTGTGATTCCATAAACTATTTCAAATACAGGAATATTATATATGTGAGTGTAAAATACAAAACATACATTTCCTTTGCGTGTAATGGAACATAAAAAAAAACCAGATTGAATAAAAGGCAAATTGGACATATTTTCACACAAAACCACAAAAATGGTCTGGACTAAATTAACTGGCAACTTTCCAAAATTGTAGTTAAACAACTTTGTGTCATGTATATGCTGCTTGTTCAAACTCAGCAGTGGCAAGTAACAGGTGTAGGCAATATGAAAATCACACCTGAAACCAGATAAAATGGAGAAACGTTGACTCAATCTTTGCATGGTGTGTCTGTGTGTACCACACTAAACATGGAGAACAGAAAGAGTAGAAGATAACTGTCTGGGGACTTGAACTAAAATTGTTGAACAATATCAACAATCTGAAGGTTACAAGTCCATCTCCAGAAAACTTGATGTTACTTTGTCCACAGTGCACAACATTATTAAGAAGTTTACACTTGCACCGTAGCTAATCTTCCTGGACGTGAATGCCAGAGAAAAATTTATGAAAGGTTGCAATGCAGGAAAGTCCAGATGGTGGATAAGCCCCAATCAAGTTCCAAAGAAATTCAAGCTGTCCTGCAGGCTCAGGATGCATCAGTGTCAGCGTGAACTCTCTGTCCACATTTGAATTAAATGAAACTATGACAGGAGACCCAGGATGACCCCACTGCTGACACAGAGACATAAAAAAAGCTAGACAGTAGTTTGCCAAAATGTATACAAGTAAGCCAAAATCCTTCTGGGAAAGCATCTTGTGGACAGATGAGACCAAGATAGAGCTTTTTAGTAAAGTACATCATTCTACTGTTTACCGAAAAAGTGATGAAGCCTACAAAGAAAAGAACACAGTGCCTACAGTCAGATATGGTGGAGGATCAAAGATGTTTTGGGTTTGTTTTGCGGCCTATGGCACTGGGTGCCTTGACCGTGTGCAAGATCTCTAAAGGATTTTGGGTTGCAATATAGTGCCCAGTGTCAGAAAGCTGGGATTGTGTCCAAGGTCACAGGTCTTCCAGCAGGACAATGAGTTCTGGAGTGGCCAGCAATGAGCCCGGATATAATGCGATTCATCACCTGTAGAGTGATCTTAAAATTGCTGTTGGAAGAAAATGCCTTCAAATATGAGAGACCGGGAGCAGTTTGCAAAAGAAGAGCGTGGTGAAGAATTTCAGGTGAGAGGTGTAAAAAGCCTGTGGATGGTTATATGAAGTGATTGATGGCAGTTATTTATTCCAAAGGGGGTGCAACCAAATATTAAGTTGAGGGTGCCAACAGTTTTGTCCGGCCAGTTGTTGGGGTTTGTGTGAAATTATATCCAATTTGCCTTTTTTCCTCTGTTATCCCAATACACACAAAGGAAATAAACATGTATAGCAAGACATGTGTAATTGTAACAATTTTCTGGGAGAAATACTTCATTTTCTGGAAAAATATCACGGGAGCCAGCACTTTCGGCCATGACAGTATGTATGTATGACAGTATGTATGTATGACAGTATGTATGTATGTATGTATGTATGCATGTACAGTGCCTTGCGAAAGTATTCGGCTCCCTGGAACTTTTCAACCTTTTCCCCAAATATCATGCTTCAAACAAAGATACCAAATGTAAATTTTTGGTGAAGAATCAACAACAAGTGGAACACAATTGTGAAGTTGAACGAAATTTATTGGTTATTTTAAATTTTTGTGGAAAATCAAAAACTGAAAAGTGGGGCGTGCAGTATTATTCGGCCCCTTTAACTTAATACTCTGTTGCACCACAGTTTGCTGCGATTGCAGCTGCAAGTCGCTTGGGGTAAGTGTCTATCAGTTTTGTACATCGAGAGACTGAAATTCTTGCCCATTCTTCCTTGGCACACAGATCGAGCTGTGAGGTTTGATGGAGATCGTTTGTGAACAGCAGTTTTCAGCTCTTTCCACAGATTCTCGATTGGATTGAGGTCTGGACTTTGACTTGGCCATTCTAACACCTGAATACGTTTACTTGTGAACCATTCCATTGCAGATTTTGCTTTATGTTTAGGATCATTGTCTTGTTGGAAGCCAAATCTCTATCCCAGTCTCAGGTCTTTTGCAGAGTCCAACAGGTTTTCTTCAAGAATGGTCCTGTATTTGGCTCCATCCATCTTCCCATCAATTTTAACCATCTTCCCTGTCCCTGCTGAAGAAAAGTAGGCCCAAACCATGATGCTTCCACCACCATGTTTGACAGTGGGGATTGTGTGTTCAGGGTGATGAGCTGTGTTGCCTTTAGGCCAAACATATCGTTCGGCATTGTTGCCAAAAAGTTCGATTTTGGTTTCATCTGACCAAAGCACCTTCTTCCACATGTTTGGTGTGTCTCCCAGGTGGCTTGTTGCAAACTTTAAACGACACGTATGGATATCTTTGAGAAATGGCTTTCTTCTTGCCACTCTTCCATAAAGGCCAGATTTGTGCAGTGTACGACTGATTGTTGTCCTATGGACAGACTGTCCCACCTCAGCTGTAGATCTCTGCAGTTCATCCAGAGTGATCATGGGCCTCTTGGCTGAATCTCTGATCAGTCATCTCCTTGTTTGAGATGGAAGTTTAGAGGGACGGCCGGGTCTTGGTAGATTTGCAGTGGTATGATACTCCTTCCATTTCAATATGATCGCTTGCACAGTGCTCCTTGGGATGTTTAAAGTTTTGGAAATCATTTTGTATCCAAATCCGGCTTTAAACTTCTCCACAACAGTATCACGGACCTACCTGTTGTGTTTCTTGGTCTTCATGATGCTCTCTGTGCTTCAAACAGAACCCTGATACTATCACAGAGCAGGTGCATTTATACGGAGACTTGATTACACACAGGTGGATAATTTATAATCATTAGGCATTTAGGACAACATTGGATCATTCAGAGATCCACAATGAACTTCTGGAGTGAGTTTGCTACACTGAACGTAAAGGGGCCGAATAATATTGCACGCCCCTCTTTTCAGTTTTTGAATTTCCCAAAAAATTTAAAATAACCAATAAATTTCCTTCAACTTCACAATTGTGTTCCACTTGTTGATTCGTCACCAAAAATTTACATTTGGTATCTTTATGTTTGAAGCATGATATGTGGGAAAAGTTTGAGAAGTTCCAGGGAGCCAAACACTTTCGCAAGGCACTGTATGTATGACTGTATGTATGACTGTATGTATGTATGTATGTATGTATGTATGTATGTATGTATGTATGTATGTATGTATGTATGTATGTATGTCTATCTATATACACGTGTATATATTATATATATGCACACACACACGTATATACTCGTGTATAAGCCGAGTTTTTCAGCACTTTTTTGTGCTGAAAACACTCCCCTCGGCTTATACACGAGTCAATTGTCCCGCAACGGGGGAGGGGGACGGCGTAGCAGTGGGTCACAGAGGCATGAGCCGGCGGTTATGGCTAAAGCCTGTGTCACTGCTAAAGAGAAATGAATATGGATTTATCTTATAGCGCGGACAGCGACACCTGCAGCCGCCGGCTTACAGAAGACATCCTACTCACCTTCCAGTGTGCCCTCACAGCATCTCGTTGGTTTCGGCGCCCTTGCAGCATCTCGTTGATTCAGGATTCCAGCAGCTCTTCCTGTGCCGAGTGATCACGTGGCACTGCTCATTAAGGTAATGAATATGCACGCGTCTCCACTCATGAGCGGTGCCACATGACTGCTGAACACAGGAAGAGCTGCTGGCACCAGAACAAGGTGCTGCGAGGGCAAGCTGGAGGGTTAGTAGGATGTTTGTTTCTTTTTTTTTGTAATAGGAAGCATGCACACCAGGACAGCTACCGGGGGGATGCCACACACACCAGGACAGCTATGGGGGAAGCTACACATACCAGGAAAGCTACGGGTGGGAGCCACACATACCAGGACAGCTACGGGTGCGAGCCACACATACCAGGACAGCTACGGGTGCGGGCCACACATACCAGGACAGCCACGGGGGTAGAGTCACGCATATCAGGACAGGACGGGGGGGGGGGGGGTAGCCACGCACGCCAGGACAGCTACGGGGGTAGAGCCATGCATACCAGAACAGCTCCAGTGGGGGTGGGGGAGCCACACACAACAAGACAGCTACAGGGTAGAGCCATGCATACCAGAACAGCTACGGGGGGAGCCACACATACCAGGACAGCCACAGGGGTAGAGTCACACATATCAGGACAGGACGGGGGGAAGCCACACACACCAGGACAGCTACGGGGGTAGAGCCATGCATACCAGAACAGCTCCAGTGGGGGTGGGGGAGCCACACACAACAAGACAGCTACAGGGTAGAGCCATGCATACCAGAACAGCTACGGGGGGAGCCACACATACCAGGACAGCCACAGGGGTAGAGTCACACATATCAGGACAGGACGGGGGGAAGCCACACACACCAGGACAGCTACGGGGTAGAGCCATGCATACCAGAACAGCTACGGGGGAGCCACACATCAGGACAGCTACGGGGGAGGCCACGCATATCAGGACGGGGGGGAGCCACGCATACCAGAACAGCTACGGGGGGAGCCACACATACCAGGACAGCGACGTGGGAGCCACGAATACCAGGACAGCGACGGGGGAGCCACACATACCAGGACAGCGACAGGGAGATCCATGCATAGCAGGACAGGACAGGGGGAGCCACGCATACCAGGACAGGACAGGGGAGCCACGCATACCAGGACAGGGATGAGGGGACAATGCATACCCAACTTATACTCAAGTCAACAAGCTTACCCAGTTTTCCGTGGCAAAATTAGGTGCCTCGGCTTATACTCAGGTCGGCTTATACTCGAGTATATACGGTATATTATATACATACACTAACTACATCTGTGTTAGATATACTGTCCATATACAGTTTGTATGTGTATCACATGTGTATAGTACATTGTATACTCTGCGTGATCACTATTTAGATACTGTCTGTTATGATAATGAGACTCCTGCTGAGGCGTGATCTCTTCAGCACAGGCAGTGTCAGCCTATTATAAGGCTTAGTGGTCAGAGTGAAAACCTGCAAGATTTACTGTTAATATAAATAGTTATAAAAAAAATCTAAAAAAAAAAAAAAAAACCACCAAAAATTCAGAAAAAAATATATATTTTTTTAAAATATGTATTCTTGTGCTGCTAACTTCCACATCAGGAGGCGAGTGAGGCCTTTGATGCTACATCTACCAATAGCTGCAGGGCCACGTACCCTATCTACAGGTTTTGCACCTGTTCAGTTCCACGGGTCATTTTCTGATGACATGTTCCCTTTGAGGTTCACCACTCCTTTTAAATTTTCTCTGTGAAACATTTGCAAATTTGCTTAGAGTCCACAAAGTGCGTATCATGTAAAGAGCCCACTCGTCATTTTTTCTTACCCCCCCCCATGGGCCTTCTTGTTTGTTTAGCCGCCCTGTTGCCTTAAGTTTTTGAAGCCCATATAAAAGAAATCGTAGCTCTTGATGTTCTTGGTGTTTGCTCTTGTTTAGGAATGTGAAGGCTGAGGAATGGGAGTCCTGCAGGAGCGGAGGCATCTATCAGGGCCGGCTTCAGCTGTCCCCATCTATCACACTCAACACCACATGTTAAGTGGTTACTTTAAATCCACACTCCGCAAAACTGAATAAAAGTGAAAGCTGGGAGAGCCACCGTTTCAATATAGCTAAAGAAGCATTAATAAGGTGGCAAGACGTGGGTCATCAATGTAGGTTGCTTTGTCATAGTGTCAGGACTGGCTGTGGACCTTAAGGAGCAATGTGGTTGTAAAACAACTGGCTGCAGCAGTAACCTCCCCCCACCATTCCATTTGCAGCAGCAGTCTCCCCCTACTGGTCCGTTTGCAGCAGGAGCCTCATCAACCCGCTCCGTTTGCAGCAGGAGCCTCCCCCCACCGCTTCATGTGCAGCAGGAGCCTCCCCCCACCACTCCGTTTGCAGCTGACGCCTCCCCCACCGCTCTGTTTGCAGCAGGAGCCTCCCCCCACTGCTCCGTTTGCAGCAGGAGCTTCCCCCCCACTACTGTTTGCAGCAGGAGCCTCCCCCCACCGCTTCCTTTGAAGCAGGAGCCTCCCCCCACTGCTCCGTTTGCAGCAGGAGCTTCCCCCCACTACTGTTTACAGCAGGAGCCTCCCCCCCACTGCTCTGTCTGCAGCAGATCACCAAGCTGTTTACTTTAAACCCTCATTTCTAAGTTGTTGTTTTTTACGTGGCTTGATGCCATAACTTCTGTTGATGCCATCCTTCTTAATTCACCGTATTAATATAGCCAAAAAAGTCAATAAAATGGGGAAATGGAGTCGCATATGGATGTGCCGACCATGAGACCCAATTGCCTCTTTTTCAGTCATTACTTAGGATACAACCTCTTCATCCACTAAAGTGAAACTTCCTATTGTTGACCCAGGGCCGGACTGGCCATAGGGCACTTCTGGCAAATGCCAGAAGGGCCGGTGCCAGTGGTGGGCCGCTCAATCCGCCGCCCCCGCCGTCGCATTCAACTATACCGGCGTATAGACGCCGGTACAGTTGAATGCAATGATGGAGGAGAGAGCGTCTACAGACGCTCCTCTCCCATCATTCCCCGCTCTGCCTCTGACACTGCGGGTGCGCGATGATGTCATATCATCGCGCACCTGCTGTGTCCCGGGCAGACTGCAGCTGCTGAGACAGGAGCAGGAACCAGGAAGCAACGCTGGGCACGAGGAGAGGTGAGGAGAGTGTTTTTTTTTTCTGGACTGTGGGGCCATTCTCGGAGGAGGTGAGGGGAGGAAGAGAAGAGATGTGGGCTGTATATAGTTCTCTGTGGGCTGTGCTCTGTGCTGTATACTGCTGTGGGCTGTATATAGTTCTCTGTGGGCTGTGCTCTGTGCTGTATACTACTGTGGGCTGTATATAGTTCTCTGTGGGCTGTGCTCTGTGCTGTATACTACTGTGGGCTGTATATAGTTCTCTGTGTGCTGTGCTCTGTGCTGTATACTACTGTGGGCTGTATATAGTTCTCTGTGTGCTGTGCTCTGTGCTGTATACTACTGTGGGCTGTATATAGTTCTCTGTGGGCTGTGCTCTGTGCTGTATACTACTGTGGGCTGTATATAGCTCTCTGTGGGCTGTGCTCTGTGCTGTATACCACTGTGGGCTGTATATAGCTCTCTGTGGGCTGTGCTCTGTGCTGTATACTACTGTGGGCTGTATATAGTACTCTGTGGGCTGTGCTCTGTGCTGTATACTGCTGTGGGCTGTATATAGTTCTCTGTGGGCTGTGCTCTGTGCTGTATACTACTGTGGGCTGTATATAGTACTCTGTGGGCTGTGCTCTGTGCTGTATACTACTGTGGGCTGTATATAGTACTCTGTGGGCTGTGCTCTGTGCTGTATACTACTGTGGGCTGTATATAGTACTCTGTAGGCTGTGCTCTGTGCTGTATACTACTGTGGGCTGTATATAGTTCTCTGTGGGCTGTGCTCTGTGCTGTATACTGCTGTGGGCTGTATATAGTTCTCTGTGGGCTGTGCTCTGTGCTGTATACTGCTGTGGGCTGTATATAGTTCTCTGTGGGCTGTGCTCTGTGCTGTATACTGCTGTGGGCTGTATATAGTTCTCTGTGGGCTGTGCTCTGTGCTGTATACTACTGTGGGCTGTATATAGCTCTCTGTGGGCTGTGCTCTGTGCTGTATACTACTGTGGGCTGTATATAGTTCTCTGTGGGCTGTGCTCTGTGCTGTATACTACTGTGGGCTGTATATAGCTCTCTGTGGGCTGTGCTCTGTGCTGTATACTACTGTGGGCTGTATATAGTTCTCTGTGGGCTGTGCTCTGTGCTGTATACTACTGTGTGCTCTGTGCTATATATAGTTCTCTGTGGGCTGTGCTCTGTGCTGTATACTGCTGTGGGCTGTATATAGTTCTCTGTGGGCTGTGCTCTGTGCTGTATACTACTGTGTGCTCTGTGCTATATATAGTTCTCTGTGGGCTGTGCTCTGTGCTGTATACTACCGTGGGCTGTGTGCTATATATAGTACTCTGTGGGCTGTGCTCTGTGCTGTATACTACTGTGGGCTGTATATAGCTCTCTGTGGGCTGTGCTCTGTGCTGTATACTACTGTGTGCTCTGTGCTATATATAGTACTCTGTGGGCTGTGCTCTGTGCTGTATACTACCGTGGGCTGTGTGCTATATATAGTACTCTGTGGGCTGTGCTCTGTGCTGTATACTACTGTGGGCTGTATATAGTTCTCTGTGGGCTGTGCTCTGTGCTGTATACTGCTGTGGGCTGTATATAGTTCTCTGTGGGCTGTGCTCTGCTGTATACTACTGTGTGCTCTGTGCTATATATAGTACTCTGTGGGCTGTGCTCTGTGCTGTATACTACTGTGGGCTGTATATAGTACTCTGTGGGCTGTGCTCTGTGCTGTATACTGCTGTGGGCTGTATATAGTTCTCTGTGGGCTGTGCTCTGTGCTGTATACTGCTGTGGGCTGTATATAGTTCTCTGTGGGCTGTGCTCTGTGCTGTATACTACTGTGGGCTGTATATAGTACTCTGTGGGCTGTGCTGTATACTGCTGTGGGCTGTATATAGTTCTCTGTGGGCTGTGCTCTGTGCTGTATACTACTGTGGGCTGTATATAGTTCTCTGTGGGCTGTGCTCTGTGCTGTATACTGCTGTGGGCTGTATATAGTTCTCTGTGGGCTGTGCTCTGTGCTGTATACTACTGTGGGCTGTATATAGTTCTCTGTGGGCTGTGCTCTGTGCTGTATACTACTGTGGGCTGTATATAGCTCTCTGTGGGCTGTGCTCTATACTACTGTGTGCTCTGTGCTATATATAGTACTCTGTGGGCTGTGCTCTGTGCTGTATACTACCGTGGGCTGTGTGCTATATATAGTACTCTGTGGGCTGTGCTCTGTGCTGTATACTACTGTGGGCTGTATATAGTACTCTGTGGGCTGTGCTCTGTGCTGTATACTACTGTGGGCTGTATATAGTTATCTGTGGGCTGTGCTCTGTGCTGTATGCTACTGTGGGCTGTATATAGTTCTCTGTGGGCTGTGCTCTGTGCTGTATATAGTTCTCTGTGGGCTGTGCTCTGTGCTGTATATAGTTCTCTGTGGGCTGTGCTGTATACTACTGTGGGCTGTATATAGTTCTCTGTGGGCTGTGCTCTGTGCTGTATACTACTGTGTGCTGTATATAGTTCTCTGTGGGCTGTGCTGTATATAGTACTCTGTGGGCTGTGCTGTATATAGTACTCTGTGGGCTGTGCTGTATATAGTACTCTGTGGGCTGTGCTGTATATAGTACTCTCTGGGCTGTGCTGTATATAGTACTCTCTGGGCTGTGCTGTATATAGTACTCTCTGGGCTGTGCTTTATATAGTACTCTGGGCTGTGCTGTATATAGTACTCTGGGCTGTGCTTTATATAGTTCTCTGTGGGCTGTGCTGTATATAGTTCTCTGTGGGCTGTGCTGTATATAGTTCTCTGTGGGCTGTGCTGTATATATTACTTTGTGGGCTGTGCTGTATATAGTACTCTCTGGGCTGTGCTGTATATAGTACTCTGTGGGCTGTGCTGTATATAGTACTCTGTGGGCTGTGCTGTGTATAGTACTCTGTGGGCTGTGCTGTATATAGTACTCTGTGGGCTGTGCTGTATATAGTACTCTCTGGGCTGTGCTGTATATAGTACTCTCTGGGCTGTGCTGTATATAGTACTCTCTGGGCTGTGCTGTATATAGTACTCTGGGCTGTGCTTTATATAGTTCTCTGTGGGCTGTGCTGTATATAGTTCTCTGTGGGCTGTGCTGTATATATTACTTTGTGGGCTGTGCTGTATATATTACTTTGTGGGCTGTGCTGTATATATTACTCTGTGGGCTGTGCTGTATACTACTGTGTGGACTGTGCTGTATACTTCTACGTGGGCTGTGCTGTATACTACTGTGTGGTCTGTGCTGTATACTACTGTGTGGTCTGTGCTGAATACTGCTGTGTGGGCTGTGTTATCTACTACGCGAGCTGTGCTATAGTATGCAGGCTGTGCTGTATACTATGCGGTTTGTGCTATATAATATGCGGGCTTTGCTATATACTATGGGGAGTATATTATATTCTATGGGGGAGGCCATGTTATGTACTATGTGGCTGTGTTATATACTATTGTGGGGGTATATTATATTCTATGGGGGAGGCTGCGTTATATACTATGGGGGGCTGCATTATATTCTATGGGGGGCTACATTATATATTATGGGGAGGTGGGCTGTATTATATTCTATGGGGGTTACATACTCTGGGGTGGCTGCATTATACTCTGTGGGGTGGCTGCATTATACTCTGGGGTGGCTGCATTATACTCTGGGGTGGCTGCATTATACTCTGGGGTGGCTGCATTATACTCTGGGGTGGCTGCATTATACTATATGTGGGCTGCATTATACTGTATCGAGGACTATGGGGAATACGTTATACTATATGAAGAACTATGGGGTGCATTATACTATGGGAAGTGAATTGTACTACATGGATGACTGTGGCGGTGCATTATACTATATGGAGCACTATGAGGATTGTATTATGCTATATGGAGGACTATGAGGATTGTATTATGCTATATGGAGGACTATGAGGAGTGTATTATACTATGTGGAGGACTGAGCAGTGTATTTTAATATATGGAGGACTATAGGGAGTGTATTATACTATATGGAGGACTATGGAGCACATTATAATATATGGAGGACTATGGGGTGTATTTTACTAAACAAGTAAAATGCTGCATATTCGGATTGTTTTTGCTGGAACAAAAAGCCTTGTTGTCAGCAGCACATTGCCAGTGTAAACTGTAGATGTGCTGCTGAAAACATGATACTGTATGGTGATCTGTTAGTGATCTATTAGTGATCGTTCTGTCTCATCATTATTCCTCAGCTGGTGGAAAGAGGCCGGGAAACAAGCGTTGAACAACTTCAGTATTGTCGATCAAACTCGTTTAGCGGCCTGAACTCAGCGCACGTAAATACAACAGAAAGGCTTCTGTGTGATGTGCAATATGTTAGCATTTGGGGACCCATTTTAAACTTTGCCTAGGGCCCCACTTTGCCTAAAACCGGCCCTGCCTACAAGTGTACAAAGATATTATACAGTCACCATGTGACAAGTGGGCCTGTGTCACTTCAAATGCCAGGGCTGAATTTTAGTCCCAGTCCGGCCCTGTGTTGACCCTACACATAGTGCATACATACATATATCTCTGTACCAGTGGAGGAGTTTGAGGGGGTGGGGGTGAGGAGTTCACAGGAGCAGTTGCATTTTGGGCAAAGTTTAAAAAAAACAAAAAAGTTTTTGATCCCCTCTTATCTGGTTGATAAATATCAGAAACTGTATCGATATGTGCTGACCTGATCCAGGGATGAAAAGCTGCTGCGGATCCACGGGTGATTTCACCAGAAGAGAACATAAAACATGGAAGGTTTGTGGTCCATGTCTGCGCTGCTGGCTTGTGAAGAAACGTCGGGAGCCAGAAATATTCTGAAATAAGGGTTTCTTTTATTTTTCTGCGCTTTTCTAAGTGTAACCCACCGTCATGCAGCCTTTTTTCGGCGGCCTATTTCAGACCTCTCCTCTGTATAAACCCTGCAATTCCCTGTATATGTATATGGTTTCTTGTTCCATGAAGTAGAAGATGAAACGCGCAGAAAAATAAAATAAACTGTTCTTTTATACAACTTCTGGCGTCCGATGTTTCTTCACAAGCCGACAGTGCAGACACAAGCTTTCCATGTTTCATATGTGTCAACATGACGCCAATAAAGTTGGATCCAGTGGAGGAGCAGGGAGTCATCGGCCACAAAACTCTACATCCTAGTGCCCACAAGAAGTCGGGGTCCTTGTCAGGTGGCACAATACCATCACTGCATGGCGCACCTGGTGCCACCCGCTCTGAAGAAGAGGTCTCAGTCCCTCAGAACAGGTCAGCATTAACTGTAATTTGTTAAGGGGGTGTCAGAAAAGTGGCATTATTACTTTTGAAGGGGACACTGGTGGGCATTATTACTGGGTTGGGGGCGCAATACTTGCTTTGTCCTGTGCGCTGGCAAGTGGCAACCCACGCTATGCCACATTGGGGAGTCTAGTGCCCATTTTTTCGAGGAGTAGTACATCATCCTGTAGGATAGTTTTCAGTATAGATGTACTAACGTCCATTACCCAGCACCATCGGTGTTTTTGGGGGGCGCTTCTTATCCACACACACTATGACTATGTAATATCTATGGCATCTGCCCTCCCTCTGACCTTCCTATTACAGTCCCACAGCGATTACCTGCCTCTACATCATTACCCTTCACTTTCCCGCTATCTTTGTACTTGGCAGCTGAAAGATGAGAAGTAAAGATTTCATCTGTGTTAAGTATGTGAACTTGTCAGCCTGGGATGACGGGAGAGCTGCCGGCGCGATCCCGTGCGGCGATATGAGTGGCTTGTCTAACTGGGAGATCAGACGTGTTCAAACTGGAAAGCACTGACCTCTATGATTGCAAAGTAACCCAGCAATGAGGAGGTTAATGGTTTGGGGTTTTTTGTGCATCAGTCGATATTTAATAGGATTATTTTGGGGGAAATGACCTGTGAGCTGTCACTTACTTTGGATAACGCTGAGCCCAAAGAGATGACAATCCTTCAACCGGAGGAGATCACAGATCTGATCCAGTAACTCCTGACAAAGTGCTTTAACCTGGAATACACAACGTAGTGTTAACTATGGGTGATAAAGTTCCCATAATGCACTATGCCTCGGGGGGGTACTTACATTAATGATGATGTTCAGAGTCTCATCACTTGGAAGGAAGACACACACGCTCCGCCGATCCTGCATGACTCTGTTATTCTGGAAGCCGAGCTTGCTCATTTTTTGTTTTGCCCTCTTTTTCAGGGGGAGGTCACTGTGCAGCGCCGAGCCCCCTGCGACCTATCAAATATTCAGCGTTGACCGATCGCCCATAGTCCGTCATCATCATCATCAGCAAGTTCTTTTCAGCTCACGAATTATTGCTGCAAAGAGAGAGAGATGCCAAGAGTTCATTATTGTATCCAGGTATATGGCAGTCAATAAATGGGGGCACCTCCCACCCAACACTAACAGATCCCTGAATTACCATCTGCCTCATTGTGATGGACAGAACGGATCACTTTATACCTATCTAGACCCAGGTGGTCCCGTATGGGAGCTGTAACAACACCACTATTGGAAGACACCCAGCAGAATATTTAACAACTTCAATGCTCACATTTATCTTATTTCAGGAGGAAGTGCTCTTTAAAGGTGGTACGGGGACCCCTATCTATATGGCCTAATTACTAGAAGCTAAAACATGAGCCTTCGTTTCTGGAGGACTTGGATTAATCATGTTTTATATGGTCAGCTATTCATTCGGATACCGCCATCATGTAATACTACATTTCCCCTGTAGTGGCTGCTGCAGGGAAAAGTTGCAGCTTTCATCTACCAAAAAAATGAGTTGATCACCAGCAGATCCTTATTTAGAGGATTATTTTTCACGTTAATATTTTTAAACATACAAAGAGATGAAACAAAAATCAAACATCAGTGAGATCAAGATCTTTGAAAAAACGATAGTTCTCATGGTTATTTTTCAAGATGAGAAGCTACACTGACATTAAGCTATGCAGACATTTCTCATCTTTTTACATCATCTATCCACCCATCTATTGGTACCCCAAAATATTACATTTATTGCTTGGAAGAATGTTGTTTACTCGTATCCCACTGCCATAGAGGAGAGACCCAGTGCATGTTTATGGACCCATCATTGAGCAAAGTAATAGTAGGACCCTCAGACAAGTCCCATTCCCATGTTCTCAGCTGTAGCCTCATCTGGTTAACCACCATTCTTGCTGAAGGTGGATCGATCCAACCCAAGATGCTCTCCTTTCCATGTAGCTGCTGTCTCTGTAGAAGGTAAACCCTTAGTTTCAGCCCCGGTGATCCAACAGGAAAGACATAATTTAGCTTAGATCGTTGTGTGTTTTTCTTATTTGTACAAACACATGAAGCCTCCACAGAACCCCAGCCAGATGACTTCTTGGTGACCCCATTTTTCAGAAGTTGGCAGCCTTCCCCATCCCTTATTTTATTAACTTCTTCATAAGAGATATTTTGCCCTTTAACATAGCAGGACATCTTTTTTGCACATGAATATGTCCAGAATGCCAATCCTTGATAAAAGAACGTAGAATATTCATGATCTTAAGTTCAAAGGAAGACGGAGCTCAGATCCCCAGTCGTGTCCAATAACATTATGCAAACACGTCATTTGTTTTTAAGTTGTAGGATTTGGTTTCTTTAACGGAAATATTTTTGGCAATGCTTTGGAGGACTCAAGGCCTGTCCTGAAGAGATGTCAAGTCAATGTCATCATGGCACAGGTAGGGCAGACGGTTTGGTCCATGCCAATGTCAGCTTTTATCTCTAGGCCATGGCCATTTGCTTTTGTCCTAAACTGGGTCTTGGGCAGATTGATAGGATACCAAATAGGCAGAACTACAAGAAATAAGGGAAGCTATGGAGCCCAGAAGTTTAGGTGGCCACATCCACTCAAGAGATGCAGTCAACAACATGAATGATGGATGGGGACAGTTGGAAGAGAAAAGTTATAGGGAACAAGGGAAAGACCAACATGATTGTAAACATCTCATGTCAGATGCTGCCTATGAGCCCTATATAGCTGGGACCTTAATAACCCAATGACCATAATGATGTAGTAACTTCATAAAGTTTCCAAATCTTTGACCAACCAGTATTACACAAGGTCTAATGCACCTTTCTTGAAGAAGGTTATCAGAGGTGTAGCTTGTTGTTTTTTGGCTCCAATGTCATATCTAAATCAATTCCTTCTAAATCATGATTTGCCATTTATAGTAATGATGTCCTCTAATGGAGCATAGTAGCCCCCTCAGGTACCGATGGCTTGGAAGCATCTGCACAAGATTGTACTCTGTGTGTTCCATTATGCTTTCGCTGAGTGACTGTAATCTCATTTTTTTTGCATCCTAGTAAAAGTCACACCACCCAAGGACATTATTTCTCATCCACAGCGATGTCACTCTTTATTGTTTCCAGTAGACGCCACCTCCCCAACTACGCTATTGTGAGGGTATTATCTCAGCTCAACATGACAGACAGTGCAACTGCCAGGAGTCAATGGGACTGTGGGAGGAAGAAAGGTGTGAATGGACATGACTCAGACAATAGTTATATAGGATGACTTACAAGCAATGGCCAAGAGATAGTGTTAGGGTACCTTCACACTGGTCGATTCTGCTACGATTACGACGCATTTGCGTCATATTCGACATCGCAGTACGAGCTCGTAGCCAGCGGTCACACTCTACGATGTTAACGCTTTTTCTGACGTAGTTGCGATGTGAACGTCACGCGTCGCAATCGTACGCTACCCTTCACACCGCCATAGTCCTACGACTCCGAGCGTGACGTATTACCGGCATGGGCGTGCTAAAACGTCACGCCCAATCAGGAGACAGGTATGCGGAAGCCCAACCCACGTAGTCGCATTACGAGCTCGTATGACCGCCGTCACATACTACGATTTCGACCGCCACAGCGGGACATTTACGACGAAAGAAAGTTCTGCTCTTTCTTTCACATCGTACGATGCTGGGCTGCGTCGCAAATCGTAACGCCATGTCACACTTTGCAACCTCGGAACGAGGACGGATAAACGTCACAAATCGAACGCTCGTTCAGACTTTGATTGCACAGTGTGAAGGGGCCCTTAGGCCACATTCAGTCAGCTTGATATGAATATGCTCTTGGCCATATTACGTATACTTTGTTTTTTATTACGGTTTTAGGCTGATTGATAGTAATGCAGGTTATTTGTGGTCATATAAAGATTATCATTATAGTTTTTTTTACACCAGTCATTCATGAGTCTCTGGTTGGTAAGAAAACATTATCCTGAAGTGTTATAATGTAAATTGTACACTTCTCTCCTCGTACTGCATGATCTCCTTGTTCTCCACCATGGCACATAGAACATCCTTATCCTCTACCTTCATATTGCGACCTCCTCATCCTCTCCCTCCATACGGTGGGACCTCCTCATCCTCTCCCTCCGTACTGTGAAACCTTCACTTCCTCTACCTTCATACTGTAACCTCCTCATCCTCTATCTTCAAACAGTGAGACCTCTTCATCCTCTCCCTCCATACGGTGAGACCTCCTCATCCTCTCCCTCCATGCTGTGAAACCTTCCCTTTCACTACCCTCATGCTGCGACCTCCTCATCCTCTACCCTCTGCGACATCCTCCATGTTCTTCATTTGAAAACTTTTTGTACATCAGAGTTTCTAAAAACACCCCATCATCCAACGTATTGTGTATATTCCCCGCATTATCCATCATCGAAACATTTTTAGCTTTGGAAAAGAAAACTTGCATGGAACCTAAAAGATGTTCCTTGACTGCTCATTATAGCTATCCTTCATGACGGCTATGGATGACCAGTATGGTGGAATAAATGACTCCTCACACTTCCTGATGTGGCCACGTTTGACTATTCTTTGCCAGGCTCATTACTCATGGTTCTTGTGGCTGATGCTGTGAGTTTTCAGCCCCCTAATCCTCAACCCTTTGGTTTCCCACACAAGTGGAACATCTGTTGGTCACACCCAACCTCCAGTGAGAAGATGGATCCAGTCCCCGGCACTGTTGCCAGAATGAGCAGCTAGGGAGTGACCGTCCCACATTACATAATGTTTCTCGTGTTCAGTGCCCTCAGCCAAGAAGAACATTCAAACCTTTCCAGGAACAGTGAAAGCTAAATTATTATAGTCAGATCGAATATTTTCCTACACCCAAAGACAAAACCAAGCAAACCCTGGGCAGATGTCAAGACCCTTGGAGCTTTGGAGGTACATGGGAATCTCCCTAAACTTGATCTATGCTTGGCAAGCCAATGGTGGATTAGGAAAGGGTCCAGATACACCTGGAGACAGAGGTTTAGTAAAAGTACAGTCTGCAACTGTGATCTCTAGAACATCTCCTGTTGGCTCCCACTGGATTTGGTTGTAGGTAGTTTGGAAGGTCTACCAATAATTGGAGTGGCGTAATCATGCCTCCTCAAAAAAAAAAAAAAAGTGTGGCAGATCTGCCAGTATATGACACGTTGCTATCTCCGGACCACTTTATATTAGGAATCGGTAGGGGTCACATAAATCAAGCTCAATTCTCAACAATAGGGCACCAATAGCTATCCTAAGCCACCTGATCCAATGATGATAGCACAACACTCAGGGTGCCGATAGGGTTCACCCCCAATGGTCTCGTGCTGTCTTTTTTCTCACAATGTCTCGCTGCTCTCGGCACCTTCTGACGTTCTAGCTCGAAATACGAGCGGCTTTAAATAATATATTATAAATCTGGCTGCGCACACGAATCTCGGGGAGCTGCGAGGAGCGGAGTGAGAACTTCACCTCGCTTCTGACTGTCAGACTGACGTTTTCTACCAAGCTGTGAATAATCAGATGTTATTAGCTGGATATATACTTCAGGTGTGAATCTCATAAGGTTTTTTTTTTTCATTTTATTTCCATTCCACGGCTGCCTGCAATCTGAAGACATGTCAGATTTAGCGAGTAAGCACAAAAGTTTTTCTCATTTCTGATGAATCAAGCAGAATTTTTTTTTTCCCAGGGAGAAAAAAAAATTAAAGTGCTTAGTGCAAGGAATCTGTTATATAGAGTCGTCAGTCAGGACTGATAACTGGACCTTTTAAATCGCTGAAAACACTACAACTTCTAGCATGATCTTAATACAAATGTACTCTATAGACAGACACTACAACCCCCAACATGGCCCGACCACTGGAAGTGCATATACCCTGTGTACAGGTTATATCCTCCTCTGCAAAGGCAATTGTGCTGCAGAAAAAAGACAGAATTTTTTTGGGTAACAGAAATGGGTCAAAACTAAAGTAAACCGCAATAGTGCCCCAAGTTGTCGTTACCAAGCCTTCCACAAACCCTGAATGACGTATAACTCCGTGCAGATTATATATATATTATTTTTTGTAAATTGAGCCCCATTCCCCACTCTACAAGAAAAACAGTCCAACTTCTGCTTAGCACGCAGAAGAAGAGCTCGCCGGGCATGTAATAGATGTTATCAAATGCAACAAGTCCCAACAAATGTGCTGCACCAAAGGAACAAATTGCTGCGGCCATCATGAGATTAGGACGACATACTTGACAAGTTACTAATGGCGCCTCACACCGGATTGCAGCAGTGACTATCGCAGCACCTCGTCACACTTGCCCTTCAATTATCCATTAATCCGTTGGCGACCTGATGTTGCACGCAATGCGTTTCTATGTCCTAATCAGTCAGGAGCATCTCTACATGAGGATGTTATGAAGAACATGACTTAGTAATTATCTTAACACCTCATATTAAGTAACCTGATCTGACTCAGGCACTCAAATTCCTACAAGAGTTGTCCATGGCCCCCTCTCCCCCCACCATCGCAGGGTCCTAGTCACTGATTAGAGGGGCTGTCTCATGCAACTAAAGCAACAATAACTTTGCAAAACCCTCTGTGTCCTCAAGAATGGAGGGATTATTAATTCTATAATTCATAGTTTGTTGCCTAGGTTACAGGCCACCTCTGCAGTTTATCAGTGGTAACAGGTTTCCCAGGCAAGGAGAACACTTGCAAGGAATTACTGCCTCTGTGCTCCACCGATGTTACAGAGGCAAACCTACCTAGGCTTACAGCATGGGAGAGCACACACTTTGGCCTGGTGACTTAGCCATGTCATCAGCATTAACTATCAATCATCAGGAGCACATAGCCCCCAACAAGCAGAAGACGGGAGAGCAGTGTGCTCCCGAAGACGGGAGAGCAGTGTGCTCCCGAAGACGGGAGAGCAGTGTGCTCCCGAAGACGGGAGAGCAGTGTGCTCCCGAAGACGGGAGAGCAGTGTGCTCCCGAAGACGGGAGAGCAGTGTGCTCCCGAAGACGGGAGAGCAGTGTGCTCCCGAAGACGGGAGAGCAGTGTGCTCCCGAAGACGGGAGAGCAGTGTGCTCCCGAAGACGGGAGAGCAGTGTGCTCCCGAAGACGGGAGAGCAGTGTGCTCCCGAAGACGGGAGAGCAGTGTGCTCCCGAAGACGGGAGAGCAGTGTGCTCCCGAAGACGGGAGAGCAGTGTGCTCCCGAAGACGGGAGAGCAGTGTGCTCCCGAAGACGGGAGAGCAGTGTGCTCCCGAAGACGGGAGAGCAGTGTGCTCCCGAAGACGGGATCATGAGACAACACAAACACGCAATCCCTGCATGTGTTGTGGCTGTCGAACAGCTTTGAGACGTGCAGCCGTGGGGACCCAAACATATTAGAGCACGTCAAAGTCACTCTGTTAGCACCCAAGCATGATAACGCCTTATCTGAGCACGGTCGTTCAGCACTAGTTAGGATTATACATAATGGACAGAAATACTGGACATCTTAGGAGTCATCACAGCGATTTCCACCCTATAAGTCTGCAACTGTGCCAAAACTACAACTCCCAGCATTCTCTTGATAGATGGGTTGTAGATTTGCAATAGCTTGAGACAACTGTGTTTTAGACTCTGTTACCAATAATTAATGTGCATTATCCTCTAACTGCATGCATCCTTTTAAAAAAAAAAAAAATCTGATTACTACAGCAGCGAGTAATGCCCAGCCGGTGTATTATGCATGTGGGCTGGCACTACTGATGGCGGCTGTTGGTATACTAGGGTGGATTTAGAGATTTTCAGCTTCATCTACAATTAGTCATACTATGGGGCACCTGGGGTGTTAGTAATCAAATTTAGGTCACATTCAGACAGGTGTAATGCGGGTGCCATCCTGATCAGGGTTCTGACCTGTGCTGTCTTTCCCGAGACCCTTGATGCAACGATAGTAAAGTCTCAGGGAAAATAATTGATTAATGTGACATTGTATGTGCAGAAATCTGGGGGAAAACCATGAGGTCACTATAATGGTTGACTGCATCTGTTGCCTGCGGCTGTCATACCATGCTGGGGGTTGTAGATTTCCATCATCTTGAGGCTACAAAACATCGTCCCTAATGGCAATGAAAAATGTACTTACCTCAAAGTATCCTCCAACTAAATGTATTTAAAAAATCTGTTTAAAACGCAGTGAGCAACACCATGCCTGCTTAATAGCCATGTGGCTGACATGGCTATTCCTACTTCTCAGCCTTTCTGGATCCCGCAGGACAGTACCGTATTTAGGGAGCTGCTCTGGGAGATGGGAGTACCATATGTCTTTACTTCAACTGCTGATTCAGCCAAGTACAATGGTGGAGCAGGGAACAGGCAGGTTCCTTCTCCACGGTTTAGTCTGGGTTGAGACTGCAGGACCTTTCAGCCATGTTATTTTCTCAGGCCACTTGACTGGCAGCACACACCAGCTCAGCAGACAGGCAGAACACTGTCAAGTAGTATGGAAGTGTGGGGACATCATACTGTGTAGGGTGGATACTGGGGTCATCTTACTGAGTGTGGAGAGCTGTGGATGAATCCACGGTGAGAGGCATCATACTGTATGGAGAGCACTGGGGACATCATACTGTGTAAGGTGGATACTGGGGTCATCTTACTGTGCATGGAGAGCTGTGGATGAATCCACGGTGAGAGGCATCATACTGTATGGAGGGCACTGGGGACATCATACTGTGTAGGGTGGATACTGGGGTCATCTTACTGTGCATGGAGAGCTGTGGATGAATCCACGGTGAGAGGCATAATACTGTATGGAGGGCACTGTGGGAACATCATACTGTGTAGGGTGGATACTGAGGTAATCTTAATGTGTATGAAGATGGAGGAATGATAATAATGTTTATTTCTATAGCGCCAACATATACCGCAGCACTGTACAATTCAGAGGGGACCTGTACAGACAAAGACATTATAGAATAAACACATAACTCAGATACCAAAGGAATGAGGGCCCTGCTCGAAAGCTTACAATCTATGAGGAAATAGGCGAGATGCAGAAGGTAAAATGGTAAAAGGTGTTTGTAGTGTACAGACCAGCCATCTAATATATAAAGCTGAATGTGTGTATGTATGTATGTATGTATGTATGTATGTATGTATGTATGTATGTGTGTGTGTGTGTGTGTGTGTGTGTGTGTGTGTGTGTGTGTGTGTGTGTGTGTGTGTGTGTGTGTGTGTGTGTGTGTGTGTGTGTGTGTATGTATGTATGTCCGGGATTGGCATCTGAACCGTCGCAGCTACAGCCACAAAATTTTGCACAGTCACACGTCTGGACCCCGAGAGCGTCAAAGCTATGTTGTGAGGTGAAATTTTAACCCCGCGCTTTCCAATTCACCAAACAATTTTGCCCCTATCTACATAATGGGGAAAAAGTGAAAGGAAAAGTGTTGGAGGCAAATTAACAGCTGCCAGATGTGAACAAGGGGGACTTAAAGAATGAGAGCGATGGCGCCAAAGAGTATATACTGTACAGTTGCTAAGGTGGGGCCCCGACATGGGATAATCACCACACCACCACGGGGATATGAACACACACACAAAATGCGCCACACACTACCACGTGCTCGAACACATATACCACCCTCAGCGCACATTTCACCACACATACACCAACCTCGCCACATAAAAGTTGAAACACAAAAGTCGCCGCTCAAAACTCGCCACACGCAAAACTCACCTCATGGAAAACTCGCCACATGCAAAACTTGCACACGCGGAAAAATTGCCACATGCACAAAAGTTGCAACACATGCAAAAGTTGCCTCACACAAAACTTGCACATACTCAAAAGGCACCACACATAAAACTCGCCACGCCCAAAACTCGCTGCACACAACTTGCTACACTAACCTGTCACATGCAACTCGACACACAAAAAGTTGCTACACGCATGTCGCCACACAACTCATCTCACAAAAGTCGCTACATGCATGTCGCCACACGCAACTCAACACACATAACTTGACACACGAAACTCGCCCTAAAATACACACAAGTCTGGTATTATCCTTCAAAAATAAAAATCTGATTAATAAGCTGAAAAACTACAAGAGCAACAAATGTACCATATAGGAATCCGGCAGCTGTCAGTCACATGACCAGTCTATTATGTGTATGTGTGAGCTAATATATACTGCCAGGGGGTGGGCTTACTGTTGGCTGGGGATTTATCAGGCTGCTAATTTAGCTTACAAATACTGAGGTAAAATTACTGACCAAATAACATGTGAACGAGGTCTAATACAGGAGGAGATGACATACAGATATATACTATATACAGGAGGAGATGACACACAGGTATATACTATTTACAGGGGAGATGACACACAGGTATATACTATATGCAGGAGGAGATGACACACACAGATATATACTATATACAGGAGAGATGACACACAGGTATATACTATATAGAGGAGGAGATGACATACAGGTGTATACTATATATAAGGGAGATGACAAACATGTATATACTGAGGTGAAAATGAGAGGTGTGAGGTGAAAATGAGAGGTGTGAGGTGAAAATGAAAAGGTGTGAGTGCAAAATGAGAGGAGTGAGGGAAAATAGTGGAGTGATCGGAAAATGACAGATGTGAGGTCGAAATGACAAGTGTTAGGGGGAATGAGAGGAGTGAGGGGGAAAATAAGAGGAGTGAGGGGGAAAATGAGAGGTGTGAGGGAGAAAATGAAAGATGTGATGGGGAAAATGAGAGGCGTGATGGGAAAATAAGAGAAGTGAGGTGCTATAACTAACCACAGATATTTACTATGCCCAGGCAACGCCGGGCTCTTCAGCTAGCTTAGATTTACAATCTCCATGCTTTTCTCATGGTCAACTTTATGTGGCCTGTTCAAGAGTTGGAACAGCCAAAAATCTGTTTGTCTTTGCACCTGAAGGAAAAACTAAGAATGTCGTTTATCAAAAGGCTCTCGAATAAGTAGTAGAAGATTACTTCACATTACTTGGCCAATTTAGTTAAATCTGTGTGGAATATCTCTGGTGTTGAAATATATGTTGTAAAATGCTTCTATTAGCTTAGTTTTTGCCTTTTAATAATTACATTTCTATCTATTTGTTTTGTGTTTTTTTTGTGCAGAATAAATTTTTGTTAACACATTCTATTTTGATAACAGCAGTTATTACCCCGGGCGAAGCCGGGTAGTACAGCTAGTAATATAATAAAATCGGGTGTTCAAGTAATGCTGCACGAACCGTTCACCAGCCAGTATGTGTACAGTACAGGTACAGAGAGCTATTAAATGCATAAAGAATGTGAGAACAAATGATAAAAGGGTCCTGATTGTGAAGATATTCTTATCGGCCAAATGGGGACAGTTCGATGAGGTGAGGTGATAGGCCAGTTTAAAGAAATGCATTTTTAGGGCACGCTTAAAACTGTGGGTATTGGGAACTAATAGAATTGTCCTGGGTAGTGCATTCCAAAGAATTGGGGCAGGAACGTGAGAAGTCTTGCAGGCGGGAGTGGGAGGTTCAGATTATTGAGGATGTTAATTTTAGGTCATTACGGAAGAAAGAAACTGGGAAATAAGAGGGTTTTATCCGATGACAATGGGGTGTCAGGGAAAGGGGAGATATACTCACCTGGTTAGGTTGCTGAATGGCAACACATAACGAGCATATAAAACAGCTGCTGCACAGATACCGGTCAAAAGGACTACCAAAGACACAGAAAGACGTTTTAGTTTTACAGATATTTAGATATCAGCATCGCATGAATGATACGTTAGTCTTCCTCTCTGAATCTTAGGTCATTAGCAGAATGAAGGTCACGGGTAGGGTGGAAGACGGATGAGGGAGAAGATGTAGGGTGGTGCTGAAACGTGGAGCGCTTTGTGGGTGAGAGTTATAAGTTTATATTGAACTCTGGAGTGAATGAGTAACCAGTGCAATGACTGGCACAAGGTAGAGGCATCGGTGTAACGGTTGGTGAGTATTATGATCCTGGCTGCAGCATTCAGGACAGATTGGAGGGGGGGGGGGGGGAGTTTGGTAAGAAGGAGACCGATTAGTAGAGAGTTACAATAGTCCTGTTGAGAATAAATAAAGCTACAGTAAGAGTTTTTGCAGAGTCAAAAGGTAAGAAATGGTAGAATTCTAGAAGTGTTTTGAGGTGTAGGCGACAGGAGTGAGCGAGCGATCAGATGTAGAAGTGAAGGAAAGATCTGAATCAAGAGTGACCCCCAAGACAGTGGGCACGTTGGTGGGGAGTAATGGTAGAACCACACACAGAAATGGCAATATCAGGCATAGGTAGGTTAGTGGAGGGAGGAAACACAAGGAGGTCACTTTTTGACATATTCAGGTTTAGACAGAGGGATGTCACTGTGAGAGGCATCATACTGTATGGGTGGACTGTGGGGAATGTACTTGTGAGGCATGATACTGTGTAGGGTGGACACTGGGGTCATCTTACTGTGTGTGGAGATGGGGGAATTCATGGTGAGAGACATACTGTAAGGAGGGTACTATGGGGACATCATAGTGTGTGCGTGGGCGGTGAGGAATGTAAGGGCCCCTTCACACTGGTCGATTCTGCTACGATTACGACGCATTTGCGTCATATTCGACATCGCAGTACGAGCTCGTAGCCAGCGGTCACACTCTACGATGTTAACGCTTTTTCTGACGTAGTTGCGATGTGAACGTCACGCGTCGCAATCGTACGCTACCCTTCACACCGCCATAGTCCTACGACTCCGAGCGTGACGTATTACCAGCATGGGCGTGCTAAAACGTCACGCCCAATCAGGAGACAGGTATGCGGAAGCCCAACCCACGTAGTCGCATTACGAGCTCGTATGACCGCCGTCACATACTACGATTTCGACCGCCACAGCGAGACATTTACGACGAAAGAAAGTTCTGCTCTTTCTTTCACATCGTACGATGCTGGGCTGCGTCGCAGATCGTAACGCCATGTCACACTTTGCAACCTCGGAACGAGGACGGATAAACGTCACAAATCGAACGCTCGTTCAGACTTTGATTGCACAGTGTGAAGGGGCCCTAACTGTGGAACATCATTCTTTGATTGTTGAGCACTGTGGGAAGTCATTACAAGGGTCACCATACTATGTGGGAACACTACTGGCCTCCACCAAAAGTACATTTCTGCGTGGATGCAAGGAAAGAAGGAACGGGGTGAAGTTAGGGAAATGACTTGGGCTACTTTCACACTAGCGTCGGGCTCGGCCCGTCGCAGTGCGTCGAGCCGAGGTTACCGACGCTAGCGTTGTATACGCCGCACAACGGGGGCAGCGGATGCATTTTTCCAGCGCATCCGCTGCCCTATTGTGAGGTGCGGGGAGGTGGGGGCGGAGTTCCGGCCTCGCATGTGCGGTCAGAAAAAGCGGACCGTCGGCGGCAAAAAACGTTACATGTAGCGTTTTTTTGTGCCGACGGTCCGCCACAACACGGCGCAACCAAACCGTCGCACGACGGTTGCAACGTGTGTCAAGCTGTCGCAATACGTCGCTTAATGTTAGTCTATGGGGAAAAAACGCATCCTGCAAGCACTTTTGCAGGATTCGTTTTTTCGGCCAAACGACGCATTGCGATGGATTGCAAAAAACGCTAGTGTGAAAGTAGCCTTAGGATAAAATAAAAACTGCCCGGGCGCACGGTTATTCATGATAGCTGGCTGTTGGTCGGTGATTTCAGGAAAATCTTCCTTTGCATATTTTCTCAACAACCCGACAAAAAAAATTGGCAAGTGTTGTGTTTTTAATCAGATCTGGCCTCAGACAGCAGTCCGGCAGGTGCATTGTATAATACCCCTCTGTACTAGGGGTCTAATGCGGAGCTGGAAAGGTCCCTCGGCCCCACTGCTACTGATTTGGCCCCAAGGACAGATTTTAAATTTCCTAGGTAATTTTTAGATGAAGTTGCCTTTAAAACCAATTACATTTTATATCATCCTGCACGTATTTCCAAGCAATTAACAGGATTACAGTATTGTTGTGGTCTTGCTGTTTTCATGCATCTATTTTTCATTGGTTCTGGCAGCGCGGTAACGAGTCTCATTCATTATAACATATGTCTTCTGTTGGCTGGAAAACAATATCCATGTTGTTACGCGGCAAAGCACATGAGCACGCCAAGCTTCGCAATCACATACAGGGACTGATAAGCCACACCACAGCAATGTCATTTAAAGGGTTAATGCCACAAAATCAATCCAAGCTCAGAGGCTTAAAATCCTATAATGATAGGGAATCTGTCAGCAGGTTTTTGCTATGTAATCTGATGTAGTGTACGAGAGCCCAATTCCAACGACATGTCACTTATTAGGCCAGTGTTTTATCAGCAGGAGATTATGTCTTGTGCCTCCTAGTCCAACCCCGCCCCAGAACTGATACAATGTACACAGAAAGTGGCCAATCAGTATTGTGGGCGGGATTATACACGGCTCAGCATTCAGAGCTCCGCTAGATCTCCAGCAGAGAAAACTGTGATTCTATCAAAATGACAGCAAGTGATACATCGCTGGAATCAGAATCTCAGTCCCTACATGATGCTGCTCTCAGATTATATAGCAAAAACCTCCTGACAGATTCCCTTTTAAAGTTGACAAGCGCAACCAATTTCCAGAAGTCTGATGCCAGTTATCTCAGGGCATCCAGATTTATTTATCGACTTACATCACCAGAGAGACATTTTCTCTGTTGCCATTGACACATTTCCAGCTCCATCGGAGGTTTGAGACGAAATTTTCCAAAATGCTGATTTATTTTATTTTTGTCTTCTTTTTACTGATTAAGCAGATTTTCGTCATATTTAATTGTTTGTTTCACACAGCGACTGGTACAAGATGCAGTCGAATAGTTGTTACATCTGCTGGAAAATTGCTGGCGATAGACAGAAAGCGAGATGATTCGCCACCATTGTGTACAGACGGCTGAATATCCGCTGTCAGCAGGTTACATTATACAGATGGTCTGTATACAGGGGGTCACCGTATACAGGAGGTGGGGGTCACTGTATAAGGGGAGGGGGGTCTCAGTATACGGGGGGGGGGGGGGGGGGGGGGTCTCCGTATCTCCAGGGGAGGTCTCCGAGGTTGTATAGAAGCCACACAAAAAATAACCTGAGAACTCTTAGAAATCTAATTTCATTATATACTTTGCTGTTCTTAGGCCAGACGCATCAGCTTGACGTCTCTTGAGCCTTCGCTTTGGCTTCTATTGTAAAGTAATGAACGTCTTCCTAGCAGAAAACTCCCGCAGAATGGAAGGGTCACTTCTTATAAATGCTTGGCACTTTGAAAGACTGAACATGGTTTTTTTTTCCCTCCATTTTTTTTAAAGGACCTGCTCAAAAAAGGCAAAAAAGAGACAGGTTGAACATTCCCCTTGGAAAACAAATGCCTGCCAATATTTGAAGGTAGCCATACAAATTGGATTGTGGCCAAAGTTACTGGTTGACCATCTAATATGAATGGGGCTATCCCAACTCTTCCTTGTTAACAGATATAGAGGGAAAGAAGGGTTGGAAATGTTGGATTTCTTTATTTTTGCTGCAGATAACTCAAAGCCAGATGCCTGGTAGCGGCTCTCTATTAAGATGACATGGTGCATGCCACTGGCAAAAGAGTAACCCTTAAACTGTTTTCCACAGGAAAGAACCAAAAAATTCCCAACATGATCTGTGTATGAACATATAACATTTCTAGCCAATCATGAGCCAACAAATTGCCCATTATGGCTGACCTAAAAAGTTTATGGACACTTCAAGCTGATCCTTCACATCCAGTGTCACACCTCAACCCTTAAGACCACCCTACAATGACCTTGATGACCTCTTAGTAAACATGGAAAATAATTTGCCTACAACCAAAAAGTAAAAAGCTGAGCTCAGTAAGGACAAAAAAAAAAAAATGGGAGTAAAACTATAGGAATGTGAGAATTTGGTAACCACAGATAGATGTCTGCATTTCCCATCTGGGGTCCCGAAATGGACAACAACAAAAAAAACAGCTGAGATCATCCGAATGTAAAAGTCAATGACAACTCCGCATCTGTTACACATTAGGGATAATTCACATTTGGCTTCACATTCATTTTTCCAGCTCGTTCTGGATATATTACATGTCTACAGGACGAATAAATAAAAACACCCTGTTCATTCACAGGCAACGCAATCTTCCTGGAGATGTGATACTTTGCAATCTAATATCCAGCCGGTCAAATGTGTCCCGCTCAGGTTACAGTTGTCAAATTTAACAGCAATGCCCCCCTTAGTAACCATTTTTGTTCCAATATATCTAGAATGAAAAATAAAGAAACAATTAAAAATCTGCACTTCCGTCCAGGACGATGTGCTGCCGAGAACGATGACTTAAGCTGGCTAAAAAAACCCAAAAAATATTGCATCTATGAATTAATGTTTTGCTCATTCGTCGGGTGATTGCGGGTTTGTTCAGACCGGTCAGTAACAAGTGTTACAGGGAAAGATCGTTCCCCAATTTTCAGCCCATTTAAAATCACTATCACTAAACATTATAGTCTGGTATTATGGAAGCACATTATTATTATTATTATTATTATTATTATAGCGCCATTTATTCCATGGCGCTTTACATGTGAGGAGGGGTAAACATAATAAAAACAAGTACAATAATCTTAAACAATACAGGTCAAAACTGGTACAGGAGGAGAGGATCCTGCCCACGAGGGCTCAATCTACAAGGGATGGGTGAGGATACAGTAGGCGAGGGTAGAGCTGGTCGTGCAGCGGTTTGGTCGATCGGAGGTTACTGCAGGTTGTAGGCTTGTCGGAAGAGGTGGGTCTTCAGGCTCTTTTTGAAGGTTTCGATGGTAGGCGAGAGTCTGATGTGTTGTGGTAGAGAGTTCCAGAGTAGGGGTGATGCGCGAGAGAAATTTTGTAGGCGATTGTGGGAAGAGGAGATAAGAGGGGAGTAGAGAAGGAGATCTTGCGAGGATCAGAGGTTGCGTGCAGGAAAATACCGGGAGACGAGGTCACAGATGTATGGAGGAGACAGGTTGTGGATGGCTTTGTATGTCATGGTTAGGGTTTTGTACTGGAGTCTCTGGGTAATGGGGAGCCAGTGAAGGTATTGACAGAGAGGAGAGGCCGGGGAATAGCGGGGAAACAGGCAGATTAGTCGAGCAGCAGAGTTTAGAATGGATTGGAGGGGTGCGAGAGTGTTAGAGGGGAGGCCACAGAGCAGGAGGTTACAGTAGTCGAGGCGGGAGAAGATGAGGGCATGGACTAGGGTTTTTGCAGATTCTTGGTTTAGGAATGTACGGATCCATGAAATATTTTTGAGTTGAAGGCGGCAGGAAGTGGAAAGGGCTTGGATATGCAGTTTGAATAAGAGATCAGTGTCAAGGATTACCCCAAGGCAGCGAGCTTGTGGGACTGGGGAGAGTAGGCAGCCGTTTACTGTAATGGATAGGTTTGTTGGGGGGGATTGCGTGAGATGGGGGAAAGACGATGAATTCTGTTTTGTCCATGTTAAGTTTTAAAAATCTAGAGGAGAAGGATAAAATAGCAGACAGACATTGAGGGATTCTGGTTAGTAGGGTGGTGATATCTGGTTCAGAGATGTAGATCTGCATGTCAGTATCATCTCTATGCTGATGACAACCGTGAGATTCTATGAGCTGTCCCAGGCCAAAGTTGTAAATGGAGAAGAGCAGGGGCCCTAGGACTGAACCTTGCGGGACTCCGACAGATAGGGGACGAAGTGAGGAGGTGTTGTGTGAGTGGGAGACGCTGAATGTCCGGTTAGGCATGACGAGATCCAGGATAGGGCCAAGTCTGTGATGCCAAGGGATGAAAGGGTCTGTAGTAATAGGGAATGGTCCACTGTGTAAAAGGCAGAGGACAGGTCCAGGAGGAGGAGGACAGACTAAGTGTCGCTTGCTCTTGGCGGTTTATACGTCATCGGTGACCTTAGTTAGGGCAGTTTCAGTGGAGTGGTGTGACCGGAAGCCAGATTGTAAGCGGTCGAAGAGGGAGCAGGAAGAGAGATGGGAGGACAGTTCAAGATGGACGTGTTGTTCCAGTAGTTTTGAGGTATAGGGGAGAAGTGATATAGGGCAGTTATTAGTGATAGGTTAGGGTTAGGATGAAGACTGTGGCGAGGTTTGGGATGAAGTGGGATGGGATCGGGTCAAGTGAACATGTGGTGAGATGCGATCTTGAGAGTAGAGAGGAGAGGCGATCTTCTGTAATGGTGGAGAAGTTGGTTTTGGAGGTGGAGGGCTGGGCAGTTGGGAGAAAGGGCTCTGGGGGTTGTCGACTAAAACGGAATTTAAGGTGTTGAATAACTGTTTAGGGTTGTGAGACGGAGGATATGAGAAGTAGGTTTGTTTAGCTGTGGCGAGTGTTGTCTTGAAAGTAGTGAGGGACTGTTTGAATGTGATGAAGTGCTCGCTGGAGTGGGATTTTTTCCATCTCCGCTCAGCAGCCCTGGAAGCTCGCCTCAGTTCTTTGGTCAGGCTGGTGTACCAGGGCTGTCTGTTGACTTTGCGAGCTTTGGTATGTGTGAGAGGGGCAAGAGATTCCAAAGCTACAGCTATTGTAGTGTTATAAAGAGCGGCAGCATCATCCGCATTGTGTAGGGAACTTATGTCTGTGAGAGGGAGGAGGGATTCAGAGAGTGAGTGTAGATCAAGGTGTTTCAGATTTCTGCAAGGGTGTGCAAGTTTGTGGGATGGGGATTGTAGACAAGGAGTGGAGAGGGAAGAGAATGTAAGTAGATTGTGGTCAGAAAGATGAAGAGGTGAGTTAGAGAGGTTAGATAGTGAGCAGAGGCGGCGGAAGATGAGGTCCAGTGTGTGATCATCTTCGCGAGTGGCTGCAGAAGACCATTAAGTGAGGCCGAAGGAGGAAGTGAGAGAGATAGAAGTTTAGTGGCAGCTGAGAGGGAAGTGTCAATGGGGATGTTGAAGTCACCCATGATGATAGTGGGGACGTCCGCAGAAAGGAAATGAAGTAGCCAGGTGGTAAGGTGGTCAAATAAGGTGGCAGCTGGCACTGGGGGGCGGTAAATGACAGCCAGTTGGAGGGGGAGTAGATGCGCACAGAGTGCACCTCACATAAGTCTGAATACACAAAGCACAAGTTGTAGATATTTCTAAAGTCGTTTCAATTGCCATCTATGATATATCAGAACAATAAAAAAAAATTGTGAAAAACAGATGAAGACGTGATCCACTCAGAGTTGCTCTTCTACAAAATCTAAGATATGAGAGAACTGCGCTCCTTCGGATCTCCCGTTTTTTAGGCTTTTAAAAATGTGACACCTAGACATCTCCGTTTCCCTAAGAAACCAGACGCTCGCTTCATGGTTTACACATTCGAAAGAGATTCATCAGATGAAGATTAGAAAACTGCAAGGTCCTTCAACTATTTAGAACCTCGAAAAGTAAAGTTAAAATTGACCCTGAAGACGACTCTCTTGGAAAATCTCTACCGTTACCCGTTCCTACTGTAAAGTTGACCACTGCAGAAGCTGCCTTCTTTCAGGAAGCCCATAACCAAGTTCTGAGGGACACAAAGTTCCACAAAACACAACTTAGAAGATCCTGGGCACAGAGCAGACTTATGCCCACCTCCAATTCTTCATGTAGCATTTAGGCCATGTGCACACGTTCAGTTTTTTTCGTGTTTTTTCGCTATAAAAACGTGATAAAAACGCGAAAAAACACTTACATATGCCTCCTATTATTTACAGTGTATTCCGCATTTCTTGTGCAAATGTTGCATTTTTTTCCGCGAAAAAAATTGCATTGCGGAAAAAAAAAAGCAACATGTTCATTAAAAATGCGGAATTGCGGGGATTCCGCACACCTAGGAGTGCATTGATCTGCTTACTTCCCGCACGGGGCTGTGCACACCATGCGGGAAGTAAGCAGATTATGTGCGGTTGGTACCCAGGGTGGAGGAGAGGAGACTCTCCTCCACGGACTGGGCACCATATAATTGGTAAAAAAAAAAAAAAAGAATTAAAATAAAAAATAGTCATATACTCACCTTCGATGGCCCCGGAGGCATGCTGCCGCTTCCGTTCCTTTAGATTGTCTGTGTTAAGGACCTGCGATGACGTCGCGGCCTTGTGATTGGTCGCGTGACCGCTCATGTGACCGCTCAGCGACCAATCACAAGCCGCGACGTCATCGAAGGTCCTGAACACACACAGCATCTATAGGAACGGACGCCTGCAGGTGAGTAAAACCATTTTTTTAAATTATTTTTATACATTCTTTTACTATTGATGCTGCGTAGTCAGCATCTATAGTAAAAAGTTGGTCACACTTGTCAAACACTATGTTTGACAAGTGTGACCAACCTGTCAGTCAGTTTTCCAAGCGATGCTACAGATCGCTTGGAAAACTTTAGCATTCTGCAAGCTAATTACGCTTGCAAAATGCTAAAAGAAAACGCGAAAAAAACAGGAAAAAAAAATGCAGATTTCTTGCAGAAAATTTCCGGTTTTCTTCAGGAAATTTCTGCAAGAAATCCTGACGTGTGCACATACCCTAAAGGTCTTAATGTACGGAAAGTAATTTCACCATATTTCTCCAGACATCTTAACCAGCTGGTGTAAAAACAGGAACATGATAGGATGAAGTGATAAGATAAAGCATCATAATGAAGGAAACCACAGCACTGACATCCAGATAAAGTATCTGAAGACTACAGGACTTCCGTGATAGACAGCTTTTTGTTCTGGTGCCGCTCTGATACCCCAAAAGACATATCTGTAACTAGAGTTGAGCGACTTTTACTTTTTTCGGATCGAGTCGGGTTTTGCGAAACCCGACTTTGTCAAAAGTCAGGTCGGGTGAAATCGTCCGATTATTGCGAAAAGTTGGGGGCCGACTGAAACACGAAACCCAATGCAAGTCAATGGGGAATCAAAGTCGGCAGTGAGTGATGGACAGGAAAACACCTACAGTGCCCATTTTAATGCCAAAAACATCAATTCTTATTACTGAAGCTTATCAATCTTAATTTACTTAATAATAATAGTTAGGCTAAAATTGTGGTGGGTAGGGCTGGCTCAAGATTTTTGTGGGCCCAGGAAACGCGGAATACGTCACGGCGGTGGAGCAGGGAGAGGTAAGTATTTCAACTTTGCAAGTGCTGTGATCCTGAGCAAGCAGTGGGGGCCCACTCTTTGGCATTGGCACAGGGCCCCTCATAGTACGGCGGTGTGTTTGACGGCGGGTGGCGCCTAGCACCGGCAGAGACACTTTTACGTACTTTGAGGGGCCCTGTGCCAGTGACGTCGCCAACGAGTATGCCCCCCCACCTGATGAAGGAACCTGCACTTTCATCTGCACCTTCCTCTTTGTCCCCGTGTAAGGTGGTATAGTATGCGGGAAGGGGAACCTGACTTTCAGCAGTGTCAGATTCTGGGTGTGTAGAGTGCAAGGGGAATGTAGTGGTCTGGGTCAATGTACCAGCAGACTCATCTAGCAGCGGCTGGGCAATGGGCAGGATGAGGAGGAAACACAGATATAGGCCCAAATAATAAAGTGGGCTAAATGCAGTTCAAATGTGGTAACAGGACTAAACAGGCGGCATTGATTTGTTCAGTGGAGGACAACTGTAATGAGCGGCAGACACAGTTAGTAGGCCCAAATAATAAAGTGGGCTAAATGTCTGCCAAAAATTGTTCATAAATAAACAGGTGGCATAGCTAGGTACAGGGGTGGGCTCCTCTGCTGAGTAGCAGACAGTGGTAGTAGGCACAAAGTATTAACTGGTCTAAATGGAGGCCAGGGCAACTGTATATTTTAACTATCATCTATCATTTCAACAAATTTGTATTGGCAGTGCCATTGAAGGATTTAACAGCACAGACTACACAGTGGTGGAGCAGGGAGAGGTAAGTATTGCAAGTGGTAGAGCACTGTTTGAGCTGGGGGGGGGGGGGGGAAACACTCTCTCGTGGGCGGCGGTACTGGCACAGGGCCCCTCACATTACGACGGTGTGTCTGACGTTGGGTGTGCACCACCACCGTCAGAGACACTTCATTGTACTATGAGGGACCCTGTGCCAGTGCCGTCGCCCAAGAGTGGGAACACCCACCTGTCCAGGCAAACGGCACTCGCACGGGTGCTTGCGCCAGGTGGTGACCACGGCCCTATGGGGGGAGTCAGCCCATTTAGGGAGGTATAAAAATGGCCTATGGTGGACATTCAGCAGCTGCAAATGGAGGAATTGGAGCAGTCAGTAAGAGGAGGCCAAAAGCAAGACCTTTTTCAGGCAAGCTACGTGTCAGCAGGGGAAGGTGGGGCCAAATAATTTTAAATCCATGATTGGTTCATTTTAATGAAGGTTAGATCATCAACATTTCGGGTAGCCAGACGTGTCCTTTTTTCGGTCGGTATTGAACCAGCAGCACTGAAGACTCTTTCGGATAGCACACTAGCAGCAGGGCAATCGAGCTCCTGTAATGCATATTCTGCCAATTCAGGCCAGGTGTCTATTTTAGATGCCCAATAATCAAAGGAGAATGACCTGTGAGGGAGATCATCGATAAGGGAGGAAAAGTAGTTCGTAACCATACTGGAGAAATGCTGTCTCTTGTCACTTTGAATCGATGCAGCAGTACCTGTCGTGTCAGCGGTCATTGCGAAATCACTCCACAACCTGGTCATAAAACCCCTCTGTCCAACGCCACTTCGGATTTGTGCACCTCTAACACCTCTGCCATGTTGCCCCCTACGGCTCGTGTGAGAACCATCACCGCTGCTGTGTGCTGGGAATGCCTGAACCAAACAGTCTACAAGAGTTGCTTGTTTGGTAGCCAATATTTGGTCAAGGTTCTCATGTGTCATGATATTTTGTAATTTTCCTTTATATCGTGGATCCAGGAGGCAGGCCAACCAGTAATCGTCATCGGTCATCATTTTGATAATGCGGGGGTCCCTTTTCAGGATACGCAAGGCATACTCAGCCATGTGGGCCAAAGTTCCAGGTGTCAATTCACTGCTTGTGCTGGGTTGAGGAGCACTTTCTTGCAAATCAACATCACTTATGTCCCGCAAAAACCCTGTACCTGACCTTGCAACGCCACCAGTTTCTATTGCCCCCTGAGAAGCATCCTCCTCCCATAAATATTCTTCCCCATCATCCTCCTCCTCTTCGTCCGCCACCTCGTCCAGGACAGTTCCCTGAGCAGACAATGGCTGACTGTCATCAAGGCTTCCCTCCTCATCGGTTGCAGACGCCTGCGCCTTAATGTGCATCAAACTTTGCATCAGCAGACGCATTAGTGGGATGCTCATGCTAATGATGGCGTTGTCTGCACTTACCAGCCGTGTGCATTCCTCAAAACACTGAAGGACTTGACAGGTCTTGTAGCTTCGACCACTACACACCAGACAACTCCATATCTGCCATCCAAGTGCCTGCCCGTGTATGTGTATCCTCCCACAAATAAATTACAGCACGCCTCTGTTCGCACAGCCTCTGAAGCATGTGCAGTGTGGAGTTCCACCTTGTTGCAACGTCGATTATTAGGCGGTGCTGGGGAAGATTCAGCGATCGCTGATGGTTCAGCATACGGCTGGAGTGTACGGGCGACCGGCGGATGTGCGAGCAAAGTCTTCGCACCTTCAGGAGCAGGGCTGGTAACTCCGGATAATTTTTGAGGAAGCACTGCACCACCAGGTTCAAGGTGTGAGCCAGGCAAGGTATGTGTTTCAGTTCTGAAAGGGCTATGGCAGCCATAAAATTCCTTCCGTTATCACTGACTACCTTGCCTGCCTCAAGATGTACACTGCCCAGCCATGACTGAGTTTCTTGCTGCAAGTACTCGGCCAGTACTTCCGCGGTGTCTGTTGTCGCCCAAACACTTCATTTCCAACACAGCCTGCTGACGCTTACCACTAGCTGTTCGATAATGGGACACCTCGTGTGCAACAATGGCAGCTGCGGATGGAGTGGTCATGCGACTGCGCTCTGTGGACCAGCTTTCGCTTCTGGAGGAGGAGGTGGAGGGGTGGCGAACGCCTACAGCCAACTGTTTCCTAGACCGTGGGCTAGGCAGAACTGTCCCACTATGGCTGTCCCCTGTGGACCCTGCATCCACATTAACCCAGTGCGCCGTGATGGATACGTAACGTCTCTGGCCATGCCTACTGGTCCATGCATCTGTTGTGAGGTGCGCCTTTCCACTGACTGATTGCCTCAGTGCATGGACAATGCGGTCTTTGACATGCTGGTGGAGGGCTGGGATGGCTTTTCTCGCAAAGAAGTGCCGACTGGGTAGGTCATAGCGTGCTACTGCGTAGGCCATCAGGGCTTTGAAAGCTTCGCTTTCAACCAACCGGTAGGGCATCATCTCTAACGAGATTTGTATAGCAATGTGGGCATTCAAACCCTGTGTACGCGGATGAGAGGATGAGTACTTTCTTTTCCTAACGAGAGTCTCTTGTAGGGTGAGCTGGACTGGAGAGCTGCATATGGTGGAACTAGCGGTGGTGGTGGTGGACATGGCAGATTGAGAGAGGGTTGGTGATGGTATTCTTGATGTTGGCCTACATACAGTGTTTCCTACCAAAATCCTTGTGATTCCCTGACTGCGTTGGCCTTGTGACGATAAGCAATGTAGCGTTGCTGACTACCTTCATTCTGAGCAGGTGCACCAACAGTACGGGACCTTTGGTAGTTAGTCCAGGCTTGCAAGTGCATGCTGGTTAAATGTCTAAGCATGCACGTTGTATTTACATTTTGAAGATTCTTCCCTCTGCTAACGGTCTTTGAGCATTTCTTACAGATAACTTTTGACTGATCATTCGGATCTTGGTTAAACAATTGCCACACTGCACTCTTCCTACTATGGAATACCTTTTCAGGCATTGCACACTGTGCTACTTTGACCGGATGGCCACGCTGTCCTAAAACGGTTTTTGTTTTTGACACGTTTTTGGCCTGATACGGGCCTGCCAGATGACAGCTGTTGCGATGTAGATGGCTGCTGCGGATGATCCTCCTCCGCTTCTGAGCTACTGGCAGTGGCACCCTCTTGCCCCAATGGCTGCCAATCTGGGTCAACAACTGGGTCATCTATCACCTCCTCTTCAATGTCATGTGCACTTTCCTCTGTGTCACCGTGTAAGGTGCTATAGCGTTCGGGATGGAGCACCATAGTCTCATCAGGGTCAGATTCAGGCTCAGTACACTGCAAGGGCAATGTAGTGACCTGAGTCAATGGAACAGCATAATAATCTAGCTGTGGCTGTGCATCAGTGCACTCCATGTCCGATTCATCTTGTAATGGGCAGTTAACAATTTCCCTTTCTAACCCAGGCACGGTATGTGTAAAGAGCTCCATGGAGTAACCTGTAGTGTCGCCTGACGCATCCTTCACTTTTGGTTTGGGTGAAGGACACAAAGAAACGTCTTGTTCCTGACCGGGAGCATCCACTGACGACTCGCTGCTTTTATATTTGGAACTTTCTGAAGAGGAGGTGAAAGAGCTAGAGGCGGAGTCAGCAAGGAAAGCCAAAACTTTTTCCTGCTGCTCCGGCTTTAAAAGCTGTTTTCCTACTCTCAGATAAGGGAGCCTTCGAGGCCTTGTGTAGCCAGATGACGACGCTGGCTAAGCACCTCCAGCCTTAGGCCGGTTTCACACGTCAGTGATTCCGGTACGTGAGGTGTCAGTTTTCTCACGTACCGGAGACACTGACACACGTAGACACATTAAAATCAATGTGTCTCTGCACATGTCAGCGTGTTTTCACGGACCGTGTGTCCGTTTGAAAAACACGAAGACATGTCAGTGTTCGTGGGAGCGCACGGATCACACGGACCCATTAAAGTCAATGGGTCCGTGTAAAACATGTATCACACACGGATGCTGTCCGTGTGCCGTGCAGGAGACAGCGCTACAGTAAGCGCTGTCCCCCCAGCGTGGTGCTGAAGCCGCCATTCATTTCTTCTCTCCAGCAGCGATCGCTGGAGAAGAAATTAAAAATCATTGTATTTTGGGTTTTATTGCTGTAGAAATAAATATCTTTGTCTCCACCCCCCTCCCACCCCGTGTGCCCGACCGCTGGAAAGAAAATACTCACCCGGCTCCCTCGAAGCGTCCTCTCCGTGCCGCAGCTTCTCCTGTATGAGCGGTCACTTGGTGCCGCCCATTACAGTGATGAATATGCGGCTCCACCCCTATGGGAGAGAAGAAATGAATGGCGGCTTCAGCACCCAAAGCAGGGGACAGAGCTTACTTTAGCGCTGTCTCCTGCACGGTCCGTGTGGTACCCAGTCGGCACACGGCTGCCGCACGTGTGCCACACTGATGTGCCGCATGAGCTCATGGACACGGATAACTCCGGTACCGATTTTTCCGGTACCGGAATTATCTGGACGTGTGGGACAGGCCTTAGGTGCTATTGTGCTTTTCCCACTACAACCAGATGCACCACCACCACCACCATCAGTACCAGCTGGCAATGACCGCCCACAGGCTCTTCCACCAGACTTCCTTATTTTTTGGAAAATCTTACCAAAATAACAACCGTTATATGGTACTGTAAAACAAGGTAGAAGGTGTATATTAACTTGTTGAGAATTTAAATCTCCTTTTTTTTTTTGGGAGACTGAACCAAAACTCAGGCCCAGTGTATAAAACAACACAATGTAAGTGGCAGAAAGTGGCTGGCTGATATACGACAAACTAACAGGACTGAAGTATATCCACTTTGTGAGAATTTGAATCTCCCTTTTTTGGGGGGAGACTGAACCAAAACTCAGGCCCAGTGTATAAAACACCACAATGTAAGTGGCAGAAAGTGGCTGGAAGATATATGAAAAAATACAAGGACTGTAGTACAATTTCAATCTCCCTACAATGATCTCAGGACAAGCATGGCAGCAATAAAAAGGACTGCTGCACACAAAAGTGCACTGTGGACAAATAAACAAGATAACTGTGCAGAAAGGAGCAACAGGATTTTTGCTTTTAAAAAAAGCAGTTGGTTTGCACAGCAGCGTGCAAACAGCAATGCAGCTATCAGGGAGCCTTATAAGGCAGCCTAATAAGCTACAGAGCTGATGCACAAAAATATAGCCTCCACTGTCCCTGCAAAAAAAAGGTGGTGTTGGACAGTGGAAATTGCTACAGCACAAGCAGTTTGGGGGTTAATCTTCCCTCCCTAACTATATCCCTTCTTCAGATGAAGCTGCAGCAACCTCTCCCTATGCTAAGATCGGCAGAAGATGGCGGTAGGCGTGCACGCCCCTTTATACCCCCTGTGACGCCGCAGAAAGCAAGCCAATCACTGTCATGCCCTTCTCTAAGATGGTGGGGACCGAGACCCATGTCATCACGCTGCCCACACTCTGCATCCTCCTTCATTGGCTGAAAAATGGCTGTGAAAGCGTCATATGAAACGCGACTTTGGTGCGGAGATCGCCGACCTCATGGCTGATCCCACACTAGGATCGGGTCGGGTTTCATGAAACCTGACTTTGCCGAAAGTCGGCGATTTTTGAATTTGTCCGATCCTTTTCGCTCAACCCTATCTGTAACCATAGGGTTTGTGCACAGCACAATAGGGTAAGGTCTCCACACTTCCTGTCTCTATCCCATGTTCTATCTCATGACCTCTCACATCTATATGTTACATGAAAGAGCTCACTAGGTGAGGTGGATCCTCTAAGCTCAAGGACCGAGTGGGCACAAGGGCATCGGTGCAGCAGAGGGTAATGCACGCAGGACACACAGTTGACTGGAAGCCGCAGGCAGTCAGGAGACGTCCTGCAGACCGCAGACAGCCAGCAGAGATACTTACCAGAGATACTCAATACCAAGACAGAGGAGTGAGTCTTGGGAGGCTTTATAGAGGCTTAGGAAGTTCAATACAGGTGCTACTTGCAGAAAGTGTAGTGGACTGGTGTGTAGGGAGCGGAATCCAGACCTGTTACAGGTGTGTAGCACTATAGTTGGTGACAAAGTTTTGCAATTAAATATTTTTACAAAAATGTAAGAAAAACTTGACCCAAAATTGCTGCTTTAGGCTATGTGCACACATTGCGGATTTACTGCGGATCCACAGCGTTTTTTTCCGTGCAGAAACGCTGGAGAACCGCATGTAATTTACAGTACAATGTAAATCAATGGGAAAATAAAAATGCTGTGCTAATGGTGCGTAAAATTCCGCACGGAATCCATAGCGGATTAAAAAAAGGACCATGTCAATTCTTTGTGCGTTTCTGCACCCATTCCATTATAGGAAAACGAAGGGGTAAAAACGCATGAAATCCACAGCAAATCTGCAGGAAAAAGGGGCGGATTTTGACCTGCGTTTTCTGAGATGCAGAATCCACATGGAAAATTCCACAGGCAAATCTGCAACGTGTGCACGTAACCTAAAGGTAGAGAAGGGAACTAAGTTATCATGGGGCTAAATTTCAAGATGAGACACAGCCCTGTAAGGTAACAGTACTGAGGGAAAAAATAAGACTGTTTATAGGATATGTGAAAAATGTCTGACTAGTTGGGGTCCAGCAGCCAAGACTCCCACAGTAGTTAAAATTGCTTGGACAGTGATGGAGCAGTAGAGCGACCGTGTTTGTCTGTGCTTATACCTTCATTGCAAAGATGGAAGATGCACAAGGTGTGTTTGGCCATTTGCTTCACTCCCTTCTATCTCTTCTGGACACTGCTGCACCTCTCGCCTCCCTTTGGTATTTTACTAATAGCAGACATTGCTATTGTACATATTTAGGTATTGCCCTGCCAGGACCTTACTCCCTAAAGACGATGTCTTCGTAGAACCCTTTCTTCCGCTATTCCTCGAAATGGGGGCGCCACCATTCCTGCACCATTTTGGCTATTCTCAGCGGCATCCAATAAGAAGACGAAAGAACATGATGGATGGAGGGCGTTCATAATGACAGAAAGGGACATCAGAAGGAGGAGATGTAATCATACACTGGAAGAGCAAACTGGAGCGCCATAAGAGATTGTGCTGGAAATGCCCTTCCTGGTATTGAATGGAAACGACTTTGGATTCTCGTCTTTGGTTATTGGTCTTATGGGGCTAGAGGTGACAATAAATGGTCTTCTGCCAGTAGCAAGTGCACACAGATGGTTGGTATTGTCATCTGGACTTGTTCACACTCCAGCGTCATGATCTTTGAGACTTTTGTGCTCCAGGATCGTTCTCAAATATAAAAGAAGGGGCAAATTCTGGTACAATTATGCCCATTTTTTTTGGGTGTAATATCGTTTAATAATGATGGGACTTACACATCTGCTATAATCAGATACTGATAAGAAAGCTTTTGAGATTTACGGTACTTTACTCCATGTGTAGTGTTCTTCCCAGAAAAGAACTAGAAGTCTCACAATGCCACAAATGCGCCGGCATTAGTTAGGGTTGTTGTGTCCTGAGCCAAAACTTCTTTACCCAACGTAGTTTAGTAGCGAATACTAAAAGTATTAAACTAGAGAAACTTGATCGAAACCTTCATAATCATTCCACAACCACATTGCTTCTATTAATATTCTGCTCCCTTTGAAAACGTTCCCGTTAACCCTATAACAATGTCCAGAACTTGCTCCAAACGAAGTTTTTTTTTTTTTTTTGAATGAACAAGTCATCAATTCAGGCGAGTCTGTAAGAAAGTTTCCATATCCCAGATGTAGAGAATGAAACACGGGGTTTGGATTGAACATATCGGGGCAGCAGCTTCGGGAGAGGAAATGACTGACATTCCTGGTGAGTGAGACGGTGTACTCAGCGCTTAGTAATCCCATGAGCAGCGCCCTGTGGCTACACGACAGCCCATGCAATAAACGTCATGCGGATATACAGAACACGGCAATCGCCAACTAGGCCATTCACATGGGAGGGAGAAATGATAACAGGGATATAGAGAAGTAGAATATGTAACGTGACGTCCTCGCTCGCTCTCAAGCTGAAGCTCCCTGTGATTTCACCATCTAGAATGCTACATAATCTTGGCACTATCCTAATTCATGGGCGGCATGCCTCCTATCTAGTCTTCTCACTAAACTCTCCTCTCTAATCTATCCTGATTGTAGCAGCCATGCACATATTACAGCCCTGCCGCTACACCGATGCCTCCACCCTGTGCCAGTCATTACACAGGTTGTCTATCAATATATACCATATAAACTTATCACGCTCATCCACAGTGCTACAAAGCATTATGGGGAAGTCCATATGGCCACACTTGAGGCCATGTGGGCTTCTTCTGACCTATTCAATCTTTTGCTTTGTGTAAAATGGTGGTGGGCATTTTTTTTTTTTTTATTCGCGCTAAACGCAAATTGTCCCAATTTACTAGCTTGAATAGAGGAATACAGTGACAGAGGCTTGGAAAGTGCTTCCCCATACCCAAAGCACTTCAGCCTTATTCGTATATGGATTCAAACACCAATTTCTCAGGAATGGAGGATTAGACCGGTCATGTAAAGGTGTTGCTGGACTTGTCTTTGAGGCAAAGATTGGGGGGCGGCCCATTCCCTTAAGACTACACAATGCCTAGAGGATGTTTCTTTATGAAAAAGAACAAAAAAAAAAAAAAAATGAACACCGCATAAAAAGAGCCCACAAAAAAAGGAATTTTTCTATTCACTAGTAGGTAATATTTGGCTGCACTATATCTTTGCTTTTCATACAGATAGGGTGTTTACAAAGCCAAGTTTACCCTTAATAAATCATCCCCTCTGCCATTGTACATGGGACATTTGTCCTAAAAGGAGCCGCAAAATAGCCCAAAGCGCTTCATGCCTCATAGTATAAAACATGGTGAGGGTAAAAAGGAGTCTCTGGAATAGTTGGGAACTACAAGTTCCAGGATGTCTCCACAACCTCGGCCACATGTTTCTCTAGACATAAAAGCCATTCAGACATTTCTGCATACAAGAGATTAAAAGGGACAGGGGAATTGAAGGAAAATAAATCCTGTGGAGGACAATCCCAAGGACCTCCAACTACCCCCATCAGGCACTTTGCATATAAGATGCTGCATACCAGAAAATGTTTTCCTAAGAAAAGGACAGTTGTCCTCAATTTGACCTGGTCATTCCCTGGGGCCAGGTCCACAGCAGATCAATTGCCTCCAGAAAAGCGCCACTTTTCAGTAAGGTCGGCTGCACGCAGAGAGCCAGCAGCTCTGCCCCAGTCACCTCAATTCTACAATACCACTTCCAACCTGTAGACAGGGGTGGCGCTGTTATTGGAAGAAGCCAGCCATGTTTTTGTACACTACATTGGGACAAACCCATTAAAATGAGGACCTTTATCTGTTATCTGCCTGTTTAGTTTTAATGGAGTCTGCGTAATGGTTAATTTCTCTTGCGGAGGGCGCTGCAGGGGTCTTAGGCTTCCATAATCAATTCCCTTCATTAATTAGCTACATTACATTAATATTCTGGCTATTTTGGGGTAATAAGCCCTACTGTCTTGGACTATTATCTCATAATAAAAAGCTATCCCTTTAACACTTAAAGGGATGCGATATTTTTGTTGTTCTGTCCAACACTGATAAACTATGTATAAAAATGCACAAAGGACGAAGCGAAGGGGACGGGACGACTGTCTACATACAGAGTGCACAGACTCGGAGCCGTAGGGATCCTGCTAATATGGCGGATATAAAGAGTTTCAGCTGCAGCCTCCAGGATCAAGGGCAAAGCTGCAACGAAACATTGAGGCCTTATATACACGGACAGGAGGGAAGTGTATGAGATGTGAAGAAGTCTCATCCACATGCTGCAGATTTTTATATTTTCCCATGTTGTTATTTTTTCGCTAAAGAAAGAGCAATTATTTATTGCACATTTTCCCGCCATTAAATTCTCGTTCTGAAGATCACCTGCTGATCGGCAGCAAAATCTGCGGGGGCAGAAAAAATAAAAAAATAAAAAAATCTACAAAACAATAGTCCCAACTTCCAATCTTCTCCAGCTCCTACGATCCGGATAACATGTTTACCCAAACCATAGCGCGCCATGAAGACACGAGTCTTTAGGCTCCTCCATCACGTTATCCGTAATCCATCACATTATCCGTAATCTCCATTTTGCTCAGAATCTGATGCTTCTTTTATCTCTTTCCCGCACACTCTGCGCACTCAGGAGAACGTCACCTCTGTAATTGACCTCGTGCTGCAGTCGTGGATCACTGAAGACCAGCACTAGTCACACCGCCTCCTCACGCCGCCAGTTTAACATTGCAAAGTATAAGAGAAGATTTGTCATTTATTTCTTTATCCATCCGGGAAAAACACTGATGGTAAAAACAGACACACAGACCAAGCACTGATGGAAACCATGAACTCACGGACCGTACACTGATGGAAACCATGGACTCACGGACCGTACACTGATGGAAACCATGGACTCACGGACCGTACACTGATGGAAACCATGGACTCGCGGACCGTACACTGATGGAAACCATGGACTCACGGACCGTACACTGATGGAAACCATGGACTCACGGACCGTACACTGATGGAAACCATGGACTCACGGACCGTACACTGATGGAAACCATGGACTCACGGACCGTACACTGATGGAAACCATGGACTCACGGACCGTACACTGATGGAAACCATGGACTCACGGACCGTACACTGATGGAAACCATGGACTCACGGACCGTACACTGATGGAAACCATGGACTCACGGACCGTACACTGATGGAAACCATGGACTCACGGACCGTACACTGATGGAAACCATGGACTCACGGACCGTACACTGATGGAAACCATGGACTCACGGACCGTACACTGATGGAAACCATGGACTCACGGACCGTACACTGATGGAAACCATGGACTCACGGACCGTACACTGATGGAAAACATGGACTCACGGACCGGACACTGATGGAAAACATGGACTCACGGACCGGACACTGATGGAAAACATGGACTCGCGGACCGGACACTGATGGAAACCATGGACTCGCGGACCGGACACTGATGGAAAACATGGACTCGCGGACCGGACACTGATGGAAAACATGGACTCGCGGACCGGACACTGATGGAAACCATGGACTCGCGGACCGTACACTGATGGAAAACATGGACTCACGGACCGTACACTGATGGAAAACATGGACTCACGGACCGTACACTGATGACACCGATGGTAGAAAGAGACAAGTATAATTAAAAACGGACACAAAGACCGTACACTGATGATGCCGCAACCATTTTTTCCGGTCTACCATAATGACCAGAAGTGGCGCCGTTTGCAACATCACACATTTATTTTGAAAGCAATCTAACAACGCTGAGATTCTGACTAAGGCGAAGGCCACTGCTGACAGGCAGTTTTACCGCAAATGCTGCAGTTTTTGAATGCCTGTTTCCTCACGGTTTTGTCAGTAAACAACTACGGTAAGTAAGGCGGCCATCGTTCCATGTGAACGCTGTGCATCCATCAGTGTCTGAGTCCAGTTTCACTCCGTCCCGACCCTCTTGTCACATACGGCAACTATAACAAATCGATCCTATATTTACCAGGACGGAAAATATACAAGCTCGGCACCTCAGCTCCGGGAAACCGCCGGCAGCTCGGCTCCGGGGAAATGCAGCGCCTCAGCTATAGGGAACCACGGCGGCAGAACGCTGGATGTTAACCGCTTTGGGCAGTCACACATTCCCAAGTGCAAACACATGAAATAGTCCAGAAAAAAATAATCTGGACTTTGAAGGACAAATTATAGAAAAAAAAAAAATAATCCAAGGCTGAATTACTCATGGATGTAATTACTGCAATACTACAACTCTCAGCATGCCCTGCCAGCCTTCAGACAGATCATCAGACGTGGTAATGCCCACAGGCAGGAATCATACTGGCACATGAATAATGCACAAACTCTCAGCGCTGCGAGATGCCGGATGTCGTCCTGCTTTTCTCCTCTTATTCCAGCTGCACCAGGGGATTTTATACAGGAGACCTGGGCGACTACTCACATCCCGCACCTACTGCCATGTGTGACGCCTTCTGCTACACACCTGTGCCAAAAGCCGAAAGTCCTGCTCATCACACACATCCCAGGCATTGTAATAATTCACATCCCGGAATATTGACAGGATGCAAATTCCACCAAGTATGACGGGCGTACACCATATACTGCACCGCCAGGTATGTATGACGGGCGTACACCATATACTGCACCGCCAGGTGTGTATGACGGGCGTACTCCATATACTGCACCGCCAGGTATGTATGACGGGCGTACACCGTATACTGCACCGCCAGGTATGTATGACGGGCGTACACCGTATACTGCACCGCCAGGTATGTATGACGGGCGTACACCGTATACTGCACCTCCAGGTATGTATGACGGGCGTACACCATATACTGCACCGCCAGGTATGTATGACGGGTATACTCCATATACTGCACCGCCAGGTATGTATGACGGGCGTACACCGCATGCTGCACCGCCAGGTATGTATGACGGGTATACTCCATATACTGCACCGCCAGGTATGTATGACGGGCGTACACCGCATGCTGCACCGCCAGGTGTGTATGACGGGCGTACACCATATACTGCACCGCCAGGTATGACGGGCGTACACCGTATACTGCACCGCCAGGTATGTATGACGGGCGTACACCATATAACTGCACCGCCAGGTATGTATGACGGGCGTACTCCATATACTGCACTGCCAGGTGTGTATGACGGGCGTACACCATATACTGCACCGCCAGGTATGACGGGCGTACACCGTATACTGCACCGCCAGGTGTGTATGACGGGCGTACACCATATACTGCACCTCCAGGTATGTATGACGGGCGTACACCATATACTGCACCGCCAGGTATGTATGACGGGTATACTCCATATACTGCACCGCCAGGTATGTATGACGGGCGTACACCGCATGCTGCACCGCCAGGTGTGTATGACGGGCGTACACCATATACTGCACCGCCAGGTATGACGGGCGTACACCGTATACTGCACCGCCAGGTGTGTATGACGGGCGTACACCATATACTGCACCTCCAGGTATGTATGACGGGCGTACACCATATACTGCACCGCCAGGTATGTATGACGGGTATACTCCATATACTGCACCGCCAGGTATGTATGACGGGCGTACACCGCATGCTGCACCGCCAGGTGTGTATGACGGGCGTACACCATATACTGCACCGCCAGGTATGACGGGCGTACACCGTATACTGCACCGCCAGGTGTGTATGACGGGCGTACACCATATACTGCACCTCCAGGTATGTATGACGGGCGTACACCATATAACTGCACCGCCAGGTATGTATGACGGGCGTACTCCATATACTGCACCGCCAGGTATGTATGACGGGCGTACACCATATACTGCACCGCCAGGTATGTATGACGGGCGTACACCATATACTGCACCGCCAGGTATGTATGACGGGCGTACACCGTATACTGCACCGCCAAGTATGTATGACGGGCGTACACCATATGCTGCACCGCCAGGTATATATGACGGGCGCATACCACATGCTGCACCGCCAGGTATGTATGATGGGCGTACACCATATACTGCACCGCCAGGTATGTATGACGGGCGTACACCATATACTGCACCGCCAGGTATATATGACGGGCGTATACCACATGCTGCACCACCAGGTATGTATTATGCGCGTACACCGGGTGCTGCACTGCCAAGTATGTATGATGGGTGCACACCGGGTGCCGCACCGACAGGTATGTATGACGGGCGCACTCCGGGTGCTACACCTCCAAGTATGTATGATGGGCGTACATCGGGTGCTACACTGACAGGTATGTATGACGGGCGTACACCGGGTGCTGCACTGCCAAGTATGTATGATGGGTGCACTCCGGGTGCTGCCCTAACAGGTATGTATGACGGGTGCACTCCGGGTGCTGCACTGACAGGTATGTATGACGGGTGTACACTGAATGCTGCACAAACAAGTACTTATGGTGGGCACACAGCGGGTGCTGCACCAAGAGCGCATTGTCCGGCGGCATGGAGCAATCCCACTATTACTGTTTATGCAAAACTGAACAGGAAGAGATCATTTAATTTACACTATGCCTGATAAGGTGCTGAAAATCTGGTATTGCACTGCAGATGTAGAAGAGCTGAATTTGTCATCTGGCACAAATCATAGCAAGATCACAACATCGATCAAAGGGCATAATTCTGTATTTTGAATCTGAGAGGGGCTGATCCAGCTCTGCTACATCCCTGTATCCAGCTCTGCTGCAATGTAAATCATGAATAAATGAGGCACATACACAACACGCCACTTTGTAACATGATGGAAACCCAGGGATGCTCTGCACTATAAGAGTATAGGCACAAAGAGTTAAATGACAAATCCAGCTCTACTATATCTGTATGAGGCCAGCACACAGCGCTGTGTAACAGCCTCAGCCCTGCTACATCTGTATATACCTGTGGCAATCATGGAAATTGTCAACACCTGGGTGTATCACAGGGGTGTATAAACTAATGCACAGAACACACCGCATTGTGCCAATCTATAGTCTATCGCGTCGTACAACTCACTCACAATATGACAGAGTCAGCTCTGCTACATCTCCATGAATGCAGCGTAGTAATGTACAGGCATGTATTAGTCATAGGGGCGCATAGAATAATGCACATTACATGCAGACTGGGATGTCAGCCACTTACTTATGTCCTGGCAGGGGCTGGATGTCCGCATGTCCGCCTGGAGAATCCTCGGTGCAGCCAGCAGAGGTTCACACCAAAGAGAACGGAAGAAAGTTGGAGTGAGGCAGAGCCCGAGCCTCCCGATCCGCTGCCCCAGCCTCCCGATCCGCCGCCTGTGCCTCCCGATCCGCTGCCCCAGCCTCCCGATCCGCCGCCTGTGCCTCCCTGCCGATCTGCTGCCCCAGCCCCCCGATCCGCCGCCTGTGCCTCCCGATCCGCTGCCCCAGCCTCCTGATCTGCTGCCGCCTGTGCCTCCCTGCCGATCTGCTGCCCCAGCCCCCCGATCCGCCGCCTGTGCCTCCCGATCTGCCGCCTGTGCCTCCCGATCTGCCGCCTGTGCCTCCCTGCCGATCCGCCGCCTCTGCCTCCCTGCCGATCCGCCGCCTCTGCCTCCCTGCCGATCCGCTGCCCAAACCAGTGTGAGCACTTCCACACTCCCACACTCCCTGATCCTCCTGATCGTCCCTCCCCAATCCTCCCTCCCAGATCTCAGCTCGGCTCTGGAATGAAAGCATATTCGTGCTGCTGCTGCTGCTGCTGCTGATGATGATGATGTTGATGATTTTTTTTTCTCTACTCCCTTTTTTTTTGTACTTGCTTTATTAGAAAGAAACAAACACCCAGAAGAACTGAAAAAAAACTTCTACGTTTCGAACAATAACAATGTACCAGTGGAACAGTAGCTCCCACGTTTGTCAGGGGGATTAAAGACAATAAGAAAAAAACAGAAATGAACTGATAAAATGAGCAGAATTTCAGGATTACAATTATTATATTTTTAAAGGGGTTATCCAGGACTATTTAATTTTTTTGCTGCGGGCCGGAAACAATCGCAATTCATGAGCTCTGTTGACGTCATGCTGCTTGACAGTCGGCTCCCCACTGCCTAACTGCGGGGAGCCGATTCAGGATTGTGTCAATCAGCAGGACATCGGCAGTCACCCCCATCAACAGAGCAGAGCTGATCTGTTGCTGTGCAGCAATTGAATCGCCGAGTAGTATTGGCAGGTTGTTGCCTCGGTTTTTAGGTCCATAGCTGTCCTGGACATCCCCTTTAAAAGTTAATTTGTCAGCAGAAATTCACTATTTATTTGTGCATGTAGCTTTTTCTAAGACAAGTCTAGCAATAACTTTACATGGCTGGTCCGTTACTGCAAACTCAGCTTTGAACTGATATGCAAATGAGGCTGAAGAGCTATGAGTAGATCTGAAGGCCTCTGCCACTCCAGCTCTATTCTCCAACCAGTGCCACCTCCTCCTTCTTAATTGATGGTTCCTTTGCCTGAAGTCACACAGCATAGATGTTATCAGTGAAGTAGGAGGAAGCAGCACTGGAAGTAGAAAAGAGCTGGAGTGACGGAGGCTTCAGATCTATAGTAGTTCTTCATCCTAATTTGCATATATATTCAAACACTGATTTCTCAGTAACAAAGGAACAGACCGGCCATGCAAAGGTGTTGCTGAGTGTGTTTTTTAAAGAGCTACATGCGCATAGAAATAGCGTGGGGGATGAAATCCTGCTGACAGATCCCCTTTAAAGGCTGTGTATACTTTCACAACTATTATTTTTGAATTGTCCCATTGCATCTAAAGTGAAAAAGGAAGCAACATTGCTAATGGTTTAGAATGAAAAAATCTCTTCCTTTCTAGGCAAAGTCCTTGTGCATAGAAATGGGAGGAAAGCTGCACATGACTGCAGGATCAGACTACACAGGATTTGTTTGTAGTCTGTAACCATGGAGACACCCAGGTTCACAGGCCTCCTGCTCAGCTTGTGTTACAGAGCAGCAGTGTAAAGCATGGGGGACAGTATAGCACCATGATTTGTGGCTTCAGACTCTAATTTGAATGTTATATATTTATGTTTACAAATATCTGAGATACAGAAAGTAAATGTTTACACAAAACATTATTACTATTTGTACAGACTACACTAATGAAAATAAATAATCGAACCAAGAGCGACCCAGAAAAGAGCAAATCCATCTACAGGAAATGTAACCTCATAGCAATGTAGCAGAAGCCGCAGTCAGTCGTTATCAGGTCGCCCAAGTTATGGCGTCCTTCTAGATTAAGGCTACTTTCACACTAGCGTTAACTGCAATCCGTCACAATGCGTCGTTTTGCAGAAAAAACGCATCCTGCAAAAGTGTTTGCAGGATGCGTTTTTTCTCCATTGGCTAACATTACGCGACGCATTGCGACGGATTGCCACACGTCGCAACCGTCGTGCGACGGTTGCGCCGTGTTGTGGCGGACCGTCGGCACAAAAAAACGCTACATGTAACGTTTTTTGCCGCCGACGGTCCGCTTTTTCCGACCGCGCATGCGTGGCCGGAACTCCGCCCCCACCTTCCCGCACTTCCCCGCACCTCACAATGGGGCGGCGAATGCACTGGAAAAATACATCCGCTGCCCCCGTTGTGTGGCGTATACAACGCTAGCGTCGGTAACCTCGGCCCGACGCACAGCAACGGGCCGAGCCCGACGCTAGTGTGAAAGTAGCCTTAGATGACAAATTCAGCTCTGCTACAACTGCAGTAAAAAAAAGAAATCATCCTTCTCCCCTGTGACACTTTGTGGCAGCAGGTTTCAGCTGTGATTCTTTGACAAGAGAACAATGTCTCCCCCTCACTCCTAGAAATTCTTGGGTAATTCCACACATGCCAGTGATTCTTGTGATGGGGGGGATGTGACCATCAATGAAGGAGCTGGATGGAGTCTCCCCAGGGTGCTAACAATTAATAAATGCAGTATTGAGGGGGCATGGAGACTTATAGACGCCCAGTCTATCATCTGTGATCACTGTCTGAAATTCTAAAGGTACCTTCACACTAAACGATATCGCTAGCGATCCGTGACGTTGCAGCGTCCTGGATAGCGATATCGTTTACTTTGACACGCAGCAGCGATCAGGATCCTGCTGTGATATCGCTGGTCATTGAATAAAGTCCAGAACTTTATTTGGTCGTCAGACCGGCGTTTATCGTCAGGTTTGACACCAAAAGCAACGATACCAGCGATGTTTTACGCTGGTAACCAGGGTAAATATCGGGTTACTAAGCGCAGGGCCGCGCTTAGTAACCCGATGTTTACCCTGGTTACCAGCGTAAAAGTAAAAAAAACAAACAGTACATACTCACCTGCGCGTCCCCCGCCGTCCGCTTCCTGTATGTACTGTTTGTTTTTTTAAAAGCAAAAATCCTGTTGCTCCTTTCTGCACAGTTAGGCCGGCGTCACACTGGCGAGTTTTACGGACGTAAGAGCGCAGAAACTACGTCCGTAAAACTCGCATTACATACGGCACAATTATTCTCAATGGGGCTGCTCCTATTAGCCGTATATTACGGTTCAGTATTATACGGCTTTCTACGGCCGTACAAAATCGCAGCATGCTGCGTTTGTCAGCGTATTGCGCAAAAAAAAATCGCTAATGAAAGTCTATGGGGGCGAGAAAAATACGGATTCCACACGGACCAGCAGTGTGACTTGCGAGAAATACGCAGCGCTGTTAGTGAAAAGCCGGTAATTCAATTGCCGGCTTTTCATTTCTCCTGCCTAAACCCGACAGGATATGAGACATGGTTTACATACAGTAAACCATCTCATATCCCCTTTTTTTTGCATATTCCACACTACTAATGTTAGTAGTGTGTATGTGCAAAATTTGGGCACTGTAGCTGCTAAAATAAAGGGTTAAATGGCGGAAAAAATTGGCGTGGGCTCCCGCGCAATTTTCTCTGCCAGAGTGGTAAAGCCAGTGACTGAGGGCAGATATTAATAGCCAGGAGAGGGTCCATGGTTATTGGCCCCCCCTGGCTAAAAACATCTGCCCCCAGCCACCCCAGAAAAGGCACATCTGGAAGATGCGCCTATTCTGGCACTTGGCCACTCTCTTCCCACTCCCTGTAGCGGTGGGATATGGGGTAATGAAGGGTTAATGCCACCTTGCTATTGTAAGGTGACATTAAGCCAGATTAATAATGGAGAGGCGTCAATTATGACACCTATCCATTATTAATCCATTTGTCTGAAAGGGTTAAAAAACACACACACACGATTTAAAAGTATTTTAATGAAATAAACACAGTGGTTGTTGTAATAATTTATTGCTCTCTCAATCCATCAGGAACACCCTCGCTTGGCAAAATAATAAACGCACAAGATACATACCTTCTGATGTCAGATCACGTCCCACGATGTAATCCATCTGAAGGGGTTAACTAATATTACAGGCAGGAGCCCTGCTAAATGCAGCGGTGCACGTGCTTGTAATTCCCCGGCGAATGAATGAAATGTAGGTCATTGACCTACATTTCCTTCAGTCGCGGTGATGCGCCCCCTGGTGGATGTCCTCATATGACCTGGAGCGTGGGAAAAAGTTCCCAGGCTGCAGTTCATGAGAACATCCAGCAGGGGCGCATCACCGCGACTCAATGTAAGTATAGATCTAGCTTTCCTTTCAGCACCCGGGGATTACAGGCACGAGCGAGTGGTTTATCGCAGCTCGTGCCTGTAATATTAGTTAACCCCTTCAGATGGATTACTTCGTGGGACGTAATCTGACATCAGAAGGTATGTATCTTGTGCGTTTATTATTTTGCCAAGCGAGGGTGTTGCTGATGGATTGAGAGAGCAATAAATTATTACAACAACCGCTGTGTTTATTTCATTAAAATACTTTTAAATCATGTGTGTGTGTGTGTTTTTTAACCCTTTCAGACAATTGGATTAATAATGGATAGGTGTCATCATTGACGCCTCTCCATTATTAATCTGGCTTAATGTCACCTTACAATAGCAAGGTGGCATTAACCCTTCATTACCCCATATCCCACCACTACAGGGAGTGGGAAGAGAGTGGCCAAGTGCCAGAATAGGCGCATCTTCCAGATGTGCCTTTTCTGGGGTGGCTGGGGGCAGATGTTTTTAGCCACGGGGGGGCCAATAACCATGGACCCTCTCCTGGCTATTAATATCTGCCGTCAGTCACAGGCTTTACCATTCTGGCGGAGAAAATTGCGCGGGAGCCCACGCCAATTTTTTCCGCCATTTAACCCTTTATTTCAGCAGCTACAGAGCTGAAATTTTGCACATACACACTACTAACATTAGTAGTGTGGAATATACAAAAAAAAGGGGATATGAGATGGTTTACTGTATGTAAACCATGTCTCATATCCTGTCGGGTTTGTGCAGGAGAAATGAAAAGCCGGCAATTGAATTACCGGCTGTTCACAGATATCGCGCTGAATGAAATCTAAATACAGAATATATATATATGTGTCTCAATGACATATATATATATATATATATATATATATATATATATATATACTGTATATATGTTTTCCCTAACATTTGAGCACATAAATCCATTAGATGTCGGTTTTGCAAGCCTGCGCGAAAATCTCGCAGTACGGATGCCATACGGATTACATACGGAGGATGCCATGCGCAAAATACGCTGACACACCCTGACTATGGATCACTATTTTGGGAACATTTCTCCGTATTACGGCCGTAGTACGGACGTATAATACGTGGCGTATTGTCTTACGCCAAGTGTGAGGCTGGCCTTATCTTGTTTATTTGTCCACACTTTTGTGTGCAGCAGTCCTTTTTATTGCTGCCATACTTGTCCTGAGATCATTGTAGGGAGATTGAAATTGTACTACAGTCCTTGTATTTTTTCATATATCTTCCAGCCACTTTCTGCCACTTACATTGTGTAGTTTTATACACTGGGCCTGAGTTTTGGTTCAGTCTCCCAAAAAAAAGTGAGATTCAAATTCTCAACAAGTTTATATACACCTTCTACCTTGTTTTACAGTACCATATAACGGTTGTTATTTTGGTTAGATTTTCCATAAAGATGAGGAAGTCTGGTGGAAGAGCCCGTGGGCGGTCGTTGCCAGCTGGTACTGATGGTGGTGGTGGTGGTGCATCTGGTGGTAGTGGCAAAAGCACAATAGCACCTAAGGCTGGAGGTGTTGAGCCAGCGTCATCGTCTGGCTACACAAGGCCTCAAAGGCTCCCTTATCTGGGAGTAGGAAAACAGCTTTTAAAGCCAAGGCAGCAGGAAAAAGTTTTGGCTTTCCTTGCTGACAGCCTCTAGCTCTTTCGCCTCCTCTTCAGAAAGTTCCAAATATAAAAGCAGCGAGTCGTCAGTGGATGCTCCCGGTCAGGAACAAGACGTTTCCTTGTGTCCCTCACCCAAACCAAAAGTGAAGGATGCAGCAGGCGACACTAAAGGTTACTCCATGGAGCTCTTTACACATACCGTGCCTGGGTTAGAAAGGGAAATTGTTAACTGCCCATTACAAGATGAATCGGACATGGAGTGCACTGATGCACAGCCACAGCTAGATTATTATGCTGTTCCATTGACTCAGGTCACTACATTGCCCTCGCAGTGTACAGAGCCAGAATCTGACCCTGATGAGACTATGGTGCCCCGTCCCGAACACTATAGCACCTTACACGGTGACACAGAGGAAGGTGCACATGACATTGAAGAGGAGGTGATACAAAATATCATGCCACATGAGAACCTTGAGCAAATATTGTCTACCAAACAAGCAACTCTTGTAAACCATTTGGTTCAGGCATTCCCTGCACACAGCGGCGGTGATGGTTCTCACACAAGCCGTAGGGGGCAACATAGCAGAGGTGTTAGAGGTGCACAAATCCGAAGTGCATTGGACAGAGGGGTTTTATGACCAGGTTGTGGAGTGATTTCGCAATGACCGCTGACACGACAGGTACTGCTGCATCGATTCAAAGTGACAGGAGACTGCATTTGTCCAGTATGGTTACGAACTACTTTTCCTCCCTTATCGATGTTCTCCCTCACAGGTCATTCCCCTTTGATTACTGGGCATCTAAAATAGACACCTGGCCTGAATTGGCAGAATATGCATTACAGGAGCTCGCTTGCTCTGCTGCTAGTGTGCTATCAGAAAGAGTCTTCAGTGCTGCTGGTTCAATACTGACCGAAAAAAGGACTCGTCTGGCTACCCAAAATGATGATCTAACCTTCATTAAAATGAACCAATCATGGATTTCAAATTATTTGGCCCCACCTTCCCCTGCTGACACGTAGCTTGCCTTAAAAATGTCTTGGTTTTGGCAAGAGGAGCTTACTGACTGCTCCAATTCCTCCATTTGCAGCTGCTGAATATCCACTATAGGCCATTTTTATACCTACCTAAATGGGCTGACTCCCCCCACAGGGCCGTGGTCACCACCTGGCACAAGCACCCGTGCGAGTGCCGTTTGCCTGGACAGGTGGGTGGGCCCTGGCCTCCATTTAGACCAGTTAATACTTTGTGCCTACTACCACTGTCTGCTACTCAGCAGAGGAGCCCACCCCTGTGCCTAGCAATGCCACCTGTTTATGAACAATTTTTTGGCAGACATTTAGCCCACTTTATTATTTGGGCCTACTAACTGTGTCTGCCACTCATTACAGTTGTCCTCCACTGAACAAAGCAATGCCGCCTGTTTAGTCTTGTTACCACACTTGAACTGCATTTAGCCTACTTAATTATTTGGGCCTACTAACTGTGTCTTCCACTCATTACAGTTGTCCTCCACTGAACAAAGCAATGCCGCCTGTTTAGTCCTGTTACCACATTTGAACTGCATTTAGCCTACTTTATTATTTGGGCCTACTAACTGTGTCTGCCACTCATTACAGTTGTCCTCCACTGAACAAAGCAATGCCGCCTGTTTAGTCCTGTTACCACATTTGAACTGCATTTAGCCCACTTTATTATTTGGGCCTATATCTGTGTTTCCTCCTCATCCTGCCCATTGACCAGCCACTGCTAGATGAGTCTGCTGGTACATTGACCCAGACCATTACATTCCCCTTGCACTCTACACAGCCAGAATCTGACCCTGCTGAAAGTCAGGTTCCCCTTCCCGCATACTATACCACCTTACACGGGGACAAAGAGGAAGGTGCAGATGAAAGTGCAGGTTCCTTCATCAGGTGGGGGGGCATACTCGGTGACGTCACTGGCACAGGGCCCCTCATAGTACGCAAAAATGTCTCTGCCAGTGGGAGGCGCCACCCGCCGTCAAACACACCGCCGTACTATGAGGGGCCCTGTGCCAGTGCCAATGAGTGAGCCCCCCATGCTTGCTCAGGATCACAGCACTTGCAAAGTTTAAATACTTACCTCTCCCTGCTCCACCGCCGTGAGTCACCGTGACGTATTCCGCGTTTCCTGCGCCCACGAAAATCTTGAGCCAGCCCTACTCCCCCATAACTTTAGCCAAATGACCCCCAGTTTTCAATGCCTAACTATTATTATAAGGTAAATTAAGATTGACAAGCTTAAGTAACAATAATTGATGTTTTTGACATTAAAATGGGCACTGTAGGTGTTTTCCTGTCCTCCACTCACTTCTGACTTTGATTCCCCATTGACTTGCATTGGGTTTCGTGTTTCAGTCGGCCCCCAACTTTTCGCAATAATCGGCCGATTTCACCAGACGAAACCCGGCTCGATCCAAAAAAGTAAAAGTCGCTCAACTCTACTCATAACATCACCTTAAAGGAGTGGTCTTATTTTCTTTCTTCAGGAGCACATAACGCCCCAACTTCCTGATTTCTGACACTTTGTGTGACGGCATGGCTGCATCACTTATGCTCTCCTACACAGCGATCCACACGGATTAAGTGAAGCAAAGAGCTTGTAAGCGCTGAACTCCTTGCCTAGATGAGCGACCAGCACTGACCGGCCACCTCTACAGCCTATAACTAAGGCACTTGGCAGTAAACTAAATTAAAAATCTCTCCATTCTTGAGATTTTTAGTAAGAGGTAAATTGCAAAGTTGTATCCACTTATGAAGATGAGAAAACCCCTTCCACGGAAATGTATCACAACTGTTGTAAGGTTAAAGAGGATCCGTTCTGTGGTGGAGCCCAGTTCATTCAGCCAATACTCAAAATCGGAAAGCCATTTTACATTCACTGAGGTTGAACAGATCAGAAAAAGCTTTGGGGAAATTTGATCACATGTTTCCCTTTTTTGTGATGGAACAGATTGAGCTGGGAGTTACGTTGTCTCTCCGCTACCTTCAGACCCAAACAAACACGAGTACCCTCATCCTAATTAACCCTTCCATGCTCCACACAAAACAATGACGGAAGCTTATTATTAGTCTTGCGAATTGAAATAGCATACAACACTGAGCTCATGGGGGAAATATGGCAAAAGTCTTATGACCGACCGTGAGTTCCTGGAATACTTTCTGGCCAGGTCTTTTTATAGTCAAGGCAGTACATGTGAGATAAAAGCAAAGTTGCCAACTTTTAAGAAATAACATAGAGGAAACTCTTAAAGGGGTTGTCCAGGATTTTAACATTGATGACCTATCCTTAGGATACTTTCTTAATGTTTGATCCCTGACGGTGCGACCCCCGACACCCCTGCTGTTCCCGGTGTTGGCAGAGACTAGAACTGCTCAGTTATAGAGCTGCTCTCTCTACTGATACTGGCTGTGGCCGGGTACTGCACCCTATTGATTTGAGTAGGGGGTGCATGTGCAGTACCCAGCCGCGACCACTAGTCAACAGTGCTGTGCTGTGCAGCTCAATAACTGAGCAGTTCCAGCCACCGTTAACAGCTGATCGGCGGGGGTGCCAGATGTTGCACCCCCAAACAGACCTTGATGACCAATCCTAAGTTGTGAGGCACCCAAAAGAGCTAAGATGCTTACCCCAAAATCAGGACTTTGTCTGTGCAGCCCCCGTAAGCCTACAAGTGGGGGATGGATATAGGAATGGATGCATCGCCCCAAATCCCCTTTCCCCAAGTTATTATCTTGTGGAGGTACTGAAGTAGGGTCTCTACTGAATTAAATCTGTAAAATTCTTATGAACACTCAGGATATGTGGTCGCATGGTTCACACACAGTTGACTAAATTTTGGGATATATTGTGGAGATAATTCTTAAATTGTGTGGTGCTGCAAATTTTAAATCGACAGCATGAAACATTTTTTCTCCAAATTTTCATTCTCACAATGCAAAAGTTGAAATGTGTAGTGAATTTCTGCAGCAGCAAATCCGAGCTGCGTGCACATAACCCTGAATTCAAAGATTACAAAATTAAAGAGTTTTTAGAGCCTCATTAGGCTAAGAAGATAAAAGGTTTTCTTGCTGTTGCCCGGACCGGGAGACGTAGTAATTAATATGAATGGGTAATTACCTGTCTTGTGGCAGGTGCTTTGTAAAAACCGCTGAACGCTCAAAAAGCAAATGACAGCGCAGCACTTGATAAGCATCTTCCCCCCACACTGGGCGCATTTCAAGTATCCGAAATTGTACTCACTAAGAATAGCTCTCGGGTATAAATTCACCAGGTGCCTGTATAAGTAAGCTGAGGGGTAGAGGAGGAGCCCAATGTGTGTTACCCAGAGGGCCATATGCAGATATGACAGGTAGAGTCACCTGACAAAGCCTGTATGGCGGAACATTATCCTGTTTTTCCTGTTTGATCCCCTTGTTTCTCCCAGAGATAAGCAGTGACAGACGTATATGGCAGCTACTTATCTCTCACAGCATGTTAATTTGGCTCAATTGAAACATCATTTAATGATAAGTAGTGGTCGACAGAGATCCACGCTACATTTATGCCAACCAATGGATAGAAAAAATGATTGGAGAACATAATATGCAAATTGGGAAGTAATTAATTACTAACAAATCAAACACAATATATAAGTGGTACCCAAAGTACATACATGGACATGTGCAGGACTACTGCATAATTCAATAAGAAACAAACTGAGCGGACAAAAGCAGTTTTATAGTCCAGATAAATAGGTAGAAAAAATCTTTATTTAATAATAAACAGATAAAAGGCATAGCGGGAGTGTATCATGAGAACCAAGCAGCATATAGACAAGGGCCAGTAAACAGCATGAGAATTTGGTATTGTATAGTGTGTAAATAAATAAATAAACAAACAAACACCACCACCAATAGTAACATAGATCAGAATGGGTCATTAAACACCGTATTTATCAAATAGAGCATGTGCATATAATTGCATGCACAGACCTAATATCACTATACAGTCAATGGTAGAGATTGGAGGTGAACATACCAAATGATCAGAGGTACCGAGCCTCACGCCATCACCAACCCACCCCGACGCGCGTTTCGGAGAGATTTCTTCATCAAGGGGCCAACCAATAGCATGTAACTATGTGTCATTGCACATGATATTTATGAAAAGACTAAATTTTTCCAGCACTGACCCATACTTTTAGGACTTCTGCCTTTTGCCCTGGCAGCTGGATATCAGCTTCCGGGCCTGATTTTGACTGATGACTGCCCGTTTTCATCTCATCAGGGATTGGCGTTTATCACTGTTTCTTGGTTTTGTGTTTGTCCTACTTTCTGAGAATTGACCACAGATTCTCAAGGGAATTGAAATCTGGGGAGTTTCTTGGCCATAGACCCAAAGTTTCAATGTATTGTTCCCCTAGCCACTTCGTTATCACTTTTCCCTTGTGACATGGTCTCCATCATGCTGGAAAAAGCATTCATCATCACCAAGTTGATCCTAGATGATGTTTAGTTCCTGTTCCCTTTATTTTTGTTCTTAGGCAAAATTGTGAGAGACCCCCTCCATGGATGAAAAGACCCAACACATGAACACATGAATGGTCTTGTGGAGCTTTACTGTTGGCAGATACAGAACTCATGGTAGCTCTCACCTTTCTTCTCCAGACAATCAGTCTGAAGGGGGCTTCAACTTTTCCCCAGTCCTCTGTAGTACAATCTCTGTACTTCCTGCAGAATGTCAGTCTGTCCTTGGTGTTTTTCTTGAAGAAAAGTGGCTTCTTTGCTGCCCTGCATGACACCAGGCAGCCTCCAAAAGCCTTTGCCTCACTGTACGAACAGGTGCACTGACACCCGCCTGCTGCCATTCTGGGACAAGCTCTGCACTAGGGTTGAACCAATCCAGCAGCTGAATCCTCTTTAGGAGCAGGTCTTGGCATTTGCTAGACTTTTTTGATCAACCTGAAGTCTTTCTCACAGCAATTGAACCAGTATCTTTGAAGCTCTTGATGACCCAATAAGTTGTGGATTTAGGGGCAATCTTATAGGTAGCAATGCCCTTATCTGTAAAGCTCTTTTAATGCAAAGCAATTAAGACAGCACCTTTTTTCTTGGATATAACCATGGTTAGCAGAAAAAGATGATTTCAAGGGCCAAACCCCTTCTAAAGCAGCCTTTCTACTACTTAAGTCAGTATGAGAGTGCCATCAGCTGCTTTGTCCTAGTTAACACTTTCTCCTGAGCTAACCAGATCACTGAAATAATGTAAGCACATAATTTTGTGGCAGGGCTTATATTTGGAAATGTTTTTTTTGTGATTAAGTTAATTTTCATGGCAAGGAAGATTCACTTTGTAATTTTTTGCAACTCATTTGATCGCTCGTCATAACAATCTAGAGATAAAGTAAATTGTCATTAAAAGAAAACAAAGCAGCAAACTTTGTGTAACTTAAAATTTGTGTCAGTCTCAAAACTTCTAGCTGTGACTGTTTTTGTTCACTGATTGCAAGCAGAGTTCTTTAAGATTATAAAGAATTGAAACACAAGGTACAGTTGTGCTCTAAAGTTTATATACCCCAGCAGAATTTTTGCTTTCTTGGCCTTTTTACGGAGAATATGAATGATAACATGAACACTTTTCTCCACTCATGGTTAGTGGTTGGGTGAAGCCATTTATTGTCAAACTACTGTGTTTTCTCTTTTTAAATCGTAATGAATGAATCGTAATAAAAAGAGAAAACACAAAACTTTGACAATAAATGGCTTCACCCAAACATTAGTTTGGTTTAGAGAAACACGGCACTCGAGGATTGTGGTGCTGTTGATGCCCAAGTCAGGTATCCAACCCGTCAATTTAAAATATAACAAACTTGGCACTCGGTTGTCATGTCGGACGCTGTTCAGACCAGGTCGTCCGACAGACAGCGGTAATTCCGCTTTTGTCCACTATGCGCTCATTGGCGTCGGCTAGATTTTATCTAGCTGGTCCGGGGTTAATTTACCTGCTGATCGGATTGGAAGCTGGGCCATGCCCACTGCCTTTAAATAGTTCTCCTGAACATTGGGCGTCGCCGATTATAGCTTCTGTCTTGTGCATGTTATCTCGGTCTGGAGTGGTGAACTAGTAGTTGGAGTATCGTTGCTGGTGGAGTATTTCCCTTTGTCTTATTTACTCCTTCCTATATTTGTATTTATTTTTCCCTGCGCATTTATAGTGTATTCCTGAGTGACTGCGGCGTGGTGTATATTTTCCGTTATCCCTGTCTGTGCTAATTGTGGGTATTGGTGTATTATCTTTTCACTGGGTGGTGGGCAGTGGTTTCAGCCTAGGGTTGAAACAGGAGACAGGGCGAGGGTCGAGGCCTAGACATACACACCATCAGTGTAAACTCTAGGTAGAGGGTCAGTCAGGATTTCCCTAGTCTGAGGGAAATTGCAGGGGCCCGGGTTATTAGCTCTTGCCCACCTAGTCTTCCCGTGACATTATAATCGGCCTTAAAAAAAAAAAAAAAAAAAAAAGGGGTTTCTTTTTTTTTTTGTTTTGTCATGGATCCCATGACTTCCATAACCCGCCAGTTGCAGGAGCTGTCCCTACAGGTCACTGAGTTGAGGGGGGCAGTGCAGCAACAGGGACTAGCAGTATCTAATATGCAAGCTGGAGCGACAGGTAGAGTTGCTGAGCCTAAGTTTCCTTTGCCTGAAAAATTTGCTGGGGAACGCAGTAAATTTGTTTATTTTCGTGAAGCTCGCAAACTGTATTTTCGGATGCGTCCGATCTCCTCCGATAATGAGGCTCAGCGTGTGGGCCTGGTGTTGTCATTATTAAGCGGGGATCCCCAAGCATGGGCGTTTTCTTTGCCATCTGATTCTGATGAATTTGACTCTGTGGAGAGTTTTTTTTCTTTTCTTGGAAATATTTACAATGAACCTGACAGAATGGCTGTAGCAGAATCGAAGATACGCACTATTCGCCAGGGAGAGCGAGTTGCAGAGGATTACTGTTCTGAATTTCGCCGCTGGGCGGTCGACACTCAGTGGAATGATTCCCCGCTGCGGAGTCATTTTATTAATGGAGTTTCTAATAGGGTTAAAAAAGCCCTCCTGATGTACGAGACTCCTACTTCACTAGATTCCGCTATGAGTCTTGTTGTCCGCATTGATCGCCGTTTGCGTCTGGGGGAGCATGAGATGCCGCCTGTGGGAGGAGGTTTAGGTTCACGTGAGGTTGCTGCAGGTGAGCCCACGGAACCTATGCAAATCGCAGGGGTATCACATGTTAAGCATCGTGCTCCTGTACTCAGGAAGCAGGGAGCCTGTTTTTTCTGCGGTAAAACTGGTCATTTTATTAATATCTGTCCTCTGTTGTCAAAGAAAAATGCAATGGCGGAAAAACTTCTAAGCTCAGAGGGTGTGGAGGAGTCCAATCTGAGCTTATGTATATCCTCCATGATGGTTTCTCAGTGCATGCTCCCTGCCAAAGTTGTTGTCGCTGGCAGAGAGCTGCCAATCACTGCTTTTGTGGATAGTGGTTCTGCCACAAATCTCATTGATGAGGAGTTTGCGCGCACTGCTGGTTTTAAGATCGAAAAACTGCCTCATCCTATCCGCGTGGTCACCATCAATTCTGCTCCTCTCCCACAGGGGGAGATTACTGAGTTTGTGGCTGAGATTAAACTCCACATTGGGGTTCTTCATTTCGAGCAGGTTACATGTAAGGTGCTCAAGAGTCTTCCGGCACAATTGGTTTTGGGTTTTCCACGGTTGTCTACACACAACCCGGTGATTGACTGGAAAACTCAGGACATAATTCAGTGGAGTGATTTCTGTCAGGAGAATTGCTTGGCCACATGTGTTGCTGCTGTGACTTTAAGCGTTCCTGAGTCACTTCTGGAATTTGTGGATGTGTTCTCTGAGAAGGGTTGTTCAGAGTTGCCACCACATCGCTCCTATGACTGTTCTATTAGGTTTAAACCAGGGGCTAAATTGCCTAAAGCAAGGATGTTTAACATCTCCGGTCTGGAGAGACAAGCGCTAAAGGATTACATTGCTGAAAGTTTGAGCAAAGGGAACATCAGGCCTTCATCCTCACCTGTGGCAGCAGGGTTCTTCTTCGTTAAGAAGAAAGATGGTGGACTACGGCCGTGTCTGGATTTCAGGGAGTTAAACCAGATTACGATTCGTGATCCATACCCTATGCCATTGATACCGGATTTGTTCAACCAGGTGGCAGGTGCTAAGTGGTTTACCAAGCTTGACCTCAGGGGGGCGTACAACCTCATAAGAGTCCGTCAAGGTGATGAGTGGAAGATGGCTTTTAATACCCCTGAGGGTCATTTTGAAAATTTGGTGATGCCATTTGGGTTGACAAACGCACCTGCAGTGTTTCAGCATTTCATAAATGATGTGTTCTCACATGTTTTGGGGAAATTCGTTATTGTGTACCTAGATGACATCCTCATATATTCTTGCGACCGTGATACTCATTTAGATCATGTCAGGCAGGTGTTACAGCTTCTCAGAGAGAATAAGCTATATGCAAAACTGGAGAAATGTGTGTTTTCGGTACAGGAGTTGCCTTTCTTGGGCTATATTGTGTCTGCTTCTGGTTTTAAAATGGACGCCGCTAAGGTGCAAGCGGTGTTGCATTGGGAATGGCCTGATAACCTGAAAGCACTTCAGCGGTTCCTTGGGTTTTCTAACTACTATAGGAAATTTATCAAGGATTTTTCCATCATTGCTAAACCGCTAACTGACATGACTAAAACGGGTACCAATTTCTCCGTTTGGCCTGAGGCTGCTGTGTGCGCATTTGAATCTCTTAAGAACAGGTTTGTTTCGGCCCCCATTCTTGTGCAGCCAGATGTATCGAAACCTTTTGTGGTGGAAGTCGATGCGGCTGAGGTTGGTGTGGGGGCGGTGCTGTCACAAGGCTCATCCTCGAGCGGTTTGCGTCCATGCGCCTACTTTTCCAAGAAACTGTCGCCCGCCGAACGTAACTACGATATCGGCAACAGAGAGTTGTTGGCAATCAAATTGGCCTTTGAGGAATGGCGACACTTCTTGGAGGGGTCGATTCATCAGGTTACGGTTATTACCGACCATAAGAATTTGCTTTATTTGGAGTCTGCCAAACGTCTGTCTCCGAGGCAGGCTCGCTGGGCATTGTTTTTCACGCGGTTCAACTTTGTTGTCACTTACAGACCTGGTTCTAAAAACACTAAGGCGGATGCCCTGTCCAGGTGTTTCCTGGGGGGAGAGCCTCGGGAAGATCCAGTACCCATCCTCCAAAAGGGTGTTGTGGTTTTGGCTCTCACTACCAAGGTTGAGGCTGAGATTGCCGAGGCCCAGGAGGAGGTACCGTCTGAGCTTCCCATCAACAAAACGTTTGTACCGCTTCATCTCCGCTTAAAGGTTTTGGCGGAGCATCATGATACTGTCCTGGCTGGCCATCCAGGGGTTAGGGGTACTTTGGAGTTGGTGTCACGTCGGTTTTGGTGGCCCAAGATCCGACAGGACGTGGTATCATACGTGTCGGCTTGCACCACGTGCGCTAGGACTAAGACGCCCCGCTCCCGTCCTGTTGGCACACTACTTCCTTTCGAGGTACCTAGTAAGCCATGGACGGAAATCTCCATGGATTTTATCACTGACTTGCCCTCCTCAGCTGGGAACACGGTCATCTTGGTGATTGTTGATCAATTCTCAAAAATGTCGCATTTTGTGTCTTTGCCTTCCTTGCCTAACGCTAAGACTCTGGCTCAGGTATTTGTGCAGGAGGTGGTCAGACTTCATGGGGTTCCGTCTGACATTGTTTCTGATAGGGGGTCTCAGTTTGTGGCAAAATTTTGGAAAGCATTTTGTTCACGGCTGGGGATCAAGTTGTCTCATTCTTCGGCGTTTCATCCTCAGTCAAACGGTCAGACCGAGCGTATGAACCAAAATTTGGAACAGTACTTACGCTGCTTTGTTTCAGATAACCAGGAGGAGTGGTCAAAGTTCCTTCCTTTGGCTGAGTTTGCCATCAATAATCACCGCCAGGAGTCGTCTGGGGAGTCTCCGTTTTTTTGTGTTTACGGGCTTCATCCTCAATTTTGTACTTTGAGTCAGGGGGGCTCTTCCGGTGTCCCGGAGGAAGACCAGTTAGGAGCACAATTATCATCTGTCTGGAGGAGAGTTAAACAGCGCCTGTTGAGTGTGGGTGCTAGATACAAACGTGTGGCTGACAGTAGGTGTGTTCCAGGTCCGGACCTGAGTGTGGATGACTGGGTGTGGTTATCCACAAAAAACATAAGACTCAAAATACCATCCCTTAAATTGGGTCCACGGTTTATTGGTCCATTTAGGGTCGCCGCTGTCATTAACCCAGTAGCGTACCGGTTGGAGCTTCCTACGGTGTATAAAATACACAACGTGTTCCACAGATCGTTGTTAAAGAAGGTGGTGGGTCTTGTGGACGCGACACCAATGCCTTCTCCAGTCTTGGTGGATGGTAACCTGGAATTTGAAGTCTCCAAGGTGGTTGACTCTCGGGTAGTGCGCCGCACATTACAGTACTTGGTACACTGGCGTGGTTATGGGCCTGAGGAGAGGTCCTGGGTACCAGCCTCAGACGTTCATGCGGATCGGCTGGTCAGATTGTTTCACCGCCGCCATCCGGACAAGCCGGGTCCTATAAGCCGTGAGGGCCCTGGGGTCCCTCGTAGAAGGCGGGGTACTGTCATGTCGGACGCTGTTCAGACCAGGTCGTCCGACAGACAGCAGTAATTCCGCTTTTGTCCACTATGCGCTCATCGGCGTCGGCTAGATTTTATCTAGCTGGTCCGGGGTTAATTTACCTGCTGATCGGATTGGTAGCTAGGCCATGCCCACTGCCTTTAAATAGTTCTCCTGAACATTGGGCGTCGCCAATTATAGCTTCTGTCTTGTGCATGTTATCTCGGTCTGGAGTGGTGAACTAGTAGTTGGAGTATCGTTGCTGGTGGAGTATTTCCCTTTGTCTTATTTACTCCTTCCTATATTTGTATTTATTTTGCCCTGCGCATTTATAGTGTATTCCAGAGTGACTGCGGCGTGGTGTATATTTTCCGTTATCCCTGTCTGTGCTAATTGTGGGTATTGGTGTATGATCTTTTCACTGGGTGGTGGGCGGTGCTTTCATCCTAGGGTTGAAACAGGAGACAGGGCGAGGGTCGAGGCCTAGACATGCACACCATCAGTGTAAACTCTAGGTAGAGGGTCAGTCAGGATTTCCCTAGTCTGAGGGAAATTGCAGGGGCCTGGGTTATTAGCTCTTGCCCACCTAGTCTTCCCGTGACATCGGTACTTGAAAAGCAGAGGTTCCTTTTATTATGCATCCAAAGAAATGTTATGAACGTTTTCGGTCTGGCATTGGACCTTCATCCGATCAATTCTAAACATGAGCTGTAATGTACATGAAAGTAAAGGATTTAGAACAAAGGTAATAACAAAAGATGCAAAATTATAATAATCAGTCATATAATGCCACATAGCATATAAAGCAATATGTCCATGACAAGTAAGGGAAAAACTTGAGTGGTAAGTCGGTGCCACCCGAAATTTACATAAAAGGTGCTAGGTGAGGCAAAAGAGGTATATTCCGTGCTGTAGAAATGGTTAAGGGACATGCAGGCCAAATTATACATGCTAAAGATGTACACAATTTGGTGCACTATACTTGGAGATATAAAAATTGAAGAAGCAAAGGATACTTTCTCTATCCCACGGCGTGCAGATACGTGGCCGCTTGATAGAGTGTTGTAGAAGATCTGTACGGCTACGTTCACATTTGCGTTGTGCGGCGCAGCGTCGGCGATGCAATGCACAACGCATGCAAAACGCATGCAAAACGCAGCTTTTTGTGACGCATGCGTCCAATTTTGGCATGATTTTCGGCGCAAAAAAAATGCAACATGCAGCGTCCCGTGCGCCCTGACGCTTGCGCCAAAAATGACGCATGCGTCACAAAACGCAAGACAAAGCATGTCCATGCGCCCCCATGTTAAATATAGGGGCGCATGACGCATGCGCCGCTATGCGTCGCCGAACCTGCGCCCGACGCAAAGCAAATGTGAACGTAGCCTAAGGCAAGCTAACGTGACTAAAAAGTGTATACCTGGAAAAAATGCGGACACTGTTAAGGTACAAAAACGACGTGTCTAAAGTGCTAATAGAGAGGTAGATGGTGAACAAAATAATGCCCCTCTAGTAATGTTGGGGACCATGGTTATAGCAGGATACGGACCCCTATCTGCACGCTGTGGGATAGAGAAAGTATCCTTTGCTTCTTCAATTTTTATATCTCCAAGTATAGTACACCAAATCTTTGGATGCATAATAAACGGAACCTCTGCTTTTCAAGTACCGAGTGCCAAGTTTGTTATATTTCACCCAAACATTAACCATGAGTTGAGAAAAAGTTTTGATGTTATCATTCATATTCTCTGAAAAAAGGCCAAGAAAGCAAAAATTCTGCTGGGGTTTGCAAACTTTTGAGCACAACTGTATTTGCAGAGCTTTCATGAATCTTACATCATTGTGCTTTTCATTAATTGGGCGTGTAAACAACGCTGCACACAACACGATTGCTCTGACCGCACTCCATCAAATGTGACTGTTGTCCCAGCTCTTGTGACGAGTGATCTGCGCAGTGATCTGCACACAGGAATGTGCTGCCCAGCTAATCTCTGTTTGGCTGGGATAGATGAAAGTTATGCTCGATTGTTGCCAAGTTATATTGTCCATGAAAAGGTGAATGATAACCACAGAAGTGGTGCCAACCACTCTACATAGACAGGTTTGTGATTTTAAGGAACACTCCGCTGTCCTTATTTCCACCACAGGAATGACAGTTCTTATGAGCAACTACCAGTGATAGCAACTGTGATGAATCTTCAGGGATAAGGGTGATGCATCTACAGAGGTAAGTGTGATGCGTCTACAGGGGTTAGGGTGATGCGTCTACAGGGGTTAGGGTGATGCGTCTACAGGGATTAGGGTGATGCGTCTACAGGGGTTAGGGTGATGCCTCTGCAGAGGTAAGTGTGATGCGTCTGCAGGGGTTAGGGTGATGCGTCTACAGGGGTTAGGGTGATGCGTCTACAGGGGTTAGGGTGATGCATCTACAGAGGTAAGTGTGATGCGTCTACGGGGGTTAGGGTGATGGGACTACAGGGGTAAGGGTGATGTGTCTACAGAGGTAAGTGTGATGCGTCTACAGGGGTTATGGTGATGCGTCTACAGGGGTTATGGTGATGCGTCTACAGGGGTAAGGGTGATGCATCTGCAGAGGCAAGTGTTATGCGTCTACAGGGGTAAGGGTGATGCGTCTACAGGGGTAAGGGTGATGCGTCTACAAGGGTAATGATGATGCGTTCAGAGAGATAATGGTGAAGCGTCTACAGGGTTAACAATGATATGTCTACAGAGGTAACGGTGATGCATTTACAGGAATAACAGTGATATATCTATAGGGGTAACAGTGATGTGTCTACAGTACAGGGGTAACGGTGATGCATCTACAGGGGTAATGGTGATGCATCTATAGGGGTAATGATGATGTGTCTACAGCGGTAACAGTGATGTGGAGCGCCCCCACTGCCGTAGGGCCGAGGGGTACCCGGTACTGGGCCTCTAAGTCTCTGTTCTGGGGTTGTCACGTTGGCTAGACCCGGTCCGTGACTGTCATGTCCCACGACTTGAGAAATCATTTAATGTTTGCATTGTTTGTGTTCCATCCTTTCTTTCTAGGCAGAAGTTTGCCTTTCCCTTTATTTTGTCCCAACTCTCTCACTGTAGTCCTGTGATGTATGTTTGTTCACGCCCTTATTCTCCATTTTGTCATCATCCCCATATCTGTATGCATCCTATTACATGTCCTCTGTTGAATATTCCTTTTTACCTGCTGCTTTCATCATAATACAAGAATTTCGGTTAAAGCAATCCTCTTTTCCTGGAGTCTTCTTACATGAGAACGTGGCTGAGTTAAGCTATCTGATAAATCGGTATGAACGTGAGTACAGGTCAATACGGAAGCGCCCAAAAGAATTGGCCTATCCAGGCACCACTGCGTTCTACATACCCATGAGTCAGAATAGTAAAAAGGAATATCCTGCCTTCAGAGACAGTAACTCAAGGTCTGTGCTGAACCTCAGTGGAAAAGGACATTTCCCAGATACACAGTAACCCAGTTCCCAGCCAGACCCTAGCGTGCATAGAAGCCACACACTGCAGATAAACAGTGAAAAGTATATCCCTCATCATCCACTCTTCCTGCCTGCAAACAAATCATGTCTGAAGCGAGGTATACAATGTCCCTACCAGACTTACAGACACAGGAAAGAGACCTAGATCCCCATCCACCAGCTAGTGAAAGGGGAAAACGTACAGTTAAACCTACATGGAAAGTCATGGAGAATTTAGAGACTGAAAAATGTGTTGTATATAGTGATGTGTCTTCACTGTGGGAGAAAGTGCTGAGTCACATAGACACTGTATCAAGGCCTGCTTCTCATGAGTTACCACTTGAGGGAGCCCTAGAACAATTATGCACAGCATACCAAAGGTATATGGAGAAGACTGATCAATACATTATTCTCCTGAAGAAACTGAATTTGCCAGAGACTTTAAAAGAATTGCAAAGTTTCCAGCAGCTTAATTCTGAAAGGGACTGCACCGTACGCGACATTAAGACAAAGATAGAGGCTAAAATTGCACGGACACCAGATGCATCATCTCGCTCATCCAAATCGTCTAAGCACTCAAAACGCTCATCTAGGTCAAGTTCATCAAAATATTCCACTCTCAGCCAGCAGCTTATAAGGGCACGTGCTAAGGCAGAAACGTCTAAGATACAAGCAGCCTTTGCGCAAAGGAGAGCAGATATGGATGCAGCCACAGCACAAAAGAGAGCAGAAATGGATGCGGATGCAGCACGCAAGGAAGCTCTGGAGAAGGAATGTGAGCACGCAACAGCCATGGCGGAGTTAAGGATCCTGGAGCGAGCTATCAGTGGGAGTCAAAGAGACAGCATCAGTTTGTGTGAAGTGGAGGCGGAGGACCCTATTGAACGCACAAGAGACTACGTGCTAAGCCAAAATGGCGAACCGCAGATCATCACTAACACTTCTGATGGCGTTCATGCTTCTCCAGGACACCAGGATGCCGATCAACTTACAGAACCCTACACTCAAGGTCAGCACAATGCTCCCAAACTTGAACTTCCTTCGTATTCCAGTATGCGCCAAGACCCTGCATCTCATCAAACTCCACAGGCTATTATCTACACGCAACCCAATATACCGGCAGGTCATTATACTCTCGACAACCGCACAGTGCCAGCTCCGCATGTAGCAGAGACTATACCCACCAAACCGGTTGCTGGACTAAATGCATATGCCACTCCATACTTACCCACGTTTCAAGTCCAAGACGTCTCCACTCCTATGTACAACACCGCTCAGCCCACATTCGTGCATCCTAAGTCAGAAAGAACAGACATGTCCGACTTCGCAAGGTACATGATTCGCCGCGAACTTACTAAAACCGGTCTCACAAGGTTTGACGACCAACCTGAAAATTACAGAGGTTGGAAAAATGCCTTTAGAACCGTAACTAGTGACCTCGGCATCACTGCTGCCGAAGAGCTGGACCTGCTAATCAGATGGCTAGGACCACAATCCACAGAGCGTGTCAAGAGACTCAGGTCTGTACATATCAGTAATCCAATGGCTGGTCTCATGGCTGCATGGGAAAGACTAGAGAAAAACTTTGGCAGTCCAGAAGCCATAGAGAATGCACTGTTCAAGCGTCTACAGAGTTTTCCAAAGATATCAAGCAAGGACAGTTCAAAGTTCCTAGAGCTCAGTGACTTGCTGTTAGAGCTCCAGCTGGCCAAGGCAGACACCCACCTACCTGGCCTCAGCTACCTGGACACTGCTCGTGGAGTAAATCCCATTATCTCCAAGCTACCGTACAACGTGCAAGAAAGGTGGACTACACTAGGGTCAAAATACAAGAAAGACCATCAAGTGTCATTTCCTCCATTCTCCTACTTCTGTGAGTTTATAAAAGACGTGGCAGAGCGCAAGAACGACCCAAGCTTTTCTTACCAAGAATCCAGTGGCCCAGCTTCACCTCCTTCTAAATACGTCAGCGCACGCTCGAACGACAGAAACCGCAGAGGTCCAGTGTCAGTGAAGAAGACGGATATTCTTCCCTTACCAACACCAGCCCCAGACAAGAGTAACAAAGGTGAAAAGATAGAGAACCCAAATCGTGAATGTCCCATCCACAAGAAGCCACATCCCTTAAAAAAGTGCATCGGCTTCAGGAAGAAACCGCTCCAGGAACGCAAGGAGCTTCTAAAGAGGTTCGGGGTATGCTACAGATGTTGTGCTTCTACTGAACACCTTGCTAAAGACTGTAAAACTACAATTAAGTGCATGGAGTGTGACAGTGAGGACCACGTACAAGCACTCCACCCATTCCGTCCTGACTCTACACTTACTCCTTCCCCCACCACGAGCCATGGCGGGGAGGACGCAGCTCAAACTGCAAGCCATACCACAATATCTTCTTCATGCACAGAAGTCTGCGGAGAAGACCTCTGGGACAAGTCCTGTGCGAAGATTTGCCTGGTGAACGTATATCCCAACGGTCACCCAGAGAAAGCCGTGAAGGTGTACGTCCTTCTGGATGATCAGAGCAACCGATCACTTGCAAGGTCAGAACTCTTTGATATGTTTAACTTAAAGGGAAATGCCTACCCTTACACCTTAGGTACCTGCAGTGGTGTTACAGAGGTTTATGGGAGAAGGGCCAGTGGTCTTACAGCGACATCTCTTGAGAACACCGTCGAGATACCGTTACCTACACTGGTCGAGTGCAACCAGATTCCATCCAATCGAGAAGAGATCCCAACGCCAGAGGCTGCTCTTCATCACCAACATCTCAAGGGGATAGCAAACAAGATACCAGCCCTCAACAACAGTGCAGATATCCTGATTCTGCTAGGCAGAGACATCCTCCGGCTGCACAAGGTGCATCAGCAAATTAATGGACCACACGATGCACCATTTGCCCAACGCTTAGATCTAGGCTGGGTAATCATAGGCAATGTTTGCATACACAAGATGAAGAGACCTAACAACATCTCCTCTTACAAGACACACATTTTGTCAAATGGTCGCAGCACCCATTTCCAACCATGCCCACATCACTACTGGGTGAAAGAGAAAGTGAGCAACACCAAGTGGCAACAGGAATCCTTCAACAACATGAACACACTCCAGTCCTGGGAAGAAAACCTCGGGTCATCAGTGTTCGATTCCACAAGTAATGACAACAAGTTGGCACCCACAAGGGAAGATAAAGAATTTATAAAGGTTATGGATAAAGAATTTGTTCAAGACGACTCCAACAGTTGGGTAGCTCCTTTACCCTTTCGTTTCCCAAGAGTGAGGTTGCCGAACAACCTGCAGCAAGCAACTGCAAGGTTCTCATCCTTAAAGCGTACCCTAAAGAGGAAACCAGAGATGGAGAAGCATTTCATTGACTTTATGCAGAACATCTTTGACAGAAATCATGCTGAACCTGCGCCACCACTGAGGGAGGGAGAAGAATGTTGGTATCTTCCATCCTTTGGTGTCTATCACCCTCGCAAGCCTAATCAGATCAGAGTGGTGTTTGACTCCAGTGCTCAGTTTGAAGGCCTCTCTCTCAATAACCTGCTCCTAACTGGGCCCAACCTGAACAACAGCCTCCTTGGAGTATTGATCCGCTTCAGACAAGAACCTGTTGCCATAATGGCCGACATTCAGCAGATGTTTCATTGCTTCATTGTGAAAGAAGACAACAGAAACTATCTTAGGTTCCTATGGCACAAGGACAACAACGTCAACAATCAGGTCATAGACTACCGGATGAAGGTCCATGTCTTCGGCAACAGTCCCTCACCTGCTGTGGCGATCTATGGACTGAGACGGACAGCCCAGGAAGGTGAGAGAGAGTACGGTTCCGATGCTCGGCAATTTGTAGAGAAGAACTTCTACGTGGACGATGGGCTCAAGTCCTTGCCCACAAGCGAAGATGCAATTGACCTACTCTCCAGAACACAGGAAATGCTATCCACATCAAACCTCAGACTCCACAAGATTATCTCTAACAGTCAAGAGGTAATGAACGCGTTTCCATCTGAGGACCATGCCACAAACCTAAAGGACCTCAACTTGGGTTCCGATGTTCCTCCAACACAGCGCAGCCTTGGTCTACTGTGGGATATCAAACGGGACACCTTCACTTTCCAAGTGTCACCCTATGACAAACCCTTTACCAAACGAGGAGTCCTATCTGTCATAAATAGCATCTATGATCCTCTCGGGTTTGTAGCACCCATCACTATTCAAGGCAAGATACTGTTAAGACAGCTTACGGCCGAGAACACGGATTGGGACACCCCGCTCCCAACTCAGAAACAGCAAAGGTGGGAGGCGTGGAAGAAGTCTCTGAAGTTCTTAGAGCAACTCCAAGTCCCACGTTGTTATTCTCCAAGATCACCTTCGACTGCAATCAGAAGAGAAGTCCATATTTTCTCTGACGCATCTACAGAAGCCATAGCCGCAGTAGCTTATCTGATGACCTTAGGAGCTAACAAGGTACACTGTGGTTTCATCCTGGGTAAAGCCAAATTAACTCCAAAGCCTGCACACTCTGTACCCAGACTCGAGCTTTGTGCTGCGGTATTGGCAGTAGAAATTGCTGAAGTTGTACAAGACGAAATGGACATTACAATTGATTCCTTTACTTTCTACACTGACAGCAGGGTGGTACTCGGGTACATTCACAACCAAACAAAGCAGTTCTATACATATGTGAGCAACAGAGTTGAGCACGTCAGAAGTTTTTCTACCCCTGAGCAGTGGCATCACATCTCCACCGATTTAAACCCAGCCGACCGAGGTACAAGACTCGCAGCTGCTTCTAAGCTTGGTGACAACATGTGGTTGACGCCTCCCAGTCTCCTGTACGAAGATTTCTGTGCGAACAACACCAAAAATGCTTATGAGCTGGTGGAACCAGAATCTGACAAGGAGATAAGACAAACTATCTCTGCTCACTATACTTCAATGACATCTAGGCAAGGTTTGAAGTCTCATCGTTTTGAACGCTTTTCAAGCTGGTCCTCCGTTGTACGAACTGTAGCTCGTCTCATTCACATTGCTCGCTGTTTTACAAAGGACAAGCCCTCAGGGTGCCATGGTTGGCACGTGTGTAAGAGTCGTCTTACTGCCGACGACATAGACCATGCTGAACAAGTTATCATCAGGTGTGTGCAACAAGAAGAATATTCACATGAGATTGGCAGTATTACCAAGGGAGTCAGCGTGTCCAAAAACAGCACTCTACTCGACTTGAATCCAGTAGTCGATCATCTCAAGTTTCTAAGAGTGGGAGGACGTTTAAGTAAATCAGACCTATACGATAAGGAGCAGAACCCTATCATCATTCCAGGTCGACATCACGTCACTACTCTGTTGATTCGGCACTATCACGAACGAGTACAGCACCAAGGCAGACATCTTAGGCTACGTTCACATTAGCGTTAAGCTAATGTGCGTCGGATTTGCGTCGGCGACACAGCGGCGACGCATGCGTCATGCGCCCCCTATACTTAACATGGGGGACGCATGCGTTTTTTTTTGTTGCGTTATGCCACACATGCGTCTTTTTTGCCGCAAGCGTCGGACCAAGAAAACGCAACAAGTTGCATTTTTCTTGCGTCCGATTTTCGGCAAAAACCGACGCATGCGTCGCAAAACGCAGCGTTTTTGCGTGCGTTTTGCCGCGTTTTTGCGTGCGTTGTGCGTTGCGTCGCCGACGCAGCGGCGCACAACGCTAGTGTGAACGTAGCCTTACTGAAGGTGCCATCAGGTCTGCTGGCTTGTGGATCATGGGAATGAAGAGGTGCGTCTCTTCAGTTCTCCATAGATGTGTCAAGTGTCGAAGGTTACGAGGAAAACACCAACAACAACAAATGGCGAACCTCCCAGCAGATCGACTGAGCATGGACCAACCGTTTTCATATGTTGGTGTAGACGTCTTCGGGCCATGGTCGGTTGTTACCAGGAAAACCCGTGGAGGAGCCGCGAACAGTAAGCGATGGGCTGTCCTATTCACCTGTCTCAGTATCCGTGCAGTTCACATCGAGGTTATTGAATCCATGGATACCTCCAGCTTCATCAATGCCCTAAGAAGATTCTTTTCCATCCGGAGACCTGCCAAACAACTCCGGTCCGACTGCGGCACAAACTTTGTAGGAGCCTGCAAGGAACTGCAGTTTGACAACTTCTTGTCCGACAATGGATGCACTTGGGTATTCAACCCTCCACACTCTTCACACATGGGTGGATCTTGGGAACGCATGATTGGTGTTGCACGAAGGATCCTCGACTCCATGTTGCTGGACCATAAACTTCCCCTTACTCATGAAGTTCTGGTCACCTTCCTCGCAGAAGTGTCAGCCATAATAAATGCTAGACCTTTGGTTCCAGTATCATCCGACCCCGATGCTCCAACGATACTTACTCCAGCTACACTCCTTACACAGAAGATTGGAGCCGCTACAGTCCCACCTGGGAATTTCGATAACAAGGACATTTACAAACGTCAGTGGAGACAAGTTCAACACCTGGCTAATGTGTTTTGGCATCGCTGGAAGACCGAATATTTACACTTGCTTCAAAACCGTCACAAATGGCAGACGCCCAGTCCCAATCTCCAAGAAGGAGACCTTGTTCTCTTAAAGGACAAAGAGGCTCATCGTAATGACTGGCCAATGGGACTTATCACCAAAGTCCTACCCGGTGAGGACGGAAAGACTCGTAAGGTAGAAGTTAAGGTGACAAAAGGGGGCTCTACCCGAACCTTCTTCCGCCCGGTCACTGAACTCGTGCTGCTTCTACGAAAGGAGGACATCACATGAACTGAACATGCTCCTGGACGTTGTTCACGGCGGGGAGCATTCCTCCTCATTCCCCAGTTTATTGAATGTTGACATTTTCCATTGGATTGAACCCTTAACATTCCCATTGGATTCTGGGTTGGTGGAAGAGTTTGCATGTTTGCGGCTTCCCCAATCTGAAGATGGGTTTTATATACTTGAACTTATCTTTCGGTGTGATCTACGGGTCAACAACAACGAGTTGGACTTAAAAATCTTTTATGTTTATTATTGCATGCATGTTTTCTTCCTCTTGTTTTTTCAGGTTCGAACGACTTCGAAAAATTACGGACATCGTGAAATCCAAGGATTTCAGACGGGGAGTGTCATGTCCCACGACTTGAGAAATCATTTAATGTTTGCATTGTTTGTGTTCCATCCTTTCTTTCTAGGCAGAAGTTTGCCTTTCCCTTTATTTTGTCCCAACTCTCTCACTGTAGTCCTGTGATGTATGTTTGTTCACGCCCTTATTCTCCATTTTGTCATCATCCCCATATCTGTATGCATCCTATTACATGTCCTCTGTTGAATATTCCTTTTTACCTGCTGCTTTCATCATAATACAAGAATTTCGGTTAAAGCAATCCTCTTTTCCTGGAGTCTTCTTACATGAGAACGTGGCTGAGTTAAGCTATCTGATAAATCGGTATGAACGTGAGTACAGGTCAATACGGAAGCGCCCAAAAGAATTGGCCTATCCAGGCACCACTGCGTTCTACATACCCATGAGTCAGAATAGTGACCCTGCTGAGGGGCGTCCAATGAAAGGTGTGGATGGTGATGATGTTGTAGTGTGGTGCAGGTCGCAGTGAATAACAAGGACACCAGGTTGCAGTCTCTTTACCTCTTTACTGAAGGCTTCAGGATCCTCAATCCGGAATACGGTTAACCGGGTTGCGTAAGTCCGGCCGGTCCGATGGCACCTCCAGGGTTCCCTTTGCAGGTGGAAATCTGTGCCTACTTTCTAGCGCTTATGTGTTGTGGTCCTCCCCTGCTGTGCTTACGGGATAGTCCCCACAACTGTTGTGTCTGTTTCTGAAGTTCCCTCACAACTCGATTATGATGTTCTGCTTCGTCCCCCAGATGATATGGCTAGGACGCACCCGTATGACGGGTAGGCTCGGAGGTCTTCCGGGACCCTAGAGTCGCCCCTCTCCAAATGTTGCCCCCTATGTCTTCTTAGGTGATTTGAGTGAGACAGCCCGCCTATAGCTGACTGTCCTGCCGTAGGTTTGAAGTAATGCCTGGAGCTCAATACTTCCTCGGCGTTCCGGCGACTGGCTGCGCGCCTCAGTAGGATGTTGCCTCGACTTACAGCACGACTCCTACTGGTATTTCTCCTTGTTGCGTTGATCTCGTTTCTCACTCAGCACAATAAACCTCGCTTCTTGTCCTTTCTTGGGGTACCGCCGCAACGGAGTGCAGGCGCGGTCCCGTAATGTTCTTTCTGTTCGCTAGGCCTCTATCAGGATCCCACCCCTGACAGGGACCCCCCTGAATCTTCCCCTGCAACACCCTCTGCCACAGGATTTTGCCTGGTTCCAACCCAGTCAGCTTTCTCACTAACTTCCTATCCAACCCCCAGTTTTACCAGATTGTGAGGAGTGGCCTAATACATAGCACCCTTAGCTCCCCCTGGAGGCCAGACTGTGAAGTGTATTGGTGTCTGTGATACCTGGTCAGGTGAACTCCTTCAGTGCCATCGGACGTACCATAGCCCCCCTTAGTGGCGGAGCATCAGTACTGCAACGACCAGGACTCTGGGGCGCTGCAGATGCATCTACAGGGGTAACAGTGGTGCATCTATAGAGGTAACAATAATGCATCTAAAGGGGTAACAATGATGTTACAGGGGGATGTCACGGTGGCGACCCGGTCCGTGGCCCTGGGCGCCCATGTAAAAGGGGGAAAGGTCTTTAAAGGGAATAAAGTTTATGTTCGTGACGCCCCCTGTGGTATTCGGTCAGTGGGGACCGACGCTGCTTTAAGGGGTCCTCTGGGGTGATATTATGGCAGCTAGATTGTATAACTTCCCACAGATGAAGCATATCCCCAGGGCTCCCGGTGAGTAGATGGAAGATGGTGAGAGGTGCAGTGAAGAACGAGGACACAGGTTTGCAGTCTCTTTACCTTATTTACTGAAGTCTTCAGCAGCCACAGTCCTGAGCACCAGATCACAGGGCAGGCAGGGTCCGGCCGGCTTGGAGGCAAGTTAGGAGTCCCCTTATCCAGGTAGAAATCAAAGCCTTCCTCTAGCACTGTGGTGTTGTAGTCCCTTACTGCCTATGGCTTCAGATAAGGTCCTCACAGATGTTCTCTCTCTCTGTCCCCCATATAGGATAGGACACGACCCATATGACTGGTGACTTGAGCCAGTTTATCGGGACTCTAGCACGCCCCAGGTTCTAAGGGTGTCACCGTGCCTCCTGGGTACTAAGGCAGACCGGTAACTTGCAGTTCAGCTGTCCTGCCGATCTCTGATGTAAGTCGTGGAGGGCCTTACAACCTCGGTGTTCCGGCTACCGGTCTCTGCACCTCAGAAGGAGGCAGCCTGCTCGTGGCTGGTCTCCCCCAGTATCCTCTCCTGTGCTTTGCTCTCCTGCACGTTCACTGCAATATATTCGGCTTTCTAAATGTCTCTTTCCAGGAACTGCTGCACTGAGGCTACACAGCTCCGTAAACCCTCTTCTGCCTCAGACTGATCCAGTCTGTTTCCTGGCACGCACTGTTCTGAAACTGAAACTGAACTAACTTTCCCTCCAAACTACCTTATGTATGGGGAGTCACCTAGTAAATAGGATCAAAAGCTCCCCCTGGTGGCCTGGAGTGTGAATGTGTTGCATGCTTGTGGTTACCTGGTGCCAGTTATCCCTTTTTGCCTCCAAACGTAACATCACTCTCGCCGTGAGGAAAGCAATGCTACTGTGATGACCAGGACCCTGGGGCGCCACAAGAGCAATATCTGACTACATGACCAGGCTCTTCGGGTTTGTTTGTAGTCTGTACTCCTGGTAACATTTTGCTCTGCGTTAGAGCTGTGTACACAATAAAGGTCTTTTCATGAAGATTATGTGCAGAAAACCGTAAAGCAATAACCAGGCAGTAATCCATTGTGTATTACGTGCACTTTCCCTTTTAAATTTCACACTAATGTTGAATCGCAGATTCTACATCTTCGTGCAGGCGTTCAATATTGCACCCAACAAGATGCTCAATGGTAAAATAAAATAGTGCAGCCATCGAGAATCACAGTGTACAAAGTTCAGGATGCATGTGTAAGGAGTAGTGATGAGCGAGTATACTCGTTACTCGGGTTTTCCCGAGCATGCTCGGGTGGTCTCCAAGTATTTTGGCATGCTCGGAGATTTAGTTTTCCCCTCAGCTGCATGATTTGTGGCTGCTGGACAGCCTGAATACATGTGGGAATTCCCTAACAAACAGGCAACCCCCACATGTATTCAGGCTGTCTAACAGTCGCGAATCATGCAGCTGCAGTGACAAAAACTAAATCTCCGAGCACACCAAAATACTCGGAGACCACCCGAGCATGCTCGGGAAAACCCGAGCAACAAGTATACTCGCTCATCACTAGTAAGGAGGTGACAGAGGCAGTCATATGCCTCCTCTTTGAACAGTATTCACATGGAATGTGTGCTGTTCCATAGTGTTTATGACTGTTAATGTATTCATGTAATGTGTATGCACTTGACATGTGTTGTGTATGGGATTAGGGATAGAATAGGACAGTAGTGGGCATAGAATAGTGGGGGACATTAGAAATAGTCAGGCATAGTTAGCGTAAGGGTATGTTTCCATGTTCAGGAAACGCTGCGTGTTTGACGCTGCGTAGAGCCACAGCGTCAAACACGCAGCGTCCAGATGTTACAGCATAGTGGAGGGGATTTCATGAAATCCCCTCTCCACTATGTAGTAAAACACGCAGGCGGCAGACCCGCGTAAACGGACATGCGGCGCGTATTTTCAGAACGCAGCATATCTGTTTACAATGCAGCGACGCTCCGTCGCCGCGCCGTAAATTTACCAGAGACTATCATTAGATGCGGTAAATGATTAGTCACATGCGTAGTAACTGCGTAAACGCAGCTTACTACGCATGTTCATGCCGGCTCACCTGTCCCGCCGCCGGAAGTCCCTCATCCACTGCAGTTCTCGCGATAACTTATCTTATCGCAAGAACTGCCGTGCACATGACTGGGAGTTATCTCCGGTCACTAGTCTGGTTCTCATAAACAGCTGATCAGCTGATTGTGAGAACGCTGCAGTGTAGGTGATCGCTGGAGAGTTATCTCCAGCGATCATCTACCGGCTCTGCTACATCTGGATGTCAGGCATCCAGATGTAGCAGAGCTGGACTCGTCTAGACTGTGTGCACATACAACACACAACATACACCATACAATATACACCATACACCATGCGACATACGTCATGCAACATACAACATGCGATATACAACATGCACCATGCGACATGCAACATGCGACATACAACATGCGACATACGACATGCAACATGCGACATACAACATGCACCATGCGACATGCAACATACAACATGCAACATACGACATGCACCATGTGACATGCCACATGCACCATGCGACACACAACATGCAACATACGACATACAACATGTACCATGCGACATGCAGCACGCACAATGCGACATACAACATGCACCATACAACATGTACCATGCGACATACAACATGCACAATGCAAAATGCAACATGCACCATGCGACATACGACATACATGCACCATGCGACATGCAACATACAACATACAGTACATACAACACACATAAACTGCATACTACATACATATAGACATACAGTACATATAACATAGAGTACATACTCACCGTCCCCTTGATCCCCGAAGCCATTGTCACCTGTAAAAAATATTAAAATAATAAACAAACAATATACTCCCTGATCTGCAGAAATCCAATTAAAACAAGTGTCCCACAACGATCTCCCGTGGAGAGCAGCTATATCAGCTGATGTGACCGCTCTCCAGGGGCTGCAGGAATATAATGAAGGAAGGTATCCTTCAGCAATGTATTCCTCTGCCTCTGTGAGAAATAGTCCCTACTCTCACTTGTGGCACTACTGTGTGGGAAAATTCCCACGCAGCTTTGCCATAAAAGGAGACCCTGAACTCAGGTAACCTCTTCAGTGATGCACTGCAGGAGCCATCTCCCACCACTACAGGGGAGTGGGAAGAGAGGGGCTAAGTGCCAGAATTGGCGCATCTAACAGATGCGCCATTTCTGGGATGGCTGGGGGCTGTTATTTGTAGCCGGGGGGGCCAATAACCATGGCCCCTCTCTGGGTTATGAATATCAGCCCGCAGCTGTCTGCATAGCCTTTCTGGCTATAAAATATAGGGGGACCCCACGTCATTTTTTGGGGGGTCCCCTAATTTAATAGCCAGTAAAGGCTACGCAGACAGCTGCGGGCTGATATTCATAGCCTAGAGAGGGGCCATGGGTAATACCCCCTTCCCAGGCTACAAATATTGGCCCCCGGCCGTCGTCTTTCCCCCTCTGGTGCAGAAAATTGCGCGGGAGCCCACGCCATTTTTTTTCCCGCTTTTTTTTAAATTAAACATTCATTAATAAACATCGGCCTTGCTATTACATATCTACTAGATGGTGGCCTGATTCTAAAGAATCGGGTATTCTAGAATATGTATGTAGTTTATTTACGATGCGGTGTTTAAATCCCGCTGCAATATCGCTGATTGGTCGCGGCCGGGCGAACAGGGAATCTAGAGCCGGCATGGCTGAAGCAGAAGGAACCTTAGAATCTAAAGTGAGTGTTTTACTTTCTTTCCTTTGTGGGGTGCAAGGGTGTGGGAATGCAGAAGCACCTCGCCGTGACTACCACCCTGGCCTCCTTACAAAATTGGCGCAGTTGGCAGGATTGCGATGCCTCATATGCAGAGAGAGGAGGAGCCTTGAAAATGGCAAAGATGGCAGCTGTTATAGACTTTAAGATGGCACCGAACACTGATATGAAGATGGCGGTCAGTGGCGCAAAAAATGGGAGCAGTGCCGCCCATCGTGAGCGTCCTAAACAGAAAAGGGCGCGAAGACTAGGTTGGCAGAAGCAGTGGCCTGAGCCTCCTTACACATGTATCAAGACAAAGTGTGATCACCAAAGAGCTGCAATCTATTGTTCTATGTTGTCAGTCACTACAAGGTTAGGTGTAGTCTTACTCAAAAGTCAGATAGTCCAAACCTCCCTGCGCCCCTGATCACCCTCCTCTCCGATACGGAGAGTTACCCTAAAAAAGTGCATATTATGGATGTCAGCGCTGCACTGAATATGGTTCACATGGCATGCTGAGATTTGTAGTTCTACAGGGTGACTTCATTACTTAGGATAACACAAGAATATTTTGCTTTTCTACATATTGTCAGGGGTGTAACGTAAAACTCCCAGAATCCCAATCCCAGTTTACAATCTGTAACAGGGTCCGTCAGTGATATGCCATTACTATTACTGGTGTCTTACGTGATCGAGGAGCTTCGGGACCCTACAAACTGGGTGCGTCTCCCCTCTCTGCACCCCCTATAGTTCTAACTAAAGCACCACACATCTGCACAAAGCTGTATTCGTGCCCCATTTTTCAGAGAATGATGATCACACCCAAACATCACTCTGCTGCTGGTGCCTGTGGGGGCGTTTTTGGCACCAGAAGCCGCATTTAAGTCGTCTCTCATTTACATAATTCCAGGCGGACTAGCATTACCACAATGAAATGCATGGGGAAAATCTATGAAAATGGGTCCTTTGTTTCATAGTTTATAGAGGTCAAATACCATCCCTAAATAACGTGCCGTGGGATTTTCCATCGCCTGCATGAGTACAACCGCGCTCTGTCCTCATGTACGGAGCCGGTAGCATCACTGCAGGGTCCGCTCCACCAGCTCCTCCATGGCTTCTGTAGTCCTGAAGCAGGAGCAGCACATTCAGCGGAGACGGTTCCTATAACAAGGAGATTTCGACAGATGACACATTGTGACTAGTGTTGAGCGATACTTTCCGATATCGGAAAGTATCGGTATCGGAAAGTATCGTCCGATACCGTCAAAATATCGGATCTAATCCGATACCGATACCCGATCCCAATGCAAGTCAATGGGACGAAAATATCGGAATTAAAATAAACCCTTTATAAACTTGTAGGTTCATTCTACATGAAGGAAAACAACTAAGAATAATGTAGGATGTATTGGGGGACGTGGCGGAGACATTAAAGGCACAGAGGTTTAGCCCAATCTAATAGAATAGCAGGTTTTTGTTTTGTTTTTTATGACGTTCGGCGTTAGAAAGATTTTGACTATGTTAATTTTTTTTTTATTTTGTCAGATATTGATGTTTCACTACTTCCACGCCCTTCACCTTCTTTTTTACTTCTCCCACACTTTCTTCTTCATTATCCTCATCATCAGCTTCTTTGACATCAACTTCTTCACCTTATTCATCTTCTTCTTCATCTTCTACCTATTATTTTTTTGGTTACATTGTTCATATTCTTTTTATTTTACTATTATCTTCATCATATTCTACTTCTTCATCATATTCTTATTTGTGACAGGCATTCCCGTAGTTGTTATCTATAAAAGTTTGAAGATTACACCTTCCGTTCTGCCTGTCACAAAACAGTTACATTTGTCCGCGTTCAGTTTGGCCTGCAGCATCAGGCTTTATCCAGGGGCACCACGAGGAGGAACGGACTCACCCCCATACACTGCTTAGTCTTCTTCTGCTTATAATTTAGATAATATTTTTTGCTCTGATATTTAGTGTTATGCTTAATGTTCTTCTGCTCTTTGTTCTGCAGCCTCTTGTTCTTCTGCTTCTCGGTCTTCCAGGTCGTCGTCGTCTCCAGGGTCGTCGTCTCCGGGGTCGTCGTCATCGGGGTGGTCTTCAGGGTCGTCGTCTCCGGGGTCGTTGTCATCGGGGTGGTCTTCAGGGTCATCGTCTCCAGGGTCGTCATCATCACGGTGGTTGTCGTCTCTGGTGTCGTCGTCATCTTAGGGGTGGTCTTCCGGGTCATCGTGTTTAGTCTCTTGAACTTGGAAATGTAGCAGAAGGTACAAGAAGGCTGAGAAAATGCCGAGAACCAGCTGATGGAACTGGAACTCGGATGGCTACCCGAAGGTCCAAGAGCCAATGGAACTACCGAGGACCAGCTGACGTTACTGGAACCCGGTTACTAAGCAGGAGGTACCCGTGCCTGAAAGCACTACCAAGGACCACCTGACGTTGGTGGAACTCGGATACCCAGAGGGAGGCACCTAAGCCAAAGGCTCTGCCCGGAACCAGCTGACGGTACTGGAACCAGGATGGGGAGCAGAAGGTACAAGAGCAAAAGACAGTGCCGAGAACCAGCTGACGGTGCTGGAACCCGGATGGGTAGCCGAAGGTCCAAGAGCCAATGGAACTACCGAGGACCAGCTGACGTTACTGGAACCCGGTTACTAAGCAGGAGGTACCCGTGCCTGAAAGCACTACCAAGGACCACCTGACGTTGGTGGAACTCGGATACCCAGAGGGAGGCACCTAAGCCAAAGGCTCTGCCCGGAACCAGCTGACGGTACTGGAACCAGGATGGGGAGCAGAAGGTACAAGAGCAAGTGTCTGCGTGGCTTTTGCAGGACACGATGCCGGCTGCACAGCAGGGGAACAGCTGGCGGTGCTGAACCCCACTGACACATTGGCTGGTGTTTTTCTCTGTGCAGCTAGCAGTACCGGGCCCCAACTGGCGGTGTTAGAGCCCGGGGTCAGCAGGAGGAGGAGATGGAGCAGAGTGTAGGCCGAAGCCTGCACTGGCGGCAGCTTTGGGTCTGTTGTGCCTGCGTGGCAGTTGCAGGACACGTTGCCGGCTGCACAGCAGGGGAACAGCTGGCGGTGCTGAACCCCACTGACACATTGGCTGGTGTTTTTCTCTGTGCAGCTAGCAGTACCGGGCCCCAACTGGCGGTGTTGGAGCCCGGGCTCTGCAGGGGGAGCAGAGTGTAGGCCGAAGCCTAATTGAACCAATTTCAAAGGTAACCTTTAACCCCCCCTCAGGGGTTACAAAGTAGAAGAGCCACAGCTTATGCAGCAGTAGTGCTGCACAAGTCAAAGGTTGCTCTTTTAATTTGGCTCCTTGCACACGCTGAATGAAACACGTATAACATTTAGCCCTTTATACAGTCAAACTGTGTTGGAGGCGCGAGTTCCCTTTGTAATGAGACGCAGCACAGATGTCAAGAATCTCACCTTGGTGCTGGGTGCAGCCTCCTGAGCGTTGTTATTTGCTGTACAGGAGTCTGCGCTGTCGTGTTATCCCCTGGCCTAGCGCTGTTAGCGCTGCCCATCTTCTGACCTCATTTAATGTCGGCCGCTGCGGTTCGCGATGACCATGAATCCCAGCCCCGCGGTGTCTTAACATTGTTAAAACACTGCGGGGCTGTGATTCATGGCCTGGCGCAGCACATATGTTCGCCTCTCGCACTCGGGTCCTTACACCCGCTGCAGACTGTGCGGCGTCAGCTGATCCCTTATCGCATGCCACGGCCATGAAGCCGCACAGTCTGAAGAAGGCGGAAGGAGATGAGGGACAGGCGAACTGATGCACTGCTCATGCCCATCAATCACACCCTCGCAGTCCCAATAAATAAGACACCGAGGGGCGTTGTGTGGGTCAGGGCGGCCGCAGAGGCGCAGGCAGCCAAACAATGATGCCAGAAGATGGGCAGCGCTACCAAGGGGGTTGCAGCGTGTCATTACAAAGGAAAGTCACACCACCGGGACGGTTAAATGGTCACACAGAGGACACATTTCAGACGTGTTTTCAGTTCCACATGTGCGAGGAGAATACGTTTATGAGCCACCTTGCACACATGCAGCATTACCGCTGTACAAGGTGGCTGTAAAACGTACAAACGCCTGGGGGAGGGGGGACAGGTTCCCTTCAATTTCAGTTCTTGTGTCTGCGTGGCTTTTGCAGGACACGATGCCGGCTGCACAGCAGGGGCACAGCTGGCGGTGCTGAACCCCACTGACACATTGGCTGGTGTTTTTCTCTGTGCAGCTAGCAGTACCGGGCCCCAACTGGCGGTGTTAGAGCCCGGGGTCAGCAGGAGGAGGAGATGGAGCAGAGTGTAGGCCGAAGCCTGCACTGGCGGCAGCTTTGGGTCTGTTGTGCCTGCGTGGCAGTTGCAGGACACGTTGCCGGCTGCACAGCAGGGGAACAGCTGGCGGTGCTGAACCCCACTGACACATTGGCTGGTGTTTTTCTCTGTGCAGCTAGCAGTACCGGGCCCCAACTGGTGGTGTTGGAGCCCGGGCTCTGCAGGGGGAGCAGAGTGTAGGCCGAAGCCTAATTGAACCAATTTCAAAGGTAACCTTTAACCCCCCCTCAGGGGTTACAAAGTAGAAGAGCCACAGCTTATGCAGCAGTAGTGCTGCACAAGTCAATGGTTGCTCTTTTAATTTGGCTCCTTGCACACGCTGAATGAAACACGTATAACATTTAGCCCTTTATACAGTCAAACTGTGTTGGAGGCGCGAGTTCCCTTTGTAATGAGACGCAGCACAGATGTCAAGAATCCCACCTTGGTGCTGGGTGCAGCCTCCTGAGCGTTGTTATTTGCTGTACAGGAGTCTGCGCTGTCGTGTTATCCCCTGGCCTAGCGCTGTTAGCGCTGCCCATCTTCTGACCTCATTTAATGTCGGCCGCTGCGGTTCGCGATGACCATGAATCCCAGCCCCGCGGTGTCTTAACATTGTTAAAACACTGCGGGGCTGTGATTCATGGCCTGGCGCAGCACATATGTTCGCCTCTCGCACTCGGGTCCTTACACCCGCTGCAGACTGTGCGGCGTCAGCTGATCCCTTATCGCATGCCACGGCCATGAAGCCGCACAGTCTGAAGAAGGCGGAAGGAGATGAGGGACAGGCGAACTGATACACTGCTCATGCCCATCAATCACACCCTCGCAGTCCCAAGAAATAAGACACCGAGGGGCGTTGTGTGGGTCAGGGCGGCCGCAGAGGCGCAGGCAGCCAAACAATGATGCCAGAAGACGGGCAGCGCTACCAAGGGGGTTGCAGCGTGTCATTACAAAGGAAAGTCACACCACCGGGACGGTTAAATGGTCACACAGAGGACACATTTCAGACGTGTTTTCAGTTCCACATGTGCGAGGAGAATACGTTTATGAGCCACCTTGCACACATGCAGCATTACCGCTGTACAAGGTGGCTGTAAAACGTACAAACGCCTGGGGGAGGGGGGACAGGTTCCCTTCAATTTCAGTTCTTGTGTCTGCGTGGCTTTTGCAGGACACGATGCTGGCTGCACAGCAGGGGCACAGCTGGCGGTGCTGAACCCCACTGACACATTGGCTGGTGTTTTTCTCTGTGCAGCTAGCAGTACCGGGCCCCAACTGGCGGTGTTAGAGCCCGGGGTCAGCAGGAGGAGGAGATGGAGCAGAGTGTAGGCCGAAGCCTGCACTGGCGGCAGCTTTGGGTCTGTTGTGCCTGCGTGGCAGTTGCAGGACACGTTGCCGGCTGCACAGCAGGGGAACAGCTGGCGGTGCTGAACCCCACTGACACATTGGCTGGTGTTTTTCTCTGTGCAGCTAGCAGTACCGGGCCCCAACTGGCGGTGTTGGAGCCCGGGCTCTGCAGGGGGAGCAGAGTGTAGGCCGAAGCCTAATTGAACCAATTTCAAAGGTAACCTTTAACCCCCCCTCAGGGGTTACAAAGTAGAAGAGCCACAGCTTATGCAGCAGTAGTGCTGCACAAGTCAAAGGTTGCTCTTTTAATTTGGCTCCTTGCACACGCTGAATGAAACACGTATAACATTTAGCCCTTTATACAGTCAAACTGTGTTGGAGGCGCGAGTTCCCTTTGTAATGAGACGCAGCACAGATGTCAAGAATCCCACCTTGGTGCTGGGTGCAGCCTCCTGAGCGTTGTTATTTGCTGTACAGGAGTCTGCGCTGTCGTGTTATCCCCTGGCCTAGCGCTGTTAGCGCTGCCCATCTTCTGACCTCATTTAATGTCGGCCGCTGCGGTTCGCGATGACCATGAATCCCAGCCCCGCGGTGTCTTAACATTGTTAAAACACTGCGGGTCTGGGATTCATGGCCTGGCGCAGTACATATGTTCGCCTCTCGCTTGGGTTCTTACACCCGCTTCAGACAATGCGGCGTCAGCTGATCCCTTATCGCATGCCACGGCCATGAAGACGCACAGTCCGAAGAAGGCGGAAGGAGATGAGGGACAGGCGAAGAAATGCACCGTTCATGCCCATCAATCACACCCTCGCTGTCCCAATAAATAAGACACCGAGGGGCGTTGTGTGGGGCAAGGCGGCCGCAGAGGCGCAGGCAGCCAAACAATGATGCCAGAAGACGGGCATCGCTACCAAGGAGCTTGTTGCGTGTCAATACAAAGGAAAATCACACCTGAGGGACGTTTTAATGGTCGCAGAGGACTCATTTTTAGACGTGTTCACTTCAACATGGGCAAGGAGAATAAGTTTCTGAGCCACCTTGCACACATGCAGCATTACTGCTGTACAAGGTGGCTGTAAAACATAGAAACACCTGGGGGAGGGGGGACAGGTTCCCTTCAATTTCAGTTCTTGTGTCTGCGTGGCGGTCGCAGGACACATTGCCGGCTACACAGCAGGGGAACAGCTGGCGGTGCTGAACCCCACTGACACATTGGCTGGTGTTTTTCTCTGTGCAGCTAGCACATCTGGGCCCAAACTGGCGGTGTTAGAGCCCAGGGTCAGCAGGAGGAGCAGGGGGAGCGGAGTGTAGGCCGAAGCCTGCACTCGAGCAAGTTGAAAGGAAACCTTTAACCCCCCCCCCAGGCGTTTGTAGCTGAAAGAGCCATTGTGTACAGCACTAATGCTGGAAAAGGTAAACTTAGCTCTTTTAATTATGGTCCTTGCACATGCGGAACCTAACACTTATGAAATGTGTCCCCTCACAGCGTTAAACCGTCCGGTAGGTGGAACTTTCCTTTGTCGTGTGACGCAGCACAGCCATCATTTTTACCCCCTTGGCGCCGTGCGCCGCCTCCTCAGCGTTGTTTGAATCTGTCCCGGAGCCTGCGCTGTTAGGTTAGCCCTTGGCCATGCACACATGTTGCGCTGCCCGTCTTCTGACATCATTTGGTGTCAGGCTGGCTGCGCCTGTGCGGGTGCGCTGGCCGAGATCCCGCCTCGCAGTGTCGTCTAATGTAATCCCACCGCGGGCCTGTGATCCGTGCCCATGCGCAGTGCATATCCTCACCTCTCACTCCCCTCCCTACGGCTTTTTCAGACTGTGCGGTGTCACGGCCGTGGCATGCTATTAGGGATCAGCTGACACCGCACAGTCTGAAGAAGCCGTAGGGAGGGGAGTGAGAGGCGAGGATATGCACTGCGCATGGGCACGGATCACAGGCCCGCGGTGGGATTACATTAGACGACACTGCGAGGCGGGATCTCGGCCAGCGCACCCGCACAGGCGCAGCCAGCCTGACACCAAATGATGTCAGAAGAAGGGCAGCGCAACATGTGTGCATGGCCAAGGGCTAACCTAACAGCGCAGGCTCCGGGACAGATTCAAACAACGCTGAGGAGGCGGCGCACGGCGCCAAGGGGGTAAAAATGATGGCTGTGCTGCGTCAAACGACAAAGGAAAGTTCCACCTACCGGACGGTTTAACGATGTGTGGGGACACATTTCATAAGTGATAGGTTCAGCATGTGCAAGGAGCACCACGAAAAGAGGCACTTTTTCCCTTTGCATCATCACTGCTGCACAAGGTGGCTCCTTCAGTAACAAACGCCTGGGGGGGGGACAGGTTCCCTTAAATTTAACTTGTTGTGCCTGCGTGGCGGTCGCAGTACACGTTGCCGTATACACAGCAGGGGAACAGCTGGCGGTGCTGAACCCCACTAACACATTGGCGAGGTGTTTGGCTCTGTGCGTACAGCACTTCTGGACAACTGGCAACTGGCGGTGTTGGAGCCCAGGGACAGGTGGAGGAGGAGGAGGTGGAGGAGGTAGGAGGGATTGCCACACACACAGCTGGGGAACAGCTGACGTTACTGAACCCCAATAACAGAGGAGGGACTGTTGACTGTGCGTACAGCACTTCTGGACGGCAACTGGCGGTGTTGGAGCCCAGGGACAGGTGGAGGAGGAGGTGGAGGAGGTAGGAGGGATTGCCACACACACAGCTGGGGAACAGCTGACGTTACTGAACCCCAATAACAGAGGAGGGACTGTTGACTGTGCGTACAGCACTTCTGGACGGCAACTGGCGGTGTTGGAGCCCAGGGACAGGGGGAGGAGGAGAAGGTGGAGGAGGTAGGAGGAGGTAGGAGGGATTGCCACACACACAGCAGGGGAACAGCTGACGTTACTGAACCCCAATAACAGAGGAGCGACTGTTGGGACTGTGCGTACAGCACTTCTGGACGGCAACTGGTGGTGTTGGAGCCCAGGGACAGGTAGAGGAGGAGGAGGTGGAGGAGGTAGGAGGAGGTAGGAGGGATTGCCACACACACAGCTGGGGAACAGCTGACGTTACTGAACCCCAATAACAGAGGAGCGACTGTTGGGACTGTGCGTACAGCACTTCTGGACGGCAACTGGCGGTGTTGGAGCCCAGGGACAGGTGGAGGATGAGGAGGTGGAGGAGGTAGGAGGAGGTAGGAGGGATTGCCACACACACAGCTGGGGAACAGCTGACGTTACTGAACCCCAATAACAGAGGAGCGACTGTTGGGACTCTGCGTACAGCACTTCTGGACAGCAACTGGCGGTGTTGGAGCCCAGGGACAGGTGGAGGAGGAGGAGGTGGAGGAGGTAGGAGGAGGTAGGAGGGATTGCCACACACACAGCTGGGGAACAGCTGACGTTACTGAACCCCAATAACAGAGGAGGGACTGTTGACTGTGCGTACAGCACTTCTGGACGGCAACTGGCGGTGTTGGAGCCCAGGGACAGGTGGGGGAGGAGGAGGTGTGTTGTGAAATTGGATTTTGGGCTCCCCCGGTGGCCACTGGTGGAATTGAACTTGTGTGCATCATCCCCTCTGTTCACCTGTTCCCATCAGGATGTGGGAGTCACTATTTAACCTTGCTCCTCTGTCACTTCCATGCCGGTCAACATTGTAATCAGTAGCCTTTCTGTGCATGTTCCTGCTACCAGACAACTTCCAGCTAAGTCGGACTTTTGTCCTTGTTTGTTTTTTGCATTTTGTTCCAGTTCACAGCTGCAGTTTCGTTTCTGTGTCTGGAAAGCTCTTGTGATCTGAAATTGCCACTCTGATGTTATGAGTTAATACTAGAGTCTTAAAGTAATTTCAGGATGGTGTATTGATAGGGTTTTCAGCTGACCATGAAAGTACCCTTTCTGTCTTCCTGCTATCTAGTAAGCGGACCTCGATTTTGCTAAACCTATTTTCATACTACGTTTGTCATTTTCATCTTAAATCACCGCCAATATATGTGGGGGCCTCTGTCTGCCTTTCGGGGAAATTTCTCTAGAGGTGAGCCAGGACTATATTTTCCTCTGCCAGGATTAGTTAGTCCTCCGGCCGGCGCTGGGCGTCTAGGGATAAAACGCAGGCTACGCTACCCGGCTACTGTTAGTTGTGCGGCAGGTTTAGTTCATGGTCAGTTTAAGTTTCCATCCTTCCAAGAGCTAGTTCCTATGTATGCTGGGCTATGTTCTCTTGCCATTGAGAACCATAACAGAGGTGGAGGAGGTAGGAGGGATTGCCACACACACAGCTGGGGAACAGCTGACGTTACTGAACCCCAATAACAGAGGAGGGACTGTTGACTGTGCGTACAGCACTTCTGGACGGCAACTGGTGGTGTTGGAGCCCAGGGACAGGTGGAGGAGGAGGAGGTGGAGGAGGTAGGAGGGATTGCCACACACACAGCTGGGGAACAGCTGACGTTACTGAACCCCAATAACAGAGGAGCGACTGTTGGGACTGTGCGTACAGCACTTCTGGACGGCAACTAGCGGTGTTGGAGCCCAGGGACAGGTGGAAAAGCAGAGGAACACAATGTAGGCCGAAGTCTGAGAAAGTCGAAAGGGAACCTTTAACCCCCCCCAAGGCGTTTGTAGCTGAAAGAGCCAGCTTGTGCAGCACAAAAGATGCAAAAGGAAAAGGTGGCTCTTTTCATCATGCTCCTTGCTCATATCATGCTTTTCATCATGCTCATATCCTCGCCTCTCACTCCCCTCCCTACGGCTTCTTAAGACTGTGCGGTGTCACGGCCGTGGCATGCTATTAGGGACCAGCTGACACCGAACAGTCTGAAGAAGCCATAGGGAGATGAGTGAGAGGTGGAGGTTCAGATATGCACTGCGCATGTCCATGGATCCCAGGCCCCCAGTGGGATTAAATCAGAAGACACTGCGTGGCGGGCTCTTGGCCAGCGCGGCCGCACAGGCGCAGCCATCCTGACACCAAATGATGCCAGAAGACGGGCAGCGCTAAGTGTGCCTGGCCACGGGATAACATAACAGCGCAGGCTCCGGGACGGAATCAAACAACGCTGAGGAGCCGGGGCACGGCGCCGGGGGGGTAGGAATGACGGCTGTGCTGCGTCATATTACGAAGGAAAGTCCCACCTCCGGGACGGTTTTACGGTATCAGTGGACACATTTTATAAGTGTTAAGTTCTGCGTGTGCAAGGAGCTAAACAAAAATAGCTACCTTTTCCTTGTGCAGCATTACTGCTGCACAAGGTGGCTCTTTCAGTAACAAACGCCTTGGGGGGGGGGGACAGATTCCCTTACATTTCAGTTGTTGTGTCAGCGTGGCGGTCGCAGGACACATTGCCGGCTACACAGCTGGGGATCAGCTGACGTTACTGAAACCCAATAACACTGGGTCGTATGTTTTGACTGTGCAGACGGCACTTCTGAGCCTCAACTGGCGGTGTTGGAGCCCAGGAATTTAAGTTCAGGTGGTAGAAAGATGAACACAACAGGAGACCTGGATAACGTAGACAGTCACCTAATTATTTAATCAGGAAGAGGAGTGGCAAATTCCTGCGAGATCCAGGCCTTGTTCATTTTCAGGAAAGTAAGCCGGTCAATGTTATCGGAGGATAGTCGCATGCGACGGTCAGTTAGTACACCACCTGCAGCACTAAAGACACGTTCCGATAATACACTGGCCGCAGGGCAAGACAGCACCTCCAATGCATACTGGCTTAGCTCTGGCCATGTATCCAGCTTTGAGACCCAAAACTTGAAAGGGGAAGAGCCGTCTGGGAGTTCAGCAAGAGGGCAAGACATGTAGTCTGTCACCATCTGACGGAACCGTTGCCTCCTGCTGACTGGAGCCATCTGTGATGGTGTAGACTTTTGTGGGGGGCACAGAAAACTGTGCCACAGTTGGGCCATACTGGTCTTGCCTTGGGCAGAGGCACTGCTTCTGCTCCCTCTTTGTGCAGAGCCTCCACCACTGCCTGGACGCACTGAGCTGCTTTGGAATGCACTAGCAGCACTTCTCTCAGTTGGAATGGAGAAGATGATGGAATTCACCAGTGTGTCTTGGTACTCCCGCATTTTTCGCTCCCGGTTCAACGGTGTGATGAGGCTTTCTACGTTGTCCCGGTAGCGAGGATCGAGGAGGGTGAACACCCAATAATCAGACATGTTGAGAATGTGGGCGATGCGGCGGTCGTTTCTCAGGCACTGCAGCATGTAATCCACCATGTGCTGCAGACTGCCAACTGCCCAAGAAACGCTGTCCCCTGCTGGAGGCGTGATCTCTGCCCGCTCGTCATCACCCCACCCTCGCTGTACACACTGAGTACTGGACAATTGTGTAACTCCCTCCTCTGGACGGATGTCTTCCTCCTCCATTGACTCCTCCTCATCCTCCTCACAAACTGTCCCCTGCCTACGCGTTTGTGAGGAACCACGTGGCGCTGACTGTCCAGAAGATGATGGAAATGGTGAATCCTCATCCTCCACCTCTTCCACAACATCATCCCTTAGCGCTTGCAGTGATTTTTCAAGCAGGCAGATAAGGGGGACAGTCATGCTGACTAGTGCATCATCTGCACTCGCCGTCCGCGTGGAATAATCGAAGGGACGCAAAACCTGGCAGACGTCATTCATAGTGGCCCACTCTGTGGTTGTGAAGTCTGTACGGCGCTGACTGCGACTTCTTTGCGCCTGAAGCAGCTGGTACTCCATTACAGCTTGCTGCTGCTCACACAACCGCTCCAACATATGTAACGTGGAATTCCACCTGGTAGGTAGGTCACATATGATGCGATGTTCCGGCAGGCGGTGTCGGCGCTGCAGAGCCGCAATGCGCGCTTTTGCTGTGCTGGAACGCCGCAAGTGAGCACACTCTAGGCGGACCTTGTGCAGCAGTGCATCAAGATCCGGATAGTCCCTCAAAAAGCTCTGTACGACCAAATTGAGCACATGTGCCAGACATGGGATGTGAGTGAGGTTGCCGAGGCCCAGAGCTGCCACCAGATTTCGGCCATTATCACACACTACCATGCCTGGCTGGAGATTCGCTGGCACAAACCACACATCGCTCTCCTGCTTTATGGCATTCCAGAGCTCCTGCGCTGTGTGGCTACGATTCCCCAAAAAAATTAATTTCAAGACGGCCTGTTGACGTTTGGCCACGGCTGTGCTCATGTCGGTCGTAACAGGTACACGTTCATCACGGGTCCATGTGGAGGTGGACTGTGACGGCTCCTGCAGCGATGATTCTGAGGAACTGGTGTAAGAGGAGGAGTCAATGCGTACAGAATGGATTCCTGCAATCCTTGGAGTGGGCAGGACACGTCCTGCGCCACTCGCACGGTCTGTACCCGGCTCAACGACATTAACCCAATGGGCAGTGAGGGAAAGGTATCGCCCCTGTCCATGTTGACTGGTCCACGCATCGGTGGTGAGGTGGACCTTGCTACTGACGGCGTTCAGTAGCGCGTGTTTTATGTGTCCCTCCACATGCTTGTGCAGGGCAGGGACGGCTTGCCTGCTGAAGTAAAAGCGGCTGGGCACATTGTACTGTGGGACTGCCAATGACATCAAGTCACGGAAGCTGTCAGTCTCCACCAGCCTGAATGACAGCATTTCCAGTGACAGAAGTTTGGCAATGCCTGCAGTCAGAGCCTGTGCTCGTGGGTGGTTTGACGAGAAAGGCCGCCTTTTCTCCCATGCCTGTACTACCGATGGCTGTAGACTGGGCTGGGAGTGTGTGGATGACTGGGAAAGTGGTGCTGCGGGTGGAATTACAGCGGGTCTCTGGACAACAGGGCCAGAGGTTCTTCCACGGCGATCCTGGGAGGAAGCCGAACCAGCTGCGTGTGAGCTGGAGGAAGAGGCAACACGAGCTGAAGAGGTGGTAGCTGCCGCTGTTGGTTGGCCTAGCTCTTCAGTGTGTTTTTCTAACTCCGCCGGGTGCCTGGTGCGCACATGTTTCCACATGTTGGAGGTATTGAGGTTGCTGACATTTCGACCTCTTTTGACTTTGTGATGACACACCTTGCATTTGACATAGCAAATGTCAGCTGCAACTGTTGTGAATTCTGTTTGTGGGCTCCCCCGGTGGTGTTTTATGGTAGTGCCACTTATTTGCCTTCTTCTATCATTGATCACCTGTTGACACCCATTAGGGGAGTTTCCTATTTAAGGCTGCTTGGCTGCTGGTCCGATGCCGGCCAACAATGTATCAGTAGCATTCTGTTGCATTCTCCTGCCTCAAGTTCCAGTTCAGCTAAGTTGAATTTTGTTCCTAGTTAATGCTATTTTTTGTCCAGCTATCTGCAATGTGACTCTCTGTAGCTGGAAGCTCTCGTGGACTGAAATTGCCACTCCAGTGGCATGAGTTGTCACTGGAGTTTTAAAGTAATTTCAGGATGGTGTTTTTGAGTAGTGTTTTGAAGTTGACCGTGAAGTAACTCTTTCCTGTACTTCTGCTATCTAGTAAGCGGACCTCACTGTGCTAAATCTGCTGTTCATCCTACGTATGTCTTTTCCTCTTGACTCACCGTCAATATTTGTGGGGGCCTGCTATCTCCTTTTGGGGTTCATCTCTGGAGGTAAGGCAGGCCTGTATATTCCTCTGATAGGGGTAGTTAGATCTCCGGCTGGCGCGTGGTGTCTAGGGCATCGTAGGAAACACTCCCCGGCTACTTCCAGTGTTGTGTCAGGTTCAGGTCACGGTCACTTTAGTTCCCATCACCCGAGAGCTAGTCCGTTGTTATTTTGATTTCCCTGCCATTGGGAAAATCATAACAGTTTGGCCGGCCCACATGTGTTAAAACTATGCACTAAAGCAGGAAAGGATATGAAAAGGTTTTTTTTTTCCTTCTGTGTTTGGAAAGTGCACCTTAGTGCTTATTTGTACTCCTTGCTTAAACTGCAGTCTTCAGCCTTTTTTTTTTTCTTCTCCTCTTAATCTCTGAATGGCTTTGGTTACACCTGTTTGAATCATGGATCCACAGAGTTTGGTTGCAGGTCTGAATAACCTGGCTACAAAGGTCCAGAACTTACAAGATTTTGTTATACGTGCTCCAATGTCTGAACCTAAGATCCCTATGCCTGAATTTTTTACCGGAGACAGATCCCGTTTTTTGAATTTCAGAGAGAATTGTAAATTGTTTTTGTCTCTGAGATCTCACTCTGCTGGTGATCCTGCGCAACAGGTTAAAATTGTTATTTCTCTATTGCGGGGTGACCCACAAAGTTGGGCATTTGCATTGTCGCCAGGGGATCCTGCGTTATTAAATGTAGATGCGTTTTTTCTGGCTTTGGGGTTGCTTTATGAAGAACCTAATTTAGAGATTTTGGCTGAGAAAGCCTTGATAGCTCTTTCCCAAGGGCAAGATGAAGCTGAGATATACTGCCAAAAATTTCGTAAATGGTCGGTGCTTACTAAATGGAATGAGTGCGCTCTAGCAGCTAATTTCAGAGAAGGTCTCTCTGATGCCGTGAAGGATGTCATGGTGGGGTTCCCTGTGCCTACAGGTCTGAATGATGCCATGAAATTGGCTATCCAGATTGATCAGCGTTTACGGGAGCGCAAATCTGTGCACCATATGGCGGTATCTTCTGAGCAAAAATCTGTGCACCATATGGCGGTATCTTCTGAGCAAAAACCTGTGCACCATATGGCGGTATCTTCTGAGCAAAAACCTGTGCACCATATGGCGGTATCTTCTGAGCAAAAACCTGTGCATCATTTGGCGGTGACCTCTGAAAAGGCACCAGAGCATATGCAATGCGATAGTGTATTGTCTAGAGGCGAACAACAGAATTACAGGCACAAAAATGGGTTGTGCTTCTATTGTGGAGATCCAGCTCATGTTATATCAGCATGCTCTAAACGCATAAAGAAGGTTGATAAAAAGGTTGATAAATCTTTTTCTATGGGTACCTTGCAGTCTAAATTTCTTTTGTCCGTGACATTGATTTGTACTTTATCATCTGTTACTGTGGATGCTTATGTGGATTCTGGCGCCGCTCTGAGTCTCATGGATTGGTCCTTTGCCAAGCGTTGTGGGTTTGATTTAGAGCCTCTGGAGGTTTCTATTCCCTTAAAGGGTATTGATTCTACACCTTTGGCTAGCAATAAACCCCAATATTGGACACAAGTGACTATGCATCTTACCCCAGACCATCAGGAGATTATTCGTTTCCTTGTGTTATATAATCTACATGACGTATTAGTACTTGGATTACCATGGTTACAAATTCATAATCCAGTCTTGGACTGGAGATCAATGTCTGTGCTGGGCTGGGGATGTCGGGGGATTCATGGGGATGCACCTTTGGTTCCCATTTCTTCATCTACTCCCTCTGAGATCCCAGCATTTCTGTCAGATTTTTATGATGTCTTTCAGGAGCCTAAAACTGATTCTCTTCCCCCTCACAGAGAGTGTGACTGCGCTATTGAGTTGATTCCCGGTAGTAAATTTCCTAAGGGTCGCTTGTTTAATTTGTCTGTACCTGAACATACTGCTATGCGGGAGTATATCAGAGAATCTTTGGAAAAGGGTCATATTCGCCCCTCTTTGTCTCCACTGGGGGCAGGGTTTTTCTTTGTGGGTAAAAAGGATGGTTCATTGAGACCTTGTATCGACTATCGACTTCTGAATAAGATTACAGTTAAATACCAGTACCCGTTACCTTTACTGACTGATCTTTTTGCTCGCATAAAGGGGGCGAAGTGGTTCACTAAGATCGATCTACGTGGTGCGTATAATTTGGTGCGGATTAAGCAGGGGGATGAGTGGAAGACCGCATTTAATACGCCTGAAGGCCATTTTGAGTATTTGGTAATGCCTTTCGGTCTCGCGAATGCCCCTTCCGTTTTTCAGTCCTTTATGCACGATATTTTCCGTGAATATCTGGATAAATTTATGATTGTGTATTTGGATGATATTTTGATTTTTTCGGAGGACTGGGAATCTCATGTTCAACAGGTCAGGAGAGTTTTTCAGGTTTTACGAGCTAATTCTCTATTTGTGAAGGGCTCAAAGTGTATTTTTGGGGTTCAGAGAATTTCCTTTCTGGGATATATTTTTTCCCCTTCATCTATGGAGATGGACCCTGTTAAGGTTCAGGCTATTTGTGATTGGATACAACCTACTTCTCTAAAGAGTCTTCAGAAATTCTTGGGATTTGCTAATTTCTATCGCCGATTCATAGCGGGTTTTTCTGCCATTGCTAAACCTTTGACTGATTTGACCAAGAAGGGTGCTGATGTTGCTAATTGGTCCTCTGCGGCTGTGGAGGCCTTTCGGGAGCTTAAGCGCCGCTTTTCTTCTGCTCCTGTGTTGCGCCAGCCTGATGTTTTGCTCCCGTTCCAGGTTGAAGTAGATGCTTCCGAGATCGGAGCAGGTGCAGTTTTGTCGCAGAAAGGTCCTGACTGCTCAGTGATGAGACCATGTGCGTTTTTCTCTCGAAAGTTTTCGCCCGCTGAGCGAAATTATGATGTTGGAAATAGGGAGCTCTTGGCCATGAAGTGGGCATTTGAGGAGTGGCGTCATTGGCTTGAGGGTGCTAGACACCAGGTGGTGGTCTTGACTGACCACAAAAATCTAATTTATCTTGAGTCAGCCAGGCGTCTGAATCCTAGACAGGCGCGCTGGTCGTTGTTTTTCTCTCGATTTAACTTTGTGGTTTCATATCTGCCTGGGTCTAAGAATGTGAGGGCGGATGCCCTCTCTAGGAGTTTTGAGCCTGACTCGCCTGGTGATTCCGAACCTACTGGCATCCTGAAGGATGGGGTGATATTGTCAGCTGTCTCCCCAGACCTGCGGCGCTCTTTGCAGGAGTTTCAGGTGGATAGGCCTGATCGCTGTCCGCCTGGTAGACTGTTTGTCCCTGATGACTGGACCAGTAGAGTTATTTCGGAGGTTCACTCTTCCTCGTTGGCAGGTCATCCTGGAATTTTTGGCACCAGGGATCTGGTGTCTAGGTCCTTCTGGTGGCCTTCCTTGTCTCGAGATGTACGTATTTTTGTGCAGTCTTGTGATGTTTGTGCTCGGGCTAAGCCCTGCTGTTCCCGGGCCAGCGGGTTGTTGTTGCCCTTGCCTATTCCTAAGAGGCCTTGGACGCACATCTCTATGGACTTTATTTCTGACCTTCCTGTTTCTCGTAGGATGTCCGTCATCTGGGTGGTGTGTGACCGTTTTTCCAAGATGGTTCACTTGGTACCTTTGCCCAAATTGCCCTCCTCCTCTGAGCTGGTCCCTCTATTTTTTCAGAATGTTGTGCGTTTGCATGGTATTCCTGAGAATATAGTGTCTGACAGGGGTACTCAGTTTGTGTCTAGATTTTGGCGGGCGTTCTGTGCCAGGATGGGCATCGACTTGTCTTTTTCGTCTGCATTCCATCCTCAGACTAATGGCCAGACTGAGCGTACTAATCAGACCTTGGAGACTTACTTGAGGTGTTTTGTGTCCGCTGATCAGGACGATTGGCTTGATTTTTTGCCATTGGCAGAGTTTGCCCTTAACAATCGGGCCAGTTCTGCCACTTTGGTTTCTCCATTTTTTTGTAATTCAGGGTTTCACCCTCGCTTTTCGTCCGGTCAATTGGAGTCTTCGGATTGTCCTGGAGTAGATGCTGTGGTTGATAGAATGCATCAGATTTGGGGACAGGTTGTGGACAATCTGAAGTTGTCCCAGGAGAAGACTCAACAGTTCACTAATCGTCATCGGCGTGTCGGTCCTTGTCTTTGTGTTGGGGACCTGGTTTGGTTGTCTTCTCGATTTGTTCCTATGAAGGTCTCGTCTCCTAAGTTTAAGCCTCGGTTTATCGGCCCTTATAGGATTCTGGAGGTTCTCAATCCTGTGTCCTTTCGTTTGGACCTCCCAGCATCTTTTACTATTCATAATGTTTTTCATCGGTCATTATTGCGGAGGTATGAGGTGCCGGTTGTTCCGTCTGCTGATCCTCCTGCTCCTGTGCTGGTTGAGGGTGAGTTGGAGTATGTGGTGGAAAAGATCTTGGACTCCCGTGTTTCCAGACGGAAACTTCAGTATCTGGTTAAGTGGAAAGGCTATGGTCAGGAGGATAATTCTTGGGTGACAGCATCTGATGTTCATGCTCCTGATTTGGTTCGTGCATTTCATAGTGCTCATCCAGATCGCCCTGGTGGTTCTGGTGAGGGTTCGGTGCCCCCTCCTTAAGGGGGGGGTACTGTTGTGAATTCTGTTTGTGGGCTCCCCCGGTGGTGTTTTATGGTAGTGCCACTTATTTGCCTTCTTCTATCATTGATCACCTGTTGACACCCATTAGGGGAGTTTCCTATTTAAGGCTGCTTGGCTGCTGGTCCGATGCCGGCCAACAATGTATCAGTAGCATTCTGTTGCATTCTCCTGCCTCAAGTTCCAGTTCAGCTAAGTTGAATTTTGTTCCTAGTTAATGCTATTTTTTGTCCAGCTATCTGCAATGTGACTCTCTGTAGCTGGAAGCTCTCGTGGACTGAAATTGCCACTCCAGTGGCATGAGTTGTCACTGGAGTTTTAAAGTAATTTCAGGATGGTGTTTTTGAGTAGTGTTTTGAAGTTGACCGTGAAGTAACTCTTTCCTGTACTTCTGCTATCTAGTAAGCGGACCTCACTGTGCTAAATCTGCTGTTCATCCTACGTATGTCTTTTCCTCTTGACTCACCGTCAATATTTGTGGGGGCCTGCTATCTCCTTTTGGGGTTCATCTCTGGAGGTAAGGCAGGCCTGTATATTCCTCTGATAGGGGTAGTTAGATCTCCGGCTGGCGCGTGGTGTCTAGGGCATCGTAGGAAACACTCCCCGGCTACTTCCAGTGTTGTGTCAGGTTCAGGTCACGGTCACTTTAGTTCCCATCACCCGAGAACTAGTCCGTTGTTATTTTGATTTCCCTGCCATTGGGAAAATCATAACAGTTTGGCCGGCCCACATGTGTTAAAACTATGCACTAAAGCAGGAAAGGATATGAAAAGGTTTTTTTTTTCCTTCTGTGTTTGGAAAGTGCACCTTAGTGCTTATTTGTACTCCTTGCTTAAACTGCAGTCTTCAGCCTTTTTTTTTTCCTCTCCTCTTAATCTCTGAATGGCTTTGGTTACACCTGTTTGAATCATGGATCCACAGAGTTTGGTTGCAGGTCTGAATAACCTGGCTACAAAGGTCCAGAACTTACAAGATTTTGTTATACGTGCTCCAATGTCTGAACCTAAGATCCCTATGCCTGAATTTTTTACCGGAGACAGATCCCGTTTTTTGAATTTCAGAGAGAATTGTAAATTGTTTTTGTCTCTGAGATCTCACTCTGCTGGTGATCCTGCGCAACAGGTTAAAATTGTTATTTCTCTATTGCGGGGTGACCCACAAAGTTGGGCATTTGCATTGTCGCCAGGGGATCCTGCGTTATTAAATGTAGATGCGTTTTTTCTGGCTTTGGGGTTGCTTTATGAAGAACCTAATTTAGAGATTTTGGCTGAGAAAGCCTTGATAGCTCTTTCCCAAGGGCAAGATGAAGCTGAGATATACTGCCAAAAATTTCGTAAATGGTCGGTGCTTACTAAATGGAATGAGTGCGCTCTAGCAGCTAATTTCAGAGAAGGTCTCTCTGATGCCGTGAAGGATGTCATGGTGGGGTTCCCTGTGCCTACAGGTCTGAATGATGCCATGAAATTGGCTATCCAGATTGATCGGCGTTTACGGGAGCGCAAATCTGTGCACCATATGGCGGTATCTTCTGAGCAAAAATCTGTGCACCATATGGCGGTATCTTCTGAGCAAAAACCTGTGCACCATATGGCGGTATCTTCTGAGCAAAAACCTGTGCACCATATGGCGGTATCTTCTGAGCAAAAACCTGTGCATCATTTGGCGGTGACCTCTGAAAAGGCACCAGAGCATATGCAATGCGATAGTGTATTGTCTAGAGGCGAACAACAGAATTACAGGCACAAAAATGGGTTGTGCTTCTATTGTGGAGATCCAGCTCATGTTATATCAGCATGCTCTAAACGCATAAAGAAGGTTGATAAAAAGGTTGATAAATCTTTTTCTATGGGTACCTTGCAGTCTAAATTTCTTTTGTCCGTGACATTGATTTGTACTTTATCATCTGTTACTGTGGATGCTTATGTGGATTCTGGCGCCGCTCTGAGTCTCATGGATTGGTCCTTTGCCAAGCGTTGTGGGTTTGATTTAGAGCCTCTGGAGGTTTCTATTCCCTTAAAGGGTATTGATTCTACACCTTTGGCTAGCAATAAACCCCAATATTGGACACAAGTGACTATGCATCTTACCCCAGACCATCAGGAGATTATTCGTTTCCTTGTGTTATATAATCTACATGACGTATTAGTACTTGGATTACCATGGTTACAAATTCATAATCCAGTCTTGGACTGGAGATCAATGTCTGTGCTGGGCTGGGGATGTCGGGGGATTCATGGGGATGCACCTTTGGTTCCCATTTCTTCATCTACTCCCTCTGAGATCCCAGCATTTCTGTCAGATTTTTATGATGTCTTTCAGGAGCCTAAAACTGATTCTCTTCCCCCTCACAGAGAGTGTGACTGCGCTATTGAGTTGATTCCCGGTAGTAAATTTCCTAAGGGTCGCTTGTTTAATTTGTCTGTACCTGAACATACTGCTATGCGGGAGTATATCAGAGAATCTTTGGAAAAGGGTCATATTCGCCCCTCTTTGTCTCCACTGGGGGCAGGGTTTTTCTTTGTGGGTAAAAAGGATGGTTCATTGAGACCTTGTATCGACTATCGACTTCTGAATAAGATTACAGTTAAATACCAGTACCCGTTACCTTTACTGACTGATCTTTTTGCTCGCATAAAGGGGGCGAAGTGGTTCACTAAGATCGATCTACGTGGTGCGTATAATTTGGTGCGGATTAAGCAGGGGGATGAGTGGAAGACCGCATTTAATACGCCTGAAGGCCATTTTGAGTATTTGGTAATGCCTTTCGGTCTCGCGAATGCCCCTTCCGTTTTTCAGTCCTTTATGCACGATATTTTCCGTGAATATCTGGATAAATTTATGATTGTGTATTTGGATGATATTTTGATTTTTTCGGAGGACTGGGAATCTCATGTTCAACAGGTCAGGAGAGTTTTTCAGGTTTTACGAGCTAATTCTCTATTTGTGAAGGGCTCAAAGTGTATTTTTGGGGTTCAGAGAATTTCCTTTCTGGGATATATTTTTTCCCCTTCATCTATGGAGATGGACCCTGTTAAGGTTCAGGCTATTTGTGATTGGATACAACCTACTTCTCTAAAGAGTCTTCAGAAATTCTTGGGATTTGCTAATTTCTATCGCCGATTCATAGCGGGTTTTTCTGCCATTGCTAAACCTTTGACTGATTTGACCAAGAAGGGTGCTGATGTTGCTAATTGGTCCTCTGCGGCTGTGGAGGCCTTTCGGGAGCTTAAGCGCCGCTTTTCTTCTGCTCCTGTGTTGCGCCAGCCTGATGTTTTGCTCCCGTTCCAGGTTGAAGTAGATGCTTCCGAGATCGGAGCAGGTGCAGTTTTGTCGCAGAAAGGTCCTGACTGCTCAGTGATGAGACCATGTGCGTTTTTCTCTCGAAAGTTTTCGCCCGCTGAGCGAAATTATGATGTTGGAAATAGGGAGCTCTTGGCCATGAAGTGGGCATTTGAGGAGTGGCGTCATTGGCTTGAGGGTGCTAGACACCAGGTGGTGGTCTTGACTGACCACAAAAATCTAATTTATCTTGAGTCAGCCAGGCGTCTGAATCCTAGACAGGCGCGCTGGTCGTTGTTTTTCTCTCGATTTAACTTTGTGGTTTCATATCTGCCTGGGTCTAAGAATGTGAGGGCGGATGCCCTCTCTAGGAGTTTTGAGCCTGACTCGCCTGGTGATTCCGAACCTACTGGCATCCTGAAGGATGGGGTGATATTGTCAGCTGTCTCCCCAGACCTGCGGCGCTCTTTGCAGGAGTTTCAGGTGGATAGGCCTGATCGCTGTCCGCCTGGTAGACTGTTTGTCCCTGATGACTGGACCAGTAGAGTTATTTCGGAGGTTCACTCTTCCTCGTTGGCAGGTCATCCTGGAATTTTTGGCACCAGGGATCTGGTGTCTAGGTCCTTCTGGTGGCCTTCCTTGTCTCGAGATGTACGTATTTTTGTGCAGTCTTGTGATGTTTGTGCTCGGGCTAAGCCCTGCTGTTCCCGGGCCAGCGGGTTGTTGTTGCCCTTGCCTATTCCTAAGAGGCCTTGGACGCACATCTCTATGGACTTTATTTCTGACCTTCCTGTTTCTCGTAGGATGTCCGTCATCTGGGTGGTGTGTGACCGTTTTTCCAAGATGGTTCACTTGGTACCTTTGCCCAAATTGCCCTCCTCCTCTGAGCTGGTCCCTCTATTTTTTCAGAATGTTGTGCGTTTGCATGGTATTCCTGAGAATATAGTGTCTGACAGGGGTACTCAGTTTGTGTCTAGATTTTGGCGGGCGTTCTGTGCCAGGATGGGCATCGACTTGTCTTTTTCGTCTGCATTCCATCCTCAGACTAATGGCCAGACTGAGCGTACTAATCAGACCTTGGAGACTTACTTGAGGTGTTTTGTGTCCGCTGATCAGGACGATTGGCTTGATTTTTTGCCATTGGCAGAGTTTGCCCTTAACAATCGGGCCAGTTCTGCCACTTTGGTTTCTCCATTTTTTTGTAATTCAGGGTTTCACCCTCGCTTTTCGTCCGGTCAATTGGAGTCTTCGGATTGTCCTGGAGTAGATGCTGTGGTTGATAGAATGCATCAGATTTGGGGACAGGTTGTGGACAATCTGAAGTTGTCCCAGGAGAAGACTCAACAGTTCACTAATCGTCATCGGCGTGTCGGTCCTTGTCTTTGTGTTGGGGACCTGGTTTGGTTGTCTTCTCGATTTGTTCCTATGAAGGTCTCGTCTCCTAAGTTTAAGCCTCGGTTTATCGGCCCTTATAGGATTCTGGAGGTTCTCAATCCTGTGTCCTTTCGTTTGGACCTCCCAGCATCTTTTACTATTCATAATGTTTTTCATCGGTCATTATTGCGGAGGTATGAGGTGCCGGTTGTTCCGTCTGCTGATCCTCCTGCTCCTGTGCTGGTTGAGGGTGAGTTGGAGTATGTGGTGGAAAAGATCTTGGACTCCCGTGTTTCCAGACGGAAACTTCAGTATCTGGTTAAGTGGAAAGGCTATGGTCAGGAGGATAATTCTTGGGTGACAGCATCTGATGTTCATGCTCCTGATTTGGTTCGTGCATTTCATAGTGCTCATCCAGATCGCCCTGGTGGTTCTGGTGAGGGTTCGGTGCCCCCTCCTTAAGGGGGGGGTACTGTTGTGAATTCTGTTTGTGGGCTCCCCCGGTGGTGTTTTATGGTAGTGCCACTTATTTGCCTTCTTCTATCATTGATCACCTGTTGACACCCATTAGGGGAGTTTCCTATTTAAGGCTGCTTGGCTGCTGGTCCGATGCCGGCCAACAATGTATCAGTAGCATTCTGTTGCATTCTCCTGCCTCAAGTTCCAGTTCAGCTAAGTTGAATTTTGTTCCTAGTTAATGCTATTTTTTGTCCAGCTATCTGCAATGTGACTCTCTGTAGCTGGAAGCTCTCGTGGACTGAAATTGCCACTCCAGTGGCATGAGTTGTCACTGGAGTTTTAAAGTAATTTCAGGATGGTGTTTTTGAGTAGTGTTTTGAAGTTGACCGTGAAGTAACTCTTTCCTGTACTTCTGCTATCTAGTAAGCGGACCTCACTGTGCTAAATCTGCTGTTCATCCTACGTATGTCTTTTCCTCTTGACTCACCGTCAATATTTGTGGGGGCCTGCTATCTCCTTTTGGGGTTCATCTCTGGAGGTAAGGCAGGCCTGTATATTCCTCTGATAGGGGTAGTTAGATCTCCGGCTGGCGCGTGGTGTCTAGGGCATCGTAGGAAACACTCCCCGGCTACTTCCAGTGTTGTGTCAGGTTCAGGTCACGGTCACTTTAGTTCCCATCACCCGAGAGCTAGTCCGTTGTTATTTTGATTTCCCTGCCATTGGGAAAATCATAACATGCAGCTGTGTCAAAAAAGGACCAGGCACTGCAAGTCTTGGGAGCGCCCTTTTTGGCTTTTGGAAGAGACATGCTCCTAACGGCTGCCAAAGCGGAGGCTGCAGGATCCGCAGTCTTCCCCCTCCCTCTCCCTCTTTGGGCCGTACGGGGAATCTCTTCCTCAGAGCTGCTCCCACCACCTTCCTGTCCCTCACGCCAAGATGGGTCAAGGACCTCATCATCTACACTACCCTCTGCCCCCAACTGCTCCTCCTGGGTAGTCTCAGCAGCAGAGCACGCACCAGTAAGTGGCACCTGAGTGTCATCATCAGCTGATGCGGCCTGCGATGTGGTGACCGGAGCCACTGGCCCACCCGCCTCTTCAGAGGAAGAGAGAAAAAGCTGTTGGGCATCACTGCACCCTGCCTCTTCTTCCATTTCTCCAATGCTGCTTGGCTGGCCCCCTGTTTCCAAGCCAAGAGATTCGGAGAACAGAAGTAGAGACGGCTCCTGTCCTGGGCTCTCTGTCTGCCTGGGCAATTTGGCAGGTGGTGAAGAGACAGATGGCTGCTCTCCAGTGCTCTGTGTCTGAGAGGATGTGGCACTAATTGAAGTTGATGCATTAGCTGCCATCCATCCGACAACGGCTTCAATTTGTTCTTCACGCAGCAGCGGTGTACGGCGCTCTGACACAAAGCTGCGCATGAATGACTGTTGCCTGGTGAAAGTGGGTGCTGATGAGTCACCGGTGCCCGCAGCAGGCACAGAATCCCCACGTCCCCTCCCTGCTCCGTGCCCACGCCCACGCCCACGTGCCTTACTCACTGCCTTCTTCATCTTGGTTGACTGATAAAGATAAGCAGAAAAGTACTAACGGCTTTGTGTGCTTATTCCTGAACAACTCCTCCTAACAGGTATAAGAAACACTAATTTTCTAAAGTGTGGACTAGACTTTAATATGAGCTAATGTGGCCTACACAAATGTAAAGTGGTGTAACTGGTGTGTTTGGTGAACTTTATTATTTATTTATTTTTTGGGGGCTGAACTGACAACAGATAGAGCTGCAGTCACACGGAGACCGTGCAGACAGACGTAAACGGCGCTGCAAGGCCCAAAAACCCTCCTCTACGTTATCCTATGTAGTGTTTTTCCACAAGTTAGCTGGAGACGGGTGGAAAGACACTAATAGGATTTTTTTGAAAAAATGTGCAGCAGCCTGCACTACTTAAAACAAAATGAAAATTGATTTGGCGGTATGACGCAGTGAAGAACCCTGAGCTGGAGACAACCAGGCTATGGCTGCTCACAGACTTCAGGGCGAGCTGCAGTCACACGGAGACCGTGCAGACAGCCGTAAACGGCGCTGCAAGGCCCAAAAACCCTCCTCTACGTTATCCTATGTAGTGTTTTTCCACAAATTAGCTGGAGACGGGTGGAAAGACACTAATAGGAATTTTTTGAAAAAATGTGCAGCAGCCTGCACTACTTAAAACAAAATGAAAATTGATTTGGCGGTATGACGCAGTGAACAACCCTGAGCTGGAGACAACCAGGCTATGGCTGCTCACAGACTACAGGGCGAGCTGCAGTCACACGGAGACCGTGCAGACAGCCGTAAACGGCGCTGCAAGGCCCAAAAACCCTCCTCTACGTTATCCTATGTAGTGTTTTTCCACAAATTAGCTGGAGACGGGTGGAAAGACACTAATAGGAATTTTTTGAAAAAATGTGCAGCAGCCTGCACTACTTAAAACAAAATGAAAATTGATTTGGCGGTATGACGCAGTGAACAACCCTGAGCTGGAGACAACCAGGCTATGGCTGCTCACAGACTACAGGGCGAGCTGCAGTCACACGGAGACCGTGCAGACAGCCGTAAACGGCGCTGCAAGGCCCAAAAACCCTCCTCTACGTTATCCTATGTAGTGTTTTTCCACAAATTAGCTGGAGACGGGTGGAAAGACACTAATAGGAATTTTTTGAATAAATTAGCAGCAGACTACACTACTTGGAAAAAAAAAAAAAAAAAGAACAGTATGAGGCAATGAACCACCCTCCCTGAACTGAATACAACCAGCTATGGATGGCCTATGTGGCTGCACTCAGACTAGAGAGTGGGCTGCACTCACACACACACACAGACCTTGCAGATCGCTGTGAAAACAGCGCTACAAGGCAAAAGCAAGGTGAATAGTAGGTGAACACAGCGGTTGCTAAATTAGCCTTTGGAAAGCACAAAGAAGCAAATCGCTATCTCTAAACTGTCCCTCAGTCAGCAAACAGCGTCTTGTCACTAACTGAATTCACAGCAGAGTGATCGCAAAATGGCGCCAGCGACTTTTAAACTGCATCATGACATCATTTCAGCAGCCAATCACAGCCTTGCCAGTAGTTTCATGCCCTCCATGCTAAACAGGATGTGGCCACACTTGGAATCATTCTCATTGGCTGAATTTGTGCATTTTGAATCTGGGAACTTCCGATTCTTCCGCGGCAAGTATCGGAATCCCGGTATCGGAATCCCGGTATCGGAATTCCGATACCGCAAGTATCGGCCGATACCCGATACTTGCGGTATCGGAATGCTCAACACTAATTGTGACTGCTCTTTTCAAAAGACCTGATGGATTGGAACTTATTACAAAAAAGTAGAGAGGGTTTTTGTTTACACCTCTGGGGTGAACCGCAGAGGTATCTACAAGATTAGATATCTACTAGAGAGTTCAACTAATGCAAAAAGAGAAGTCTGTATACAGTATATGCTGAATGTCACTGCACCAGCAGAATAGTGAGTGCAGCTCTGAAGTATAATACAGGATGTAGTACAGGATCAGTAATGTAATGTATGTACACAGTGACTGCACCAGCAGAATAGTGAGTGCAGCTCTGGGGTATAATACAGGATGTAACTAAGGATCAGTAATGTAATGTATGTACACAGTGACTGCACAAGCAGAATAGTGAGTGTAGCTCTGGGGTATAATACAGGATATAACTCAGGATCAGTACAGGATCAATAATGTAATGTGTGTACACAGTGACTGCATCAGCAGAATAGTGAGTGCAGCTCTGGAGTGTCATACAGGAAGAGGCGGAGCCTGCTTGCCATGTGCTCTGTGTGTGCTGCCTAGAGAGCTCCTGGGAAGGGAGGTAAAGTTTTGCATCCAGGACTTTTTGTCTTCCTCCCTCCCAGGAAAGAAGGCCCTTTTTGGGACTGGCCTCCGGGGCTGGGCTCCCAGCTCCCACCTCCTGGTCCAAGCGGCGGGGGTGGGAGGACTCCCAATCTGGCTAGGGTCACAAGATCTGGCCAAGGATCAGGTAAGGGATCCACCATGAAGACCCGTAGAACACCTGAGGCCATGGCCGCGGCTGCTCCTTCCCCCGGAGGTAGGCAAAGTACGAGCAGGGATGCTGTAGCGGTGCCCCTTGGTTGGGGCACCAAGGTGGCTAGAGAATCCCCCATGGGCTATGGTTCCCGCATCCATGCGCACCTCTGCGAGTATGAGGATGCCTCAAGGAAGCAAAAATCCCTCTGGGGGGGTTGAGGGTAGCTAAGGAGAGGTCTGACAGGGCCTCCGGCAATAAGAAGACCGAGCTATCCGCCGCGGTCAGGAAGATAAAAAAAATCCATAAAAGACATGGAAAGCCGGAGATGTAAGATCCTGGCCCGCAGCGGGCCCTTCCGTGAAAAGTTGGAGAATGATGACCGATACAGAGCCATGACCGGTGGGGCTCTGGAGGGGTCACGGAGCTCCGGCCAGGTGGTGGAGGAGGATGATGAGGAAGAGGAATGTGAGGAGGAGGTTGTGCCGTACCCACCGCCTGGAGGCCTGGTAAGAGATCTCTAGGCATCGCATGGCGGGATAGCCCCCAAGAAGGTGGCTTTCCCGTCAGATTCTGGCCCTTCAGGGGGCAGCGGAAGCGAGGGGAAAGGATGAGGATGCTGGTAGTAATAGCAGTGAGGGGGGCTGCCTCATCATGCAGCAGATCCGGCAGATCGAGTCCCCGGTCCGTTTTAACCAGCTGAGGTTTACGGAAGGGGCAACCAGGAGGGGGATGAAGAGAAAGGCTAAGAAAAGGAATAAGAAGAAAACATCTACTGTGCAGAAATTTCTGTATGTCCCCCTCTCTGGGGTCCCCCGGTCCCGCTGTGCGGCACCCGCTACCCACCCTGGCTCGGGCTCTGTTGTGGGTCCACAGCAAGGGAGCGGGGAGATTACAGGTCATGACACGCAGGGCACTGCCTCTGTTTGTGGTAATGGAGGGGGTAGTGATGTGTCTGATATGGAGCATGATGTGGAGGGTGGCCCAGTGGTGGGCAGGAGAGTGACAGCCGGGACCACATCTCCAGCGGTGAGGGCTGGGGTGTCTGGGTCCCCTATTTACGGATCCATTAAAGCTGGATCACTTCTGGGGACCCAGGCACCTAGTAAAGTGAAGGGGGAGGGTTCTGCGGCTCCGGCACAACCGGCTCATAAAAAGAAAATGGTGGGGACGGCCGCCGGAGTTGCTGTGGCCAGGCTGTTTGTGGCCCAGGGTGTGTGGTGGGGGGCGCTGTGCCCCAGGGGACTGGTACCGTCGGGGGTGTTCCTGGGGGTGGACTCAGCTCTGGGTCGGCTCTGGAGGTCCCAAAGCGGCTGGTCTCGGGGGATGTGGCCTCCTCAGCACCCGCTGAACATGGAGGTGCAGCTGCGGATAGCTGTGCTGTGCGGCTGGGGGCGTGGCTTCCCAAGGAAAAGAAAAAAAAAGATCTTAGCAATGGAGCAGGGTCTGCAGCAGACAGCAGCAAGGGCGCCTGCCTGGCGGGGTCCCCTGATTCTGGAGGCTTACCTGCGGTGGGGGCTCCGGCGACAAGGCAGGATGGAGCTGGAGGCTGATCTGTTCCTGGCTTCCTGCCTGCCAGTGAGGGAGGAAGCTCTGTGCATGCTGTGGTGGCAGAGCCTTTAGCAAGTCAGACAGTGCTGCTTAAACCCTATGGCAGCACTATTCTTAAAGGGACAGCAGCACTGTGTGTGCAGAACCCCCCAGCAAGGAAGATGCCATCAGTAGGTGGCGGTAGCAGTGGGGAAACATAACCTGGAAATACCCAAAAGGTGAGGCAAAATGATATTGACCCCAGTGTGCATGTGAGTGAGAGTGGGGTGACTGATGGAGTGGATGAGGAGGGTGCGGGTATGGAAGTGTCTGTGGTTGAGGATGCGAGTGGCAGTGTGTCTAAGGTGGCAAGTGTGAATAAGGTGGCAAGTGTGAATAGGGTGGCAAGTGTGAGTATGGTGTCTGATGGTAGTGGGAGGAGGGGGCCGGTCCATCTGCCCCCCGGCCACTGGTCCTCTGAGTTATTCGGGGGTGGTGGCTGGAGCCTCAAGGTCTAGTCAGGGGTTTCCTCGAATCTGGACCTCAGGGATAGCGTCTTGCGGTGCCGTTTCCTGGAGGCCCTCAAAAAGGGAGAACGGACGATGAAAGATAGATGGACTTAGCCTTTTGGCTGGATAGACACGGCCTGGCTGCCTTCCAAGATAAAAGGGAGGGGGAAGCGGTTTGGTCCCTCCCGACAGCCGGGCAGGGGGTGGCCAGGCGGAATGTGGTCCGTCGTCGGTGGAGGGGCAGTGAAGCGTGCCCGCCAAGGGCGAGGGTTGTGGAGCACCTTCTGAAGATGGACTTCAGGGCGACTGATATCTTTGCCCTGATACATCTGTTTGGCACCTCCTTCTTCGATGTCAGTTTTGTTCGGCCTTAGGGCTTAGAGCTTTTCTGGTCGAATTTCGAACTGGCAAAGGGGGAGCCCGGCTGGCAAGACTTTGCCGTACAGGTGGTGTCTCGCCAAAATATTGTAAAGAGTGTGACTTTTCTGACAAGTAATGAGTCACTTTCTAGGGTCGACATAATGACGTGGCTTTCCCATTATGGGGAAGTCACCTGGAGGTGGGTTTATCTTGTGGGACTATGGGACACTGGGGTGTTTAGGGGAAAAACTGGCACTGCCTGATCTGGCCTATGGACGTTGGACATGGACTGAGGCATGAGACGCAGGACCAGCTCTCAGGTCAGTGCGGGGGTTGGGAATAGTGGGCTTGACTGTGGGGTGATGGATAGTTTAGTATTGTATATATTTGTATAGTTTGTGGTTATTTTATAAAAAAAAAATAAAAAAAATGTAAACATAGTTTTTGTTTGCTCTTATTTTATTTGTTTTGTTATTATTTTGTTTGGTGACCGACCAGAAGGTGTAAGTACTTAATATTAGTTATTATTCTGTATGCATAATATGTGTGAGGAGAGAATGAGCGGCTGGACCAGTGTTCAGTATACTAATTATTTTTCTGTCTGATATTTCTGTTTTGTTTCTGTTATTATTATTGTTATGTTTTTCATTTTATAATAAAAGATCTACAGGATGTAACTGAGGATCAGTACAGAATCAGTAATGTAATGTATGTACATAGTGACTGCACCAGCAGAACAGTGAGTGCAGCTCTGGGGTATAATTATTATTATCTATTTATATAGCACCATTGATTCCATGGTGCTGTACATGAGAAGGGGTTACATACAAGTTACAGATATCACTTACAGTAAACAAACGAACAATGACAGATTGATACAGAGGGGCGAGGACCCTGCCCTTGCAGGCTTACATTCTACAGGATGATGGGGAAGGAGACAGTAGGTTGGGGGTTGCAGGAGCTCCGGTGTTGGTGAAGCGGTAGCTTCGGTAGTGATGAGGAGGCATCGGGGTCAGTGCAGGCTGTAGGCTTTCCTGAAGAGATGAGTTTTCAGGTTCCGTCTGAAGGATTCGAATGTGGTTGATAGTCGGACGTGTTGGGGCAGAGAGTTCCAGAGGATGGGGGATATTCGGGAGAAGTCTTGGAGGCGATTGGATGAAGAGCGAATAAATGTGGAGGAGAGAAGGAGGTATTGGGAGGACCGGAGATTACGTGAGGGAAGATATCGGGAGATTAGTTCAGAGATATATGGAGGAGACAGGTTATGGATGGCTTTGTAGGTCAGTATTAGTAATTTGAACTGGATACACTGAGGGAATGGGAGCCAGTGAAGAGATTTGCAGAGGGGGGAAGCAGAGGAGTAGCGAGGAGAGAGATGGATTAGTCGGGCAGAAGAGTTAAGGATGGACTGGAGAGGCGCAAGGGTGTTAGCAGGGAGGCAGCAGAAAAGGATGTTGCAGTAGTCAAGGCGGGAGATGATGAGGGCATGCACAAGCATTTTAGTAGATTGAAGGTTGAGGAAAGGACGGATTCTGGGGATATTTTTGAGCTGGAGGCGACAGGAGGTGGAAAGAGCTTGGATGTGTGGTTTGAAGGACAGGGCAGAGTCGAACGTTACTCCGAGGCAGCGGACTTCCGGTACGGGGGAAAGCATGATGTCATTGATTGCGATAGATAGGTCAGGTAAGGAAGATCTGTGGGATGGAGGAAAGATGATGAGTTCAGATTTGTCCACATTGAGTTTGAGGAAGCGAGAGGAGAAGGAGGATATGGCTGATAGGCACTCTGGGATTCTGGACAGCAGAGCGGTGACGTCTGGGCCAGAGAGGTAGATCTGAGTGTCAACAGCATAGAGGTGGTACTGGAATCCATGGGACTTTATGAGTTGTCACAAGCCAAGTGTATAGATTGAGAAGAGTAGGGGTCCTAGAACAGAGCCTTGGGGGACTCCAACAGAGAGAGGGTGGGATGAGGAGGTAGTGTGGGAGTGGGAGACGCTGAATGTGCGGTTGGAAAGGTACGAGGCGATCCAGGATAGGGTGAGGTCTTTGATGCCAAAGGAGGAGAGGATCTGTAGTAGGAGGCAGTGGTCAACTGTGTCGAAAGCAGAGGACAGGTCTAGAAGGAGGAGTAGAGAGTATTGTCCAGTAGGTTTGGCGGTAAGTAGGTCAGGTCGGTAGTAGGATACAACTCAGGATCAGTAATGTAATGTATGCACACAGTGACTGCACCAGCAAAATAGTGAGCGCAGCTCTGGAGCATAATATAGGATGTAACTCAGGATCAGTAATGTGATGTATGTACACAGTGACTGCACCAGCAGAATAGTGAGTGCAGCTCTGGAGTATAATACAGGATGTAACTCAGGATCAGTACAGGGTCAGTAATGTAATGTATGTACACAGTGACTGCACCAGCAGAATAGTGAGCGCAGCTCTGAAGTATAATACAGGGTGTAAGGCTACGTTCACATTTGCGGTGTGCGCCGCAGCGTCGCCGCCGCAACGCACAGCGCAAATGTGAACACATGCACAACGCAGCTTTTTGCGCCGCATGCGTCCTTTTTTTCATTGATTTTGGACGCAGCAAAAATGCAACTTGCTGCGTCCTCCGCGACCCGACGCGGGCGCCGCAGGGACGCATGCGGCGCAAAAAGCAAGTGCACCGCATGTCCATGCGCCCCCATGTTAAATATAGGGGCGCATGATGCATGCGGCGCCGCTGCGGCGCCCGCCGCTGCGGCGGGCGCCGCTAATGTGAACGTAGCCTAACTCAGGAATGGATCATTCATGTAATGTATGCACACATTAACTGCACCAGCAGAATAGTGATATAATGCAGGAGGCGTTGCGCCTACTGTTTGTGTTGGGGGACACTCGCTTGGCAGTGGATTAACATATTCAGGCACAGTTTTCTCACAAAAACAGTCTATATGGTTTATTTATACTGCATAAACCACGTAACATAAAATCCATTTCATTACATCCATGAACATATCACGACCACCAGTCTGTTCATGCAGCAGATAAACCTCTCTGCCGTATATTACAATCCCCTTGTCTGGGGTTACCTTCCAGGAGCTCCGCTCCTCATGCCACCTCCTTGTCAGTCCTGTCTTTGACAACACAGAAGCTGTCCCAGGTTCTGCAGGTACATGGTCTCACCAGGGGCTTCCAGGAAGTCTCCACTCACAGGAGCTTCCAACACCGACCATCCAGGTCCACGGTCTCTCAAGGTGCTTCCAGAATATCTCCACTCACAGGAGCTTCCAACACAGACCGTCTAGGTCCACAGTCTCTCCAGGAAGTCTCCACTCACAGGAGCTTCCAACACAGACCGTCTAGGCCCACGGTCTCTTCAGGAAGTCTCCACTCACAGGAGCTTCCAACACAGACTGTCCAGGTCCACGGTCTCTCCAGGTGCTTCCAGGAAGTCTTCACTCACAGGAGCTTCCAACACAGACCAGACCTCTTCCAGGACCTACAGTAAACCATTCAGGTCCAAACACTCTCAAACATGTGACCCACACCCTGGTCACATTATGAAGCTGTAACACCCCCACAGGTGGGAGGTGTGTGTTGCTAGTTTGACCTGCCCAGCTCTTCAAACTAGTGCAGTAAGCCTCCCTCTATAAACTATACAAATGCAGGCTTACTGCGCAGACTAGCTCTGCGACACATACCGGCCATTTACAATCCTGCCGGACTTTGTCTCATCGCCACAGTTATACCCACGAGTGGCATGCATTCTTATGGCCTCAATACGCCTCTGTGCATATTCTGAAGAGACCACGCAGCGCCGCCAACCTGTAACATGGCTCACTGCATCATAGTACATCACAGTACACAGTGACTGCACCAGCAGAATAGTGAGTGCAGCTTTGAGGTATAATACAGGATGTAACTCAGGATCAGTACAGGATCAGTAATGTAATGTATGTACACAGTGACTGCACCAGCAGAATAGTGAGTGCAGCTCTGGAGAATAATGCAGGATGTAACTCAGTATCAGTGCAGCATTCCTGGAAAGTGTTTATGGACTTTGTGCAGAGATGAGGCCTCAGGTCACCTTCTGTTTCCCTTTTTAGGATCCTTAGGATTTATGTAGAGAGCAAACCTTTCTCACTTCCGCTCCAGCAGAGGGACGGTACAAGGAAAAACAACAGCTTTAATGCGCAGTCACGTGTGGATTTCCCAAGGTAAATATTCCTGAAGATTTGGCAATGACACCAATGTCTTCATGCTGTAGATATTTCTGTATGGCAGTAAATATTTATCAGTAATATCCCTTCCTCTGTTACTTACAATGAGTGGATGTCTCGTACATTTCCTGCCAAACAGGAGCCACATATGGAGCAGCGTGCACATGGGATGAGCTCCATGTACTGATGACTCCGCAGTGTCACGGGCACTGTACACAGCAACTACATGATGGGAGGAGTAGTGCTCCGACACGGCACCGCACCTGATCGGCTCAGATACACTAGCAAAGTATCACACATGGCAGGCTTAGATTCACCAGCTCAGTATTAGGCTGCCGTCACACTAGCAGTATTTGGTCAGTATTTTACCTCAGTATTTGTAAGCCAAAACCAGGAGTGGGTGATAAATACAGAAGTGGTGCAGATGTTTCTATTATACTTTTCCTCTAATTGTTCCACTCCTGGTTTTGGCTTACAAATACTGATGTAAAATACTGACCAAATACTGCTAGTGTGACGTCAGCCTTATACATAAGCTTAGATACACTAGTTGAATATCACACATGGCAGGTTTAGATACACTAATTCAGCATCGCACATGATACATTAGATACACTAGCTCAGTATTACACATGATATATTAGGCTAGTTTCACATTAGCATTAGAATCCGCAGCGTTTAATCCGCAAGTGCAGGAACAAACGCATGGAAACACGTACAAACGCGGCATTTTTTAGACGCATGCGGGAACGCATGCGGTAAAAAAACGCCGCGTTTGTACGTGTTTCTTTGCGTTTTTTACTGCGTTTGCGTTTTTTGGTGCGCAGGGTGAAAAATTTAACAGGAGAAAAATCTAGATAACCAAACAGCGTCAATGGGACTACAGAGGGCGTGTATTATGGGATCTCTATACATAGACCCTTGAACAGCTGAACTCTTCAGATTTTGCTCCTGTATGCTGTGTCAGAATGGATCTTTGCATCGAGAGCTTTTATTTCAACCTGGATTTAAGCATCAAGCTGTTTCTTGCCTGTCCGTTTGCTTTGGAGCAAGACAGAAATCGCGAAAGATGGAGATGTCGCAGGCGTTTTTGGAGACACCCCATTATTGAACTACGTGAGAGCTGTGGAGCCTATCACACGCTGTATGGCGAGCTTAATGCCAACCCGGACAAATTCCCGGAATATACAAGGATGTCGCAAGACTCGTTCCGGCATTTGCTTGCTCGTGTCCAAGGAACCATACGGAGACAGGACACCCAGCTCCGTAGAGCGATTCCACCTGAGGAACGTCTGCTGGTTACATTAAGGTACGTTCCAAATCTAAACCAATGACAGTCCAAATTTTGGGTGTTCTGACATGTATTTTTTTGGTATTTTCCTTTCTGTCTTTAGCATAACAACACCATAAATAGAATAGATTGTAAATTTTTTTTTTTTTTCTTACAGATTTCTGGCAACCGGAGAGAGTTTATCATCCCTCCGCTTCCAATACCGGCTTGGAATATCCATGCTGTCCGGAATAGTTGCGGACACCTGCCGAGCTTTGTGGAATGTACTCCAGGATGAGTTTATACCCCTACCCACCTTGGACATGTGGCTTGAAATTGCGGAAAAATTCTGGAGTGTGTGTGATTTCCCAAACTGGGAGCGGTTGATGGAAAGCACATTCGCTGTTATGGACCTGGTGGTTAGGTGCACCTGGAATGACCTGATGGTTAAACTAAAAAACAGGACAAGCTCTGGAAAGTGGGAACTCTGCTGACCGCAATCCTAATCCTATAACATACACACTAGAAATAGCTGTGGAGCGTACCTAACTCTCCCTAGACGCCTCTTCACAGCCTAAGAGCTAACTACCCCTAAAGATAGGAAAATAAGCCTTTCCTTGCCTCAGAGAAAATTCCCCAAAGGTAAAGGAAGCCCCCCACATATATTAACTGTGAGTTAAGAGGAAAGTCACAAACACAGGGATGAAACAGGTTTCAGCAAAGGAGGCCAGACTTACTAAATAGACTGAGGATAGGAAAGGGATCTATGCGGTCAGCACAAAAATCTACAAAAAGCCACACAGAGTGTGCAAAAAGACCCCCGCACCGACTCACGGTGCGGAGGTGCCACTCTGCAACCCAGAGCTTCCAGCTAACAAGGCAATATCATGTTAGCAAGCTGGACTAGAACTTAGCAAGTACTAAGAAATATATATTCAGTACACAATAAACAACAAATGAACTAGCAGGGACTTAGCTTCTGCTGGAGTAGACAGGTCATCAGAAAGATCCGAGAGAGATCTGAACCAGTGCAGATACATTGACAGCTGGCATGGAGTAACGATCTGAGTGGAGTTAAATAGAGAAACCAGCCTAGCCGCAAACGAAGGCAGCTGAGGAAGGAACCTCAGAATCAGCAGTTCCACTCACAGCCACCAGAGGGAGTCCACGGACAGAACTCGCCGAAGTACCATTCATGACCACAGGAGGGAGTTTGAGAACGGAATTCACAACAATTCGCATTATCAAACCAGCCAGAACAGGATCAGAGTACTTCAATTACAAAAAATATTTTTCTGTTGTGCTCATGGCAATAGCCGATGCGGACTGTCGCTTCATCGCCGTGGACATTGGAGCTTTTGGCCGTGGCAACGATTCCCAGACTTTTAAGAACTCTGATATGGGCCGCCGTGTGTATGGCAAAAATTTTAATTTTCCACGGCCACAATCGCTCCCCAACACTCAAGGTCCACCGATGCCATTTGTTATGGTTGGGGATGAGGCCTTTCAGATGTGTGAAAACCTACTGAAGCCATATTCCAGTCGGGACTTGAACCACACTAAAAGGATCTTTAACTACAGACTGACCAGGGCCCGAAGAACAGTAGAGTGTACCTTTGGCATTCTAGTCTCAAAATGGCGCATTCTTGCATCAGCCATTCATCTAAAAATGGAGACAGTCGACGAGGTGGTCAAAGCCTGTGTGGTTCTGCACAATTATATAATGGCAAAGGAGCAAACCAGCATTGAACTGGATGAACCAGTTGCACACCCACTGCCCGATTACCAGCATCACCCGCTGCGGTCAACTGCTGAAGTTGATCACATGCGGGACCAATTTGCTGCCTTTTTTGATTCTGATATTGGACGTGTGTCATGGCAGGACAATGTTGTGTAAATGTCCTGTTGTAATTTTATCTGTACCAGTAATTTTCTTAAATGTTAATAATATTTCTCATTAATAAACTTTATTTTTGGTTGTCTTGACCGTGTCGCCTATGTATTTCCTCTACAAACCAAGGCTGTCCTATTTGGTCTGTATTTAATATCAGTATTTGTAATCCAAAACCAGGAGTGGGTGATAAAGGCAGAGGTGCTAGTTATTATGTTAATATTATAATTTACCTCTAATTGTTCCACTCCTTGTTTTGGCTTACAAATACTGATATAAAACACTGACCACATACTGCTAGTGTGACGGCAGCCATGTAGCTTTAGTGGTAAGCTTGTTGACGTCATTGCATCCTGATTCTGTTCTGCAGTATCCATTGGACACAGTCTGAAGAGACAATCACTGTCATACTAAAGAGATCTATACTCATCAAGTCAGGTGTCAGAAATAATGAATTCATGATGCACACACTGGCGTAGCTAGAGCTTTTGCCGCCCGGGGCTGTTTCCGAGTTTGGCGCCCCCCCATTGCCGTCACTCAACGCCGGGCACCGTCCCCTCAGCACTGTTTACCCATGAAATCCGGTGCCTGCGCTGTGTATCGCTGTTTGGTGCAGGCGCAGAGAGCTCTGGCCGTCTGACGTCACAGCCAGGCTTGCAGACTGCGCCTGTGCGGCCACCCACCTTGGTAATCCCAGCCCTGCAGTGTGTTATGCATTATGCAGAGTTCGGGGCTGGGATTCACAAGCAGGGCGGCCGCACAGGCGCAGTGTCCAGCATTGCCCCAGTGTGTCCAGCATTGCCCCCAGTGTCCAGCAATCTACCCCAGTGTCCAGCATTGCCCCCAGTGTGTCCAGCAATCTCCCCCAGTGTCCAGCATTGCCCCCAGTGTCCAGCAATCTGCCCCAGTGTCCAGCATTGCCCCCAGTGTGTCCAGCAATCTGCCCCAGTGTCCAGCATTGCCCCCAGTGTGTCCAGCAATCTCCCCCAGTGTCCAGCATTGCCCCCAGTGTGTCCAGCAATCTCCCCCAGTGTCCAGCATTGCCCCCAGTGTGTCCAGCAATCTCCCCCAGTGTCCAGCATTGCCCCCAGTGTGTCCAGCAATCTGCCCCAGTGTCCAGCATTGCCCCCAGTGTGTCCAGCAATCTGCCCCAGTGTCCAGCATTGCCCCCAGTGTGTCCAGCAATCTGCCCCAGTGTCCAGCATTGCCCCCAGTGTGTCCAGCAATCTGCCCCAGTGTCCAGCATTGCCCCCAGTGTGTCCAGCAATCTGCCCCAGTGTCCAGCATTGCCCCCAGTGTGTCCAGCAATCTGCCCCAGTGTCCAGCATTGCCCCCAGTGTGTCCAGCAATCTGCCCCAGTGTCCAGCATTGCCCCCAGTGTGTCCAGCAATCTGCCCCAGTGTCCAGCATTGCCCCCAGTGTGTCCAGCAATCTCCCCCAGTGTCCAGCAATCTCCCCCAGTGTCCAGCATTGCCCCCAGTGTGTCCAGCAATCTCCCCCAGTGTCCAGCATTGCCCCCAGTGTGTCCAGCAATCTCCCCCAGTGTCCAGCAATCTGCCCCAGTGTCCAGCATTGCCCCCAGTGTGTCCAGCAATCTGCCCCAGTGTCCAGCATTGCCCCCAGTGTGTCCAGCATTGCCCCCAGTGTGTCCAGCAATCTGCCCCAGTGTGCCCAGCAATCTGCCCCCAGTGTGTCTCCAGCAATCTGCCCCCAGTGTGTCTCCAGCAATCTGCCCCCAGTGTGTCTCCAGCAATCTGCCCCCAGTGTGTCTCCAGCAATCTGCCCCCAGTGTGTCTCCAGCAATCTGCCCCCAGTGTGTCTCCAGCAATCTGCCCCCAGTGTGTCTCCAGCAATCTGCCCCCAGTGTGTCTCCAGCAATCTGCCCCCAGTGTGTCTCCAGCAATCTGCCCCCAGTGTGTCTCCAGCAATCTGCCCCCAGTGTGTCTCCAGCAATCTGCCCCCAGTGTGTCTCCAGCAATCTGCCCCCAGTGTGTCTCCAGCAATCTGCCCCCAGTGTCTCCAGCAATCTGCCCCCAGTGTGTCTCCAGCAATCTGCCCCCAGTGTGTCTCCAGCAATCTGCCCCCAGTGTGTCTCCAGCAATCTGCCCCCAGTGTGTCTCCAGCAATCTGCCCCCAGTGTGTCTCCAGCAATCTGCCCCCAGTCTGTCTCCAGCAATCTGCCCCCAGTGTGTCTCCAGCAATCTGCCCCCAGTCTGTCTCCAGCAATCTGCCCCCAGTCTGTCTCCAGCAATCTGCCCCCAGTCTGTCTCCAGCAATCTGCCCCCAGTCTGTCTCCAGCAATCTGCCCCCAGTCTGTCTCCAGCAATCTGCCCCCAGTCTGTCTCCAGCAATCTGTCTGTCTGAGTCAGACATAAAGAAAAAAAAAAAAAGTAAAATCCTCACCTCTCCCGTTCCCAGCGCAGGTCCCGTGCACTCAGCGTCTCTCCGGCTCTGCAACGCTCAGGACAGAGAGGCTGAGCGCGCAGTGATGACGTCATCGCACCCTCTGCCCTGAGACGTCGCAGAGTCAGAGAGCGGTGAAGAAGCTGCAGCTGCCGCAGGAACCAGGAGAGGTGAGGATTAGAACGGGGGGCCCAATGCCAGCTGGTATGGCGGCCCTGGTTGTGGCGGTGGCGTCGGCGCCGCCCGAAGATTTAAAGGGCCCGCGTCTCAATTTTTTTTCTTTCTTCCTCCTCCTCCCTGGGTCGGAGCCGCCCCCGGCATTGTGCCGCCCGGGGCGGCCCGCCCCCCCCGCACCCCTCTTCCTACGCCACTGGATGCACATACAGTATAACAGCCTCATGCATTCACTATTTCTGACACATGTACAGGTGAGCATAGATATGACCGGTATGACCGCCATCGTCCCTTCACTTTGTGTGGAATAGATTACGTATAAAGAAGAGAAAATGGTGGTTATACAAGGCAGTTCTATACTCACCAGGTCAGGTGTCCTAACTAATGAGTTTTTTGACACTTGACCTGTTGAGTATAGTTCTGCATTGTATTTCCACCATTTTCTCTTCAGACTGCAACACTAGTCACAGACTAAGCAGAAGGAAGAGATTATGGAGATAATACATGAATTAATTTTTTGGCCCACCTCATATCTCTATACTAAAGACACACAAAGCTGCAGTCTTTTATTTGCTAACTACTGGAGCTATGATGTGGCCAAAAAAATAAGTGTTCGGCGCACGGTGTGTGTTGAAAGCAGCGAAATACACAATAAACTACACAATTGGGGGTAAAAAATATTATTATTATTTTTTTTTTAAACAAACTTTTTATTTACTGCGCCTGCTTGGGGTAGAGTGATGTAAACGGGGGGTGTGAAGCAGTGAGGCCTGGCTAACAGTGGACGACGCAGGGGTGGCAGGAGAAGCGGCCATGAAACTTGTGGGGTCTGGTAGTTCGGGGATAGGGCTTGACACATGAGAGGCTTGAGACGCACTGGAAGGGTGAGACAAACCTGACATTACAGACACACTGGGAGGTGAAGGGGGAGGAATAATAAGAGTTCGCTGTTTTTTTTGTTTTTTTTTAATTTCTGTGATTGACGGGTTGTGGGAAGCCTCAGAGGACTCATTTGTCGTGGCATGGTCGTGGTGGGTGACCTGTTTGGGTCCGGCTGCACTGTGCCAGAGTCCATAGTGCTCGTAGAGCGTGCAGCCATGCCAGAGTCCATAGTGCTGGTAGAGCGTGCAGCCATGCCAGAGTCCATAGTGCTCGTAGAGCGTGCAGCCATGCCAGTGTAGCGCCCCCACTGTCGCAGGGCCGAGGGGTACCTGGTACCGGGCCTCTGAGTCTCTGTTCTGGGGTTGTCACGGTGGCTAGACCCGGTCCGTGACCCTGCTGAGGGGCGTACAATGATAGGTGTGCGTGATGGTGATGATGTTGTGGTGGTGCAGTGCAGGTGGCAGTAAATAACGAGGACACCAGGTTGCAGTCTCTTTACTGAAGGCTTCAGGATCCTCAATCCGGAATACGGTTAACCGGGCTGCGCAAGCCTGGCCGGTCCGATGGCACATCCAGAGCTCCCTTTACAGGTGGAAATCTGTGCCTACCTTCTAGCGCTTGTGTGTTGTAGTCCTTCCCTGCTAAGCACCACGGGATAGTCCTCACAACTGTTGTGTCTGTTTCTCGTGTTCCCTCACAACTCGATTCTGATGTTCTTCCACGTCCCCCAGATGATATGGTTAGGACGCACCCGTATGACGGGGAGGCTCGGAGCTCTTCCGGGACTCTAGCGTCGCCCCACTCCTGTTGTTACCCCCCCTGTGTCTTCCTAGGTGAATTGGGTGAGACAGCCCGCCTATAACTGACTGTCCTGCCGTAGGTTTGAAGTTTGGCCTGGAGCTCTATACTTCCTCGGCGTTCCGGCCACCGGTTACGCGCCTCAGTAGGATGTTGCCTCGTCTTACAGCACGACTCCTACTGGTATTCTCCTTGTTGCGTTGATCTCGTTTCTCACTCAGCACAATAAACCTCGCTTCTTGTCCTTTCTTGGGGTACCGCCGCTATATCGTGCAGGCGCGGTCCCGTAACGTTCTCTCTAGTTGCTAGGCCTCTGTCAGGATCCCACCCCTGACAGAGACCCCTCTGAATCTTCCCCTACAACACCCTCTGCCACAAGGTGTTGCCTGGTTCCAACCCAGTCAGCTTTCTGATATAACTTCCTGCCTAACCCCCAGTTTTACCAGATTGTGAGGAGTGGCCTAATACATAGAACCCTTAGCTCCCCCTGGAGGCCAGACTGTGAAGTGTATTGGTGTCTGTGATACCTGGTCAGATGAGCTCCTTCAGTGCCATCAGACGTACCATAGCCCCCCTTAGCGGCGGAGCACCAGTACTGCAATGACCAGGACTCTGGGGCGCTGCACTCCCCCCCGGTTAAATCCAGTACTCCTGGACTGGGAAGAAAACAACAATACATGTCAGCAAAAAGACATACTTTTTTGAAAATGCAAGTACAAGTAAACTTTTTAACAGAGCTTCCCTTTATGGGAGGTGAGGACACTTGAACGTTACAAACATGGTCAAATACTTTAAATAACATACTATAAATAACTTTTCTTACCCAACCGGGTATTCTACTAAGTGCAAAATTTTTGAACAATAATTTAACTTTGCCTTTAAGGACGTACTCGCTGGATCCACTAAAGACCTTCTTATAAAACATTATAAGGCTAATCAACTTTTCTGCATTCTCCTTCTTTACATCTGCAGGACCGCCTGTCCTATCTGCTCCAGGCCTACTGCCTCTCCTTTCTGTTACAGGACCGCCCCTTTCTGCCCGGGCCTACTGCCTTTCCACTACTATACACGGTATAGAACTTATCATCCATCTTTCAGTTCAGGATTACCGAGCCATCTCTATATGGCTCCTAGGAGGACTCACTGACTAACCCTGTACGGGTTCACTTTCTGTCCTCATTCTTTTATCAACATCATTAAACATTTCTCTCAATCAACTAGTTAGCTACATATAACTTTTACATATCAGCATTATTAGTACTTTCTTTCAAAACATCATCATTCTTTAAGTGCTTTTGATGAACATCCCCTTTAAGAGGGGACCAAGTCTCTATGAGGTAGTGCAACTTCTCAAGCTGCAAGTCTGTTCGCAGCAAGGACTCCGGTGCTGGTTCCAAGACCAGTGTCTTCGCAAAGAGTCCTTTCTTTCATAAAACCAGTAGAGGGCACCTTTAAGAAGGTGCAAACTATTTACAAGGAGTTTGTAATCATGCATTGTTCATGATTCAGCAGTTCTTTCAATGATGAACAAACAGGAAACAAAAACAAAAAGCAAAAGAAGGGATCCCGGGTAAACAAAGGGATCCCTTTAAGAGTTAACCCTGATCGGGTTGTAGCAGTAAAAACGGGAAACAAACAGTCAACTACTTACATTGGCAAAGTGTTAAGATATTTACTTGAACCACTCAGGAGGCAGCACCGGCGGAGGCAACCCCCTAGGATATTGCGCACCGCCTGGTACTGCGTAAGGGGAAGTGTTGTCCCATCTGGGGGTCTGCGTACCCACTGTCTTCAGTTCTGGAGCAGCAGGGGCACCGCCCACCTGAAGAGGCGCCTCCTTGGTCACGAGGGTGGTTGAGGTGACGATGCTGCAGGTCGTGGTCTTGACCATAGTGCACGTTGGAGTGACCACGGTGGTCTTGGTGATGACCGTGGGCTGATCATAAGGGAGCACCTTGGCTATGGGGGACTGTTTCTCTGACACCTTAGTTGAGGGTGTCACGGGGCTGCGCTTTTTGTGGACATTCAGGGCGAACCACCCCTTTTCCCCAAAATGCCGGGTGTAGGTGACTTCGTCCCCCGGGTAGAGATCCCGGTCTGGGTGGCCCTCTCTGAGATGCGACTCCACATCCCGCCGGTTAACGAAGACTTCGGCGTATAGGCCCGGCTCTTTGAAAAAGCCCCAGCCTCCGCGGAACTTGAAGGTGAAAATAGTGCCCTGCCTGCGCGGGGCCTGGTGAGCGGTGGGGTCCTTGCGGGCCCGGTCCTTGAACGCCAGGTCTTTTTGATGGTGGGTCTCCAGCCCGGCCTGGTACGCCTTTTCCTTCTCCTCCCACTGCTGTTCCATCTGGGTCTGGTATTCCTCCCAGCTCAGGGCCTGCACCATCTCCCCTTCCCGTGTCTTCACCCCGGGGAACCCCATGAGGTTGGATCCTGGGTTCACCCAGCGGCATACCGTGCGCTCCGCATGGGCCTCACACAGCAGGGTAGTTGGCGGAATTGGGGCTTTCAGGAGGTGTTCCATACCCGTTGCCTCCTCCCATGGTAACAGGCGCTGGAGTCTATGGGTCCCAGGGAGAGGGGGTGCCGCAACGGGGCCTACTAACAAGCCCTCTGCCAGCGGGACGGGGTCGGCGGTCTCACCAGCCAATGCAGGCTCCTCCTCCGCGGCGGGTTCCGCTGGCTGTGTCGGCGAGGGTCTCTGCAACAACTCCGGTAGTGGTACAGGATCCGATGCCAGAGGACTTCCTTCCGGTGCTACCTGGTGCGGAGCCTGGGCCTTCACGTTCAGCTGAAGGAGCTGGTGGATCAAGTCCCCCATCTCAGCCTGCAAGAGATCAGCGCTGTCCGTGGAGAATGGGCTGCGGTGCTCGTCCGGGTAGTTGGGGGAGACTTCTGCTTCAACCCCACATTCGGGTCCCGAGCTGCTGGCCATGGCGTCCTCCACGTGGGTCGCTTCCTGATCCTTTTCCCGCTCTCTCCTTCGTGGGCGGTTTCGTTTTCTCTGTCTCCGCCCCCCATTGAGAATCAGGAGACGGATCTCGGCTGCTGACGGACGCGTCCTCACGGTGCAGAAATATTTAGACTGGGCGGCCATTGTCTTTCGCGCTCTTCAGCTTGTTTACGCCCACTTCCACGCCTCTCTTCTTCTCCTGCGCTCTCCTTAGCGCTGTAATGGCGGCGGTTTTTGGCGGCAAGTGGCACTGCACAGTCTTTGCAATAAGTCACAGTCCAAGTATAATAAATCACAGTTCCAAGGCACACATGACCTGATTCTTCAGGCTTAAGTAGATCCTGTTCGTGACGCCAAGTTGTAGCGCCCCCACTGTCGCAGGGCCGAGGGGTACCCGGTACCGGGCCTCTGAGTCTCTGTTCTGGGGTTGTCACGGTGGCTAGACCCGGTCCGTGACCCTGCTGAGGGGCGTACAATGATAGGTGTGCGTGATGGTGATGATGTTGTGGTGGTGCAGTGCAGGTGGCAGTAAATAACGAGGACACCAGGTTGCAGTCTCTTTACCTCTTTACTGAAGGCTTCAGGATCCTCAATCCGGAATACGGTTAACCGGGCTGCGCAAGCCTGGCCGGTCCGATGGCACATCCAGAGCTCCCTTTGCAGGTGGAAATCTGTGCCTACCTTCTAGCGCTTGTGTGTTGTAGTCTTTCCCTGCTAAGCACCACGGGATAGTCCTCACAACTGTTGTGTCTGTTTCTCGTGTTCCCTCACAACTCGATTCTGATGTTCTTCCACGTCCCCCAGATGATATGGTTAGGACGCACCTGTATGACGGGGAGGTTCGGAGCTCTTCCGGGACTCTAGCGTCGCCCCACTCCTGTTGTTACCCCCCCTGTGTCTTCCTAGGTGAATTTGGTGAGACAGCCCGCCTATAACTGACTGTCCTGCCGTAGGTTTGAAGTTTGGCCTGGAGCTCTATACTTCCTCGGCGTTCCGGCCACCGGTTACGCGCCTCAGTAGGATGTTGCCTCGTCTTACAGCACGACTCCTACTGGTATTCTCCTTGTTGCGTTGATCTCGTTTCTCACTCAGCACAATAAACCTCGCTTCTTGTCCTTTCTTGGGGTACCACCGCTATATCGTGCAGGCGCGGTCCCGTAACGTTCTCTCTAGTTGCTAGGCCTCTGTCAGGATCCCACCCCTGACAGGGACCCCTCTGAATCTTCCCCTACAACACCCTCTGCCACAAGGTGTTGCCTGGTTCCAACCCAGTCAGCTTTCTGATATAACTTCCTGCCTAACCCCCAGTTTTACCAGATTGTGAGGAGTGGCCTAATACATAGAACCCTTAGCTCCCCCTGGAGGCCAGACTGTGAAGTGTATTGGTGTCTGTGATACCTGGTCAGATGAGCTCCTTCAGTGCCATCAGACGTACCATAGCCCCCCTTAGCGGCGGAGCACCAGTACTGCAACGACCAGGACTCTGGGGCGCTGCACCAGAGTCTATAGTGCTCGTAGAGCGTGCAGCCATGCCAGAGTCCATAGTGCTCGTAGAGCGTGCAGCCTTGCCAGAGTGTTATGACCCCAATGGCGAGGGTCTCAGAGGAACGTGGAAGTCTGCAGAATACAAAAATCCAGCTCATAGGGCAGTGGTAGCTGGGTTGACCATATATCTACTCCTAACGCCAACACTAGAAGTAGCCGGGGATCATTCCTACGTTGATTCTAGATGACACGCTCCAGCCGGAGAATCTAGCTACCCCTAGTAGAGGAAAACAAAAGACCTTTCTTGCCTCCAGAGAAGGGGACCCCAAAGCTGGATAGAAGCCCCCCACAAATAATAACGGTGAGGTAAGAGGAAATGACAAACACAGAAATGAACCAGGTTTAGCACAGAGAGGCCCGCTTACTGATAGCAGAATAAAGAAAGGTAACTTATATGGTCAACAAAAACCCTATCAAAATCCACACTGGAAATTCAAGAACCCCCGAACCGTCTAACGGTCCGGGGGGAGAACACCAGCCCCCTAGAGCTTCCAGCAAAGGTCAGGATATATATTTGGAACAAGCTGGACAAAAATACAAAACCAAAACAAAATAGCAAAAAGCAAAAAGCGGACTTAGCTGATATAACTGGAACCAGGATCAGTAGACAAGAGCACAGCAGACTAGCTCTGATAACTACGTTGCCAGGCATTGAACTGAAGGTCCAGGGAGCTTAAATAGCAACACCCTTAACTAACGACCCAGGTGCGGATAAAAGGAATGACAGAAAAACCAGAGTCAAAAAACTAGTAACCACTAGAGGGAGCAAAAAGTAAATTCACAACAGTACCCCCCCCTTAGTGAGGGGTCACCGAACCCTCACCACGACCACCAGGGTGATCAGGATGAGCGGCATGAAAGGCACGAACTAAATCGGCCGCATGAACATCAGAGGCGACCACCCAGGAATTATCCTCCTGACCATAGCCCTTCCACTTGACCAGGTACTGAAGCCTCCGCCTGGAGAGGCGAGAATCCAAGATCTTCTCCACCACGTACTCCAACTCGCCCTCAACCAACACCGGAGCAGGAGGCTCAGCAGAAGGAACTATAGGCACAATGTACCGCCGCAACAAGGACCTATGAAATACATTGTGAATAGCAAACGACACAGGAAGATCCAGACGAAAAGATACAGGATTAAGGATTTCCAATATCTTGTAAGGCCCAATAAAACGAGGTTTAAATTTGGGAGAGGAGACCTTCATAGGAACAAAGCGGGAAGAAAGCCATACCAAATCCCCAACGCGTAGTCGGGGACCCACACCGCGGCGGCGGTTGGCAAAGCGCTGAGCCCTCTCCTGTGACAACTTCAAGTTGTCCACCACATGATTCCAGATCCGCTGCAACCTATCCACCACAGAATCCACCCCAGGACAGTCAGAAGGCTCCACATGACCCGAAGAAAAGCGAGGATGGAAACCAGAGTTGCAGAAAAAAGGCGAAACCAAGGTGGCGGAACTAGCCCGATTATTAAGGGCAAACTCAGCCAACGGCAAGAATGTCACCCAATCGTCCTGATCAGCAGAGACAAAACACCTCAAATAAGCCTCCAAAGTCTGATTGGTTCGCTCCGTCTGTCCATTAGTCTGAGGATGGAAAGCAGATGAAAACGACAAATCAATGCCCATCCTACTACAAAAGGATCGCCAGAATCTGGAAACGAACTGGGATCCTCTGTCTGACACAATATTCTCAGGGATGCCGTGCAAACGAACCACGTTCTGGAAAAACACAGGAACCAGATCGGAAGAGGAAGGCAGCTTAGGCAAAGGAACCAAATGGACCATCTTTGAGAAGCGATCACATATCACCCAGATAACGGACATGCCCTGGGATAGCGGAAGATCAGAAATGAAATCCATGGAGATATGTGTCCAAGGTCTCTTCGGGACAGGCAAGGGCAAGAGCAAACCGCTGGCACGAGAACAGCAAGGCTTAGCTCGAGCACAAGTCCCACAGGACTGCACAAATGACCGCACATCCCTTGACAAGGAAGGCCACCAAAAGGACCTGGCCACCAGATCTCTGGTGCCAAAAATTCCCGGGTGACCTGCCAACACCGAGGAATGAACCTCGGAAATGACTCTGCTGGTCCACTTATCCGGGACAAACAGTCTGTCAGGTGGACAAGACTCAGGCCTATCAGCCTGAAATCTCTGCAACACACGTCGCAGATCCGGAGAAATAGCTGACAAGATAACTCCATCTTTAAGAATACCAACAGGATCAGCGACTCCAGGAGCATCAGGCACAAAGCTCCTAGAAAGAGCATCGGCCTTCACATTCTTTGAACCTGGTAAATACGAGACAACAAAATCAAAGCGGGAGAAAAACAATGACCAGCGGGCCTGTCTCGGATTAAGGCGTTTAGCAGACTCGAGATACATCAGATTTTTGTGATCAGTCAAGACCACCACACGATGCTTAGCAAATGACAGATCCATAAGACTCAGGGCAGCACCTGAATCTACAAACGCCATGACAGGAAAAGACGACAGTGAGCAAATCAAAGTTACAGACAGAATAAATTTAGGTTGCAAATTACCAACGGTGACAGGACTAACAACCTTAGCTATACGTTTAGAGCATGCTGAGATAATATGTGTAGAATCACCACAGTAGTAGCACAAGCCATTCCGGCGTCTATGAATTTTCCGCTCATTTCTAGTCAGGATTCTATCACATTGCATTAAATCAGGTGTCTGTTCAGACAACACCATGAGGGAATTTGCGATTTTTCTATCACATTGCACCGAATTAGGTGTCTGTTCAGACAACACCATGAGGGAATTTGCGGTTTTGCGCTCCCGCAACCGCCGGTCAATTTGAATAGCCAGTGCCATAGTATCATTCAGACCTGTGGGAATGGGAAAACCCACCATAACATTCTTAATGGCTTCAGAAAGGCCATTTCTAAAATTAGCGGCCAGTGCACACTCGTTCCAATGTGTCAGCACGGACCATTTCCGAAATTTTTGGCAGTACACTTCAGCCTCGTCCTGCCCCTGAGACATAGCCAGCAAGGCCTTTTCTGCCTGAATCTCTAGATTGGGTTCCTCATAAAGTAAACCGAGCGCCAGAAAAAACGCATTAATATCAGCCAATGCCGGATCTCCTGGCGCCAGCGAAAAAGCCCAATCCTGAGGGTCGCCCCGTAAGAACGAAATAACAATTTTTACTTGCTGAGCAGAGTCTCCAGATGAACAGGGTCTCAGGGACAAAAACAATTTACAATTATTCACAAAATTCCTAAACTTAAACCTGTCTCCGGAAAACAGTTCAGGAATCGGTATTTTAGGTTCTGACCTAGGATTACTGATAACATAGTCTTGTATGCCCTGCACACGAGTAGCCAGCTGGTCCACACTTGTAATCAAGGTCTGGACATTCATGTCTGCAGCAAGCATAGCCACTCTGAGGTAAAGGGGAAGAAGAAAAAAAAAAAAAAAAAACTCAGAATCTTCTTTCTTATAATCCCTCTTCTGCAATGCATTAAACATTTAATACTGGCCTGGCAAACTGTTATGACCCCAATGGCGAGGGTCTCAGAGGAACGTGGAAGTCTGCAGAATACAAAAATCCAGCTCATAGGGCAGTGGTAGCTGGGTTGACCATATATCTACTCCTAACGCCAACACTAGAAGTAGCCGGGGATCATTCCTACGTTGATTCTAGATGACACGCTCCAGCCGGAGAATCTAGCTACCCCTAGTAGAGGAAAACAAAAGACCTTTCTTGCCTCCAGAGAAGGGGACCCCAAAGCTGGATAGAAGCCCCCCACAAATAATAACGGTGAGGTAAGAGGAAATGACAAACACAGAAATGAACCAGGTTTAGCACAGAGAGGCCCGCTTACTGATAGCAGAATAAAGAAAGGTAACTTATATGGTCAACAAAAACCCTATCAAAATCCACACTGGAAATTCAAGAACCCCCGAACCGTCTAACGGTCCGGGGGGAGAACACCAGCCCCCTAGAGCTTCCAGCAAAGGTCAGGATATATATTTGGAACAAGCTGGACAAAAATACAAAACCAAAACAAAATAGCAAAAAGCAAAAAGCGGACTTAGCTGATATAACTGGAACCAGGATCAGTAGACAAGAGCACAGCAGACTAGCTCTGATAACTACGTTGCCAGGCATTGAACTGAAGGTCCAGGGAGCTTAAATAGCAACACCCTTAACTAAGGACCCAGGTGCGGATAAAAGGAATGACAGAAAAACCAGAGTCAAAAAACTAGTAACCACTAGAGGGAGCAAAAAGTAAATTCACAACACAGAGTCCATAGTGATCGTAGAGCGTGCAGCCATGCCAGAGTCCATAGTGCTTGTAGAGCGGAAGGCCATGCCAGGGTCCTCCTGCATCGTGGTGGTGGCGGTACGGAAGGCCATGCCAGGGTCCTGCTGCTGCATCGTGGTGGTGGCGGTACGGAAGGCCATGTCTGGGTCCTGCTGCATCGTCGTGTCAGTGGAGGAGGTCCAAGCAGGAGCAGCGGTTGTCATGGTGGTGGCGGTGGGCTGTCCAACAGCACTCGGCATGGTGGTGGTGCTGTACTGGTGTCCGGCAGTGCTATAGGAATAGAGGTGGCCGTGCAGTGGTATGCAGCAAAGGTCGGCATTGAGGTTAATCGTGACAGTGAAGGCACAGGTGGATATGCCACCACTGTCTGCTGAAAACACCGACTCTGCTGCATAGCCTGCACGTAAGCAGCATTGCAGGCCTGCATGACACTCAGCTGGAGATCAGGAGTAAGGTGTTCCGACATGCCCTGCTCAATTTGGTTAAAAAAATTATGTGCTGGCCTCTGCAAATCGGCTTTTACTTGGTCAAGGCTTTTGGTGACCTCCTGGATACGTGTATTCATGTGGCTAAGTGAAATATCCATTCGGTCACCCAAAGCCTTGAGTCCTTCGTGAAAAACCGAGCTCAAGTGCAAAAACTCGGGCATGAGGGACCTGTCCGACCCCCTCTGCCGCTGCCGGGAGGAGCCCCAAAAAAAAGGGGCAGTGGCAGAGGACTGGGAAAGGGGAACACCTGATGGACCAGCTTCCTGGTCTCCAGTTAGTGTGGCAGGCCCACTTGCTGCAGCGCTGCTGGATGGCTGGGACGGGTCCGTGGCTGTCTGATGAAGGACCGCTCCAGAACCTGGGCCAACAGTAGTGCTCCATGTGCTGTGAAAAAAGGAAAAAGAAAATTAATACCAAAAATTAACCAGACGCAAAATCCTGTGGAATTGAAATATATAGATTATGGCAATACAATACAACCTAATGCACGGGAGAAATACTGACGTTCTCTGGGCAAGGACCGGTCTTAAAAATGCCAGAACGCGATGGTACTTGTATTTTCTGATCCTTGCTCCTGAACCACTGGGATCACGGCTCTCTTGACGCAGGTCCTTGTTGAAGCGGTCCTTCATCAAACGCCAACGTGTTTTGACTTTGGCCACTGTTAAAAAAAACCCAAAAAACATTATGGTCAGAAAATGGACTTTTGGCCGTGCTCACACAACTGTGTGTGATGAGAGAAACTCCTGAGAGTTTCTTTCATCACACACAGTTGTGTGAGCACGGCCAAGGTCTCTGCTGCTTCACACTGCAGTGCAATACTTACCAAATGCATTTAGTTGTCCCAGGCATCCCACATCGCTTTGGCCACCTCATTCCATAGGCACCGGATCGTCACGTTGTCCGAGTGCCGTGGAACCCGGGTGTCCCACAATGGGACTCGCTCCTGGACCAGGGAGATGAGGAGGTCATTTTCTATGAGGTCTTCATCCCGTTCTGGAACCTAAAAATTAAATAAAGACATTAATGTTGGGTCAATTAACATAAGGAAATGAAAGAAAACAGAGGCCGAGAAATAGCATGAATAGGAAAGTCAAGATACAAAAGGATTCCAGAAGAAAAATGTAAAGAAATAGGAATGTAAAGAAAGGAAGATTCAAGAATACTAAAGTGAGGATACAGTAAACAGTCAGCCTTGTATACGTACACGCTGCCGCCTTGCAACCCGACCGTGACTCCGCTGCTCCTGCCCAGTCTCTGTCGCAGTAGAAGAAGAGCTCTAAAAAAATGAAAAACTCTCTCCCTCTACTAACCTACCTTTGCCTGACATTGCCATCTCCGTGTGCGGTTCAATCATTACTCCAAAGCAACATGCCCGCTGCCTTGGGGTCATCCTTGATTCCGAGCTTTCATTCACCCCCCACATCCGATCACTGGCTCGCTCTTCTTATCTGCATCTCAAAAACATTTCTAGAATTCGCCCTTTTCTTACTTTCGACTCTGCAAAAACTCTTACTGTTTCTCTTATTCATTCCCGTCTGGACTATTGTAACTCTCTACTAATCGGCCTCCCTCTTACCAAACTCTCCCTGCTCCAATCTGTCCTGAATGCTGCTGCCAGGATCATATTCCTCACCAACCGTTACACCGATGCCTCTACCTTGTGCCAGTCATTACACTGGCTACCCATCCACTCCAGAATCCAGTACAAAACTAATACCCTCATCCACAAAGCACTCCATGGCTCAGCACCACCCTACATCTCCTCTCTGGTCTCAGTCTACCACCCTACCCGTGCCGTCCGCTCCGCTAATGACCTCAGGTTAGCATCCTCAATAATCAGAACCTCCCACTCCCGTCTCCAAGACTTTACACGTGCTGCGCCGATTCTTTGGAATGCACTACCTAGGTTAATACGATTAATCCCCAATCCCCACAGTTTTAAGCGTGCCCTAAAAACGCATTTGTTCAGACTGGCCTACCGCCTCAACGCATTAACCTAACTATCTCTGTGTGGCCTATTAAAAATAGAAAAAAAAAAAACACATAATCAGGTTCCTTGCATCGTGTTCTCATACACTTTATGCAGTTAATAGCCCTCTGTGTCTGTACTGCTACATACTTAGGCTGTTAACTGGTTCATGCAGCTTTACATGAACACCCGGGCCTTACACTATGGCTGGTCCAAATAACTAAAGCAATTGTTACCATCCACCTCTCGTGTCTCCCCTTTTCCTCATAGTTTGTAAGCTTGCGAGCAGGGCCCTCATTCCTCCTGGTATCTGTTTTGAACTGTGATTTCTGTTATGCTGTAATGTCTATTGTCTGTACAAGTCCCCTCTATAAGTTGTAAAGCGCTGCGGAATATGTTGGCGCTATATAAATAAAAATTATTATTATTATTATTATTATTATATGTGTAGATGTGACAGTGAATACTTACCAAGTAATACAAAGCGGCTGACAGCACTGCTGCATAAAGTGATGCTCGTCCTAGTTCCACCGGACCCAGGTGGAAAGGTACATACCAAAGCTTCAAAGTGAAGGGCAGCATCCAATCCAGGTGAAGACAGAAAACACTTTATTGTGCCAGTAGTGCAACGTTTCAACCTCACAGGGTCTTTATCAAGCATACATAACCATCCAAATGACGGCCTTAAATAGGAAGTGAGTAATCACCACCTATTAGGTCCGCCCACATCATTTACATATACAATATCTTGGTGATCAAAATAACAACATAAATATATAAAAAGTGAACCATATACATTTAAAACTTAATCATAATGTCACTGGAAGTATCGGTTATACACAATGTTACACACGATCATAGTAGCAGGCACATGTGGAAGGTTAAAACATAAATAAACAACACTATCCGTCATCTCTCAGCCTATCAGAACAGTTTGTACACAAAGTACCTATCCCTGGGCTTTTACCATACCCACCAATCGGTACCTGTGATGATGAACCAATCCGGGAACGCGATGCATAGCCACCAACTTAGAATGAAGCCAATCCAGGCTTCATACCGGCTTCTAACGAACCTCCTCCCAAGCTAAACATCCATCGCAGCGGAGGCAAGGTCCTAGGCCTATTGCGCATGACCGTCGGCTCCACACCTGCGTAGTACATGTAAAACATGCAGTGCCGCTGTTAAAGGCCGGCGGCCACGCCCACCTGCGTCGCTACTAACCCCATGTGAGAGAGCCAATCCAGGCTCATTCTACTTCAATTGGAGACGCCCCTTACATTGGTCACATGATCGGCCCTCAATGACATCAGCGAGAGGATCACCAGGCCAGTGCGCACGCTCCACGGCTCTCCAGCAGCGCACAACCACATGATATAGCGCTACCACGGACAGTCGAAGGGCACGCCCACCGGCCAGCAGGTTCTATCCACATATAAGCTACCCAAAGACCACATATAACAGTATATCCCACACATATACATTACATCATATAATATGTGATATGATGTGTTGTAGCATGGTATATACAAAATATAGCATATAAAAAGATCAAGTAAATATATGAATACTTATACCTCCATCTCCCTCATTAGAGTAACCCCCATATATATAAAAAAGGACTCCCATTCTTATATTATCATATCCATGGTTATAGGACCACTAGCATTAGAAAATTGCTCCTCAAAAAGAGGGGAAAAAGGGGGGGAGAGGGTAAAACATACAATATAGATCAATCAATTGTATATCAATTTGTAACCGAAGACAACAGTAGACATACCCAATCACCAATTAAAAACATAACTCTACGAATGTGGGCCACACGAACCACAAACAGATTGATCATGCTACACACAACAGAAGATTGTAGTCAACATTTAACCCTCCGGGTTGACGAGAACCCAACCTCGAGATCCATTTCAGTTCCTTCTTTTTTAATAGTTTAACTCTATCGCCCCCCCTGCGAAGAGGAGGCACACTATCTATCACCCTAAACCGTAATTGACTGATCGAATGTCCACTCTCAACAAAATGTTTGGGTATCGGCAAATCCACCTTTTTAGTTCTAATTGTACTCTTGTGTTTGCCAATGCGTGCTTTTATTTCCTTAGTTGTCTCCCCCACATATGTCAATCCACAAGGACAAACAATAAGGTAAACGACAAAACTTGAGGTGCATGTATATCTTTCCCTGATTGGAAAACTCTGGCCTGTACGGGGATGATTAAAGAAATCCCCCTTAATCATATTGCTGCAGCATGCACATCCCAAGCATGGGAAGTTCCCGAATTTCGGGGGGCCCAAGGTCCTCTGTACACTACCTGCTGTAGGACCAACATCCGATTTTACTAACTTGTCCTTAAAATTGCGTCCTCTCTTGTAGGACAAAATCGGTGGCAGAGTGAATTCTTTAATTTCAGGTAAACCTTGATGTAAAATGTGCCAATGTTTCAAAATAATATTCTTCACATGCCCACTAGCTGTACTGTAAGTGGACACAAATGGGATTCGCTTGTCTCTAACCCTAACCTTCTTTTCCCTTACATCAGCCCTTGAAGTTACCTTAGCCTTGTACATATGTTTTCTAACTCCATTCTCCGGGTAGCCCCTATTAAGAAACTTCTTGCACATGTCCTCCAGTCTAGAATCAAGACGTGACTCTTCCGAGACTATCTTCCTTACTCTAAGCATCTGGCTCCAAGGGAGCGACTCCACCATACTCCTTGGATGATGGCTGTTAAATTGCAATAGGCTATTCCTATCCGTGCTTTTAATATGTAAGTCAGTTTTCAATGTGGACCCAACCTTGTACACCAGTGTGTCTAAGAATTGTACCTGTTCCTGGGAATGTGTGATCGTGAAACTGAGTTCTGGGAAAATGTTGTTTAGCTCATGGTGAAAATCCAGTAGCTCACTAAGTTGTCCCTCCCAAACTACAAACACGTCATCAATGTAGCGCCACCAGGCCCGGACACAGGGCCAGAACCGGGAGACATACACGTGCTGGTCCTCGAGTACCACCATATAGATGTTGGCATAAGTGGGGGCCACGTTGGACCCCATGGCGGTACCCCTCAGCTGCAGGTAGTAATCATCCCCAAACAGGAAGTAGTTCCTTCTGAGGATGAACTCCAGCAGCTGGAGGACCAGACGTGCACAGCCCGGCCCCATGTCCGAGCCCGATAGCGCCACATCGAGTGAATACTTACCAATCTGAGGAGGCAAGTACTCACCTCACTGACATGTTCTACTTCAGAAGGCCCAGGACGTTGCTCCTCATCAGAAGAAGAAGATATTCTGATGCATGCAGAAAGAAAGAAATGGCAGAAATTAGGACATGTAGAGACAGAAAATAGAAAATAAAGGCATTGGCTAGGATATACTCACATTGTTCAGTGTCTTGTTTTCCTCCAAGGATGTAGCCTGCGTCTCGTCTGCTTCAGTGTCTGCTGAGTAGTGACCTGCAAATGTCTACTCCCTCCCTTTATCACCTTGTATGTGGGGGGTGGCTTATCAGTGTCTAGACATGTTTTTCTCTTGTGGAACGCATGCGTTCACGAACGCAAGCAAACGCATGTGCTTGTGAACGCATGCACTGCACCACCAACAAGACGGACGTCTTATTCCTGAAGTCTACTGTGAGCTGTCCTGGGGGACTCTCTTCCTACCTTCCTTTCCTCCTAAACCATTCCTCTTACCAAAGTGAGGTTTGAAAAAGACCGCGCCAGGTCGAAACGTTCCTTATGGTCCGCAACCACTTGTTGTTTCTGTAAATTCACTTGGTGGTGCCTGTACACTTGAATAAAAAACAAAGAAAGTTTTCCACATCTCCAAGACTTGAGTGCGGCTACTTTTTGTGTATTGCGTTCACATAGACAGCAATGTGTTTTTTTGGCGCATTCCTTGCGCAATCGACCACATACGTTTCCAGGCGGCAAATTGACGCCCCTAAAATATACTACATGTTGCATTTCCGCGACAAGCCGCAGACGACGAAACGACGCATGCGCCGTCAAACGCGGCAAAACGCGAACGATCGCAGACACATGCGTCCCTGATGTTAAATATAGGAATACACAACGCATGCGGATATTTGCGGAAGAAACGCTGCGGACACAACCGCAAATGTGAAACCAGCCTTAGATACACTAGTTCTGTATCACACATGATATGCTTAGATGCACTAGCTCAGTATCACACATGATATATTAGATGCAGTAGGTTAGTATCACACAGGATACATTAGATACAATAGCTCAGGATTAGTGATGAGCGAATATACTCGTTGCTCGGGTTTTCCCAAGCACGCTCGGGTGTCCTCTGAGTATTTTTTAGTGCTCGGAGATTTCGTTTTCATCGCCGCAGATGAATGATTTACAGCTACTATCTAGGCTGAGTACATGTGGGGATTCCCTAGGAACCAGGCAGCCCCCACATGTACTCAGCCTGGCTAATAGCTGTAAATCATTCAGCTGCAGCGAGGAAAACTAAATCTCCAAGCACTAACAAATAGTGAAAACCCGAGCAACGAGTACACTCGCTCATCACTAATCAGCATCACACATGATACATTAGCTACAGTAGCTCAGCATCACACATGATACACTAGCTCAGTATCATACATCATATGCTTAGATACACTAGCTCAGTATCACACATGATACACTAGATACAATAGCTCAGTATCACACATGATACATTAGATACACTAGTTCAGTACCATACATCATATGCTTGGATACACTAGCTCAGTATCACACATGATACATTAGCTACAGTAGCTCAGCATCACACATGATACATTAGATACACTAGCTCAGTATCATACATCATATGCTTAGATACACTAGCTCAGTATCACACATGATACATTAGATACACTAGCTCGGTATCACACATGATACACTAGATACAATAGCTCAGTATCACACATGATACATTAGCTACAGTAGCTCAGTATCATACATCATATGCTTAGATACACTAGCTCAGTATCACACATGATACATTAGATACATTAGCTCGGTATAACACATGATACACTAGATACAATAGCTCAGTATCACACATGCTGAGCTACTGTAGCTAATGTATCTAGTGTATCATGTGTTATACCGAGCTAATGTATCTAATGTATCATGTGTTATACCGAGCTAATGTATCTAATGTATCATGTGTGATACTGAGCTAGTGTATCTAAGCATATGATGTATGATACTGAGCTACTGTAGCTAATGTATCATGTGTGATACTGAGCTATTGTATCTAGTGTATCATGTGTGATACCGAGCTAGTGTATCTAATGTATCATGTGTGATACTGATCTAGTGTATCTAATGTATCTTGTGTGATACTGAGCTACTGTAGCTAATGTATCATCACACATGATACATTAGATACACTAGCTCAGTATCATACATCATATGCTTAGATACAATAGCTCAGTATCACACATGATCCATTAGATACACTAGCTCAGTATCACACATGACACATTAGATACACTAGCTCAGTATCACAAATAATACATTAGATACACTAGCTCAGTATCACACATGATACAGTAGATACAATAACTCAGTATCACACATGATATGCTTAGATACACTAGCTCAATATCACACATGATACATTAGATACACTAGCTCAGTATCACACAAGATACATTAGATACACTAGATCAGTATCACACATGATACATTAGATACACTAGCTCAGTATCACACATGATACATTAGATACACTAGCTCAGTATAACACATGATACATTAGATACACTAGCTCAGTATCACATTATAGGCTTAGATACACTGGCTCAGTATCACACATGATACATTAGATACACTTTCAATGCAGTAAACATGGCAGGTTTAGACACGAGTTCAGTATCACATATACTAGCCATATGTATTGCAGCTCACATAATTGGCTTAGATACACCAGCTTTCGGCCCATTAGATTGCTTTGTAATGAAATTCAGTAACACGAAATTTAATATCAGTTTATTAGATGGTATCACACAATAAGCTTAGATATATCAGCTTAGGTACAGTGGCTCATCAGAAAGCATCATACATGATATACTTAGATACAATGTTTTAGCAGTCAGTATCCCACATGATGCACTGAGATACATTCTCTCATGAGACAGTATCACACACAATTAGGCTAATAGACACTGGCTCGGCAGACAGTATCACACTTGACATGCTTAGATACACTGGCTCAGTGCACAGCATCACACAATATAGGCTTAGATATATCCAGAGAATTAACATGAAGTTCCCTGATCCCAATTTCTTACACCCTCCAGCCTCAGAGCCGGGTATGATGGCTATCTATGTGTTTGGCTTAGGTACAGTCCAGGAGATTCCACGTAAGCAGACAATATTACACACGATGGGCTTAGGTACAATGGTCAGCAGCACAGTTTCACACATTATCAAGTGTGATAGATTAAGGTGAGATAGTGAATCTAAGGGTGTGTATCTAAGCCTGTGATCACGTATGCTTTCATACAGCAGCTCAGACAGTATCACAGGCAACAGGCTTAGATACACCACATCATGGATAATAATTTCAGAAATGACACAGTAACATATTGTACTATTAATGCAGCGCCCCAGAGTCCTGGTCGTTGCAGTAATGTCGCTCTGCCGCTAAGGGGAGTGATGTTGCGTCTGATTGCACTAAGGGAGTTCACCTGACTAGGTATCACACACTACACTTCACACTCCGGCCACCAGGGGGGGTGGTCCTATCTAGTAGGCCACTCCTCACACTCTGGTAAAACTGGGGGTTGGACAGGAAGACGGGAAGAGAAGTAGCTGGGAAGAGCTAGAGAGAGCACCTGTCAGGGATGGGATCCTGGCAGACTCCTAAGAGAACAACGTAACAAGTGAGCAATGGGAATACAGCAAAGAGGCAATAGGACCAGAAGGAGTCGTGCTGAAAGATCGAGGCAACATCCTTCTGAGGCGCAAACAGTCGGTGGCCGGAACGCCGAGAATGTATGAGACTTTAAGCATTACTTCAAACCACGGCAGGACAGCCAATTATAGGTTGGCTGTCTCACTTAAACACCTAAGCAGACAACGGAGGCAGCTGTGGGAGAGGGGCGACTCTAGAGTCCCGGAAGAACTCCAGGCCTACCCCGTCATACGGGTGCGTCCTAGCCATATCATCTGGGGGACGGAGAGAGAACAAACATCAGAGGCAGACAGAATCAGTTGAGAGGACTATCCCGGGGTGCTCAGCAGGGAAGGACTACAACACATAGGCGCTAGCAGGTAGACGCTGATTCTCACCTGTCAAGGGAACTCCTAATGTGCCTTTGGACCGGCCGGTCTCAGACAGCCCTGTTAACAGTGCTCTGGATTGACTATCTCGATGCCTTCAGTAAAGAGGTAAAGAGACTGCAACCTGGTGTCCTCGTTATTTACTGCGACCTGCACTGCACCACCACAACATCATCGCCATCCACACCTTTCATTGGACGCCCCTCAGCAGGGTCACGGACCGGGTCTAGCCACCGTGACAACCCCAGAACAGAGACTCAGAGGCCCGGTACCGGGTACCCCTCGGCCCTGCGGCAGTGGGGGCTCTCCAACTTGGCGTCACGAACAGGATTTACTTAAGCCTGAAGAATCAGGTCATGTGTGCCTTGGAACTCTGATTTATTGTGCTTGGACTGTGACTTACTGCAAAGACTGTGCATTATTATTGCCGCCAAGAGTTCCCGCCACAATTCGCCATCGCCGCGCACGGAGGGAGGAGCTTTAGCTTCGTGGGTGGAACTGGTCAAAAGAAGCGCGGAACGAGAAAGCGCGGTAAAGTGTCAACCCCGGAAGAGGAACTCCGACCTCCAGCAGGTTAGTGGGAGGAAGGGACAGCCATGTCTGAGTCAGGGGGAGCGGAGGCGGCGGTCGCAGCTGTGGACGCAGAGGCAGCTCCGGTCCCCGTAGCGGACGTAGCCGCGGCCCTAATACCACCACCGGTGGCCGCAGAGCCCGCTGTCCCCATCAGCCAGTCGGACACTGCCGCTATCACAAAGGCCATAATGCCCTTCTCTATGTCGTACCTGCCCGGAGCGGCCTGGCTCCCGCGATACTCTGGAGAGTCGCACACATTAACTGATTTTAAAGAAGGAATCTTCAGCCTGCTCGAGTTCTATCCCCTGACGGAGCCCCAGAAGGTTCATATGATAATCGGCCAACTCTTCGGGGCGGCTCTGAGAGAAGTGAAGTCGCGGATAAGGGAACTGCACAGCAGGTTTTTGCAAAGCTTAAAGCCACCTTCGATACCCGCACTGCTACAGAAATTAAACTGACTTTCTATGGATGTAAACAGAGACCGCAGGATAGCTTACGGGACTATGCCCTTAATCTCCAGGAGGCGCTGTGGGCCATTAAGCAGAGTGACCCCGACAGCATGCAGGATGAGGATAAACTCCTGAAGGAGCGGTTCATTGAGGGGCTCCTGTGCAGTCACCAACGGGGCCAATTGCACTTCCTGGCCATGCAAAATCCAGACTTGACTTTTGCGCAATTCAAGGATAAAGCTATCCAGGCGTTGCAGGAGCGACAGCCCAGCCGTGCAGCGCCTCCCAGGCGTCCCGCTCTCACGTACCACCAGGAGTTGGCATCGGATGCCCCAGTCGCCGCCGAGGCCGATGCCCAGAGCCTAGAGGATGACTCCCCTGCAGGACTCCGCCTCGATGCAGATGCAGGAGCTGACCAAGAGCGTTGCTGCCCTGGCCCGGACGGTGCAGTCCCTACAGGAGGCCCCCAAGGAGAAGATCCAGCTGGCCTCCAGAGCAGAGGATGTCCCTTGGATGCGACAGAGGAGGACTCCGTCGACCAGAGGCCAGGACGACGATCGCTTCCATCGGGATGGACGACCCATCTGCCGCCGCTGTCATCAGGTGGGCCACCTTGCAAGGTACTGTCCTTTAAACGAGCAACCCCTGGGGCAAAGGGCCAACCCCCAGAAGTAGGACGGTCAGGCCCGCAGCATTGGAGAGCCAAATACATTGGAGGGCGACCAGTTCTTCCTGTAGTGGTTGACGGTATCCCCATGAACGCTTTGCTGGACACCGGTTCTCAGGTGACGACTATGCCTTACTGCCTTACGTGCTTTATAAACGGTATTGGGAGGACACCGATATTACTCGTGGCCCCGATGACGATTTCACCATATTAGCCAGTAATGGTCAGCCGTTGCCACAAGTGGGGTATAAAGAGGTCACCATCAAGGTGGGGCGGGTGGAATTGAAAGCCCAAGGGATTGTGATTGTTGATATTGATCGCCGAGAATGTAATCCCATGATGACTATCGGTGCTAATGTTATAGAAAATTGTCTTGCAGAAGTTATTGTTTTGTTGCAACAGGTAGCAGAAACCGCTGGCCACAGTGAACGCGCCCTGCAAAAAGAAATCAGAGCTCTGATGCAGAGACAGCAGGTACAGCTGACTGGTGGTGAGATTGGTCGTGTCACTGTGAGTGATTCAAACCCCATCGCGATACCCCCCAGGAGTGAGATGTTAATATGGTGTCGGGCAGCCATAGGCCTCAGGGGTAAGGACTACCAGGCCTTGGTAGAACCCGTATATTCAGACAATAGGCCTACTATCCTGACAGCCCGGGGGGTGGTCGACGTCCGCCAGGGGAGGGTGCCCGTACGTGTCCTCAATTGTGGGGAGGAAGAGGTCCACCTCACCAAGTATGCCACGCTCGCCAAACTGTTCGCTGTCAATAATAGTGTGATACAGACACCTGGACCCTTGGTCCCGTCAAACGTGGCGGAGGACAACGGTTCTGCAGGGCACTCGAAAGATTGGTGTTGGGAATTGCATGTGGGCACTGACTCTACCCCATCCCATCAGAAACAGGGGGCCTACAGGGTGGTTCACAAGTACGAGCAGGTATTCAGCAAACACCCCTTAGATTTTGGACAGGTGAAAGGTATCCAACATCACATCCCCACGGGAGATCACCGACCCATAAAAGAGAGATATCGCCCTGTACCCCCAGCTCATTACCAGTGTGCCAAGGACATGTTGCGAGAAATGAAGGAGGCTGGGGTGGTGAGAGACAGTTGTAGCCCCTGGGCAGCTCCATTAGTCCTTGTTAAAAAGAAGGATGGTACAATGAGGATGTGTGTTGATTACAGGCAGTTGAATCGCATTACACATAAGGACGCATACCCACTGGCCAGGATAGAGGGGTCTCTGGCTGCCTTAAAATCTGCTAACTACTTCTCTACCTTAGATCTCACCAGTGGGTACTGGCAGGTTCACGTGGCGGAGGCGGACAAAGAGAAGACGGCTTCACGACACCGATGGGTCTCTGCGAATTTAACTACATGCCCTTCGGATTGTGCAATGCCCCGGGGACGTTCCAGAGGATGATGGAGTGCTGCCTGGGGCACAAGAACTTTGAAACCGTACTGCTGTATTTGGATGATGTCATTGTCTTCTCTAAGACCTACGAAGACCATCTGAAGCACCTGGCTGAGGTGTTTGAAGCCCTGTCCAACTTTGGCTTAAAGGTGAAACCGTCCAAATGTCATCTGCTGAAACCTAAAATGCAGTATCTGGGCCATGTGGTGAGCGCCGAAGGAGTGGCCCCAGACCCCGACAAAGTCACGGTGATCCAGGACTGGCCAAAGCCCAGCAACCTCCACGAAGTCCGGCAGTTCCTCGGGCTGGTAGGCTATTACCGGAGGTTCATTAAGGACTTCACCAAGAAGGCCGCGCCCTTGCAAGACCTGTTGGTGGGCCAATCAAAGAAGACCAAGGGGAGGAACACCCCATTTGATTGGAACGAGGGGCTGGAGGGATCCTTCACTTGCTTAAAGTCGGCACTGACGGGAGAAGAGGTACTGGCCTACCCCGAATACGACCAACCGTTTGTGCTGTACACGGATGCCAGCAATGTAGGATTGGGGGCCGTGCTGTCCCAGGTCCAGAAAGGCCAGGAGCGGGTAATCGCTTACGCCAGCAGGAAGCTTCGTCCCACAGAAAGGAACCCTGACAACTACAGTTCCTTTAAGCTGGAATTCCTTGCCATCGTCTGGGCAGTGACAGAGAGGTTCAAACACTACCTGGCCTCAGCGAAATTCACCGTCTTCACGGAGAACAATCCGCTAACACATCTGGATACCGCCAAACTCGGGGCCTTGGAACAGCGGTGGATGGCCCGGCTGTCCAACTACGACTTCACCATCAAGTACCGGGCAGGACGCAAGAATGCAAATGCCGATGCCTTGTCCCGAATGCCCAATTTGCCAGAAACGGGAGAAGACCCGGAGGCACTTGAAGAGGTGGAGCTGCCTGCATTCCATCGCCCCAAAGCCACTCAGAACTCCCATCATGTGAAGAACAGGCACAAGAACCAACCGGATGCCATGCTGAATCCCCTGCCCCATCACGGATGGGCGGAGACCCAGGATGGTGACCCCGCGGTCCGTCGGGTGAAAGAGCTCTTGACGCAGGCAGGGTTGCATCCCGGCCCAGATGATCCACAGGAGACCCAACAGCTGTGGAAGGGGAGAAGCAAACTGTTTATCCATGATGGCAAGCTGTGCCGGAGAAGCATCGACCCACGTACTCACGAATTGGTATGGCAGATAGTAGTGCCAAGGCGAGATGCGCCCATGGTTCTGGGAGCCTACCACGATGGAGCCGGACACTTCGGATGGAAGAAGCTGGAGAGGCTACTCCGAGGGAGGTTCTATTGGATTGGCATGAAGAGAGCCATTGAGAAGTGGTGTCGAGAGTGCGGTCCATGTAGCCTACGCAGGAAGGAGCGTGGCAGCCAACGGGCTCCCTAGCAGCCTATCATCACCATGCGGCCGCTCGAACTGGTCGCGCTGGATCATGTGAAGCTGACACCTAGCCGGTCAGGCTATGTCTACTCTCTTACTATCGTGGCTCACTACTCCAGATTTTTGGTGGTTGTGCCTGTCAAGGATCTAACGGCCAGGACGGCCGCCAAGGCCTTCCAGCAGTACTTTTGTAGGCCCCATGGCTACCCGGAGAAGATACTGACCGATCAGGGACCAGCATTCGAAGCGGAAGTGTTCCAAGAGTTCTGCCAACTGTACAGGTGTAAGAAGATCAGAACCACACCGTACCATCCCCAAACCAATGGGATGTGCGAAAAGATGAACCAGGTGGTGATCGACTTACTAAAGACCTTGCCCGTAGAGGAACGGAGCCTGTGGCCAACGAAGTTGCCTGACTTGCTGGACATATAAAATCACATCCCAGTAAATTCCACCAACTGCACTCCAGCGTACCTGATGCGAGGAAGGTCTAGCAAGTTACCCGTTGATCTGGACATGGGGGTCCTAACCCCCGAAGATACCTCGCCGGATGCCGATTGGGATACCGAGAGGCAGCAAAGGTACCGCAAGGTACAGGAGTGCCTGGAAAGAAGCCTCGCTCAGGCCAGGCAAAAACAGGAAAGGGACTACAACCAGCATGCCCCTGCGATTCCCTTGCCACCTGGTGAGCACGTACTCAAACGAAAGAGGAGGCTACATAAACTCGACGACCAATGTGAAGCGGAACCGTTTACCGTCCTGCCATCCGATTTTGACAACACGAAGGTTTGCCTCATCAGCAAGGATGGAGGGGAGACCTCGACGGTGATATCCAGGGACCACCTTAAAGCCTGCCCTGATAAGCTGAGAGAGAGGGAAATGGATCCAGGAACATCCCCACCTGCAGAAAAGGAGAAGATGATCCACACTGTCCTTGGTAATTTTCCCCAGTCCTGGACTCAGATAAATCAGGCCATCGTGGTACCTGTTCTAACGTTCCACCAGCTGAACCCACCAGAACTAATGGTGGTACCAGATCGGCCGGCCCCGCAGCCTCAACAAGCCCTACCTGAGGATGCCGTGCCGACCGTTGAACTGGCAAAAACTCCCTCTGCTATCGGCGAACCTGCCGTACCCACTGTTGGTAGCAGCAGCCCTGAGAACTCCAGCCTGCCAGTGCTACCCAGACTCACTAGAAGTGTAGCTAGAAGGCAGTGCACTACACCAGCGATAGCAAGCATAGCGGGCCCTGTTAGGCCGGTAGCAACCCCTACGCTTCGAAGGTCGACACGCAGCACCAAGAATCAAACTCCCCTCCGCTACAAAACTTGGAGGTATTAGTGAGGGCTGCTATTTAGTTAACAATTGTTTGTGTGCATATCTTTTGTTGCAGGTTTTAAAATGGACAACGGAGTAATGGACAGTGAATTACTCCAAAAACTTCTAAAAGGGGACCCCTTTGTCTACCCGGGGTCCCCGCTGTTTCAACCACTGAACTGAGAGTCATAAACTGTGCATGACCTAACTTTTGCAACGTTCAAGAGTCCTCACCTCCCATAAAGGGAAGCACTGTTATGTTTAATTGTTTATGATATTTCAAAATTTTGTGTGTTTTCTGTTAACATCTATTGTTATTCTTATTTTCCCAGTCCGGGAGTACTGGATTTAACTGGGGGGGGGAGTGCAGCGCCCCAGAGACCTGGTCGTTGCAGTAACGTCGCTCTGCCGCTAAGGGGAGTGATGTTGCGTCTGATTGCACTAAGGGAGTTCACCTGACTAGGTATCACACACTACACTTCACACTCCGGCCACCAGGGGGGGTGGTCCTATCTAGTAGGCCACTCCTCACACTCTGGTAAAACTGGGGGTTGGACAGGAAGACGGGAAGAGAAGTAGCTGGGAAGAGCTAGAGAGAGGACCTGTCAGGGATGGGATCCTGGCAGACTCCTAAGAGAACAACGTAACAAGTGAGCAACGGGAATACAGCAAAGAGGCAATAGAAGGAGTCGTGCTGAAATATCGAGGCAACATCATTCTGAGGCGCAAACAGTCGGTGGCCGGAACGCCGAGAAAGTAAGAGACTTTAAGCATTACTTCAAACCACGGCAGTACAGCCAATTATAGGTTGGCTGTCTCACTTAAACACCTAAGCAGACAACAGAGGCAGCTGTGGGAGAGGGGCGATTCTAGAGTCCCGAAAGAACTCCAGGCCTACCCCGTCATACGGGTGCGTCCTAGCCATATCATCTGGGGGACGGAGAGAGAACAAACATCAGAGGCAGACAGAATCAGTTGAGAGGACTATCCCGGGGTGCTCAGCAGGGAAGGACTACAACACATAGGCGCTAGCAGGTAGACGCTGATTCTCACCTGTCAAGGGAACTCCTAATGTGCCTTTGGACCGGCCGGTCTCAGACAGCCCTGTTAACAGTGCTCTGGATTGACTATCTCGAAGCCTTCAGTAAAGAGGTAAAGAGACTGCAACCTGGTGTCCTCGTTATTTACCGCGACCTGCACCGCACCACCACAAGATCATCACCATCCACACCTTTCATTGGACGCCCCTCAGCAGGGTCACGGACCGGATCTAGCCACCGTGACAACCCCAGAACAGAGACTCAGAGGCCCGGTACCGGGTACCCCTCGGCCCTGCGGCAGTGGAGGCGCTCCATTAACACCAAACAGAATTCTCTTATTCCTATACTTGAAGCGACAAACACTACAATGTAATCAACTATTCTTGTTTCCCCCAAAATAATCAGAATTTTATATCTATATTTCTGCCTACTATCAATCTATTGTCTACAGTGCTTGGAAAATGTCTTCATACCCACCAACTTTCCCAAATTTTTTCACTTTATACCCACAAACTTAAAAGTTATTTTATGGGGATTTTATGTGATAACACAAAGTAGCAAGTATGATATGAGGTTTTCCAATTATTTTAACAATATAAATCTGAAAATTGCGCCTTGCGTTTGTATTCAGCCCTGTATAGTCTAATACCTCTAAATAAAATCCGGAGAGACCAATCACACCCAGAATTAGTACATTGCGTCCACCTGGGTAGGTTTTCTTCTCAGTATAACTACAGTTGTTCTGTGAAGGCCTCAGAGGTTTGTGTGAAAACATTGGGGATCAAACATCATCATGAAAACCAAGGAGCCCTCCAGACAGGTCAGGGATAAAGTGTTGGAGAAGAGTAAAGCAGGGTTAGGTTACAAAGAAATAGCTCAAGCTCTGAACATCTCACGGAGGGCTGTTCAATTCATTATCCAAAAATGAAAAGAGTATGGCACAACTGCAAACCTACCAAGACAGGGTCATCCACCTAACCTGACATCCCAAGCAATGAGAGCACCAATTAGAGAAGGAGCCTAGAGGCCCATAGTTAATGGAAGAGCTGCAGAGATCCACAGCTTGGGAGAATCTGTCCAAAGGATGACTGTTAGGGCTCATTCCCACTTGCGATGCAATCGGACGAACGCAAGCCGATAAAAATCGTATTGCACTTGCCCCAATGTTTCTCTATGGTGCAGCTCACATCTGCGATTTTATTCTCATGCCAATTCGGCATGTCAAAATAATCGCAACATGCTGCTATTGCACCAGACAATCGGATCGCAGGCACCCATATACAAGTGCGTCTCATAAAATTAGAATATTATGAAAAAGTTAGTTTATTTCATTTTCATTTTATTTCTCATACTAGATGGCAGCCCGATTCTAAAGAATCGGGAGTCTAGAATCCATATATACTTTATTTATTCAAATGTAAGAGTAATACAATTAATAAATAATAGTAAGAAAGAACAAAAAATGGCTGCACTCACCAGCTCTTGACAATTCTTGTTATTTAAGGTACAGTTACACAGGATCCATGAACATGCTTATGAGGGGAGTGATGAAAGACATCAGACAAAAACTTTGCGTGTTGTGGCAAATGCCACAACAACGGTTCTTTGCTTAAGAACAATAATGTAAATAATAAATAATATGTATCAATAACTATGTATATTGGTATGTTCTTTCTTGGCACAAATTGCAGGAAGTAGTATTCTAGGCAATTATATATTAGATGGGCATTTCCTGAAGGAAATACATGGTGCTTGAACAGCGCTACCAGCTTTACAGCAGCACTTTTCACACACGGGACTGGGGGGCGCGCTTACTTTTGCACCCGGGGCCGGGGGCGCGCTTACTTTTGCACCCGGGGGCGCACTTACTTTTGCACCCGGAGGCGCACTTACTTTTGCACACGGGGGCGCACTTACTTTTGCACCCGGGGGCGCACTTACTTTTGCACCCGGGGGCGCACTTACTTTTGCACCCGGGGGCGCACTTACTTTTGCACCCGGGGGCGCACTTACTTTTGCACCCGGGGGCGCACTTACTTTTGGGGCCGCACTTACTTTTGGTGGGCGGGGCCGATGTGGTGGGCGGGGCCCCTCGGCCTCTGATTTGGTGGGCGGGGCCCCCCGGCCTCCGATTTGGTGGGCGGGGCCCCTCGGCCTCCGATTTGGTGGGCGGGGACCCTCGGCCTCCGATTTGGTGGGCGGGGCCCCTCGGCCTCCGATGTGGTGGGCGGGGCCCCTCGGCTTCCGATGTGGTGGGCGGGGCCCCTCGGCCTCCGCTTTGGTGGGCGGGGCCAGGCCCCACGGCCTCCGCTTTGGTGGGCGGGGCCGCTCGGCCTTCGATTTGGTGGGCGGGGCTCCTCGGCCTCCGATTTGGTGGGCGGGGCCCCTCGGCCTCCGATGTGGTGGGCGGGGCCCCTCGGCTTCCGATGTGGTGGGCGGGGCCCCTCGGCCTCCGCTTTGGTGGGCGGGGCCAGGCCCCACGGCCTCCGCTTTGGTGGGCGGGGCCGCTCGGCCTCCGCTTTGGTGGGCGGGGCCGCTCGGCCTTCGATTTGGTGGGCGGGGACCCTCGGCCTCCGATTTGGTGGGCGGGGCCCCTCGGCCTCCGATGTGGTGGGCGGGGCCCCTCGGCCTCCGATGTGGTGGGCGGGGCCCCTCGGCCTCCGCTTTGGTGGGCGGGGCCAGGCCCCACGGCCTCCGCTTTGGTGGGCGGGGCCGCTCGGCCTTCGATTTGGTGGGCGGGGCTCCTCGGCCTCCGATTTGGTTGGCGAAGCCCCTCGGCCTCCGATTTGGTTGGCGGGGCCCCTCGGCCTCCGGTTTGGTGGGCGGGGACCCTCGGCCTCCAATTTGGTGGGCGGGGACCCTCGGCCTCCGATTTGGTGGGCGGGGACCCTCGGCCTCCGATTTGGTGGGCGGGGACCCTCGGCCTCCGATTTGGTGGGCGGGGACCCTCGGCCTCCGATGTGGTGGTCGGGGCCCCTAGGCCTCCGCTTTGGTGGGCGGGGCCGGGCCCCTCGGCCTCCGCTTTGGTGGGTGGGGCCGCTCGGCCTTCGATTTGGTGGGCGGGGCTCTTCGGCCTCCGATTTGGTTGGCGGGGCCCCTCGGCCTCCGATTTGGTTGGCGGGGCCCCTCGGCCTCCGATTTGGTGTGTGCTCTGCCTGGGGCCACTGTGCTCTGCCTGGGGCCCCATATGCTGCCTGGAGCCCCTGTGCTCTGCCTGGGGCCCCATATGCTGCCTGGGGCCCCTGTTCTCTGCCTGGGGTCCCTGTGCTCTGCCTGGGGCCCCATGTTCTGCCTGGGGCCCCTGTGCTCTGTCTGGGGCCACTGTGCTCTGCCTGGGGCCCCATGTTCTGCCTGGGGCCACTGTGCTCTGCCTGGGGCCCCATAAGCTGCCTGGGGCCCCTGTGCTCTGCCTGGGACCACTGTGCTCTGCCTGGGGCCCCATATGCTGCCTGGGCCCCTGTCCTCTGCCTGGGGCCACTGTGCTCTGCCTGGGGCCCCATATGCTGCCTGGGGCCACTGTGCTCTGCCTGGGGCCCCATATGCTGCCTGGGGCCCCTGTGCTCTGCCTGGGGCCCCATATGCTGCCTGGGGCCCCTGTGCTCTGCCTGGGGCCCCATGTTCTGCCTGGGGCCCCTGTGCTCTGCCTGGGGCCACTGTGCTCTGCCTGGGGCCCCATATGCTGCCTGGGGCCCCTGTGCTCTGCCTGGGGCCCCTGTGGTCTGCCTGGGGCCCCATGTTCTGCCTGGGGCCCCTGTGCTCTGCCTGGGGCCACTGTGCTCTGCCTGGGGCCCCATATGCTGCCTGGGGCCCCTGTGCTCTGCCTGGGGCCCCATATGCTGCCTGGGGCCCCTGTGCTCTGCCTGGGGCCCCATATGCTGCCTGGGGCCCCTGTGCTCTGCCTGGGGCCACTGTGCTCTGCCTGGGGTCCCATAGGCTGCCTGGGGCCCCTGTGCTCTGCCTGGGACCACTGTGCTCTGCCTGGGGCCCCATATGCTGCCTGGGGCCCCTGTGCTCTGCCTGGGGCCACTGTGCTCTGCCTGGGGCCCCATATGCTGCCTGGGGCCCCTGTGCTCTGCCTGGGGCCACTGTGCTCTGCCTGGGGCCCCATATGCTGCCTGGGGCCCCTGTGCTCTGCCTGGGTGTAGGACACTGGTGACGTCACTTATCTCCGGACATTAGCTCCGGACATTAGCTCCGGACATTAGCTCCGGACAAAGCCACGGAAGTTGGCACAAATTGCAGGAAGTAGTATTCTAGGCAATTATATATTAGATGAGAGGATCGGGCACAGACACTTGGCTCCCACTCCCAGCAGAGCAGGAGCCGAGTGTCATTACTATATCGCATGAGAGAATCTTAGGATACCATATGCTAATGGGACCCCGGTCTGAAGGTACCTTCACACGAAACGACTTTGTAACGATATCGCTAGCGATCCGTGACGTTGCAGCGTCCTCGCTAGCGATATCGTTTAGTTTGACACGCAGCAGCGATCAGGATCCTGCTGTGATGTCGCTGGTCGCTGAATAAAGTCCAGAACTTTATTTGGTCGTCCGATCGCCGTGTATCGTTGTGTTTGACACCAAAAGCAACGATACCAGCGATGTTTTACACTGGTAACCAGGGTAAACATCGGGTTACCAAGCGCAGGGCCGCGCTTAGTAACCCGATGTTTACCCTGGTTACCAGCGTAAAAGTAAAAAAAACAAACAGTACATACTCACCTGCGCGTCCCCCAGCGTCTGCTTCCTGACACTTACTGAGCGCCGGCCCTAAAGTGAAAGTGAAAGCACAGCGGTGACGTCACCGCTGTGCTGTTAGGGCCGGAGCTCAGTCAGTGTCAGGAAGCAGACGCTGGGGGGACGCGCAGGTGAGCATGTACTGTTTGTTTTTTTTACATTTTACGCTGGTAACCAGGGTAAACATCGGGTTACTAAGCGCGGCCCTGCGCTTAGCAACCCGATGTTTACCCTGGTTACCCGGGGACCTCGGCATCATTGGTCGCTGGAGAGCGGTCTGTGTGACAGCTCCCCAGCGATCAAACAGCGACGCTGCAGCGATCGGCATCGTTGTCGCTATCGCTGCAGCGTCGCTTCGTGTGAAGGTACCTTTATACTCCACAAATCTGGCCTTGATCGAAGAGTGGCAAGAAGAAATCCAGTTTTTCTTAAAGCCATAAGAAGACCCATGTGCAGTTTGCAAAAAGCCATATAGGGGATACAGCGAGTATGTGGACGAAGGGGCTCTGGTCAGATGAGACCAAAGAACTTTTTGGGCTAAATGAAAAATGCTATTTGTGGAGGAAAACTAACATTGCACATCATCCTGAAAATACTATCCCCGTAGTCACACATGGTGGCAGCATCATGTTGTGGAGAGGCTTTCCTCCAGCAGGGCAGGAAAGCTGGTCAGTGTTGATAGGAAGATGGGTGTAGCTAGATACAGGGCAATCCTGGAAGAAAACATGTTAGAGGCTGCAAAAGACTTGACACTGCGGTGTAATTTCACCTTCCAGCAGAACAACGACCCTAAACATCCTGCCAGAGCAATAATGGATGGTATAGATCAAAGCATATTCATGTGTGTGAACGGCCCACTCACATTCCAGACCGAAATCCCACTGAGAATCTGTGGCAAGACTCAAAAATTGCTGTTCACAGGCGTCTCCATCCATTCTCACTGAGCGAGAGCGAGTGTGCAAAGGATAAGTGGCAAAATGTCACCTCTAGATGTGCAAAGCTTGACAGACAGACTCCAAAAGTCTGCAGCAGTAATTGCAGCAAAACGTGGTCCCAGAAAAGTATTGTATGTTTAGAGTCGTTGTCCATCTTCCCATCAACTCTGACCAGCTTCCCTGTCTCTGCTAATGAAAAGCCTCTCCACAGACACCATGATGCTGCGACCACCATGTGTGACAGTGGGGATGGTGTTTTCAAGGTGATGTTCCATGTTCATTTTTCACCACACATTTTACACTTAGCCTAAAAAGTTCTACTTCGGTCTTATCTGACCAGAGCACCTTCTTCCACATACCATGTAGGGGACACCACGAGCATGTGGAAGAAGATGCTAAAAAGTATTGGCTCAGGCGGGCTGAATACAAATGCACATCACAATTTTCATGTTTATACTTTTAAATAATTAGAAAACCAAGTATAATTTTCCTGAATATTCTCGAGTGTATAAGCATTTATAACCAGCAGGTATTAGTATTTCAGCATTATGTGCTGGGGGTTAAGGTACATTTCCCTCTAGAACACGAGTCGCCCCCAGAGAACGTGCATTTTGAATTCTCTCTGAATATAATGTCTGGAGGTGTGAAATATTCATTACAGTGATGTCATTAGGTCGGATTATTTGCGTCTCTTTTTTTCACATCCAAAATCTGAAATGTAACAGCCAAAGGACAGATCCTTTCCTCAGATTTTTGTGCCGGTTCAGCGCAGACGTTCTAGAATGAAATCATATACTGCATATTCCCTGAAATGTATTACTCGGCTTTTGAAGACAGGCCAAGTGCGCTCAAACAGGAGCAGCATCAGCGGCTTTGGAAAATATGTATACGTACCTCAATGAATCACACGGCTACGGGCCACCAGTTATGCTTTATAATTTGACTAGTGTCCAACCCAAAAAAAACGGCGCCTTTCTTGTCAACAGGCTGCATTTGGTACTACAGCAATCATTTAAATTTTGCAAAGCTGCAATTCAAGATACAACCATGGTCATGAGGGGTACTGGATCTGACAGAAGATCCTTTATATTCTCATAATCTTCATTTAAATAGTGATAACTATCACTATCAGTAATTTCTATTAACTTTGTGTTAATCAATAGTTCAACACTGTTAAAATGAGTCTTGGTCAAGACAAGTTGAACTGCAATGTCTATAAAATGAGGCAGAGAGGCAGAAACACACACAAGCCACTACTCGCTAGTAAGGATTTATCTCACCACAGTGCTGGATTCACAGCTACACTGCTCAGTATTGAGCTTTAATATTCTCCAGGCTTCTACTGTCTAGAAAGTGTTTATCTCAACACATAGCTGGATTCACAACTGTACTGCTCAGAATTGTCCTCCATGTTGCTACTATCTTGTAAGTGATTAACTCGCCACAGACTTGGATTCACAGCTTCACTGCTCAGCACTGATGTGCAATATCCTCCAAACTACTGGTGCTTCTCAACATGAGCTACATAAAGACAGAAGAGTAGGAATCCCTCATGTTTGTGTGTGCTGTGTATGGGAGACATCATGGCCGCTGGTCTCCACCCACTAACTCAGAGACAACTATAGATAGAGCTTGCTGAGGGGGAAACTGATGAAGAATACAAGTCATATAATGTCCAGAAATGGTGTTTTTCCTCATGTACACACTCATGATAGTTTTTTTCTGAGGGATAGCCAGAAGTGACCGGTACATTTTAAGGCTATGTTCATATGCAATGTCTTAAATCTGAGGCATGTCAATTGTTTCAGCGTTTTGGCAGCGATTTTTCAACCACAGGAACCAATGAGAAGGTGAAAAAACACTGTAAAAAGCTGCAACAAGCACTTTTGCCATTCTTTTTCTTAATTTTTTCTATTTTAAGTGTTTTTGGTGAATAAACTTATAATATAATTTGCACCCAAAAATGTAAAAAAAAAACTGCAGAGAAAACGCTGAAAAACAGGCATTTTTCCTGCCAAGAGAGCAAGTGTTGATTTTACTACAACACTGTTTTTTAATCCTATATTCATTCAAGACAGAGGAATGAGGATTGTCCGCAGGCCGTGCCACAGTCTTCTCCCCAAGTGCACCACAGCGCGAGATCCTGGCTAAATCCAATAAGGAGAGAATCCAGCACCCCGGACAAATCGGATAAAACTTGAAGCTTTATTTGGAATTAACAACAGATAAAACTGTCTCTGTTACCATCTGCTTAGCCTGCAGCATCTCGTGCAAAGGTTCTTAGTCACATATCATTTCTGGAGGACCATAGCAATAGGAGTTATTTACCCTCATGGAAGTCCCATAGAGAACCTTCATTTCCACATATTTTTAGTTTCTTACAAAAAATTCTAATGGAATTCTTATTTATTTGTTCTCTATATGTGATTACGGGGCAACCGTCTTACCGGAGTTGCTGGTAACAACATTTAGAGATATAACTTAGGGCAAGTACAGCGCCCCAGGGTCCTGGTCGTCGCAGTGGTATTGCTTTCCTCTCGGGGAGAATGATGCTAGGTTTGGAGGCAAAGAAGTTTAACTGCATCCAGGTATCACAAACATGAAACACATTTCACACTCCAGACCACCAGGGGGAGCTTCTGCTCCTATTTATTAGGTCACTCCCCATATATATATATGTATATCTGGTAGTCTGTAGGGAAGGTCAGAGTGAGTTCCAGACAGCAGTGAGTTGCTGGCTGAGCTTAGCTCAGCCCAGTTCCAGACCAGAGTCTGAGGAGGATAGAAGGTTAAAGGAGCTGTGCATGCCCTCAGAGCTGCAGCTCCCAGAAAGAGAGACATTGAAAGGCAGAATTGTATTGGAGCGAGCGTGCAAGGAAAGCAAAGCAAAGGAGAGGATACCAGAAGGGGACCAGCCCTACACAGGGTGCCTCCTTCTGAGGCGCAGAATCCCGGTAGCCGGAACACCGAGGGAGTAAGGACCTCTATGCTTTACTCCAGAGATCGGCAGGGCAGCTAATTGCAGGTTACCTGTCCGCACCTACACACAGGAGGCACGGTGGCACCCCTCAGAGGCCGGGGCGTGCTAGAGTCCCTATAAACAGCCTCAAGCCACCAGTCATACGGGTTTTATCCTATCCTATTTGGGGGACAGAGAGAGAGACACCACATCTGTGAGACCCTTATTTGAAGCTTATGCAGTAAGGGACTACACCACTACAGCGCAAGAGAAGGCTATTGATTTCCACCTGGACAAGGGGACTCTGGACTTGCCTCCAAACCGGCCAGACTCTGCCTGCCCTGTGATCTGGTGCTCTGGACGCTGAAGCCTTCAGCATAGGTAAAAAGACTGCAACCTTGTGTCCTCGTTATTCTCTGCGCCATTCACCATATCACCATCTACACACTGGGAAGCCCTGGGGATATACTTCGCCTGTGGGAAGGTATACAATCTAGCTGCCATAACATCACCCCAGAGGACCCCTTAAAGCAGCATCGGTCCCCACTGACTGAATACCACAGGTGGAGTCACGAACATTCCCCTTAAAGACCTTTCCCTTTTTATACGGACGTCCCAGGGCCACGGACCGGGTCATCCAACGTGACATCCCTCTGTGAACCGCAGGACCCGGTACCGAGTACCCCGCGACCCTTGGGGGGCGATCTACAACCACAAAGACCACAGAAAACAATAGACTGGAGATTTTCATGGACTTCTATAGAAGAGTGTTGTGGGCATAGTCTGCGACCTGAGCAAAGGTCATTGTACAGGAGGAGGAGGTGAGCTGTGATACCAGCTATTGTGAATGGTGAATCCTGTGTTATCTGCTGTATATTGAGGTGTTATCAGTCATTGAACAGGAGGGTGAGGAGGGGGTGAGCTGTGACATCACCTATTGTGAATGGTGGATCCTTGGATATCTGCTGCATATAGAGCTGCTATCAGTCATTATACTGTATATATATTCAGTACAGACCAAAAGTTTGGACACACCTTCTCATTTAAAGATTTTTCTGTATTTTCATGACTATGAAAATTGTAAATTCACACTGAAGGCATCAAAACTATGAATTAACACATGTGGATTATATACTTAACAAAAAAGTGTGAAACAACTGAAAATATGTCTTATATTCTAGGTTCTTCAAAGTAGCCACCTTTTGTTTTGATGACTGCTTTGCACACTCTTGGCATTCTCTTGATGAGCTTTAAGAGGTAGTCTCCGGGAATGGTCTTCCAACAATCTTGAAGGAGTTCCCAGAGATGCTTAGCACTTGTTGGCCCTTTTGCCTTCACTCTGCGGTCCAGCTCACCCCAAACCATCTCGATTGGATTCAGGTCTGGTGACTGGAGGCCAGGTGATCTGGCGTAGCACCCCATCACTCTCCTTCTTGGTCAAATAGCCCTTACACAGCCTGGAGGTGTGTTTGGGGTCATTGTCCTGTTGAAAAATAAATGATGGTCCAACTAAACGCAAACCGGATGGAATAGCATGCCGCTGCAAGATGCTGTGGTAGCCATGCTGGTTCAGTGTGCCTTCAATTTTGAATAAATCCCCAACAGTGTCACCAGCAAAGCACCCCCACACCATCACACCTCCTCCTCCTCCATTATTCACGGTGGGAACCAGGCATGTAGAGTCCATCCGTTCACCTTTTCTGCGTCGCACAAAGACACGGTGGTTGGAACCAAAGATCTCAAATTTGGACTCATCAGACCAAAGCACAGATTTCCACTGGTCTAATGTGCATTTGCAGCGCCCCAGAGTCCTGGTCGTTGCAGTAATGTCATTCTTCCACCAGGGGGAGTGATATTACGTCTGAAGGTAATAAAAGAGATCTACCTACCAGGTATCACAAACCACACACTACACTTCACACTCCAGACCACCAGGGGGAGCCTTGCTCCTATCTACTAGGGCACTCCTCACAGAAGAGTAAAACTGGTGGGCTGGATAGAAAGTTAGAGAGAAGCTGGCTGGGCTTTGCCCAGGCAACACCTGTCAGGCAGACAGGAAAGGAGGAACATCTGAGCTGCAGACAGAGGGTCCCTGTCAGGGGTGGGATCCTGACAGAGGCCTAGCGGGACAGAAAGTTACGGAGCTGCGCCTGCCCCACGTGCGGCAGCATCCTAAGAAAGGACACGAAGAGAATTGTATTGTAGAGAGTGAGAAACGAAGTCACAGCACAAGGAGAAAACACCAGGAGGAGTTCTGCCCTATAAAGGCTGCCTCCTTCTGAGGCGCGTAGCCGGTGGCCGGAACACCGAGGGAGTAATTGACTCTACGCATTACTTCAGAGACAGGCAGGACAGTCAATTCCAAGTTGGCTGCCCGACCTTAATACCTAAGAAGACACAGTGGCAAATTGTGGGGGTCGGGGCGTCTCTAGGGTCCCTATAAACAAACCTCAGGCCATCAGTCACACGGGTTTGTCCTATCCATACCATCTGGGGGACAGAGAGGAAGAAATAACATCTAGAACATATACAAGAGTTGTGAAGACCTTACCGAGTTGCTCAGTAGGGAGGGACTACAACACACAGGCGCTAGTAGGAAGGCTACTGATTTCCACCTGGATAAGGGGACTCTGGATTTGCCTTCGGACCGGCTGGACTCTGCCTACCCTGTGGTCTGTACCCTGGACTGTGGATGCTAAAGTCTTCAGTAAAAGGTAATGAGGCTGCAACCTTGTGTCCTCGTTATTCCCTGCGCCTTACATCATCCACCATCACCATCTACACCTCTGGGAAGCCCTGGGGATACACTTCACCTGTGGGAAGGTATACTATCTAGCTGCCATAACATCACCCCAGCGGACCCCTAAGCAGCGTCGGTCACCCTGACCGAATACCACAGGTGGCGTCACAAATATTATCCCTTTAAAGACCTTTCCCATTTATCAACGGACGCCCCTAGGGCCATGGACCGGGTCAGCCACCGTGACATCACCATCGAGAACCGATGGGCCCGGTTCCGAGTTCCCCTAGCCCTGGGGGCGATCCATCATTTTAGCGTCACGAACAGCATGTACTTAAGCCTGAAAAATCGGGTCATGTGTGCCTAAGAACTGTGCCAGAACTGTATGTGACTGTGATTTGCTTAAGGACTGTGTATTGCAAAAAAACGCCAAAATTCCTGCCAAAACTGCCGCCATTGCAGCGCCACGAGGAGCGCAGACGAAGAAGAAGGGCGTGGAGTTGTGGGCGTGAACGAACTGAGAAGCGCGAAAAATAATGGCCACCCAGTCTAAATATCTTTGTACCTTGAGAACGTGTCCATCAGCAGCCGAGATCCGCCTCCTGATCCTCAATGGCGGGCGGAGACAACAAAAGCAAAACTGCCCCAGAAGGAGAGAGCTGGAAAAAGACCAGGAAGAGGCGAACCACGTGGAGGACGCCAAGGCGAGCTGCCCGGAACCAGAGCATGGGGTCGGAGCAGAGGACTCCCCCAGCTACCCGGAGGGGCATGGAAACCAGGCCTCCACAGCTGATGCCGACTTCCAGGCCGGAGTGGACGAACTAATTGATCAGCTCCTGCAGCTGCGGGTGAAGGCCAAGGCTCCGCACCAGATGACGGCCGTGAAGGATCCACCGACACCGCTCCCTGCACCGCTCCAGGAATCGTTGCCAACATCATCACGGACGACATGGCCGGTGAAGCCAGCTGATGTGGAGGATGCCGCTGCGGCCAGTAAGCACGCCGACCCTGCCCCGGTGACGGAAGGCCACCTGACAGGCCCCGTCGCAGCGCCGCCTCCCCGCGGGACCCATAGACTCCAGTGCCTCGAACCCTGGGACCAGACCACGGGTATGGAGCAGTTCTTAAAGGCCCCGATAGCGCCCGTCACCTTGTCGGGAGAGGTGTACGCCAAACGGACTGTGTACCGCTGGGTGAATCCTGGGTCTGACTTTATGGGGTTCCCCGGGGCCGCAACCCAGAAGGAAGAGACAGTGAAGGTTCTCAGCTGGGAGGACTATCAGACCCAGCTTGCCCGTAAGTGGGAGGAGGAAGACGAGATATACCAGGCCCAATGCAAGGCTCATGACCAGCGAGACCTAGCCGTCAAGGCCCAGGCCTGCAAGGACCGCACCACCCACCAGGCCCCGCAGAAGCAGGGCACAGTTGTAACCTTCAAGCTCCGAGGGGGATGGGGCTTCATCAAGGAGCAAGGGCTGTATGCGGAGGTCTTTGTGAACCAGAGGGATGTGGAATCCCACCTCTGGGAGGGACACCCCGACCGAGACCTTTACCCGGGAGACACCGTTACTTACACCAGACATTTTGGTGAAAAGGGCTGGTTCGCCTTAAATGTGCACAAAAAGAGAGACATTGTGGCACATCCTACAAAAACCCCAGCTAAATTGTCTCCTGTGGCAACGGCGCCACCTTGCATCCAGACCACTGCTACGACTACCACGACCACTGTCACCCCCACATGTACCGCGACTCGGATTACCACTTGCACTGTCACCACGACTGAAACTGTTGTGGCTACTGAGCCAACACCCGTGGTGGCCCATGCCAAGATTACCCTTGAGAGGAAAATAGTGGGTACTCAGACCCCCAAATGGGATGAGGGACCTCCCTATGTAGTACCAGGCGGTAGCCAATACCCAAAAGGACTACCCCCGCCGGTACTACCTCCTGAATGGTTTAAATAAACCTCGAAACCACGGCTTGTAAATAATTAACTGTTTGTTTCCTGCTGCTTAAACCCGTATAGGGTTAACTCTTAAAGGGATCCCTTTGTTTACCCAGGATCCCTGTTTCAAGTTTGCACAAGTTTTCTACTTTTTCAAAAGAACTGCCGAATCATGGACGGTGAATGATTCACAAACTGTTCCTGTAAATAGTTTGCACCTTCTTAAAGGTGCTCTCTACTGGTTTTACATAGGAGGCTTTTACAGAGACTGCCCCTTAACAGAAACTGCTGTTAAATTATGCTGTAAAAATAACTGCTTTGCCTTACAGACCTGAAGAAAAACCCTTTGGTGCGGCAGAATTCCGGGTCAGGATTACATGTCTTGTAGCCCACCCAAGACCAATGTTCGGGGTTCGTAACAGGTCCCTCATATCATATCACATCATGTTGCCTTTAAGTAAACTTGGATACTAATGATGTGATTATTTTGCACTACCTCTAAAAAGATTTGGATTTATCCTTAAAGGGACTCTGTCACCTGAATTTGGAGGGAACAATTTTCAGCCATAGGGGCGGGGTTTTCGGGTGTTTGATTCACCCTTTCCTTACCCGCTGGCTGCATGCTGGCCGCAATATTGGATTGAAGTTCATTCTCTGTCCTCCATAGTACACGCCTGCGTAAGGCAAGATTGCCTTGTGCAGGCATGTACTACGGAGGACAGAGAATGAACTTCAATCCAATATTGCAGCCAGCATGCAGCCAGCGGGTAAGGAAAGGGTGAATCAAACACCCAAAAACCCCGCGCCTATGGCTGAAAATTGTTCCCTCCAAATTCAGGTGACAGAGTCCCTTTAAAGGAAATGTTTATTTGTAGCACTTTGCATAAGAGAAACAATGTTGCCTTAAGTAGTTAGATAGTAATAATGTTTATACATAGCTGATAGTATGTAGTTAAGAATAGGAAATGTTAGATGATGTACTTTGAATAAAATTGAGGATAAAGAAATTGGAAAGATACAGTGAGCCCGTAGAGGGGGTGAAACCTGTTCTGCATTTCAATAGAGTGAACCCGTCGGGATTAGAGAGTCCTCTAGTGAACCTTAGGAAGTTAGTTAAAAGACTTTGCACTTAGAAAAGAATAACTGTTTTATGCTTGAATAAAGAAATGTTAATTTATTGTCTTAAAATTGCACTTAGTAGTTAATAGATAGAATACCTGTATGGGTAATAGTATTTCATAGTTAGTTAGCATCTGTAATTAGTCAATCTACAGAAGTAAGCTGACAATGTAAATATGTTCTTGTTTTGCAACGTTCAAGTGTTCTCACCTCCCATAAAGCAAAGCATTGTTATATTAACTTGTTTACAGCATTTCAAAAATTTTGTATGTCTTTTTGCTAATGTATTGTTGTTTCTTTTCCCAGTCCGGGAGTACTGGATTTAACGGGGGGGGAGTGCAGCGCCCCAGAGTCCTGGTCGTTGCAGTAATGTCATTCTTCCACCAGGGGGAGTGATATTACGTCTGAAGGTAATAAAGGAGATCTACCTACCAGGTATCACAAACCACACACTACACTTCACTGTTATGGTTCTCAATGGCAAGAGAACATAGCCCAGCATACATAGGAACTAGCTCTTGGAAGGATGGAAACTTAAACTGACCATGAACTAAACCTGCCGCACAACTAACAGTAGCCGGGTAGCGTAGCCTGCGTTTTATCCCTAGACGCCCAGCGCCGGCCGGAGGACTAACTAATCCTGGCAGAGGAAAATATAGTCCTGGCTCACCTCTAGAGAAATTTCCCCGAAAGGCAGACAGAGGCCCCCACATATATTGGCGGTGATTTAAGATGAAAATGACAAACGTAGTATGAAAATAGGTTTAGCAAAATCGAGGTCCGCTTACTAGATAGCAGGAAGACAGAAAGGGTACTTTCATGGTCAGCTGAAAACCCTATCAATACACCATCCTGAAATTACTTTAAGACTCTAGTATTAACTCATAACATCAGAGTGGCAATTTCAGATCACAAGAGCTTTCCAGACACAGAAACGAAACTGCAGCTGTGAACTGGAACAAAATGCAAAAAACAAACAAGGACAAAAGTCCGACTTAGCTGGAAGTTGTCTGGTAGCAGGAACATGCACAGAAAGGCTTCTGATTACAATGTTGACCGGCATGGAAGTGACAGAGGAGCAAGGTTAAATAGCGACTCCCACATCCTGATGGGAACAGGTGAACAGAGGGGATGATGCACACAAGTTCAATTCCACCAGTGGCCACCGGGGGAGCCCAAAATCCAATTTCACAACACTTCACACTCCAGACCACCGGGGGGAGTCTTGCTCCTATCTACTAGGGCACTCCTCACAGAAGGGTAAAACTGGTGGGCTGGATAGAAAGTTAGAGAGAAGCTGGCTGGGCTTTGCCCAGGCAACACCTGTCAGGCAGACGGGGGGAAAGGAGGAACATCTGAGCTGAAGACAGAGGGTCCCTGTCAGGGGTGGGATCCTGGCAGAGGCCTAGCGGGACAGAAAGTTACGGAGCTGCACCTGCCCCACGTGCGGCAGCATCCTAAGAAAGGACACGAAAAGAATTGTATTGTAGAGAGTGAGAAACGAAGTCACAGCACAAGGAGAAAACACCAGGAGGAGTTCTGCCCTGTAAAGGCTGCCTCCTTCTGAGGCGTGTAGCCGGTCCCGGAACACCGAGGGAGTAATTGACTCTACGCATTACTTCAGAGACCGGCAGGACAGTCAATTCCAAGTTGGCTGCCCGACCTTAATACCTAAGAAGACACAGTGGCAAATTGTGGGGGTCGGGGCGTCCCTAGGGTCCCTATAAACAAACCTCAGGCCATCAGTCACACGGGTTTGTCCTATCCATACCATCTCGGGGACAGAGAGGAAGAAATAACATCTAGAACATCTGCAACAGTTGTGAGGACCTTACCGAGTTGCTCAGCAGGGAGGGACTACAACACACAGGCGCTAGTAGGAAGGTTACTGATTTCCACCTGGATAAGGGGACTCTGGATTTGCCTTCGGACCAGCTGGACTCTTCCTACCCTATGGTCTGTACCCTGGACTGTGGATGTTGAAGTCTTCAGTAAAAGGTAATGAGACTGCAACCTTGTGTCCTCGTTATTCCCTGCGCCTTACATCGTCCACCATCACCATCTCCACCTCTGGGAAGCCCTGGGGATGCACTTCACCTGTGGGAAGGTATACCATCTAGCTGCCATAACATCACCCCAGCGGACTCCTAAGCAGCGTCGGTCACCCTGACCGAATACCACAGGTGGCGTCACGAACATTATCCCTTTAAAGACCTTTCCCATTTATCAACGGACGCCCCTAGGGCCACGGACCGGGTCAGCCACCATGACATCCCCATCGAGAACCGAAGGGCCCGGTTCCGAGTTCCCCTAGCCCTGGGGGGCGATCCACATTCCTTGTGTTCTTTAGCCCAAACAAGTCTCTTCTGCTTGTTGCCTGTCCTTAGCAGTGGTTTCCTAGCAGCTATTTTACCATGAAGGCCTGCTGCACAAAGTCTCCTCTTAACAGTTGTAGAGATGTGTCTGCTGCTAGAACTCTGTGTGGCATTCACCTGGTCTCTAATCTGAGCTGCTGTTAACCTACGATTTCTGAGGCTGGTGACTCGGATAAACTTATCCTCAGAAGCAGAGGTGACTCTTGGTATTCCTTTCCTGGGGCGGTCCTTTTTGAGCCAGTTTCTTTGTAGCGCTTGATGGTTTTTGCAACTGCACTTGGGGACACTTTCAAAGTTTTCCCAATTTTTCTCACTGACCTTCATTTCTTAAAGTAATGATGACCACTCATTTTTCTTTACTTAGCTGCTTTTTTCTTGCCATAATACAAATTCTAGCAGACTATTCAGTAGGACTATCAGCTGTATATCCACCAGACTTCTGCTCAACACAACTGATGGTCCCAACCGCATTTATAAAGCAAGAAATCCCACTTATTAAACCTGACAGGGCACACCTGTGAACTGAAAACCATTTCCGGTGACTACCTCTTGAAGCTCATCAAGAGAATGCCAAGAGTGTACAAAGCAGTCATCAAAGCAAAAGGTGGCTACTTTGAAGAACCTAGAATATAAGACATATTTTCAGTTGTTTCACACTTTTTTGTTAAGTATATAATTTCACGTGTTAATTCATAGTTTTGATGCCTTCAGTGTGAATTTACAATTTTCATAGTCATGAAAATACAGAAAAATCTTTAAATGAGAAGGTGTGTCCAAACTTTTGGTCTGTACTGTAGGTGTTACCTGTAATCCTGTTTATGATGATAGATGACTACTGAGAAGTGACAGACCAGGCAGTGTCAGTTTAATATTAACTAGTTCAAGTCCGGGCTATTAATTTTTCCCAGTTCATGATTAGGCACATTTTTATTTTTATTTTTTTGGCTGGGTTTAATAGCTCTAACTTTTTTTTCTCATTTGCTTATTGAAATAATTTTGCCTCATTTTTCTATACATTTTTTTGCCAATAATCAGTGAATAATGTAAAGATGAAAAAGGAATAAGCATCTTTTCAGACTATTAAAATTTTTAAAGGGAATGTTTTTCATACCCAACATTATATTTCTGTGCATATAGCTCTTTCAAAGACAAGTCCGTTCCTCCATTATTGATGGCCTATGTGCGTGACTTCAGGCAAAAGAGCAAATCAGTGAAGCAGGAGGAGGCGGCGCTGGTCAGGGTTAAAGAGCTGGAGTGATGGAGGCTTCAGACCTACAAATAGCTCTTCAGCTCATTTGCATATTAATTCAAATGCTGATTTCATACAGAGGATCGGATCGGCCATGTAAAGATATTGCTCGACTCGCCTTTGAAAGAGCTACAAGAGCATATAAATAGTTTGGGGGGTGAAATCCTACTGACAGTCTCCCTTTAAGAATGGCAAAATGCCAGAAAAAGGTAGTGAAAGTGGCCCTGAACACAGCAGGGGCCCGACGTGTCAGCAGTGATGTTCCTACCCTGTATTTAGAGCCACATGGTTTTATTTACATTGTATATTTTAGTTGGTTATTTTCTTTGCTATAAGCCACCTCTGTATTTAGTACGTGCCCTTATATCTCAGTCCAGTGAGACAGTAAAGTATACTGAACCTGCGTTAAAATATCCGATATTCTCCATTATTCTTCCTTGTTTCAACACTTTTGCTAAGAAGCCTTAAGAAGAGTTTTCTTTTAATAAGAGAACAGAGCAAGGAGAAACAATAATTCTTGGATATCGGTCGGACGCCTCTCACTCAGCCAAACCAGATCTCCGCTTTGCACTGATGAGGGGCAGTACCCCGAAACACAGTGTCTGCAAATTGACATTCTGGTTTGGCCATTATCCTAAGTCATGTGACAAGGCTCATTAAAGGGTCGACATTGACTTGTAGGATTGCTACTTCCAACAGGTGGCACTAGAGTTCTAGTTCTCTTCCTCTGTGAAGAGACAATTTGCATAAAAAACAGAGCAAAGATCTTCCTGCTTGGTGAGGAAATCAGGCATAAACCACAATGGTTCATCTGGATTAAACACTATTACTTGGTTTCAGAGGTGCTGAGATTTGGAGGAGTTGTTCAAAATGATGTATATTGTGCTTCTCCTGTGTCATTCCTCCTGGAAATATATGAATTATGTGACAATTGGGTGTAGGGGGTGTATCCATGCACACCCTGACATTAACCAATTAGTGAGTAAAGACAAGCCCCTTTGACAAAAAAAAACAACAACAAAAAACACGTCAGGAATCCTAAATAGCCTGTAATGCTGCAGTAGCGCTTTACGCAGTGAAGAGGCAGTGACCCACAAAGTTCAAACACAAAAGTCTCTTTAATGTGTTACTTCACACATAAAGGTGCATAGCATTTTATAGTACACGACATCAGACTTCAATACACACAGTTGTATCTAGTCTCAGTGCCCGTTTCATAGCACTATACATCATATGGCTTTTAGATTGCACACCGACCTCTCCTTGTCCAGTAACAGTGGGGCGACCGCACGCCATATTACAGTCTCCAAACACATCTTCACATGTTGCAGACACTACACACACCAGCCCTCCTCTGACTAGTTCCCGTGGGTGTCCTGCACCGCTGTATCACAGACTCTTTACTCACACAGCCGTACACAGCACAGGATATCTTCCGGATAGCAGCTGGGCACCATATCCACCTGTTTGCAATCGTTACACATGCCAGTCCTCTTTCAGGCACAGGACTGTCCACATCCGACTCTTTCGGGCACAGGACATCCACCTCTGGTTCACCTCCGGGCACAGGACTGTCCATATCCGAGACCAGCTACCAGGGACGACTTGCATCGCTAGATACGCTGCGGTTGCCAGGCTATTCAGCTGCCATAGCTGCTGGCTCTGCTGGCCTATGCTGCTTCTCACACACACAGCCAGCGCTCTGCAGGCCTCTGCTCTGCACAAGAGCACACACCAGACTGACACTGACGTTACACCTGACACACCCATACCCCTTACTGCAGGGTTTTTAACAGACAAACCTGTGGCTTCCAGACACATGGAAAACCCAGACCGGAAATCCGTGACTGCCATGCACACCTATGGACTTCATCCGTCTCCATGCACAACCTGGGGAGACCACACAGCGACCCCTACCTGTGACACAAGTCACTGCCTCACAAGCAGTATACAAATTCTGTCACTTAAGACACTAATGTTAGTGCCTAAAGTTCAGTTGTTTCATCAGACATCTAAAAAAAAATTTAAAAAGATGATTTCAAGAAAAAAAATAATGATTTGCTCTTTCCTTTACAGTGGTGACATTGGCTGCCGCCTACTCTTCCTATCCCTCATCCCGCCCCTGAGGAGCCAAATTAGAGAATTTATAGACTTCTATAGAGCACCAGAGCTGTAGCTTTGCCTCCAGGGGTAATGTTCCTACCATACAGCAGTATATGGAGACGCCATCTGGCCACAGACCCGCAGTAAGGATCCATATAGCCTGGGGATGCTGATAAATAGCCTCATGCCTATGTTCTTACATAAGCTTGGAATAGTTTTTGAAAATAGACACCCGAAGGGAAAAAACAACAGCTCGGCAACAGAGAGCTGGGTACCGACATATCACATGTCCAGTTATAATAAGGCAGGATCCTAACGAGCCAGGAATGTAGTGGACGCCAGCAATATGAGCTCCGCTAAATAACACATTCCAAAGACGGAGCCGGAGATAATTCTCACATCTCCAAGATGTCGTGGGCAGTTTACGATATGATTTTAGTGCACTGACCTCATTAACTGCTTTTCTCATAATGGGTAATTGCTGACAACACTGAAAGATTTAATTAAAAGTAATTGCAGCTTAAAGGATTAGTGCTTACTCCATGCTCCCAGCCGAGTCCTGTCCTAACGGAGACACAGATCTGCCGCAGATATTAAACATGCCTCATATCAATGAGTTTCTATCAATTTAACCACCAATGCTCCTGGCTGAAAATCTTCTTTATTCTCTAATATTCTCCTGGAGGCCTCAGTTTTTTCTCCTCCTTCCTGCTCACGTGGGTGGAACAACGGATTTGGGAAGGGTGGGATTTAGTGTGAATTACCATGTATAGAAACTAGGTTTGTCTAAACCACTCCCATTTCTACAGTATGAGGTTTACTGTTTCTTTAAGATTATTTGCCATTAGTGACAGGCATGTTTTTCATCTGCTCCCCTATTGATTTCATTTCATAGTGGTCAAAGACAGCTGACAGATACTGTATATGTTAACCCCTTTCTGACCTCGGACGGGATAGTACGTCCAAGGTCAGAACCCCCGCTTTGATGCGGGCTCCGGCGGTGTGCCCGCATCAAAGCCGGGACATGTCAGCTGTTTTGGACATGTGCCCGCAATAGCGACGGGTGGAATCGCGATCCACCCGCCGCTATTAACCAGTTAAATGCCGCTGACAGCGGCATTTAACCAGCACTTCTGGCCATCGGGCAGGAAATGAGCGCATCGCCGACCCCCATCACATAATCGGGGGTCAGCGATGCATCAGGATAGTAACCAAAGAGGTCCTTGAGACCTCTATGGTTACTGATGTCGGATTGCTATGAGCGCCACCCTGTGGTCGACGCTCATAGCAATGCAGGAATTCAGCTACATAGGAGCGATCTGATGATCGCTCCTATGTAGCAGAGCTGATCGAGTTGTGCCAGCTTCTAGCCTCCCATGGAGGCTATTGAAGCATGGCAAAAGTAAAAAAAAAAGTTTAAAAAAAGTTAAAAAAAGATAAAAAAAATAAAGGTTTAAATCACCCCCCTTTCGCCCCATTCAAAATAAAACAATAAAAAAAAAAATCAAACCTACACATATTTAGTATCGACGCGTTCAGAATTAAGTTTTTTTGGTCGCCGCGACGGGCGATCAAAAGAACGTATATGCACAAGAGTGGTATTATTACAAACGTCAGCTTGGCACGCAAAAAATAAGCCCTCACCCGACCCCAGATCATGAAAAATGGAGACGCTACGGGTATCGGAAAATGGCGCAATTTTTTTTTTTTTTAGCAAAGTTTGGATTTTTTTTTTACCACTTAGATAAAAAAGAACCTAGGCATGTTTGGGGTCTATGAACTTGTAATGACCTGGAGAATCAAAATGGCAGGTTAATTTTAGCATTTAGTGAACCTAGCAAAAAATCCAAACAAAAAACAAGTGTGGCATTGCACCTTTTTTTGCAATTTCACCGCACTTGGAATTTTTTCCCTGTTTTCCAGTACACGACATGGTAAAACCAATGATGTCGTTCAAAAGTAAAACTCGTCCCGCAAAAAATAAGCCCTCACATGGCCATATTGACGGAAAAATAGAAAAGTTATGGCTCTGGGAAGGAGGGGAGCGAAAAACGAACACGGAAAATCCCAAGGTCATGAAGGGGTTAAACTGTGGGTGCCAGATTACTTTCTGTGGGATCCAGTGGCCAGGAGGGCTCAGTTTGTTAGAGGAACCTTACTGCTTCATCTCCATTGACCTGAACTATTGAATGCCATATTCATGGGAAGAACCTTGTCCAACTGTGTGGAGCTGATATGATGGTGGCACAGAGGCCATGAGGCTCTTGACTAAGAAGCCATATGGTCTTCATGCACTGCGACACAGACAATGCATGCACCGGACTTTGCAATGTGTTTGATCTCTTAAACGTACAGATCGTCTCAGGTGACATGTAGTATAAGCTGTTGTGTGTTTGTACATGAGGAATAATACTTTCTGGCCATAATATGATTTATATGCCGATTCTTTCAGCACTTTTCTCCTCTGCAGGTTCTGTCTCTAATTTTCAGTTGTCTCTGGGCTAGTGGATAAAGACCAGCTACTACGAAGTCTCCCAGACATGAGAGATTCATGCTCTCCTGTCTTTATGTAGCACATGTTCAGGAGCAATAATGCAACACCTAACTGAGGCCGGGTTCACATTAGCGTTTGGGGCTTTGCGGAGGGCTGCGTACGTCCTCTGCTAAGCCCCGCCTACTTCTGCATACTTCTGCATGAGTCCTGCGTACCTATCTGGACATGCGGATGAGGAAGGGGACAAGACCTTTCCATTTTTCTTTGCCCTTCCTCAGCCAGTCTCCCACTGATCCTCCCTAATTTGTGATCTACACTTCTCCTGCGAGAGATGCTGGACACCACAGCTACTCCAGCTTCCTAGCCTTCAGCTGCAGGACCCCCGGAAGGCTCCGTGCTGCCTGCTCCTGACCTCTAATGGCGCCACAGACTATTAGGCCCTGTGATCACCCGTAAGAATTACCAAAATTTCAGTTAATAATTTTTTTTTAAAGTTTGCCGTCCCACATGGGCAATAGGTGAAAGCCATTACAGGTGGTCACCCATCTTGCCGTGGACCTGCACTGTTGAGGGAAGTACTCTCCAACAGCTCCTCCTGTAGTTCATTATTTGTGCCCAAATTAGACATTCCCTTTAATGATCCTCATAAAAGTGCTAAACAATGGTCAAAAAAAGTTCTCATATTGCGGCATAAATTGCCCATTGGCATGAAAATGGTGGCAAAATACAAATGCGTTCCAATTTTTCCAGATTTTTAGAGGTCGGAGCCGCCATTGATTGACATGAGGAATGTGCAGGTTTTCTAAATCAAAGTCAACATTGGGTATAAATTCCTGGGAAGGCTGTTTGTTGCAGTGAAATAAAAGCCTTTCCTGTTTTTCTCCTGTGTCTTGGCCTCTTCCAGATGTTTAGTCTGCATTTCCGAACCAGATGCACTTCCTAGATAAAACCACAGGATAAGACTCTAATCAACGAGGGACCGCGGCTCTACATGGCCGTCCATTAGCTCGTCTGACCTGATTTTGTGACACTGTTCACTGACACATAGTATATATACTGGTCCTGATCTTATACTAGTCTGCCGTGTGACTGGTAGGGAGGGACGAAAGTAGCCACCCTATATAAATGGAATACGTGGACACCTTTAAAGGGGATTTGTAAGCAGGTTTTTTTTTTATGTAATCCAAAAGCCAGATGATCTGGGGGCTGAGATACTGATTCCAGCGATGTGGCACTTACTAGCCTGTGTTTTGCGGGTTCAATAAAATCAGTGTTTTATCAGCAGGAGATTATCACTACAGGACTAGGTGTCTTCCGCCTCCTAGTCCAACCACACCCCCAGAACTGATACAATATTGTTATGATCCTTAATGGCTGAGGATCACAAATAGACCAGCGAGTGAATAAACTAAGGACGAGCTCTAGGGAGATGGTAACTGGACTGATCGCAAATCTGAACCTATCCAACACAACTAGAGGTAGCCGGTGAACGTGCCTAAAAAATTCCTAGACGTCTCGAGCCAGCCTGAGGAACTAGCTACCCCTAAAGAGAAAGAAAGACCTCGCTTGCCTCCAGAGAAATAATCCCCAAAGATATAGAAGCCCCCAACAAATATTAACGGTGAAGTAAGAAGAAGGCACATACACAGGGATGAAATCAGATTCAGCAAAAAAGGCCCACTAGTACTAGAAAGCAGAAAATAGAGCAGGGGTCTATGCGATCAATAAAAAACCCTTACAAAATATCCATACTGAGATTTCAAGAACCCACACACCAACTAACGGTGTGTGGGGAGAAACTCAGCCCACTAGAGCAACCAGCAAGCGAGGGAATTACATTTTAGCAAGCTGGACAAGAAAACATGATAAACACTGCTGATCAAAAAATGAGCAAACAAAACTTAGCTTATCCTGGATGGACTGGGAGCAAGGTAGTCAGAAAGAATCTGAGTAGCACTGATTACATCAACAGCCGGCAACAAGTGGAAGTAAAACAGAGCTATATAGGAACCTCCCAGAGGATAACGAACCAGCTGATAGCCAGAGACCAGCAGGATAACAGACAAAGCCACCAGGGGGAGCCCAAAGCAAAAGTCACACCATACCACCAGTGACCACAAGAGGGAGCCCGAAAACAGAGCCCACAACACAATATACACAGAAAGTGGCCAATCAGTGGTGTGGGCGGGGTTATACATAGCTCAGCATTTTGAGTTTTGCTGCAGCAGAGAAAACTGGGATTCTATAACAACTTAGCTAAGTGATACATCGCATGAATCAGGGTCTTTGCCCTGACATCCTACCGGATATCCTCTCAGGTTACACAGCAAAAATCTGGTGACAGATTCCCTTTAAGCTCCGGGACCAAAGTGTAAATAACTCTCTACAATTGCCGGTATGTGCCAATTTACAAAAACATTAAAACACACTCCTTTCATTGCCCCGCTGTTATGGTTACCCCAATGACCATGGGAAAAAAATACAAAACGGACTAGCTCTCGGGTGATGGAAACTAAGGTCGACCGTGACCTGAACCTGACCCAACACTTACAGTAGCCGGGGGATGTACCTACGATGCCCTAGACACCACGCGCCAGCCGGAGATCTAACTACCCCTATAAGAGGAATATACAGGCCTACCTTACCTCCAGTGAGGAACCCCAAAAGATGATAGTAGGCCCCCACAGATATTGACGGTGAGTTCAGAGGAAATGACATACGTAGGATGAACAGCAGATTTAGCACAGTGAGGTCCGCTTACTAGATAGCAGAAGGACAGGAAAGAGTTACTTCACGGTCGACCTAAAAATCACTATTCAAAAACACCATCCAGAAATTACTTTAAACTCCAGTGACAACTCATGCCACTGGAGTAGTAATTTTCTGTCCACAAGAGCTTCCAGCACTGAAGAGTCACATTGCAGATAGCTGGACAAAAATAGCAAAACAAGAAACAAAATTCAACTTAGCTGAACTGGAACTTGAGGCAGGTGAATGCAACAGAATGCTACTAGCACATTGTTGGCCGGCATGTGACTAACAGCCAAGCAGCCTTAAATAGGAAACTCCCCAAGAGGGTGGCGACAGGTAATCAGAGATGGAGGAAGGCACATAAGAGACACTACCATAACAGACCACCGGGGGAGCCCACAAACCGAATTCACAACAGTACCCCCCCCTTAAGGAGGGGGCACCGAACCCTCACCAGAACCACCAGGGCGACCTGGATGAGCACTATGAAATGCACGAACCAAATCGGGAGCATGAACATCGGATGCTGTCACCCAAGAATTATCCTCCTGGCCATAACCTTTCCACTTAACCAGATATTGAAGTTTCCGTCTGGAAACACGGGAGTCCAAGATCTTTTCCACCACATACTCCAATTCACCCTCAACCAACACAGGAGCAGGTGGATCAGCAGAAGGAACAACCGGTACCTCATACCTCCGCAATAATGACCGATGGAAAACATTATGGATATTAAAAGATGCTGGGAGGTCCAAACGAAAGGACACAGGATTAAGAACCTCCAGAATCCTATAAGGGCCGATAAACCGAGGCTTAAACTTAGGAGACGAGACCTTCATAGGAACAAATCGAGAAGACAGCCACACCAGGTCCCCAACACAAAGACGAGGACCAATACGCCGATGACGATTAGTGAACTGTTGAGTCTTCTCCTGGGACAACTTCAGATTGTCCACAACCTGTCCCCAAATCTGATGCATCCTATCAACCACAGCATCCACTCCAGGACAATCCGAAGACTCCAATTGACCGGACGAAAACCGAGGGTGAAACCCTGAATTACAAAAAAAATGGAGAAACCAAAGTGGCAGAACTAGCCCGATTGTTAAGGGCAAACTCTGCCAATGGCAAAAAGTCAAGCCAATCATCCTGATCAGCGGACACAAAACACCTCAAGTAAGTCTCCAAGGTCTGATTAGTACGCTCAGTCTGGCCATTAGTCTGAGGATGGAATGCAGACGAAAAAGACAAATCGATACCCATCCTGGCACAGAACGTCCGCCAAAATCTAGACACAAACTGAGTACCCCTGTCAGACACTATATTCTCAGGAATACCATGCAAACGCACCACATTCTGAAAAAATAGAGGAACCAACTCAGAGGAGGAGGGCAATTTGGGTAAAGGTACCAAATGAACCATCTTGGAAAAACGGTCACAAATCACCCAGATGACAGACATCCTACGAGAAACCGGAAGGTCAGAAATAAAGTCCATAGAGATGTGCGTCCAAGGCCTCTTAGGAATAGGCAAGGGCAACAACAACCCACTGGCCCTAGAACAGCAGGGCTTGGCCCGAGCACAAACATCACAAGACTGCACAAACATGCGCACATCTCGAGACAAAGAAGGCCACCAGAAGGACCTAGACACCAAATCCCTGGTGCCAAAAATTCCAGGATGACCTGTCAACGCGGAAGAATGAACCTCCGAGATAACTCTACTGGTCCAATCATCAGGGACAAACAGTCTACCAGGCGGACAGCGATCAGGCCTATCCACCTGAAACTCCTGCAAAGAACGCCGCAGGTCTGGGGAGACAGCTGACAATATCACCCCATCCTTCAGGATGCCGGTAGGTTCGGAATCACCAGGCGAGTCAGGCTCAAAACTCCTAGAGAGGGCATCCGCCTTCACATTCTTGGACCCAGGCAGATATGACACCACAAAGTTAAATCGGGAGAAAAACAACGACCAGCGCGCCTGTCTAGGATTCAGACGCCTGGCCGACTCAAGATAAATTAGATTCTTGTGGTCAGTGAGGACCACCACCTGGTGTCTAGCACCCTCAAGCCAATGACGCCACTCCTCAAACGCCCACTTCATGGCCAGAAGTTCCCGATTTCCCACATCATAATTTCGCTCAGCGGGCGAAAACTTTCGGGAGAAAAACGCACATGGTCTCATTACTGAGCAGTCAGGATCTTTCTGCGACAAAACTGCACCTGCTCCGATCTCCGAAGCATCCACCTCAACCTGGAACGGAAGTAACACATCAGGTTGGCGCAACACAGGAGCGGAAGAAAAGCGGCGCTTAAGCTCTTGAAAGGCCTCCACAGCCGCAGAGGACCAATTAGCAACATCAGCACCCTTTTTGGTCAAATCAGTCAAAGGTTTAGCAATGGCAGAAAAACCCGCTATAAATCGGCGATAGAAATTAGCAAAACCCAAGAACTTTTGCAGACTCTTCAAAGAAGTAGGTTGCATCCAATCACAAATAGCCTGGACCTTGACAGGGTCCATCTCCATAGATGAAGGGGAAAAAATATATCCCAAAAAGGAAATTCTCTGAACTCCAAAACTACACTTTGAGCCCTTTACAAAAAGAGAATTAGCTCGCAAAACCTGAAAAACTCTCCTGACCTGTTGAACGTGAGATTCCCAGTCCTCCGAAAAAACAAGAATATCATCCAAATACACAATCATAAACTTATCCAGATATTCACGGAAAATATCGTGCATAAAGGACTGAAAAACGGAAGGAGCATTTGCGAGACCGAAAGGCATTACCAAATACTCAAAATGGCCTTCAGGCGTATTAAATGCGGTCTTCCACTCATCCCCCTGCTTAATCCGCACCAAATTATACGCACCACGTAGATCGATCTTAGTGAACCACTTAGCCCCCTTTATACGAGCAAACAGATCAGTCAGTAAAGGTAACGGGTACTGGTATTTAACTGTAATCTTATTCAAAAGTCGATAGTCGATACAAGGTCTCAATGAACCATCCTTTTTACCTACAAAGAAAAATCCTGCCCCTAGTGGAGACAACGAGGGGCGAATATGACCCTTTTCCAAGGATTCTCTGATATACTCCCGCATAGCAGTATGTTCAGGTACAGACAAATTAAACAAGCGACCCTTAGGAAACTTACTACCGGGGATCAATTCAATAGCGCAGTCACACTCTCTGTGGGGAGGGAGAGAATCAACTTTAGGCTCTTGAAAGACATCATAAAAATCTGACAGAAATGCTGGGATCTCAGAGGGAGTAGATGAAGAAATAGGAACCAAAGGTGCATCCCCATGAATACCCCGACATCCCCAGCTCAACACAGACATAGATTTCCAGTCCAAGACGGGATTATGAATCTGTAACCATGGTAATCCAAGCACTAAGACATCATGTAGGTTATATAATACAAGGAAACGAATAATCTCCTGATGGTCTGGGGTAAGACGCATAGTCACTTGTGTCCAATATTGTGGTTTATTGCTAGCCAAAGGTGTAGAATCAATACCCTTCAGGGGAATAGAAACTTCCAACGGCTCCAAATCAAACCCACAACGCTTGGCAAAGGACCAATCCATGAGACTCAGAGCGGCGCCAGAATCCACATAAGCATTCACAGTCACAGATGATAAGGTACAAATCAATGTCACGGACAAAAGAAATTTTGACTGCAAGGTACCTGTAGAAAAAGATTTATCAACCTTTTTATCAACCTTATTTATACGTTTAGAGCATGCTGATATAACATGAGCTGGATCTCCACAGTAGAAGCACAATCCATTTTTGCGCCTGTAATTTTGACGTTCGCCTCTAGACAAAACACGATCGCATTGCATATGCTCCAATGCCTTTTCAGAGGTCACCGCCAAATGGTGCACAGGTCTTTGCTCAGAAGACACCGCCATATGGTGCACAGGTTTTTGCTCAGAAGATACCACCATATGGTGCACAGATTCTTCCTCAGAAGACCCCGCCATATGGTGCACAGATTTGCGCTCCCGCAAACGCCGATCAATCTGGATAGCCAATTTCATGGCATCATTCAGACCTGTAGGCACAGGGAACCCCACCATGACATCCTTCACGGCATCAGAGAGACCTTCTCTGAAATTAGCTGCTAAAGCGCACTCATTCCATTTAGTAAGCACCGACCATTTACGGAATTTCTGGCAGTATATCTCAGCTTCATCTTGCCCTTGGGAAAGAGCTATCAAGGCTTTCTCAGCCAAAATCTCCAAATTAGGTTCTTCATAAAGCAACCCCAAAGCCTGAAAAAACGCATCTACATTTAACAACGCAGGATCCCCTGGCGATAATGCAAATGCCCAACTTTGTGGGTCGCCGCGCAGTAGAGAGATAACAATTTTAACTTGTTGAGTCTGATCACCAGCAGAGTGAGATCTCAGAGACAAAAACAATTTGCAATTTTCTCTGAAACTCAAAAACCGGGATCTGTCTCCGGTAAAGTATTCAGGCAGAGGAATCTTAGGTTCAGACATTGGAGCACGTATAACAAAATCTTGTAGGTTCTGTACTTTTGTCGCAAGGTTATTCAAACCCGCAACTAAACTCTGTGGATCCATGTTTCAAATGGGTGTAACCCAAGCATTCAGAGGTTAAGAGGAGAGGAGAAAAAAAAAAGGCTGAAGACTGCAGTTTAAGCAAGGAATACAAATGATCAAACTAAGGTGCACTTTCAAACACAGAAAAAAAAAAAAAAACCTTTTCTTCTCCTTCCTACTTTAGTGCATATTTTAACACATAGATTTTTTACAGGCCGGCCAAACTGTTATGGTTACCCCAATGACCATGGGAAAAAAATACAAAACGGACTAGCTCTCGGGTGATGGAAACTAAGGTCGACCGTGACCTGAACCTGACCCAACACTTACAGTAGCCGGGGGATGTACCTACGATGCCCTAGACACCACGCGCCAGCCGGAGATCTAACTACCCCTATAAGAGGAATATACAGGCCTACCTTACCTCCAGTGAGGAACCCCAAAAGATGATAGTAGGCCCCCACAGATATTGACGGTGAGTTCAGAGGAAATGACATACGTAGGATGAACAGCAGATTTAGCACAGTGAGGTCCGCTTACTAGATAGCAGAAGGACAGGAAAGAGTTACTTCACGGTCGACCTAAAAATCACTATTCAAAAACACCATCCAGAAATTACTTTAAACTCCAGTGACAACTCATGCCACTGGAGTAGTAATTTTCTGTCCACAAGAGCTTCCAGCACTGAAGAGTCACATTGCAGATAGCTGGACAAAAATAGCAAAACAAGAAACAAAATTCAACTTAGCTGAACTGGAACTTGAGGCAGGTGAATGCAACAGAATGCTACTAGCACATTGTTGGCCGGCATGTGACTAACAGCCAAGCAGCCTTAAATAGGAAACTCCCCAAGAGGGTGGCGACAGGTAATCAGAGATGGAGGAAGGCACATAAGAGACACTACCATAACAGACCACCGGGGGAGCCCACAAACCGAATTCACAACACCCCGCTCCATGAACGTGCGCCTTGATGCCAGGAGTAAGACAGATCATGAAACTTTATGACACCAGAAAAATTTTTTTTGCAATTGAGTTTTACTAAATGTTTGCACCGTTTGGCTGTTATAGGCTCTTTCTTTGCTTGAACTTTGATGTGGTCAGGAGCTAGGAAAACATGGGATAAAACAGTTACAAAGGCTCCCATTGGACAGTAGTAGAACGCGGCTGCTCCTAGAAGAAGCTCACAGCCTAGATGTCTGGAGAGGCAGCAGAGGCTGGAAGCCCACTTCATCCACATGGCCAGCGAAACGCTAGCGCCCACGTCTCCTCCGGTCCGAGGAACCTCTCTGGCATTGGGAATAGAATAGAATATCAGCCGCCGACTGTCTCCACATTCCCACTCCTCTGTAATAATATCCAGTGTGTCCCGAAGATTAGCCGCCGGCACAAAGAAGCGGAAATCGTAGCCGGCCGAGTCTCTGCTCCCCTCTTCCTCTGATAGCCCCCTGTATCTCGAGACTGCAAGGTTATCAGGCAGCGGCTAGTTTTGCTCTTTTTAGCTTATGATAAATTGTAACAATTGGTGACAATGATATCCGCTTATGGCGACATTGTTATTCTGGAATTCTGATGGAAAATGCATGCGATGGCACAACGAACGGACGGACTCTTACATGGGGATTTTTTAGTTTTCTGGACATAAAGATCTTTCAGTGAAATGAGAGGTCTTCTTCAAATTAGGAAATTTTGAAATAAATAAAAAAAATAGTCGCCATATGCAGGACCCCATATTATAGAGTGGTAGGACGCTGCAGAGGGTGTCTCTTAAGCCCCGCACTGACTGTAGACAGCGGTCAGCTGAACGAGGGCTGGGGCAGCAGCTGTCTCTCCCATACCCATCAGTATTTGCTGGGGTTGAATGCTCCTGGTTTCCCTATGAGAGCCAGGGGTGTAACTAGCACAACCACTGCCAGGTCCGTGTCTGAGGTTGGCCCACTGACACCAGAGCTAATTTCCCTTGGATATGTGTCGTTGGATGCACATTTAGCTGAAATGTATTCAGCTAGTTCTCTGCCCGGCAATACACGTCATGGGCGGTGCATGGCAGTGGTGCCATGTGCTGCCCATGCCGGCAGGCCAAAGTCAGCTGCCAGTTTCCGTGCCAGCTGTAGAAGAGGATGCCTTTTATGGTGGGAGAGGCAGAAGATAAGAATAATCATTGTATGTTTTTAAAATGTGGTGGAGAAGAACGAAGGACATTATAATAGGAATCGGCCCAGGATGGATGGAGGGGGCCATTACACCAGGAAGGGGCCCAGGATGGATGGAGGACATTTCACCAGGAAGGGGGCCAAGGATGGATGAAGGGGGACATTACACTTCAGGAAGGGGCCCAGGATGGATGGAGGGGGACATTACACCATAAAGGGGCTCAGAATGAGTGGAGGGGGCATTACACCAGGAAGGGGGCCCAGGATGGATGGAGGACATTTCACCAGGAAGGCGCCCAGGATGGATGAAGGGGGACATTACACCAGGATGGGGCCCAGCATGGATGGAGGGGGATATTACATCAGGAAGGGGCCCAGGATGATGGGGGACATTGCACCAGGAAGGTGCTCAGGAAGATGGGGAACATTATACCAGGAAGAGGCCTAGGATAGGGGATATTACACCAGGAAGAGGTCCAGGAAGGGGGATAGTATACCAGGAAGGTGCCAGGATGGTGGACATTATTACAGGAAGGAGACATATCTTTTTCTAGGTTCTAAAATGCTACAAGGGCCCATACATCTGACCAACATGCAGGTGGGGACCCATGTCCAAATTTTGCACTAGGACACATTGGACTCTAATTATGCTGTTGATGAGAGCCTCTGCTGGACATCTCTGTTGGCAGCTTCTCTCTTAAAGTATACAAGGTCGAAATTTGGCATTCCAGATATTTATCTGGCCCAAAATCAAGTATCGGCGCACAGTCGACAGCCGACATTCGTTCAGCCGACATTAGTGTAATGTGTATGGTGGCCTAACATGGACTCAATGTAACCATAGTATGTAATGCTCTATATCTCCTGCGGAGGCACTGCACAGGAATTTAAGACTTGCTGTCAGGTTCCCATTTATATTACAGCTAATCACTAGAGGTTAAAGCCACGGGACACCATCTCTATCATCAGCTTATCATTGGGCAGAACCAACTGGACCACAAACCAAAAATCTGAAAAGGGCCCCCATTCACCATGCGCTGCTTATAAGACTCCATTTTTAGGGGGGTAACTAAGACCTTTGCACTGAAATACAACGTAATGGTCTACAGTGAACAATCCCTCGAAAACAAAAAACTTTTTTTGTATTTCATCAGTTCTATTATGTTGATTTTTACATGGGCATTGCATTTCTGAAATATTATGGAGGCGAATGATCGTTACTAGAATTGCTCATCTCCATTTAATGTGCATTTTCCACTCACCTATTCTTGAAGTTGCAGGGGATTTTTTAGATCGTGATAACTTTTAGTATGAAAAAATACCCCCAAAATAAAATATAATAAACTGCATTCTAATATACTGTGTAAAAAATGGAATGTTGTTTTCTGAAGTTGGAGCCACAATCCCACACTGACTGCCAGTGACTAAACATTCCTAGTTGTGGAGGAATAAAGCGGGAGAGAACCACTGCTCAGGAAATGAAGAACGTCCCCCGAGAGGCCTGGAGAAAACTAATTGTAGGAATTTACTTTTCTTTTTTTCTCTTTTTAAATTGCTGAGCTAAAGCAAGAGAGCGCCTTCCAAGTAAAACAGCATCTGCTTGGGGCTGGCCGCACCGCAGGAATAAGGAATGCTCCCAAGATTCTTTTTGTTTATATAAAGTGCAAAACAAATCTGTTGATTTTTATGACTTTTCCTGCAGGAAAGAAAATTCAAAAGAAGTCAATAAAACAAAATTGTACACAAATTTCAGGGTTTGGGGATTTTTTTTTTTTAACCTTATTTTTTTCTAGAATTTCACAATCGTTGTTTACCTTTCATTTATTTTGAGATATTTACAGTTAAAACCAGAAGTTTACATACACTATATAAAAATACATCTGCATGTTTTTCTCAGTATCTGACATGAAATCAGAATAAACCTTTCCCGTTTTAGGTCAATTAGGATTACCATAATTATTAATATTTGCCAAATGCCAGAATAATGAGAGAGAATGTTTTAAGGCATTTTTATTACTTACTGCAAAGTAAAAAGTTTACATACATTTCATTAGTATTTTGTACCATTGTCTAAGGACAATGAATGACTTGGGTAAAACGTTTGGGATAGCCTTCCACTAGCTTCTCACAATAGTTTGTCGGAATTTGGGCCCATTCTTCCTGACAGCACTGGTGTAACTGATCCAGGTTTGTAGGTCACCTTGCTCGCACCTGCCTTTTCAGCTTTCCCCATAAATTTTCAATAGGATTGAGATCAGGGCTTTTTGACGGCCGCTCCAAAACATTGACTTTGTTATCCTTAAGTCCATTTGGAAGCCCCATTTCCACCCAAACTTTAACTTCCTGGCTGATGTCTTGAGATGTTGCTTCAGTATTGCCACATAATCGTCTTTTCTCATGATGCCATCTTTTTTGTAAAGTGCACCAGTCCCTCCTGCAGCAAAACAACCCCACAACATGATGCTGCCTCCCCCATGTTTCACAGTTGGGATGGTGTTCTTAGGCTTCCAAGCTTCTCCCTTTTCCCTCCAAACGTAACGATGGTCATTATGCCCAAAAAAGTTACATTTTAGTTTCATCAGACCACAAGACACATCTCCAAAAATTAAAGTCTTTGTTCCCGTGTGCATTTGCAAACATTAATCTGGCTTTTTTATGTTTGTTTTGGAGTAATGGATTCTTCCTGGCAGAGTGGCCTTTCAGCCCATGTTGATACAGTACTCCTTAGGGCACAGACACACTGCCCTATTTCTCGTGTGATAATCGCACTGCACGGACTGGTCGGCACCTCTCCTGATCCGAGCATGACACCATGATGGATTACTATGCAGCTGTCAAACTCAGGTCAGGAGAGCCGACAGCCAGTACGAGGTTTACGATGCGATTCTCGCACAAGAAATATGGCAGTGTGTCTCTGCCCTTACACTGTGGCTATTGACACAAACTTACCAGCTTCCACCATCATCCCTACAAGGTCTTTTGCTTTTGTCCTTGGGTTGATATGCATATGTCAGATCAATGCAAGTTCATCTCTGGGACACAGAACCCGTCTCCTTCCTGAGCGGTATGATGGCTGGACATTTCCATCTTGTTTGTACTTGTGCATAATTATTTGTACAGATGAACTTGTCACCTTCAGGTATCTCGAAATTGTACCCAAGGATGAGCCAGACTTGTGCAAGTCCACAATTCTCTTCCTGATATCTTGGCTGATTTCTTTAGACTTTCCCATGATGATACACAAAGAAGCAGTGTGTTTCAGGTGTGTATTAAAAAATTTCCACAGGTGTGTCTCTAATTAACTCAGATGTTGCCAAAAAAAAACCCAGAAGCTTCCAAACACATGACATCATCATATGGGCAGTCCAGAATTATTTAAAGGCATAATAATCTTGTATGTAAACTTTTGACTTTGAATTAATAAAAATGTCTTAAAACATTCTCTCTCTCATTATTCTGGCATGTGGTAAATATTAATAATTATGGCAATCCTAATCGACCTAAAACGGGAATGGTTTATTCTGACTTCATGTCCGATATTGAGAAAAACATGCAGATGTGTCTTTTTATATAGTGGATGGAAACTTCTGGTTTCAACTACCGAATTTTTCGGTATAAGATGCACTTTTTTCCTCCAAAAACGTGGAGGAAAATGGGGGGTGCATCTTATAGTCCGAATGTACCGGCTCTGGCTGTGGTGGGGAAGTGAAGGAGTGGTTTCATTGGCACAGTCACAGAAGCAGGAGCCGGCCTCTGCGGCCAACTCCTGTGCCTTCTGCTACAGAGAAATGAATATTCACTGCATTCCACGCCCATGGGCGTGGAGGGAAATGAATATTCATTTCTCTTTAATGGCATCCTGGTATGACTGGCCCCCATCCCGGTCCTGGTATGATTGGTCCCATCTTTTTCTTATACTGGTATGATTGGCCCCATCAGAAAACATTAAAAAAGCAAACCATTCCACTTACCTTCCCGATGCTCCCTCGCAGCGTCCTGCTCCGATGTCAGCAGCTGCTTAATGCTTGTAAGCAGCACATGTTTTCTGATAGGGCCATGCATGCCAGGATGGGGGTGGGGGGAAACCATATCAGGATAAGGGTGGGACCATGCATACCAGGATTGGGGTGGGACCAATCATACCAGGTTAAGGATGGAGCCCTGCATACCAGGATAGGGATGGGGCCATATATACTAGGACGAGATGAGGGCCCTGCATACCAGGATGGGAATGAGGATGATCATTCCTGCCAGGATAGAGATGAGGGGGACCATTCCTACCAGGATAGGGATGAGGGGGATCATTCCTACCAGGTTAGGGATAAGGGGGGCATGCATACCAGTCTAGGGATGAGGAGGCATGCATACCAGGATAGGGATGAGGGCCATGCACACCATGATAGGGATGAGGGAGCCATGCGTATCAGGATGGGGATGAGGAGACCATATATACTAGGATAGGAGATATTAAGTACAGAATTGACAACATTGTTTTCCCCCTAATTTCCTCCTCTAAACCTAGGTGCGTCTTATGGTCCGGTGTGTCTTATATTCTGAAAAATATGGTATATGTTTTGTATTTAACAAAAACCTTGTCTGATACATTGTGTTTCATCTTTTCACTTTTCCTCTCTCCTGTAATGTACTGGATAAAAACATAGAATTTGTGAGCCCCCCACAGTCAAATCGTCCACAGACCTGGAACTTCCTCACTTTTTTTCTTCCTCCCTATCCCATAATGGCTACCTGGATGAGGGATAAGGGATATTAGGAGCTTTATATAGAATATGTTCCTCAATTTTTAGATTCATTGATTGACCACAATATTACCAACCTGTAGAGCATGAGATTCTCACTACCGGACTTGATGTCTTGTGCCTCCTAGTCCTGCACTGATTAGCGACTTTCTGCCTATGCACAGTGTACACAGAAGTCTGCCAATCAGTGGGGTGGGCGGGGTTATACAGAGCTCAGCATTCTGAGCATTGCTTGATCTGCAGCAGAGAAAACTGTCATTTCGTCAAAATAACAGCAAGCAGTCAAAAAAGTGATATATCGTTGGAATCAGGGTCTCTGCCTCTACATCATTCTGCTCTCATAAAGCAAAAACCTGCTGACAGATTCCCTTTAACCCCTTCGTGCCATGCGCCGTACTAGTACGGCGCTGCCGGCACTGCTTTAGTGCCAGCCGCAGTACTAGTACGGCGCCCCGATCACCGCGGTCTCGCGCTGAGCGCCGCGGTGATCGGGTGCGGGTGTTGGCTGTATATGACAGCTGACACCCCGCAGCAATGCCCACGATCGGCGCTGTCGCCGATCGCGGGCATTTAACCCCTCTGATGCCGCTGTCAATAGTGAGAGCGGCATAGAGGGGGATCGCGCAGGGACGGGGGCTCCCTGCGCTCTCCCACCGGAGCAGCGCGATGAGATCGCGCTGCTCCGGTGACCTTAGAAGGAGTCCCCGGATCCAAGATGGCCGCGGGACTCCTTCCGGGTCATGAGATGACCCTGCTTGCCGGCGCCTGCTGAGAATTCCTCATAGCAGGCGCCGGCAAGCCTCTGCAATGTGCCTGTCACATTGGTGATCTGACAGAGTGCTGTGCACACTGTCAGATCACCGATCTGTGATGTCCCCCCCTGGGACAAAGTAAAAAAGTAAAAAAAAAAAATTTCCACATGTGTAAAAAAAATAAATAAATAAATTCCTAAATAAAGAAAAAAAAAAAAAAATTCCCATAAATACATTTCTTTATCTAAATTAAAAAAAACCACACAATAAAAGTACACATATTTAGTATCGCCGCGTCAGTAATGACCCCACCTATAAAACTATAACACTAGTTAACCCCTTCAGTGAACACCGTAAAAAAAAAAAAACGAGGCAAAAAACAATGCTTTATTCTCATACCGCCAAACAAAAAGTGGAATAACACGCGATCAAAAAGACGGATATAAATAACCATGGTACCGCTGAAAACGTCATCTTGTCCCGCAAAAAAAAAGCCGCCATACAGCATCATCAGCAGAAAAATAAAAAAGTTATAGTCCTCAGAATAAAGCAATGCAAAAACAATTATTTTTTTATATAAAATAGTTTTTATTGTGTAAAAGCGCCAAAACATAAAAAAATTACATAAATGAGGTATCGCTGTAATCGTACTGACCCGAAGAATAAAACTGCTTTATCCTTTTTACCAAACGCGGAACGGTATAAACGCCCCCCCTAAAAGAATTTCAGGAATTGCTGGTTTTTGTTCATTCTGCCTCGCAAAAATCGGAATAAAAAGCGATCAAAAAATGTCATGTACCCGAAAATGGTACCAATAAAAACGTCAACTCGTCCCGCAAAAAACAAGATCTCACATGACTCTGTGGGCCAAAATATGCAAAAATTATAGCTCTCAAAATGTGGAGACGCAAAAACAATTTTTTGCAATAAAAAGCGTCTGTTAGTGTGTGATGGCTGCCAACCATAAAAATCCGCCCAAAAAACGCTATAAAAGTAAATCAAATCCCCCTTCATCACCCCCTTAGGGAAAAATAATAAAATTAAAAAAAATATATTCATTTCCATTTTCCCGTTAGGCTACTTTCACACTAGCGTCGGTACGGGGCCGTCGCGCTGCGTCGGCCCAACATACCGATGCATACTGTGCAAGCGCCGCACAACGGGGGCAGCGGATGCTGTTTTTCCACGCATCCGCTGCCCCATTGTGAGGTGCGGGGAGGTGGGGGCGGAGTTCCAGCCGTGCATGCGTGGTCGGAAATGGTGGACCGTCGGCACAAAAAAAGTTACATGTAACGTTTTTTGCTGCCGGCGGTCCGCCACAACACGACGCAACCGTCGCACGACGCTTGCGACGTGTGTCAATACGTCGCTAATGTTAGTCTATGGGGAAAAAACGCATCCTGCAGATGACTTTGCAGGATGCGTTTTTTCGCCAAAACGACGCATTGCGACGTATGCAAAAAAACACTAGTGTGAAAGTAGCGCTAGGGTTAGGACTAGGGTTAGGGCTAGGGTTAGGGTTGGGGTTAGGGCTAGGGTTGGGGTTAGGGCTGGGGTTAGGGTTTCAGTTAGAATTGGGGAGTTTTCACTGTTTAGGCACATCAGGGGTTCTCCAAACGCGACATGGCGTCCGATCTCAACGCGTTTGTTTGCGTTAAAAACGCATGCATTTTTATAGAAAAAAAACAGAACACACACTGAAAAGTCACCCACCACCATCAAGGTGATAAAGGGATCCAAACCCTAACCCTACCCCTACCCCTAAACTCACCCCTAACCGTTTAATGAACATTTTCTGACAGTCATAGTGCCACGTATTTCAGTGCCACGTATTTCAGTGCCACGTATTTCAGTGCCACGTATTTCAGTGCCACAATATTTCAGTGCCACAATATTTCAGTGCCACGTCTTTCAGTGCCACGATATTTCAGTGCCACGATATTTCAGTGCCACGTCTTTCAGTGCCACGATATTTAAGTGCCGCGATATTTCAGTGAAATACGTGGCACTGAAATATCGTGGCATTTACGTGAAATACATGGCACTTATATACATGGCACTTATATACGTGGCACTTATATACGTGGCCACTGAAATATCGTGGCACTTATATACGTGGCACTTATATACGTGGCACTTATATACGTGGCCACTGAAATATCGTGGCACTTATATACGTATATACGTATATAAACATATTTCAGTGCCACGTATTTCAGTGCCACGTATTTCAGGTTAGGGGTAGGGTTAGGGGTAGGGTTAGGGTTTTTTGTTTTTTTCTTGTTTTCTTGTGTTTTTCTATAAAAACGCATGCGTCTAAAAAACGCATGTGTTTTACCGCGTTTACATGCGTTTTTTCACACATGCGTTTTTTTAAAAACGCATGCAGATAAAAACGCAAGTGTGAAACCAGCCTTACCCTTGGGAAAATAAAAACATGGCTAAAATATAATTTTCGTGGAAAAAAATATATTTTTTATTTTCGCGGCTCTGCGTTATAAACTGTAGTGAAGCACTTGGGGGTTCAAAGTTCTCACAACACATCTAGATAAGTTCCGTGGGGGGTCTAGTTTCCAATATGGGGTCACTTGTGGGGGGTTTCTACTGTTTAGGTACATCAGGGGCTCTGCAAATGCAACATGACACCTGCAGACCAATCCATCTAAGTCTGCATTTCAAACGGCGCTCCTTCCCTTCTGAGCTCTGCCGTGCGCACAAACAGTGGTTCCCCCCCATATATGGGGTATCAGCGTACTCAGGACAAATTGGACAACAACTTTTGTTGTCCAATTTCTCCTGTTACCCTTGGGAAAATAAAAACGTGGGGGCTAAAATATAATTTTAGTGGAAAATTTTTTTTTTTTATTTTCACGGCTCTGCGTTATAAACTGTAGTGAAGCACTTGGGGGTTCAAAGTTCTCAAAACACATCTAGATAAGTTCCGTGGGGGGTCTAGTTTCCAATATGGGGTCACTTGTGGGGGGTTTCTACTGTTTAGGTACATCAGGGGCTCTGCAAATGCAACATGACACCTGCAGACCAATCCATCTAAGTCTGCATTTCAAACGGCGCTCCTTCCCTTCCGAGCTCTGCCGTGCGCACAAACAGTGGTTCCCCCCCATATATGGGGTATTAGCGTACTCAGGACAAATTGGACAACAACTTTTGTTGTCCAATTTCTCCTGTTACCCTTGGCAAAATAAAAACGTGGGGGCTAAAATATAATTTTCGTGGAAAAAAAAAATATTTTTTATTTTCACGGCTCTGCGTTATAAACTGTAGTGAAGCACTTGGGGGTTCAAAGTTCTCACAACACATCTAGATAAGTTCTGTGGGGGGTCTAGTTTCCAATATGGGATCACTTGTGGGGGGTTTCTACTGTTTAGGTACATCAGGGGCTCTGCAAATGCAACATGACACCTGCAGACCAATCCATCTAAGTCTGCATTTCAAACGGCGCTCCTTTCCTTTCCGAGCTCTGCCGTGCGCCCAAACAGTGGTTCCCCCCAATGTATGGGGTATCAGCGTACTCAGGACAAATTGGACAATAACTTTTGTGGTCCAATTTCTCCTGTTACCCTTGGGGAAAAAAAATTGCGGGCTAAAACATCATTTTGTGGAAAGAAAAAATGATTTTTAATTTTCACAGCGCTACATTCTAAACTTTAGTGAAACAACTGGGGGTTAAAAGTGCTCACCACACATCTAGATAAGTTCCTTAGGGGGTCTTCTTTCCAAAATGGTGTCACTTGTGGGGGTTTCCACTGTTTAGGCATGTCAGGGGCTCTCCAAACACGACATGGGTTCCGATCTCAATTCCAGCCAATTTTGCATTGAAAAGTCAAATGGCGCTCCTTCCCTTCTGAGCTCTGCCATGCGCCCAAACAGTGGTTTATCCCCATATATGAAGTATCAGCATACTCAGGACAAATTGCACAACAACTTTTGGGGTCCAATTTATCCTGCTACCCTTGGGAAAATAAAAAATTTGGGGCAAAAAGATCATTTTTTGTGAAAATTAATATTATTTTTTTTTTACGGCTCTACATTATAAACTTCTGTGAAGCACTTGGAGGTTCAAAGTGCTCACCACACATCTAGATTAGTTCCTTAGAGGGTCTACTTTCCAAAATGGTGTCACTTGTGGGGGTTTCCACTGTTTAGGCACGTCAGGGGCTCTCCAAACACGACATGGGTTCCGATCTCAATTCCAGCCAATTTTGCATTGAAAAGTCAAATGGCGCTCCTTCCCTTCCGAGCTCTGCCATGCGCCCAAACAGTGGTTTATACCCATATATGAAGTATCAGCGTACTCAGGACAAATTGCACAACAACTTTTGGGGTCCAATTTATCCTGCTACCCTTGGGAAAATAAAAAATTTGGGGCAAAAAAATCATTTTTTGTGAAAATTAATATTAATTTTTTTTTACAGCTCTAAATTATAAACTTCTGTGAAGCACTTGGAGGTTCAAAGTGCTCACCACACATCTAGATTAGTTCCTTAGAGGGTCTACTTTCCAAAATGGTGTCACTTGTGGGGGTTTCCACTGTTTAGGCACGTCAGGGGCTCTCCAAACACGACATGGGTTCCGATCTCAATTCCAGCCAATTTTGCATTGAAAAGTCAAATGGCGCTCCTTCCCTTCCGAGCTCTGCCATGTGCCCAATCAATGGTTTACCCCAACATGTGGGGTATCGGCGTACTCAGGACAAATTGTACAACAACTTTTTTGGTCCAATTTCTCCTGTTACCCTTGGTAAAATAAAACAAATTGGATCTGAAGTAAAAATTTTGTGAAAAAAAAGTTAAATGTTCAATTTTTTGTAAACATTCCAAAAATTCCTGTGAAGCACCTGAAGGGTTAATAAACTTTTTGAATGTGGTTTTGAGTACCTTGAGGGGTGCAGTTTTTAGAATGGTGTCACTTTTGGGCATTTTCTGTCATATAGACCCCTCAAAGTCACTTCAAGTGTGAGGTGGTCCGTAAAAAAATGGTTTTGCAAATTTTGTTGCAAAAATGAGAAATCGCTGGTCAACTTTTAACCCTTATAACTCCCTAACAAAAAAAAATTATGTTTCCAAAATTGTGCTGATGTAAAGCAGACATGTGGGAAATGTTGTTTATTAACTATATTATGTGATATAACTCTCTAATTTAAGGGCATAAAAACGAAAAATTTGAAAATTGCTAAATTTTCATAATTTTCGACAAATTTGTTTTTTTCACAAATAAATGCAAGTCATATCGAAGAAGTTTTACCACTATCATAAAGTACAATATGTCACGAGAAAACAATCTCAGAATCACCAGGATCCGTTGAAGCGTTTCAGAGTTATGACCTCATAAAGTGACAGTGGTCAGAATTGTAAAAATTGGCCGTGTCACTTAGGTGAAAACAGGCTTTGGGGTGAAGGGGTTAACAAGTAGCAAATGTGCAAATAATGGCACAAAGTACAGAAAGACCAGGGATATTGCATCCACAGGTGGGATGTAAGCAAGTTACCTACAATCCCCCAAGAAGCTTAATATCATTGTGATAGAAATAGCTCACAGTGCAATTCCATAAGATCAGCTGGTTCCTGATTAAAGCTTCACTTTCCAAGTAATTGGAAAAATTTAAATTATTTGATACTTTGTAACAGGTCATCTATTGCTCGTTGGTACACAGCCAGCTAGTCGATTTGTGTTAGATTAAAGGGGATGAACTCTTTTGCAAACAAATCATATAATCCCAGAGATGTAAACACAAAACAATTAGACTATTTGTAAAGTTGCTACTTTTAAGGTGCATTTACACTGGCTAGCGTTCCTAGGAGCAGTGTGAACAGGCTACACATTAATCTAGCTTTAACCCCTTCCCGACCTTTGACGCCACGTAGGCGTCATGAAAGTCGGTGCCAATCCAACCCATGACGCCTATGTGGCGTCATGGAATGATCGCGTCCCTGCAGATCGGGTGAAAGGGTTAACTCCAATTTCACCCGATCTGCAGGGACAGGGGGAGTGGTACTTCAGCCCAGGGGGGGGGGGTGGCTTTGCCCCCACGTGGCTACGATCGCTCTGATTGGCTGTTGAAAGTGAAACAGCCAATCAGAGCGATTTGTAATATTTCACCTAAAAAACTGGTGAAATATTACAATCCAGCCATGGCCGATGCTGCAATATCATCGGCCATGGCTGGAAACACTTATGTGACCCCCCCACCCCACCGATCGCCCCCCCAAGCCACCGATCTGTGCTCCGCTCCCCTCCATCTTGTGCTCCGCTCCCCCGTCTTCCTGTCCGCTCCCCCTGTGCTCCTATGCCACCCCCCCGTGCTCCGACGCCCCCCCCCGTGCCCCGATCTCCACCCCCTTATACTTACCGAGGCTCCCGGTGTCTTTCCGTCTTCTCCATGGGCGCCGCCATCTTCCAAAATGGCGGGCGCATGCGCAGTGCGCCCGCCGAATCTGCCGGCCGGCAGATTCGTTACAAGTACATTTTGATCGCTGTGATAGGTTCTATCACAGCGATCAAAATTAAAAAATAATAAATAACCCCCCCCTTTATCACCCCCATAGGTAGGGACAATAATAAAATAAAGAAAATATTTTTTTTTCTTTTTCCACTAGGGTTAGTGTCATGAATCCCCAATGGCTAGGGATAGCACAGGATAAGCAAAGTATAATAAATATCGGACGAGCTCTAGGGTGATGGAACCTGGGCTGACCGCTGCCCTACGCCTGACAAACGCAACTAGAGATAGCCAGGGAGCGTGCCTACGTTGGTTCTAGACGCCACGCACCAGCCTAAGAGCTAACTAGTACTGCAGAGAAAACAAAGACCTCACTTGCCTCCAGAGGAATTAACCCCAAAGATATAGTTGCCCCCCACATGTATTGACGGTGAAATGAGAGGAAGGCACATACATAGAGATGATGTATATAGCTTTAGCAAATAGAGGCCCACTGAAAACTAGAAAGCAGAATGACACAAAAGGGGACTGAGCGGTCAGCAAAAAACCCTAATCAAAAAAACCATCCTGAGATTACAAGAACCCATGTGCCAACTCATGGCACATGGGGAGAACCTCAGTCCACTAGAGCAACCTGCTAACAAAGAGACATTCTAAGCAAGCTGGACAAAAAACCAAACAACTGAAAATCAGCACTTAGCTTATCCTGAAAGATCTGGGAGCAGGTAGGCAGGAACCAAACAGAGCACATCTGAACACATTGATAGCCGGCAAGGGAAATGACAGAGAGGCCAGGTAAAATAGGAAACACCCAGCCTCTGATGGACAGATGGAAACCAAAGGCCGCAACCCACCAAAGTCACCCAGTACCAGCAGTAACCACCAGAGGGAGCCCGCAAACAGAATCCACAACAGTACCCCCCCCTTGAGGAGGGGTCACCGAACCCTCACGAGAACCCCCAGGGCGATCAGGGTGAGCTCTATGGAAGGCGCGGACCAAATCAGTCGCATGAACATCGGAGGCGACCACCCAGGAATTGTCCTCCTGACCATAACCCTTCCACTTAACCAAATACTGGAGTTTGCGTCTGGAAACACGAGAATCCAAGATCTTTTCAACAACATACTCCAATTCTCCCTCCACCAGCACCGGAGCAGGAGGCTCGACCGAAGGAACAACAGGCACCTCATACCTCCGCAACAACGACCGATGGAACACATTATGAATAGCGAACGATGCTGGGAGATCCAAACGGAAAGATACAGGGTTAAGAATCTCCGAGATCCTATAAGGACCGATGAACCGAGGCTTGAACTTAGGAGAAGAGACCTTCATAGGGACAAAACGAGAAGACAACCACACCAAGTCCCCAACAAGAAGTCGGGGACCCACGCGGCGACGGCGATTAGCAAACTGCTGAGTCTTCTCCTGAGATAACTTCAAATTGTCCACCACCTGATTCCAAATGTGATGTAGCCTGTCCACCACCACGTCCACTCCAGGACAATCCGAAGACTCCACCTGACCAGAGGAAAAACGAGGATGAAACCCCGAATTACAAAAAAAAGGAGAGACCAACGTGGCCGAACTAGCCCGATTATTAAGAGCAAATTCGGCCAGTGGCAAAAAAGCAACCCAGTCATCCTGATCAGCAGAAACAAAACACCTCAAATAAGTTTCCAAGGTCTGATTAGTTCGCTCCGTCTGGCCATTCGTCTGAGGATGGAATGCAGACGAGAAAGACAAATCAATGCCCATCTTGGCACAAAACGTCCGCCAAAATCTAGACACAAACTGGGATCCCCTGTCAGAAACGATATTCTCCGGAATCCCATGCAAACGAACCACGTTCTGAAAAAACAAAGGAACCAACTCAGAGGAGGAGGGCAACTTAGGCAAGGGCACCAAATGAACCATCTTAGAAAAGCGGTCACACACAACCCAGATAACGGACATTTTCTGTGAAACCGGGAGATCAGAAATAAAATCCATGGAAATGTGCGTCCAAGGCCTCTTCGGGATGGGCAAGGATAACAACAACCCACTAGCCCGTGAACAGCAAGGCTTAGCTCGAGCACACACTTCACAAGACTGCACAAAGGTACGCACATCCCTAGACAAGGAAGGCCACCAAAAAGACCTGGCCACCAAGTCTCTTGTACCAAATATTCCAGGATGACCAGCCAACACAGAAGAATGGACCTCGGAGATGACTCTACTGGTCCAATCATCCGGAACAAACAGTCTTTCTGGTGGACATCGATCCGGTTTATCCACCTGAAACTCCTGCAATGCGCGTCGCAAGTCTGGGGATACGGCGGACAATATTACTCCATCCCTAAGGATACCAGCAGGCCCAGTGTCTCCAGGAGAGTCAGGCACAAAACTCCTGGAAAGAGCATCTGCCTTCACATTCTTTGAACCTGGCAGGTATGAAACCACGAAATTGAAACGAGAAAAAAATAACGACCAACGAGCCTGTCTAGGATTCAAACGCCTGGCAGACTCAAGGTAAATGAGATTCTTGTGATCAGTCAAGACCACCACGCGATGTTTAGCACCCTCAAGCCAATGACGCCACTCCTCAAATGCCCACTTCATGGCCAAAAGCTCCCGATTACCCACATCATAATTGCGCTCGGCGGGCGAGAATTTTCTAGAGAAGAAAGCACATGGCTTCATCACCGAGCCATTAGAACTTCTCTGTGACAAAACCGCCCCCGCTCCAATCTCGGAAGCATCAACCTCCACCTGGAAAGGAAGTGAAACATCTGGTTGACACAACACAGGACCAGAAGAAAACCGGCGCTTAAGTTCCCGAAAGGCCTCTACGGCCGCAGGAGACCAATCAGCAACATCAGCACCCTTTTTAGTCAAATCAGTCAAAGGTTTAACAATACTGGAAAAATTAGCAATGAACCGACGATAAAAATTAGCAAACCCCAAGAACTTCTGAAGGCTCTTAACAGATGTAGGTTGTGTCCAGTCACAAATAGCCTGAACCTTAACGGGATCCATCTCAATAGTAGAAGGAGAAAAAATGTACCCCAAAAAAGAAATCTTCTGGACTCCGAAGAGACACTTTGAGCCCTTCACAAACAGAGAATTGGCCCGCAAAACCTGAAACACCCTCCTGACCTGTAGAACATGAGACTCCCAGTCATCAGAAAACACCAAAATATCATCCAAATACACAATCATAAACTTATCCAGATATTCACGGAAAATATTGTGCATAAAGGACTGAAAGACTGACGGAGCATTGGAGAGTCCAAAAGGCATTACCAAATACTCAAAATGGCCCTCAGGCGTATTAAATGCGGTTTTCCACTCATCACCCTGTTTTATCCGCACCAGATTATACGCACCACGAAGATCTATTTTAGTGAACCACCTAGCCCCCTTAATGCGAGCAAACAAATCAGTAAATAATGGCAATGGATACTGCTATTTGACTGTAATCTTATTCAGAAGGCGATAATCTATACAAGACCTCAGGGAACCATCTTTTTTTGCCACGAAAAAAAAAACCTGCTCCCAGAGGGGACGAAGATGGACGAATATGTCCCTTTTCCAAGGACTCCTTAATATAATTCCGCATAGCAGTATGCTCTGGCAGTGACAGATTAAATAAACGACCCTTAGGGAACTTACTGCCAGGAATCAATTCTATAGCACAGTCACACTCTCTATGGGGAGGGAGCGAATTGAGCTTAGGCTCCTCAAAAACATCCCTATAATCCGACAAAAACGCAGGGATCTCCGAAGGAGTAGATGAAGCTATAGAAATCGGAGGTGCATCATCATGAACCCCGTGACATCCCCAGCTTAGCACAGACATTGTTTTCCAGTCCAGGACAGGATTATGAGTTTGTAACCATGGCAGACCAAGCACTAGTACATCATGTAAATTATACAGTACAAGGAAGCGAATCACCTCCTGATGAACGGGAGTCATGCGCATGGTCACTTGTGTCCAATACTGCGGTTTATTCATAGCCAATGGTGTAGAATCAATTCCTTTCAGAGGAATAGGAACTTCCAGAGGCTCTAGACTAAAACCGCAGCGTTTAGCAAATGACCAATCCATAAGACTCAGGGCAGCGCCTGAATCCACATAGGCATCGACGGAAATGGAAGACAGTGAAAAAATCAGAGTCACAGACAAAATGAACTTAGACTGCAGAGTATCAATGGCAAAAGATTTATCAACCCTTTTTGTGCGTTTAGAGCATGCTGATATAACATGAGCTGAATCACCACAATAAAAACACAAACCATTTTTCCGCCTATAATTTTGCCGTTCACTTCTGGACTGAATTCTATCACATTGCATAGTCTCAGGTGCCTGTTCAGAAGACACCGCCAACTGGTGCACGGGTTTGCGCTCCCGTAAACGCCGATCAATCTGAATGGCCATAGCCATAGACTCATTCAGACCTGTAGGCGCAGGGAACCCCACCATAATATCCTTAATGGCCTCAGAAAGACCATTTCTGAAGTTTGCAGCCAGGGCGCACTCATTCCACTGAGTAAGCACCGACCATTTCCGAAATTTCTGACAATATATTTCCGCTTCATCATGCCCCTGAGAGAGGGCCAATAAAGCCTTTTCAGCCTGAATCTCTAGGTTAGGTTCCTCATAGAGCAATCCCAATGCCAGAAAAAACGCATCCACACTGAGCAATGCAGGATCCCCTGGTGCCAATGCAAATGCCCAATTCTGAGGGTCGCCCCGTAGGAACGATATAACAATCTTGACCTGTTGAGCAGGGTCTCCAGAGGAGCGAGATTTCAAAGAGAGAAACAATTTACAATTGTTCCTGAAATTCAGGAAGGTAGATCTATCTCCAGAAAAAAACTCTGGAATAGGAATTCTAGGTTCAGACATGGGAGTGTGAACAACGAAATCCTGTATGTTTTGAACCTTTGCCACGAGATTACTCAGGCTGGAAGCCAAACTCTGGACATCCATGATAAACAGCTAAGATCAGAGCCATTCAAGGGTTAAGAGGAGGTAAGAAGCAGCTAGACAGCAATTAAGGGCTAGGCAGCAAAACTCTGAAGGAAAGAAAAAAAAAAAATTTTCCTTGAACACTTCTTTTCCTCCTGCTTCAGCCCAAACAATTAACACTTTGTGGGCCGGCTATACTGTCATGAATCCCCAATGGCTAGGGATAGCACAGGACAAGCAAAGTATAATAAATATCGGACAAGCTCTAGGGTGATGGAACCTGGGCTGACCGCTGCCCTACGCCTGACAAACGCAACTAGAGATAGCCAGGGAGCGTGCCTACGTTGGTTCTAGACGCCACGCACCAGCCTAAGAGCTAACTAGTACTGCAGAGAAAACAAAGACCTCACTTGCCTCCAGAGGAATTAACCCCAAAGATATAGTTGCCCCCCACATGTATTGATGGTGAAATGAGAGGAAGGCACATACATAGAGATGATGTATATAGCTTTAGCAAATAGAGGCCCGCTGAAAACTAGAAAGCAGAATGACACAAAAGGGGACTGAGCGGTCAGCAAAAAACCCTAATCAAAAAAACCATCCTGAGATTACAAGAACCCATGTGCCAACTCATGGCACATGGGGAGAACCTCAGTCCACTAGAGCAACCTGCTAACAAAGAGACATTCTAAGCAAGCTGGACAAAAAACCAAACAACTGAAAATCAGCACTTAGCTTATCCTGAAAGATCTGGGAGCAGGTAGGCAGGAACCAAACAGAGCACATCTGAACACATTGATAGCCGGCAAGGGAAATGACAGAGAGGCCAGGTAAAATAGGAAACACCCAGCCTCTGATGGACAGATGGAAACCAAAGGCCGCAACCCACCAAAGTCACCCAGTACCAGCAGTAACCACCAGAGGGAGCCCGCAAACAGAATCCACAACAGGTTAGGGTTAGAACTAGGGTTAGAACTAGGGTTAGAACTAGGGGTAGGGTTAGGGTTATGGCATGTGCACACAGTGCGGATTTGGCTGTGGATCCGCAGCGGATTGGCTGCGGATCCGCAGCGGATTGGCCGCTGCGAATTCGTAGCAGTTTTCCATCAGGTTTACAGTACCATGTACACCTATGGAAAACCAAATCCACTGTGCCCATGGTGCAGAAAATTCCGTGCAGAAACACTGCGTTGTATTTTCCGCAGCATGTCAATTCTTTGTGCGGATTCCGCAGCGTTTTACACCTGTTCCTCAATAGGAATCCGCAGGTGAAATCTGCACAAAAAAACACTGGAAATCCGCTGTAAATCCGCAGGTAAAACGCAGTGCCTTTTACCTGCAGATTTTTCAAAAATCGTGCGGAAAAATCTCACACGAATCCGCAACGTGGGCACATAGCCTTAGGGTTAGGGTTGGAATTAGAGTTAGGCTTGGAATTAGGGCTAGGGTTGGAAATAGGGTTAAGATTAGGCTTGTGGTTAGGGTTACGGATAGAGTTAGGGGTGTGTTGGGGTTACAGTTGTGGTTAGGGTTGGGATTAGGGTTAGGGTTGGGATTAGGGTTAGGATTAGGGTTAGGGTTGGAATTAGGGTTACGGGTGTGTTGGGGTTAGGGTTGTGGTTAGGGGTGTGTTGGGGTTAGGGTTGTGATTAGGGTTATGGCTACAGTTGGGATTAGGATTAGGGGTGTGTTGGGGTTAGTGTTGAAGTTAGAATTGAGGGGTTTCCACTGTTTAGGCACATCAGGGTTCTCCAAACGCAACATGGCGCCACCATTGATTCCAGCCAATCTTGCGTTCAAAAAGTCAAATGGTGCTCCCTCCCTTCCAAGCCCTGACGTGCGCCCAAACAGTGGTTTACCCCCACATATGGGGTACCAGCGTACTCAGGACAAACTGGGCAACAACTGTTGGGGCCCAATTTCTCCTGTTACCCTTGCAAAAATAAAAAATTACTTGCTAAAACATAATTTTTGAGGAAAGAACAATTATTTTTTATTTTCACGGCTTTGCGTTATAAACTTCTGTGAAGCTCTTGGGGGTTGAAAGTGCTCACCACACATCTAGATAAGTTCCTTGGGGGGTCTACTTTCCAAAATGGGGTCACTTGTGGGGTGTTTCTACTGTTTAGGCACATCAGGGGCTCTGCAAATGCAACGTGATGCCCGCAGACCATTCCATCAAAGTCTGTATTTCAAATGTCACTACTTCCCTTCCGAGCCCTGACGTGCGCCCAAACAGTGGTTTACCCCCACATATGGGGTACCAGCATACTCACAACAAACTGGGCAACAAATATTGGGGCCCAATTTCTCCTGTTACCCTTGTGAAAATAAAAAATTGCTTGCTAAAACATCTTTTTTGAGGAAAGAAAAATGATTTTTTATTTTCATGGCTCTGCGTTGTAAACTTCTGTGAAGCACTTGGGGGTTGAACGTGCTCACCACACATCTAGATAAGTTCCTTGGGGGGTCTAGTTTCCAAAATGGGGTCACTTGTGGGGGGTTTCTACTGTTTAGGCATATCAGGGGCTCTGCAAACGTAACATGATGCCCGCAGACCATTCCATCAAAGTCTGCATTCCAAAACGTCACTACTTCCCTTCCGAGCCCCGGCATGTGCCCAAACAGTGGTTTACCCCCACATATGGGGTATCAGCGTACTCAGGAGAAACTGGACAACAACTTTTGTGGTCCAATTTCTCCTGTTACTCTTGGGAAAATAAAAAAATGTGGGCTAAAAAATCATTTTTGAGAAAAGAAAAATTATTTTTTATTTTCATGGCTCTGCGTTATAAACTTCTGTGAAGCACTTGGGGGTTCAAAGTGCTCACCACACATCTAGATTAGTTCCTTGGGAGGTCCAGTTTCCAAAATGGGGTCACTTGTGCGGGAGCTCCAATGTTTAGGCACACAGGGGCTCTCCAAACGCGACATGGTGTCCGCTAATGATTGGAGCTAATTTTCCATTCAAAAAGCCAAATGGCGTGCCTTCCCTTCCGAGCCCTGCCGTGCGCCCAAACAGTGGTTTACCCACACATATGGGGTATCATCGTACTCAGGACAAACTGGACAACAACAATTGGGGTCCAATTTCTCCTATTACCCTTGGGAAAATAAAAAATTCTGGGCTAAAAATCATTTTTGAGGAAAGAAAAATTATTTTTTATTTTCACGGCTCTGCGTTATAAACTTCTGTGAAGCACCTGGGGGTTATAAGTGCTCACTATACATCTAGATAAGTTCCTTGGGGGGTCTAGTTTCCAAAATGGGGTCACTTGTAGGGGAGCTCCAATGTTTAGGCACACAGGGGCTCTCCAAACGCGACATGGTGTCCGCTAACGATTGGAGCTAATTTTCCATTCAAAAAGTCAAATGGCACGCCTCCCCTTCCGAGCCTTGCCGTGCACCCAAACAGTGGTTTACCCCCACATATGAGGTATCGGCGTACTCAGGAAAAATTGCCCAACAAATTTTAGGATCCATTTTATCCTGTTGCCCATGTGAAAATGAAAAAATTGAGGCTAAAAGAAATTTTGTGTGAAAAAAAGTACTTTTTCATTTTTACGGATCAATTTGTGAAGCACCTGAGGGTTTAAAGTGCTCACTATGCTTCTAGATAAGTTCCTTGCGGGGGTCTAGTTTCCAAAATGGGGTCACTTGTGGGGGAGCTCCAATTTTTAGGCACACAGGGGCTCTCCAAACGTGACATGGTGTCCGCTAGCGATGGAGATAATTTTTCATTCAAAAAGTCAAATGGCGCTCCTTCTCTTCCAAGCCTTACCATGTGCCCAAACAGTGGTTTACCCCCACATGTGAGGTATCGATGTACTCAGGAGAAATTGTCCAACAAATTTTAGGATCCACTTTATCCTGTTGCCCATGTGAAAATGAAAAAATTGAGGCTAAAATAATTTTTTTGTGAAAAAAAAGTACTGTTTCATTTTTACGGATCAATTTGTGAAGCACCTGGGGGTTTAAAGTGCTCACTATGCTTCTAGATAAGTTCCTTGGGGGGTCTAGTTTCCAAAATGGGGTCACTTGTGGGGGAGCTCGAATGTTTAGGCACACGGGGGCTCTCCAAACGCGACATGGTGTCCGCTAAAGATTGGAGCCAATTTTTAATTCAAAAAGTCAAATGGCGCTCCTTCCCTTCCGAGCCCTGCCGTGCACCCAAACAGTGGTTAACCCCCACATATGAGTTATCAGCGTACTCAGGACAAACTGGACAACAACGTTCGTGGTCTAGTTTCTCCTTTTACCCTTGGGAAAATAAAAAAATTGTTGCTAAAAGATAATTTTTGTGACTAAAAAGTTAAATGTTCATTTTTTACTTCCATGTTGCTTCTGCTGCTGTGAAACACCTGAAGGGTTAATAAACTTCTTAAATGTGGTTTTGTGCACCTTGAGGGGTGCAGTTTTTAGAATGGTGTCACTTTTGGGTATTTTCAGCCATATAGAACCCTCAAACTGACTTCAAATGTGAGGTGGTCCCTAAAAAAAATGGTTTTGTAAATTTTGTTGTAAAAATGAGAAATCACTGGTCAAATTTTAACCCTTATAACTTCCTAGCAAAAAAAAAAATTTGTTTCCAAAATTGTGCTGATGTAAAGTAGACATGTGGGAAATGTTATTTATTAACTATTTTGTGTCACATAACTCTCTGGTTTAACAGAATAAAAATTCAAAATGTGAAAATTGCGAAATTTTCAAAATTTTCGCCAAATTTCCGTTTTTTTCACAAATAAACTGAGAAATTATCGACCTAAATTTACCACTAACATGAAGCCCAATATGTCACAAAAAAACAATCTCAGAATCGCTAGGATCCGTTGAAGCGTTCCTGAGTTATTACCTCATAAAGGGACACTGGTCAGAATTGCAAAAAACGGCAAGATCATTAAGGCCAAAATAGGCTGGGTCATGAAGGGGTTAAAGGACTTGTCACCAGGTCAAAAGTGCCCAGTTTAACCCCCCTCCCCCCCTAAAAAAACCCCACAAAACTAAAAGTGCCCAGTTTAAAAATAAATAAAAAGTAAAAAAAAGTGTCGAGTTAAAAAAAAAGTAAATAGTGACCACCTGTTTTGGCTCTTGATATATTCCTGCTGTTTCCCTAAATGATCCATTTTTTTTAAATCCGCCATATGGTATCTGACATATGAGCCATTTTATTTAATGCAAACATTTATGGTCTTACTGTAGATACAGTAACTGGAACCTAACTACGAGTACAATTTCCTAATTGCCCTTCCCATCTGCACACTGTACAGTAGTATTATTTATTAGACACTGTATGACAGTTATTTAGGCAGTGTGATATGGACACCACATGGGAGTATCTTATGTGTATCCTACTGATTATTTACATAGGCAGTGTTGTGTATGGCAGCACTCTTTGGGCTCGGAATAGCTGTATTATCTGGCCATGTATAGAAGTATTATTTGGGATTGTATGGGAAACTTATTTAGCTACTGTATGGATGTATTATTTAAGCACTGGCAGCATTATGGCTAATTGATAAGAGTACAGTGTGGATGTACTATCAATATTTTTGCAGTATATGGCAGTCATTTTGGCATTGTATGGTAGGACTATATGGAGGTTTAATTCAGGGAGACTAAAGCAGTATTTTTTTTAACACAATGACAATGTGAGACAATGTATGGAAGTATCATATGGCATTGTACGGTAGGATTTGGATGTTAAACAGAGGAATTACAGTATTTAGGCAGTGTTCAGCAGTATTATGTAAGAAACATATAGAGAAGTGTTATGCGACTGCGAGGACTATGTGGCGGTGCTGTTTCTTATAGAGATATCTTATAGAGGTTTTATTTTGGTAGTATACGGCAGCATTATTTGGATATGGCAATAATATGGAGCAATGTATGGCAGTACTGAGTGTTGGAAATAGAAGGGAATTATCTGAGCTAAAATGGCAGTAACATTAGGAAACCGCATAGATGTATTATTAGGCTATGTGCCCACGTTGAAGATTGGTGTGCGGATTTTTCCACACCGTTTTTGAAAAATCCGCAGGTAAAACGCACTGCTCCGTCAACTGCATAGTGGCTGCAGCAGGGAACTGCAGATCATCTGAATAGGGGCGAATGTGCAGTACCCAGCCGCGGCCACTATGAAATTGATGGAGCTGTGCTGCTGCAGAACTGATCACATCCGTCCACTGCCGGCGGTGTCTGAAGAATAGGTTACCAATATTAACGTACTGGACAACCCCTTTAAGGCACCTTATAACAGAATTATTTGGGTATTCAATGGTAGTATTTTAGTGTAAAAATGTGGGCACAAATGACATACTTATACTTGCTAATTGATAGTGGATACCCAGAGCCCAGTTTACTATAAAACCGCTATCTCATGGCCAGGCAGGCTAGCCTACGTACGGAATACCTGAGGATTAGTTTGTTACATGTTATGTGCTTTAATCCTTTGATTTCACAACTGCTTTTAATAATTCAACCAAATCTTTCCCGAATGAGGCTAAGAAGTGATTTAAAGTCGCTGGATCTACCATCTGCTGACAGTACATTAACGCGTAGTACATGGAGTGTAATTATTCCGTACGGCTGACGTGTGGACAGTCCTCCCGCCGTACATTATTAGCAGTGCCAGATAATGATCATGTCGCTCGGAGCAGCTAATGTGCAATATTCATGCCTTGTTTTATTAACTGTGTGTGTAGTGTCATAAGCGGATCCCAAATCCCCCCCGGAAGGGATCGCCAATCCTAATTGGACGCTGCATATTTTGTCTCCATTACATTCCCCCATTACTATATACAGAAGTGGAGCCAGATTGAATTCATAGTTCATAGTTTCTCTCTGACTTTACTATTTGCTGGCATTTTCTGCACCCAATTTTTTGGGGAGGGTTTGCATAAAATCTCGGATGCTTTTTTTATGCTTTTTTTTGTCCTTTTTTTAAATTTTTTTTTAAAGGTAACACTCACATGATTTTTTTTTTTTTAAATGCCGCACGTAAATAAAATTAGATGTATTTTGTACTCCAGTAGGGCACCAGAATACAATTACATAAACATTTTGTGACATTTTGAACAGTTGCAAAAGATGAATTAGGTTAAAATATCTGACCCAAATAGGAATAAAAAAAAACAGACAAATCAGAATAAAGATTTAAAAAAGGCACAAATTAAATGAAAAACAAAACATAAAAAAAGTCATTATTAAAATGACTTTAACTCCAGGAAAAAAAGGAGCAAAAACAATGATGAACTTATTCAGAAGTTGCTCAACTTTTAACACTCCGTTTTTAGTTTTTGTTTCTGACTTCCTCCCCCAGCTTACATCCAAACTGCATTTCTGTGGCCTAACCTCATGTCACTATCTTACTAAACCCTTACATGCCATGGGCCCTCGAGCCAGGACTTCAGTGCCGTCACTTTGCAGGCACACGGCGGGCATTTGTCATTAAAAAGAACTCTTTAAAATCAACAGGGGAACAAAGAGCTCACAGTTCGCTGGGCCGATGACGCGGCCGTCCAGGTGTTTCTCATTTAAGACTATGACCATTCATTCCTTCCTGCTGCTGGCTCAGCTCTGTGGGCTGCACTGAACCACCATTGTGTTCGTGTTTAAAGGGAAAGGAGTCTGTAGTAAAATGGAGATACACGCGGAGAAGGACAAGTGTCCACCCTTTATTAGCCCCAATGATTCTGAAAAGCCTTCCTTTATTTTAGGAGCCTTCATAGTTCAAATTGACTGCATTGTCCAACATGACTTAGAATGTACCTGTCACCATCCTGCCTCTGAGGAATCTGTATGTGAACCAAACCGCAAAAAGAGCTCGACGCCTCAATGATTTCACTAGGATGAATTCTCATTACTGGTTGACCATTACCTTCATAGACTCCTTCCAGAAAGAAGGCTACACCAAACTCCCCAACTGAAAAACCTTATGAAAACCCCCACAGTGTCCGCCAAACATTCTGAAATCCCCCACAGTGCCCCCCACACATTCTGAAATCCCCCTACAGTGCCTTCCACACATTCTAATATCCCCCACATGTCCTCCACACATTCTGACATCCCTCACAATGTCCTCCACACATTCTGATATCCCCCACAGTGTCCCCCAAACATTCTGAAATCCCCCACAGTGCCCTCCACACATTCTGACATCCCTCACAGTGTCCTCCGCACATTCTGATATCCCCCACAGTGCCCTCCATGCATTCTGATATTCTTTGGTACACTTCACACATTCTGATATCCTCCACAAATTCTGATATCCTCCACAGTGCCCTCCACACATTCTGAAATCCTCCACAGTGCCCTCCACACATTCTGATATCCCCCACAGTGCCCTCTATACATTTTGATATTCGCCTGTACCCTCTACACATTCTGATATTTTCCACAGTGACCTCCACACATTCTGAGATCCCCACAGTGCCCTCCACACATTCTGATATCCTCCACAGTGCCCTCCACACATTTTGATATCTTCCACAGTGCCCTCAACGCATTCTGAAATCCCCACAGTGCCCTCCGCACATTCTAATATTATATACAGTACCCTCCTCACATTGATATCCTCCACACATTATTATATCCCCCACAGTGCCCTCCACACATTCTAATATCCCTCTGTATCCCCCACATTTTCTGATGTCTCTCCCACATTCTGATATCCCCCACACATTCTGATATTCTCCACAGCGCCCGCCACACATTCTGAAATCCATCTCAGTGCCCTCCACACATTCTGAAACCCCCCAGTGTCATCCACACATTCTGAAATCGAACACAGTCCCCTCCACACATTCTGAAATCCATCATATTATTATTATTATTTATTTATATAGATCCTACATTGTCCCTCACACATTCTGAGATCCCCACAGTGCCCTCCACACATTCTGAGATCCCCACAATGTCACTCAAACATGATATCCTCGAGTGCCCTCACACATTCTGACTTCTGAGGCTTCCAAACACGACACCTCAGTGCCCCATCCCGTTGATGCCATGACAGTACTTCCCACACATTCTGATGTTCCAATGCACACAAACACATTATGATGCACCACACATATAGTATGATGCTTCAAGGTGCCACCCCACATATAGCCACAATGTGAATCCTCAAAGTGCCCCCTACGCATATTATGGTACCGCCGCACACAAGGTATGCTGTTCCCACAATTTCGTCCCACCACATATCCAATACTCATTGTTTTACCTCACATAATATAATACCCCTATAATGCCACCCGTCCACACAAACTATGATGCCCCAAGGTGCCTTCTCATATGATATAATAACCACACATACACACAGATTGTTGCATGGACTAAACGATATTTTATGAATGGTAGGTCAGTTTTTTTTCCACACTGGTTGACGCCTTCACTGGGAGGGAACTTTTACCATCTTGTGTAACATCGTCACCAATTAAAGTGTTTGCCCTGTTTACATTACATCAGAAGTTACTAAAGGGCTTTACTCCAATCATAAACAGTAATATGTTAATGAAGCTCGAATCCTCATATTAATTACCTTTATGTTACACTCAAACCAGGAGCACAGGTTCTATACATTACATCACTAGTAACAAACAAAAAAGTGATAAAATATGTCAGCAGTATAGTGATATTATGGCAACTGGAAATTATGTATACGATTCTAAGTACATAATATCTTTGGCATTGTAAAATAGTTATATTCTTGTACATCGGTGCAGTATTATTGTAGTTATATTCTTGTACATGGGGCAGCAGTTTTATAGTAGATATATTCTTGTACATAGGGGCAGTATTATAGTAGTTATATTCATGTATATAGGGAGCAGTATTATAGTACTTATGTTCTTGTACACAGGGGCAGTATTATAGTAGTTAAATTCTTGTACATAGGGACAGTATTATGGTAGTTATAATCTTGTACTTTGGAGAAGTATTATAGTAGTTATATTCTTGTACATAGGGGCAGTATTATAGTAGTTACATTCTTGTACATAGGAGGTGTATTATAGTAGTTATATTCTTGTACATAGGGGCAGTATTATAGTAGTTATATTCTTGTACTTTGGGGCTGCATTATTGTAGTTATATTCTTGTGCATAGGAGCAGTATTATAGTAGTTATATTCTTGTACATAGGAGGCAGTATTATTGTAGTTATATCCTTGTCCTTAGAAGCAATATTATAGTAGCTATATTCTTATACATAGGGGGTAGTATTATAGTAGTTATATTCTTGTACATAGGGAAAGCATCAGTGCCGGACTGGCCATCTGGCAATTCGGGCACATGCCAGAAGGGCCTGCCTGGTCGTGGGCCACCTTGCCTACTACATTGTAATGAGAATCTGCATCCTTAAGACGCCATACTGTTAACAGTTGTGATGGAGCACAAAGTCGCTGGCTCCATCACTTACCACAGCAGGTCGCCGGTGGCCAGCACCAGAAGAGGACATTGATGCCACAATGATGCCGCTGCATTGCACCGCCTGCATCCACTGCGAGTATGGATATAAGAGGAGTAAGGTGCTGCAGAGAATGAGGTGTCTGGATTAGGGGAGTAAAGGGATTTGTTTTTAGTTTTGGGGTGTTATGTGGGACCATCACACTATATAGGGTGCTGTGAGTTGGAACATGTATACATGATGTGTGTGTGAATGCATGAGTCAGCCATATGCCATGTTCAAACAATGTTTACACACGAAACAAATGTAAGTGAATATATATATTACACACAGTACAGACCAAAAGTTTGGACACACCTTCTCATTTAAAGATTTTTCTGTATTTGTATGACTATGAAAATTGTAAATTCACACTGAAGGCGTCAAAACTATGAATTAACACGTGTGGAATTATATACTTAACAAAAAAGTGTGAAACAACTGAAAATATGTCTTATATTCTAGGTTCTTCAAAGTAGCCACCTTTTGCTTTGATGACTGCTTTGCACACTCTTGGCATTCTCTTGATGAGCTTCAAGAGGTAGTCACCGGGAATGGTCTTCCAACAATCTTGAAGGAGTTCCCAGAGATGCTTAGCGCTTGTTGGCCCTTTTGCCTTCACTCTGCGGTCCAGCTCACCCCAAACCATCTCGATTGGGTTCAGGTCTGGTGACTGTGGAGGCCAGGTCATCTGGCGTAGCACCCCATCATTCTTCTTCTTGGTCAAATAGCTCTTACACAGCCTGGAGGTGTGTTTGGGGTCATTGTCCTGTTGAAAAATAAATGATGGTCCAACTAAACGCAAACCGGATGGAATAGCATGCCGCTGCAAGATGCTGTGGTAGCCATGCCGGTTCAGTATGCCTTCAATTTTGAATAAATCCCCAACAGTGTCACCAGCAAAGCACCCCCACACCTCCTCCTCCTCCATACTTCACGGTGGGAACCAGGCATGTAGAGTCCATCCGTTCACCTTTTCTGCGTTGCACACAGACACGGTGGTTGGAACCAAAAGATCTCAAATTTGGAGTCATCAGACCAAAGCACAGATTTCCACTGGTCTAATGTCCATTCCTTGTTTTCTTTAGCCCAAATAAGTCTCTCCTGCTTGTTGCCTGTCCTTACCAGTGGTTTCCTAGCAGCTATTTTACCATGAAGGCCTGCTGCACAAAGTCTCCTCTTAACAGGTGTTGTAGAGATGTGTCTGCTGCTAGAACTGTGTGTGGCATTGACCTGGTCTCTAATCTGAGCTGCTGCTAACCTGCGATTTCTGAGGCTGGTGACTTGGATAAACTTATCCTCGGAAGCAGAGGTGACTCTTGGTCTTCCTTTCCTGGGGCGGTCCTCATGTGAGCCAGTTTATTTGTAGCGCTTGATGGTTTTTGCAACTGCACTTGGGGACACTTTCAAAGTTTTCCCAATTTTTCGGACTGACTGACCTTCATTTCTTAACCCCTTCACCCCCGGAGCTTTTTCCATCTTTTCGTTTTCGTTTTTCGCTCCCCTCCTTCCCAGAACCATAACTTTGTGATGAAATTGCAAAAAAAGTGCAATCCCACACTTGTTTTTTGCTTGGCTTTTTTGCTAAGTTCACTAAATGCTAAAACTGCCATTATGATTCTCCAGGTCATTATGAGTTCATAGACACCTAACATGTCTAGGTTATTTTTTATCTAAGTGGTGATAAAAATTCTAAACTTTGCTAAAAAAAAAAAAAAAAAAAAAAAAATTGCGCGATTTTCCGATACCCGTAGCGTCTTTAATTTTCGTGATCTGGGGTCAGGTGAGGGCTTATTTTTTGCGTGCCAAGCTGGCGTTTTTAATGATACCATTTTGGTGCAAATACATTCTTTTGATCGCCCGTTATTGCATTTTAATGCAATGTCGTGGTGACCAAAAAAACGTAATTTTGGCGTTTTGATTTTTTTTCTCACTACGCCATTTAGCGGTCAGGTTAATCCTTTGTTTTTATTGGTAAATCGGGCGATTCTGAACGCGGCGATACCAAATATGTGTATGTTTGATTTTTTTTTATTGTTTTATTTTGATTGGGGCGAAAGGGGGGTGATTTGAACTTTTATATATTTTTTATTTTTTTATATTTTTAAACACTTTTTTTTTATTTTGGCTTGCAAGCATGCACAACTCGATCGCCTCTGCTACATAGAGGTGAAGTACAGATCACCTCTATGTAGCAGAAATGCAGGTGTACTTTGAACGCCGACCACAGGGTGGCGCTCAAAGCAATCGGCCATCAACAACCATAGAGGTCTCAAGGAGACCTCTGGTTGTTATGGCAATGCACCGCTGACCCCCGATCATGTGACGGGGGTCAGCGGTGCGAGCACTTCCGGCCGCGTGGCCAGGAGCGCTAGTTAAATGCCGCTGTCAGCGCTTGACGGCGGCATTTAACTAGTTAATGGGCGCGGGCGGATCGCGATTCCGCTCGCGCTCATTGAGCGCACATGTCAGCTGTACAAAACAGCTGACATGTTGCGGCTTTGAGGTGGGCTCACCGCCGGAGCCCACCTCAAAGCAGGGGATCTGCCAGCTGACGTACTATTCCGTCAGCTGGCAGAAAGTTAAAGTAATGATGGCCACTCTTTTTTTTTTTACTTAGCTGCTTTTTTCTTGCCTTAATACAAATTCTAACAGTCTATTCAGTAGGACTATTATCTGAGTATCCACCACACTTCTGCTCAACACAACTTATGGTCCCAACCCCATTTATAAGGCAAGAAATACCACTTATTAAACCTGACAGGGCACACCTGTGAAGTAAAAACCATTTCTGGTGACTACCTCTTGAAGCCCATCAAGAGAATGCCAAGAGTGTGCAAAGCAGTCATCAAAGCAAAAGGTGGCTACTTTGAAGAACGTAGAATATAAGACATATTTTCAGTTGTTTCACACTTTTTTGTTAAACTATATAATTCCACATGTGTTAATTCATAGTTTTGATGCCTTCAGTGTGAATTTACAATTTTCATAGTCACGAAAATACAGAAAAATCTTTAAATGAGATGGCGTGTCCAAACTTTTGGTCTGTACTGTATATATATATGTACATGTCAGCTAGATACCCTCATTAATAAATAAATAAAACACACACACAAAATTTGCATGGAACACAATATCTGTTTATTTTTCAAAAAAAATGAAAAAAAAAAAAATAAGAAAATTGCATGGGCTCCTGTGTAATTTTCATAACCAGCAGAGGGAAAGCCGACGGCTGATGTTAATATTCTGGGAAGGAGCCAATAGCCATAAAGGTTCTCAGGCTATTAATAGCAGCTCCCAGATGTTTGATTAGCCTTTACTGTCTAGGTTACAGGGGATCCCCAGAAAAAAATTGACATGGGGACCCCTATAAAATTGAAGCAGCAAAAGCTACTCTGACAGCTGCGGGCTGATATTAATAGCCTGGGAAGGGGCAATTCTTTCACTTAGCCTCGTTCTTTCCACTTGCCCTGTAGAAGCGGCAAGTGGGGTAATATTTGAGGGGTTGATGTTACCTTTTTATTGTCCGGTGACCCACGGCTTAGTAATGGAGAAGTGTCTATAAAAGACACCTATCCATTACTAATCCTATAGTTTTATGGTAAAGTCACAGCAAGAATAAAATTCTTTAATTGAAATAATCACAGAGACTCCTTTATCAATCTTAAAGGGAACCTGTCACCTGAATTTGGCGAGACCTTTTTTCAGTCCAATGGACGGTGTTTTCGGGTGTTTTATTCACCCCTTCGTATTCCGCTGGCTGCACGCTGGCTGCAATATTGGCTTGAAGTTGATTCGCTGTCCTCCGTAGAACACGCCTGCGCAAGGCAATCTTGCCTTGCGCACGTGCAGTATGCTTTGCCCAACTGCGGGCAAAGCCGAAAAGCATTAGTGCGCATGCACCGGCGCATTATGTCCCGGAAGTATTTCGCTGTGTTCCGGGACATAGTGCGCCGGCGCATGCGCACTAATGCTTTTCGGCTTTGCCCGCAGGTGGGCAAAGCATACTGCGTGTGCGCAAGGCAAGATTGCCTTGCGCAGGCATGTTCTACGGAGGACAGTGAATCAACTTCAAGCCAGCGGGATACGAAGGGGTGAATAAAACACCCGAAAACACCGCCCATCGGACCGAAAAAAGGTCCCGCCAAATTCAGGTGACAGGTTCCCTTTAACTAAAGCATACTTACTGCATCGCCTAATCCCCGAATCCCTCGATCTCCTGCCACAAAAATGAAATAATAAACCAACACAAGTACTCCTTGTCCGCCGTAGTCCATTTACTGAGTGTCCCATGACGATCTCAAGTGTAGAACAGTCACATCGGGAGATTTGACTTCTCTACACGGCCTCCAGTGTTACACTGTGAGTTTAACGCAGTTCGTGCTCTCACTTACGGCACTACCACTGTGTGACAATTTTCTCATGCAGTGGTGCTGCAAGTGACAGCACGAACTTCGGTGACCTCTGACGGCGCTGCAGTGATACAGTGACAGGAGGTATCCTCCCGCAGTGTATCACCGGGAGTCGGGTAGAGCGGTCACATCTCTCGATGTGACTGTTCTACACTTCAGATTGCCATGGGACACTTGTTATTAAATGGACTACGGCGGAAAGGTAAGTATATGTTGGTTTATTATTTTATTTTTATTGCAGGAGATCGAGGGCATCAGGGAATTAGGTGTTTGGTGAGTATGAATGTGTTTTTTTGGTTTTACAGTCGCCGGATGATGGTACTACTACTGTCCCATCATCGGCTCATGCGGTCACTATTATATGTGACACCAGACATAGCCGGATGGGAGTAGTAGTCCCATCCGATGATGCTTGGCTACACAGACAGACACCCGTACACTCACACACAGACACCCGCAGACGGACACAAACCCACACACACACACAGATGACACCAGCACACACACGCACAGATGACACCCGCAGACAGACACACGCACACACAGACAGACACGCACATATTCTCTGCTCACACAGCCTCCGCCCACACACTCTTTCTCCTTCCTTTCTGCAGCTTTTTTGGCACGCAAAAATCTGCAGCTAATCTGCAGGCCCTTTTACACCTATGGTTTAGCTGCGGATTTGACTGACTCAATGTAAATCAATAGGTGCAGAAACGCTGCAGATCCGCAAAAATAATTGAATTGAAGAATGCTGCGGAAAATAAAATGCTGAGAATCAGTGCGGAATTTTCCGCCGCATGTGCACACCAATTCTGTATTCCCATTGATTAACATTGCCTGAGCACTCTTTGCAGATTTGGTGCAAATCCGTGTGTACAAAACTCTGCAGATCCGCAACAAAATCGGCAATGTGTGCACATAGCCTAGTAGTGCATATGTAGTCTCTATATTATGTGTTTATATACTATAAAGATATACTGATGGGGACCTTAGATTGTGAGCCCCAAGGGGAACAGTGTTGCTGATGTATGTAAAGCACTATGGAATTAATGGAGCTATACAAGTGAATAAATATTATATTAACGCATGCTGAGGAGATCAAAATGGGGGGAGAGAAGAGGAGTATTTTTTTTTTTTAAATCAGTGTACACTCATGGGAGTCTATGGGCTGTACATTTTAATCTAAGGAAAATATGGGCTGTGCACAATATTGTATAGAGGACTAAGGAGGACCATGGAGTGCATTACAATATATGCAGGACTATCGAGGTGAATTATTATATATGGAGGACTATGGGGAGCCATTTCTACTGTATAGAAGGCTATGTAGCAGGCATGATAATGTTTGGAGGGCTTTGAGGATTCCTTTATACTTTGTGGATGGCTATTTGAGGGCTGTGTTGAGGGTTTTCATACAGTGCAAAGTGGTATAGGGGCCATTATACTGCATGAAGGGCTGTGTGTGTCTGTGTGTCACAGGTGGGGTCATACTGTATTAGGGGTCACCATACAGTGCCAGGGTGGTTGAGGGGGTACAGTGGGGTCACACTGCGTGGAGAGTACTGCGGAGGAATTAATTATGGGGTGTCAGTGTATGTGGGGTACTTTTGTTGGCTTCATGGATTCAATGAAAGAGGAATCAAGGGGCTCAATAGGAGGAAAATTACTTTGCATGGTCAGAAATGTTGCGAGATGTGTACCCACGGGAGCAAGCCGCAAATTCAAATTTTTTTTGGGGTGGGGGGGATCTCAGAATCTCTGCTATAGGGCCCCATGATTTTCATGTATGTCCTGGAAACTGGCACTGGGAGTGAGCACCAGAGGTCCTCCCCAATTTAAAATTTATAATCTCTGCTGTGTAATTACATAGCCACAATTTACCACCAACTGCATGGGATGATTTGTCAGGTGGGTGATAGCCCGACAGATTATTCCATGTAAAATTGTTCTTACTCTGTAGATTTGTGCTTAGTTTTATCTTCTTTTGTTTGGCATGTGAATCCAGGATATCCCGGATTTATTTCAATAATTCATAATGCTTGCGGCCTCTGACCGACAGAAAGGTGTGCGATTAAGTGTATGGAGGAGAAATAAGAATGTGGACAGATACGTGGGCAGGACATTACCTGCAAGAAAAAGATCTTCCTCCATTTCCTTCTCCTCCATTCGTTGCCGATTTCCTGGTCATTCGATAACTGAAGCAGCTGAAATCCATAAATATCAAAATGTTTGTGAATATTTTATGTTACATCACATCCTAATGTTCTTTATGACTCCTATCTATTTTCAAGCCAAAAGGAATTGCAGACTCCCGAGATAGAAAGGATTAATTATAATAGAGGACAGCACTAAAGGCAGGCATACCAAGGAGACCATCCATGCTTTTAAAAGGGAGAGGTGGTCTGTGATTATTACGGAGAACCTATGGACCGTAAAAAAAGCAGAAAATATGCACAGATCTCTGAAAAAAAGCATTAATACCACTAATGCGCCTTGTAATTCATTTATCATCCTTCCAAATGTGGACAGCATGTCTGGGTGGCATTCATGTAAGATGGGCAATCTCAAGCCAAAGATTCAGAAATGTGGAGCTGGAGAGACCCCCAACAATTCTCTTTTTTGCCAAGAACGATCTGAAGCCAAGGACAGAACTATTTTTTGATTATGGATTATTATGCATCCCCCATCTCCTTAGACTGAACATACATGTATTTTTACATCCTTGATTTGGGTTAGAAGCGGCTGGCCATGGCACATTATCATGGAGGCTGGAGAGCGTCATCCCTCCATAGTGACTTCGCCCATTAGGGAAACATGTAGTGTAGTCCATGCCCCAAGGACTCATTTAAGTCTCTATGAAGCTTTGTTACCTAATTGAAAAAATAAAAAAAAGAATAAGGACATTCTTGCATTTTAAAAGTATTTTTATTCTAAATCCTATTAATTCTATTAGGGCTCATATCCATTTGCAGGGAAAAAAAATGGTCCGATTTCCAGACCAAAAAAAACGCACGGGTACTATGCGAGTGCCATGTGAGTACAATGAAATTTTCACACCTAGCATTCGATTTACATCCAAGTGCATTGCGATTGTTATCCGATTGCAATGTGATCTTAGCATGAGCTTTTACATACAGCAGTTCTCTGTCATTTACACATCGTTTTCAATATGTATTTGTCAAAACACACACAGTATATAAATATATATTTATATTTAGATAGATAGAAAACCGGCAATTCCTGGGTGAGTAGAGTACAGTAAAAGCACACTGACAGGTTAGAATAGATATATACACATAGAATACGCACACACACATCTGTGTGTATAGTGTATAATATATATATATATATATATATATATATATATATACACATATACACACATATATATATATATATACACACACACACACAATACAGACCAAAAGTTTGGACACACCTCATTTAAAGATTTTTCTGTATTTTCATGACTATGAAAATTGTACATTCACACTGTCTTATATTCTAGGTTCTTCAAAGTAGCCACCTTTTGCTTTGATAACTGCTTTGCACACAGGTGTGCCCTGTCAGGTTTAATAAGTGGGATTCCTTGCCTTATAAATGGGGTTGGGACCATCAGTTGTGTTGTGCAGAAGTCTGGTGGATACACAGCTGATAGTCCTACTGAATAGACTGTTAGAATTTGTATTATGGCAAGAAAAAAGCAGCTAAGTAAAGAAAAACGTGTGGCCATCATTACTTTCAGAAATGAAGGTCAGTCAGTCTGAAAAATTGGGAAAACTTTGAAAGTGTCCCCAAGTGCAGTGGCAAAAACCATCAAGCACTACAAAGAAACGGGCTCACATGAGGACCGCCCCAGGAAAGGAAGACCAAGAGTCACCTCTACTTCTGAGGATAAGTCTCCAGCCTCAGAAATTGCAGGTTAACAGCAGCTCAGATTAGAGACCAGGTCAATGCCACACAGAGTTCTAGCAGCAGACACATCTCTACAACAACTGTTAAGAGGAGATTTTGTGCAGCAGGCCTTCATGGTAAAATAGCTGCTAGGAAACCACTGCTAAAGACAGGCAACAAGCAGAAGAGACTTGTTTGGGCTAAAGAACACAAGGAATGGACATTAGACCAGTGGAAATCTGTGCTTTGGTCTGATGAGTCCAAATTTGAGATCTTTGGTTCCAACCACCGTGTCTTTGTGCGACGCAGAAAAGGTGAACGGATGGACTCTACATGCCTGGTTCCCAACGTGAAGCATGGAGGGAGGAGGTGTGATGGTGCTTTGCTGGTGACACTGTTGGGGATTTATTCAAAATTGAAGGCCTACTAAACCAGCATGGCTACCACAGCATCTTGCAGCAGCATGCTATTCCATCCGGTTTGCGTTTAGTTGGACTATCATTTATTTTTCAACAGGACAATGACCCCAAACACACCTCCAGGCTGTGGAAGGGCTATTTGACCAAGAAGGAGAGTGATGGGGTGCTACTCCAGATGACCTGGCCTCCACAGTCACCAGACCTGAACCCAATCGAGATGGCTTGGGGTGAGCTGAACCGCAGAGTGAAGGCAAAAGGGCCAACAAGTGCTAAGCATCTCTGGGAACTCCTTCAAGATTGTTGGAAGACCATTTCCGGTGACTACCTCTTGAAGCTCATCAAGAGAATGCCAAGAGTGTGCAAAGCAGTCAAACAAAAGGTGGCTACTTTGAAGAACCTAGAATATAAGACATAATTTCAGTTGTTTCACACCTTTTTGTTAAGTATATAATTCCACATGTGTTAATTCATAGTTTTGATGCCTTCAGTGTGAATGTACAATTTTCTTAGTCATGAAAATACAGAAAAATCTTTTAATGAGTAGATGTGTCCAAACTTTTGGTCTGCACTATATATATATATATATATATATACTCACCGGCCACTTTATTAGGTACACCATGCTAGTAACGGGTTGGACCCCCTTTTGCCTTCAGAACTGCCTCAATTCTTTGTGGCATAGATTCAACAAGGTGCTGGAAGCATTCCTCAGAGATTTTGGTCCATATTGACATGATGGCATCACACAGTTGCCGCAGATTTGTCGGCTGCACATCCCAAAGATGCTCCATACAAGGCAGGATGGATCCATGCTTTCATGTTGTTTACGCCAAATTCTGACCCTACCATCCGAATGTCGCAGCAGAAATCGAGACTCATCAGACCAAGCAACGTTTTTCCAATCTTCTACTGTCCAATTTCGATGAGCTTGTACAAATTGTAGCCTCAGTTTCCTGTTCTTAGCTGAAAGGAGTGGTACCCGGTGTGGTCTTCTGCTGCTGTAGCCCATCTGCCTCAAAGTTCGACGCACTGTGCGTTCAGAGATGCTCTTAGGCCTACCTTGGTTGTAACGGGTGGCGATTTGAGTCACTGTTGCCTTTCTATCAGCTCGAACCAGTCTGCCCATTCTCCTCTGACCTCTGGCATCAACAAGGCATTTCCGCCCACAGAACTGCCGCTCACTGGATTTTTTTTCTTTTTCGGACCATTCTCTGTAAACCCTAGAGATGGTTGTGCGTGAAAATCCCAGTAGATCAGCAGTTTCTGAAATACTCAGACCAGCCCTTCTGGCACCAACAACCATGCCACGTTCAAAGGCACTCAAATCACCTTTCTTCCCCATACTGATGCTCGGTTTGAACTGCAGGAGATTGTCTTGACCATGTCTACATGCCTAAATGCACTGAGTTGCCGCCATGTGATTGGCTGATTAGAAATTAAGTGTTAACAAGAAGTTGGACAGGTGTACCTAATAAAGTGGCCGGCGAGTGTATTATATATATATATATATATATATATATATATATATATATATATATATATATATATACACACACACACTCACACGTCAGTGACAAATACATATGGCCACCCGACCCTCATGCCTGCCCCTGGATATACGGCAGTGTTCTACAGGGGATGAGTGACAAGGTGAACGCCCCCCCCCCCCATCTTAAACATCCCCGTTCTACATAATTTGGGGCTCTTTTTAAGTAATTTTTGGGGAATATCAGCCTCCGGAGAGTGCCCTGATGCCAACACACACTTAAAATTCGATCTGTGATGAAAAAGTCACTCTGTCCCCGCTTTTTGGGGTCTTTTTTCGTCGCAGCGGAATTTAAATGTGTGCGTTAGCATCAGCTAAGGATTCCTCAGATTAAAAATCGCATGTGTTTTTAATGTAAAACACACTGGACACGCCCCCCAGAATCTCCCAGTGTCAGGGGGGGAAGGGGGGGTCACGAATGTACGGAAAACCCATTGAGTGTCAGTGATGACCGGCGCAATAATCGTATGTGCAGATAAGCTCACGTTCGCCGCAGTACCCGATTTTATGCTCATTAGGCAATTTACGGCATCAAAACATAAACTCTATTTTTTATTGGCACAGTTGAAAGAAAACATTTGTGAGGATATGCTCCCGTTCGCTGCAGCGCCTAATTTTACGCTCATTATGCGATTTAGGGCATCAAAATATAAAATGTATTTTTTGGGTGTCACAAGTTTTTTTACACTAATCTGGCTAATCCACACTTTCCTGGGACTGCATCGCCATCTGCTGGCTATTTGCCGCACGGCAGCTCATACACTGCTTGATGGAGTCCGAGAATCTGGTTGAAGGGCGCCATCTGCTGGTTGTTCGCCGCACGGCAGCTCCCAAACTGGCTGACATTGTCACCACCTCCTGGTGGTGAGCAGACTGAAACCCATAAATGCGTTTCCTGAGTCTGAAAATTTTGCTTTGTCACAGAAGCACGTGAGAGGCAGCGTATCGTTTGACCGGGCCTGGCAGAGGAAGTCAGGGGTGAGGGCAGGGGGAAATCTGCAAAACCGCTGCCTCTGCCCTCTCCGGGGACCCCCCGGGAGGCGGAATCCCAGGTTTCGGGCTGATCGCATCAATTTTTTTTTCGCCAACGTAATCCTGTTGAGAATCTATGGGGTGTTGTCAAGAGGAAGATGAGACACCAGACTCAACAATGCAGACTAGCTGCAGGCTGCTATCAAAGCAACCTGGGCTTCCATAACACCTCAGCAGTGACACAGACTGATCACCTCCATGCCACGTTGCATTGATGCAGTAATTGATGCAAAGGAGCCCCAACCAAGTATTGAGTGTATTTACTGAACATACATTTCAGTAGGCCAACATTTCAGCTTTTAAAATTATTTTTTAAGCTGGTGTTATAAAGTATTCTAATTTCCTGAGATAATGATTTTTGGGTTTTCATTGGCTGTAAGCCATAATCATCAACATTAACGGAAACAAACACTTGAAATAGATCACTATTTGTGACTCTATATAATACATGAGTTTCACTTTTTGTATTGAAGAACTGAAATAAATTAACTTTTTGATATTTTAATTTTGTGATAAGCACCTGTATGTTTATGAGAACCTCTGAATGACATGGGTGATGAGTAAATGAGTATAAGGCCGGGGTCACACTTGTAAGTGCAATGCGAGAAACTTGCGCAACTCTCTAGCCTCAATACCCAGCACAGCCGGCTGCAGTGTCGGGTATTGAGGCGAGAGACTTGCACTCGCAAGTGTGACCCCGGCCTAAGGGACAAATAAGTCCCTGATTGATGAGAGGCTCCATTAGGTGTGGTCCTGTGTATGTACCAGAGGACACTATTTAACTCACTTTGAGCTGAATCAGGCAGAGTGATTCAGATCGCTGGGAAATAATCCCTGAATGAGCACGTATGAATGAATCGTCACAGACCATTCTGTGATAGGTGCACGTGCCCTGGGTGTAGTGTGCCAAGGGACTGAAGGTCCAGGATTTCATGTGGAGTTTTTGTAGTTTCTGTGACATGCTGAATTTAGAAACTGCTGAGAACTGAGCATTCTTTCTGTTCTATGTGAGAGATACTATAAGTTCTTATCACTGCTGGTGCGTCTTGGGAGGGGTGATGAAACTGCGTGCAAGATTTTTTTCCTGTACAGCAGACAGTGTGCGCTGAGAGATTTGTGCTTTTAAAGCAACAATACTGTGTAAAAGTGGTAAGTAATATTGTAAGTTGAAAGTAAAATATTGTGCTTATTATACAAAGAATTGGAAGTGATTGGTCATTAGTGTGTGTTGGTACCTTCTTCTAGTTGTCTGGTTGATATACATCTAGTTGAGGATCAGCAGAAGGGGGTAGCCAACTGCAAGGTTGGTCTAATAGGTGAGAGGTCTATCACACCTGGCCCTTCCTACTTTAGTTAGCAGTTTTTTGGGGGATCAGAGAGCCATGTGAGCCTTCCCACTGTCCATGGAGCTGGTCTAGTAGGTGAGAGGCCTATCACAACTGGGCCTTCAGCTGGTCTAATGGGTGAGAGAGCTGAAAGAGCCTCCCGTTACAACCTGCAGGTCTACCGGGTGAGAGAGACAGGAGAGCCTTCCCGCTACACCTTGACAGCTCATTCTTACTTGCTAGAGTGTGGCATGTGGACAAGTTCCAGGCACACAGAGGGAACTTGCAGAAAGGTGAGCTGTGTGGAGAATAAGTTGAACAGTAAAGCGATGACCTTCGGCACTCAATAAATCACAAAGTTTTTTTCAAAATAATAATATCCACTTTAATTCATATCTGACACAATAGGATATACAGACATCAATTTGTCCTTTTTGTCCTTTATTGCCTTTATCAAGAGCGTCTATAAGTATATGAACACAATAGTATAGATATGATTAAGGCTAAGCTCAAATTTGCGTATATGTGCACAGCGTCCAAAACGCATGCAAACGCATGCTTACACAGCATTTTTTATATGCACCAAAAAAATGTGCAGGATCCTGCATTTTCCCATAGACTTGTTTTAGTGACATATCGCGACGGATGGACACACGTTTCGTCTGTCGTGCACTGGATCCTGTGGAATGTGACAGCCCACCTTTTGCAACAAACGTTCAAGTGAACGTTTTTCTGTACGTTGTATCCAGTATTTCCGACTGCGCATGCCCAGCAGGAAATCTCGCACTCACTCTCTTTCCTCCCCGGGACTACAGACGGAAATGTGAAAGGACAAACTTCCGCCGGTACGTCGCGCCGACGCTTTGTGACGGGCAACTACCAATGCAAATGTGAAAGTAGCCTTAACTTCAGACACTGTAAGGGAGCGGGGTAAATTGTGTGTGCAGTTGTCCCCAGCAGAGAAAGCATAACTCCCATAATTTACAATACACATATAAAATAATACATATTTGACCATTTTGTGGCAACACAGACAGGGCACCACACATGCGCACTTATGCATTTTCTCTTCTCTTTACCTGGCCATAGGATTCCCACTGTGCACGCGCCACACATGTCCTGCACCTCAGGCTTTTCTGTGAGAGCATTTTGGGCATGAGGTCTCCGTATATGATGCGACGCTGGAGCTGTATTTAACCTTGTCACTTCCTTTACCATACCACACCTCAACTCTGGGAACACGCCGACGGATACCCCTCACAGGTAGGGTTGAGCGAAACGGGTCGTTCATTTTCATAAGTCGCCGACTTTTGGCAAAGTCGGCGTCTCATGAAACCCGACCCGATCCCTGTGCGGGGTCGGCCATGCGGTACGCGATCTTGGCGGCAAAGTCGCGTTTCGGATGACGCGTTTAGCGCCATTTTTTCAGCCAATGAATGAGCGTGGGCAGAGTGATGACATAGGTCTTAGGGGAGTGAACGCCTATCGTCATGTTATCGCTTGTGCGCAGTAGGGATTTGGAATGTGCAATACGAAATTTTCTGTGCTGGGACGGAGGGGGAGAGAGAGAGAGAGAGAGAGAAAGAGAGAGAGAGAGAGAGAGAGAAAAAAAAAAAATATAATAATAATAATAATAATTTCCTTCATTGGGTTTCGTGTTTCGGCCGAAACCCGACTTTTCACGGTGGTTGGCCGATTTCACTCGACTCGACTTTTAAGACAGTCGGGTTTCACAAAACCAGACTCGACCCTAAAAAACTAAAGGTCGCTCAACCCTACTCACAGGTATTATACTCAAAATTTTTCCATGTGCTGGTATATATCTCTATGGGCTCTTAAAATGCTAATTTTTTTCAATTTCTCACGAGGGTTGTTCCTTGTTCCCCTTTTTGTCTTTAACAAATACACTCCCTGACAGAAGTTATGTCGCTTCTCCATGTTATGTAAATAAAAGCTTATAACCGGACGTTAAATTCATCCATTGGCTGTATAAATTATTCTTTTGAAAGCTGAAACCCTCCGAAATGTGGTTTAGGTTAAGAAAATAAATTGGCATCAATGCAGAAATATTGATCAGTTAATGGACACAGAATGGTCAGATTTTGGCAAGACAAAAGTTTTGTCGCCTGGCCATATAATGCACCCAATCCTAGTTTACATCCTTACCTGTGCTCAGTAAATGATCGGTTAATTAGTGTGTGTATAAAAAGAAACCCAGCACTCCAGATCTTCACTTGAGCTCTGACAACATGCCAAAAATCCACCCTGCGACCAAAGCCTGGATTATCAAGAGGCTGAAGACCAGATCCACTGCAGAGGTGGCTGGCACCTTTAATGTGTCTCAGCGTCAAGTACAAAGAATTAAAAAAAGATTTGAAGAGACTGGAGATGTGTTTGACAAGCCAAGATCCGGCAGACCCTGCAAAACAACTGCTCAGTAGGACTGTTTGTTGGTTAGAAAATCCAAAGCAAGCCCTTCTTCCACTGCAGCAGAGCTCCAACAGGCCTGGTCACCTCAAGTCCCTGTTTCAACTAGAACAGTTTGTAGGATTCTGTCTCGAAATGGCCTCCATGGTCAAATCAGTGCCCAAGAAGCTAGCACTAAACAAAAGGCAAATAAAAAGCCGTGTGGCATTTGCAAAGTCCCACAGCCTGCTAAATAGTTGGAAGCTGGAAAAGTGGCAGAAGGTGGATTTCTCTGATGAATCTTCAGTAGAATTACACCACAGCCGCCGCAAATACTGCAGGAGACCTACTGGAGCCCGTATGGATCCAAAATACACCCAGAAAATATTTAAATTTGGTGGTGAAAAGATCATGGTCTGGGGTTACATTCAGTATGGGGGAGTGCAAAACATTTGCAAGGTGGAAGGCAATATCAATAGCTTAAAATATCAAGAAGTATTAGCTACCTCATATTCCAAATCATAAAAGGGGTCAAATTCTGCAGCAGGATGGTGCTCCATCTCATACATCCATCTCTACAACAAAATTCCTCCAGGCAAAAAAGATCAAGGTGCTCAAGGACTGGCCAGCCCAGTCACCAGACATGAACATCATTGAGCATGTTTGGGGTAGGATGAAAGAGGAAGCTTGGAAGACAAAACCAAAGAATCTAGATGAACTCTGGGAGGCATGTAAGACTGCATTCTTTGTTATTCCAGATGACTTCATTAATAAATTGTATGAATCATTGTTGAACCGCATGGATGCAGACCTTCAAGCTCATGGAAGTCACACAAAATATTAAATATGACTAATAGCACCACAACTTCATTCATTAATATTATGCAACATATATTTGTATTTTAATTATTTGTTTGAATATCACATTACTTTCTGTGGGCGACAAAACTTTTGTCTTGCCAAATTCTGACCATTCTGTGTCCATTAACTGATCAATATTTCTGCATTGATGCTAATTTATTTTCTTAACCTAAACCACATTTCAAAGGGTTTCAGCTTTCAAAAGGATAATTTATACAACCAATGGATGAATTTAACGCCAAGTAATAATCTTTTATTTACATAACATGGATAAGCGACATAACTTCTGTCAAGCAGTGTAGCATGATAGCAGCTTATAAAAATCCCTGCCTCCACCATACCGTACCGAAGCACCGATTGCCGAAGAATACCTTTCACAGGTAGTGATTCACTATAACCTGTTTCAATCCGATACTATTAGTTATACAATGTATTGTTTTTGACTAGGGTTGTGCTGTTCCTCCCCCTCCCTTGCTTTTCTTAATTTCATTTTTTTTCTTATTTTTCTAATTTCTTTCACTTTTATTTTTCTCATTGCTCATTTTTTTTTCTTTTTCCTCATTTTTCTAATTTGTCTTATTTCCCCACTTCACTCTTTGATATTGATGAGAATAAAAATAAACAGCTTCACCTTCTATGAATCACCCGTGGCTCTTTCCATTTAATATCGGTTTGCCCTGGTATTGTGTCTCCACACTGTGGTGATTGCTGGTACTCCTAACCAAAAGGATTTTTCAGTTTTTTTTCCCCACTTTCTCTTCCTCTTTTTTTTCTACATCCCATGCTGGATCTTATTTCTTTTTTATGATGGACACGTTGAGGTCTTTTTTCTGTTGTGATCAGTTCTTTGTGAGAACACAGCTGTACATACTCAATTTGTTTTTTCCTTTTTAGGATATAACACAATGATTTTGTTGTACATATGACGATGTTAATCATATCTATACTATTCTGATCATATACTTATAGACACCCTTGATAAATGCAACAATGCCAAAATGTTGGACGAATTGATGTCTGTATATCCTATTGTGTCGGCTGTGAATTAAAGTGGATATTATTATTTTGAAAAAAAACTTTATTGTGACTTATTGAGTGCCGAAGGTCATCTCTTTATTGTATTACTCGCTTTTCCTTCGAGCACCACCTTTACATTTGGAGTGCGCCACCTTTGATTGATTAGAGAAGTTGAAGCCATGGACAGCTTGTTCTGTGTGCAGTCAGGGCCCCCAATGGGATCCAAAATGGCTATATAGATAGCAAAAGACAGAGAAGGAAAAGAAGCAGTGAAAAATGTGAACCAATACTGAAAAAGGCAAACATGCCAGAGTATGGATGTTTGGATATACAAAAATGGCACAGACAAGGGAAGAAAATAGCAAGTGAATAAATGGTGTCGTGTAGCTGAGAAAGTGCTAAGGTGTATTATGAATGTTTGGAATCACAAAAATCTAAGACATGACTGCTACGGCTCCACCTTTGTATAACCAGAGACCCAGACAAGACAGATGAACTTGTAAACATTGTGGCTAGCCAAACCCAGACTGGAGAGATATGTGTGTGACATGTGCTGCCATCCTACCTGTTTCATACTGAATCCTGCCCAGACAAGATCCCCTGTAGTGACAGAAGAAGCTGACACAGTAGTGGGGACTTTGACTGTTGGGGAGGAAGCTGACAGTTGCCCTTAGGCCTCCTTCTCACTTGCGAGAAATACGTCCGAGTCTCGCAGGTTAAAACCCTGCTCTGGCGCCGGCACTTCAAAGCAGAGCATGCAGCTCCATGTATTGCTGTGCGGCCGCAAGCTCCGCTCTGGAGTGCCGGCGCCAGAGCAGGGTTTTAATCTGCGAAACTCAGACGTATTTCTCGCAAGTGAGAAGGAGCCTTTAGAGGAAGGAAGATGTAGGACATCATGTCACCCCCACCGTACATCTGGCACCTCCACCAACCGACAACCATCCACATCATGACCAAGGAGGGTGACTAGAGTAAGACAATACTCCAGTGTCTATCCCTGGAGCCCCTCTGACCAGCTATTATGTTGAAACAATTGTCTGACCCAGAGAACCAACCTTTCCCATTTTGCAGACAAAGAGAGACAGTGCAGCGGACGTGTGGGTGCACCTGTGTAGTTTGGTGACTGCGAGGGCATGTAACTTACTGGGACACATAATTAGGACTCCTGCAGATGTGACAGGGGTGACTGAACAGACTGATTTTGCATCTCTTTTGCCTTCAGACTAGGAAACTGGAAACCCAGTGACAAATGAGTACCCTGTTCTTGACCCCCCTCAGGACCTGGTCCTACTTTGATGGTGACCAAGGGGAGGAGAGACAGGGTTTTTGGTTGGCACTGGGGCAGCTGGGACTGTGGTGCACAAAGACTTGATAACACCAGACATGATTACTAACCAGATGATGGCATGGGTGAGGTTAGAGGGACTGGTGACTGAAGCTTCTTCGACTAAACAGATAAAACTAAAATTACAAGATAGCCAAGATGTCCTTATATAGTTTATTGTATGAAAATACTCTTATGAATTTGCTAGGAGCAGATGTGTTGAGTGCCATCAAGGCCACCATACAATACACTCCTGAGGGTATTACAGTCACAAGTCCCCTCTCAGATAAACTCTTGTGTAAGCTTGCAGCAATGGTGTATATGACAAAAGCAGTGAAAGTAGCACCCGATACCAGAATATCTGAGAACAGGGAAATGATTCAGGTGCCAGACATCATTTAAGCAAAGGGAAAAACTGATGTGGGTCGGCTCCCCATCCCTCCATGATTAAATTAAAAGAGGGAACCACTACTCTTGTTTAAAACAATACCCCATAAGCCGTGTCAAATCAATTTTGGTGGTCCTGACCAGGGATGTAAAGAGTATGTCAAGGCAGGGTCTCTAGTGCAAAAATCTTCCCCTTGTAACACTCCTTTGTATTCTATTAAGAAAAAAGTTCCCAAAGGTTCCCCTGACACTTACAGAATGGTTCATGACCTGAATGCTGTTAATGATGTTACAGAGTGTAACCTCACTTGTTCCTAACCCACACACCTTAGGCTACTTTCACATTTACTCACAAAGCGTCGTCGCGACGTACCGACGGAAGATTGTTCTTTAACATTTCCGTCTGTATTCTGGGTGAGGAAAGAGTGAGTGCGAGATTTCCTGCTGGGCATGCACAGTCTGAAACACTGGATACAACTTACATAAAAATGTTCCCTTGAACGTTTTTTGCAAAAGATGGCCTGTCACATTCCACAGGATCCAGTGCACGACGGACGAAACGTGTGTCCATCCTTCACGATACGTCGCTAATACAAGTCTATGGGAAAATGCAGGATCCTGCAAAATTGTTTGCAGGATCCTGCATTTTCAAAAATCGACGTATTGCGACGGCAGAGGAAAGACGGAAATGTGAAAGTAGCCTTAGGCTACTTTCACACTAGCGTCGGGCCGAGGTTCCCGACGCTAGCATTGTCTCCGCCGCACAACGGGGGCAGCGGATGCATTTTTCCAGCGCATCCGCTGCCCCATTGTGAGGTGCGGGGAAGTGCAGGGAGGTGGGGGCGGAGTTCCGGCCGCGCATGCGCGGTCGGAAAAAGCGGACCGTCGGGAGCAAAAAACGTTACATGTAACGTTTTTTGCTCCCAACGGTCCGCCACAGCACGGCGCAACCGTCGCACAACGGTTGCGACGTGTGCCATTGCATCGCAAATGCGTCGCTAATGTTAGTCAATGCAGAAAAAACGCATCCTGCAAGCACTTTTGCAGGATGCGTTTTTTCGGCAAAACGACGCATTGCGACGTAATGCAGTTAAAGCCAGTGTGAAAGTAGCCTTACTGTTACAGATCCAAGCGACCTCCAAATGTTTCAGTCATCAATTTGGCAAATGCATTTTTATCTGTCCCCCCCATCCTGATTTTCAGTATTTTTTTGCCTTCATTCGTGCAGAGAGACAGTACTGTTGGATGGTCCTCCCACAAGCAGGAATGACCACCTGTCTATGGTCAGACAGCTCAGACTTGAATGTGTAGTGCCCCCACTGCCGCAGGGCCGAGGGGTACCCGGTACCGGGCCTCTGAGTCTCTGCTCTGGGGTTGTCACGGTGGCTGGACCCGGTCCGTGACCCTGCTGAGGGGCGTACAATGAAGGTGGAGGGTGTAGTGATGATGTTATGATGTGGTGCAGGCCGCAGTAAATAACGAGGACACCAGGTTGCAGTCTCTTTACCTCTTTACTGAAGGCTTCAGGATCCTCAGTCCAGAATACTGTTAACCAGGCTGCGCAAGTCCGGCCGGTCCGATGGCACCTCCAGAGTTCCCTTTGCAGGTGGAAATCTGTGCCTACCTTCTAGCGCTTGTGTGTTGTGGTCCTCCCCTGCTGTGCTTACGGGGTAGTCCCCACAACTGTTGTGTCTGTTTCTGAAGTTCCCTCACAACTCGATTATGATGTTCTTCTTCGTCCCCCAGATCATATGGCTAGGACGCACCCGTATGACGGGTAGGCTTAGGTGATTTGAGTGAGACAGCCCGCCTATAACTGACTGTCCTGCCGTAGGTTTGAAGTAAGGCCTGGAGCTCAATACTTCCTCAGCGTTCCGGCCACCGGCTACGCGCCTCAGTAGGATGTTGCCTCGTCTTACAGCACGACTCCTACTGGTGTTTCTCCTTGTTGCGTTGATCTCGTTTCTCACTCAGCACAATAAACCTCGCTTCTTCTCGCTATCTCGTGCAGGCGCGGTCCCGTAACGTTCTCTCTGTTCGCTAGGCCTCTGTCAGGATCCCACCCCTGACAGGGACCCCCCTGAGTCTCTCCCCGCAACACCCTCTGCCACAGGATGTTGCCTGTTTGATTCCCAGTCAGCTTCTTCCTAACTTCCTGTCTAACCCCCAGTTTTACCAGACTGTGAGGAGTGGCCTAATACATAGCGCCCTTAGCTCCCCCTGGAGGCCAGACTGTGAAGTGCATTGGTGTCTGTGATACCTGGTCAGGTGAACTCCTTCAGTGCCATCAGACATACCATAGCCCCCCTTAGCGGCGGAGCATCAGTACTGCAACGACCAGGACTCTGGGGCACTGCAAATGCACTCTACTAATTCCAGAGTGTCGCCCTCAAAAGATGTAATGTTCTGAATCCAGCCACCCTCCTGCCTGGGGATTCAGAAAAGATGGAATTGGTGACAGTATTAGCAATGAGGAAGAGTACTCTGACATGACATACAGACATGACTGCGTAGAGCTTATGAGTCAGGAGACAGTGGGATTTGCACATGTTCATGATAAACCTCTTCCTAATGCAGATTTTGAGATTTTTGTAGAAGACTCTAGATACCACCAGGATGGGCGATTCTACACTGGATATACAGTATAATCCGAGCTGAACCACTCCCTCACATCAGCTGAATCCAGGTGATTGGGTGGTCATACGCAGATATGTGAGGAGCCTAGATCCATGGTTTGATGGCCCATTCCAAGTCTAGCTGACCACATCCACCTCAGTGAAAATTGAGGGAAAGTCCACATGGATCCACGCAAGTCACTGCAAAAAGGTAACTTCACCGGCAAAATGACTGTTCTACTAATCACCTTGCTGGGATTATTGCACCATACAGAGACACTAGATACATTTTTAAATGTGGATTAGGACAACAAACTTATTTGACTTAATGCTTTTCTTATAAAGCACATGGAAGGGGAAAACAAAAGGACTGTTGGATCTGTACACACAGCCCAGTATCTACAAGGACTATGCCGCACTTGGCCTTACCTCTGTAGCCACGGAAGGTATTAACACCACACTGTATAAACAAAGAAACCTGGACTCAATCTAAGTTTGGGGAAAAGATGTGCCCAGTGACGTATCTGCCTCACTGACTAAAGGCGGATGGGTCACTAATTCCTGGTTTCTGTTAACCCCTTTCTGACCTCAGACGGGATAGTACGTCCGAAGTCAGAACCCCCGCTTTCATGCGGGCTCCGGTGGTGAGCCCGCATCAAAGCCGGTACATGTTAGTTGTTTTGAACAGCTGACATGTGCCCGCAATAGCGACGGGTCGAATCGCGATCCACCCATCGCTATTAACTAGTTAAATGCTGACAGTGGCATTTAACCGGCGCTTCATGCCATCGGGCCGGAAATGAGCGCATCGCCGACCCCTGTCACATGATTAGGGGTCAGCGATGCGTCTGCATAGTAACCAGAGGTCCTTGAAACCTCTATGGTTGCTGATGCCGGATTGCTGTGAGCGCCACCCTGTGGTCGGCGCTCATAGCAATGCAGGAATTCAGCTACATAGGAGCGATCTGATGATCGCTCCCATGTAGCTGAGCCGATCGAGTGGTGCCAGCTTCTAGCCTCCCATGGAGGCTATTGAAGCATGGCAAAAGTAAAAAAAAAAAAAGTAAAAAAAAAATGTGAAAAAAATATAAAAGTTTAAATCACCCCCTTTCGCCCCATTCAAAATAAAACAATAAAAAAAATCAAACATACACATATTTAGTATCGCCGCGTTCAGAATCGCCCGATCTATCAATTAAAAAATGATTAACCTGATCGCTAAATCGTGTAGCGAGAAAAAAATTAGAACGCCAAAATTAAGTTTTTTTTGGTCGCCGCGACACCCCTTTCTGACCTCGGACGGAATAGTACGTCCGAGGTCAGATACCCCGCTTTGATGCAGGGCTCCGGCGGTGAGCCCGCATCAAAGCCGGGACATGTCAGCTGTTTTGTACAGCTGACATGTGCCCGCAATAGCGGTGGGTGAAATCGCGATTCACCCGTCGCTATTAACTAGTTAAATGACAGCGGCATTTAACCGGCGCTTCCGGCTGGAAATGAGCGCATCGCCGACCCCCGTCACATGATCGGGGGTCAGCGATGCTTCTGCATAGTAACCATAGAGGTCATTGAGACCTCTATGGTTACTGATCCCGACTAGCTGTGAGCGTCACCCTGTGGTCGGCGCTCATAGCACACCTGCAATTCAGTTACATAGCAGCGATCTGATGATCGCTGCTATGTAGCAGAGGCGATCGAGTTGTGCCAGCTTCTAGCCTCCTATGGAGGCTATTGAAGCATGGCAAAAGTAAAAAAAAAAAAAAAATGCAATAATGGGCGATCAAAAGAACGTATCTGCACCAAAATGGTATCATTAAAACGCCAGCTCGGCACGGAAAAAAATAAGCCCTCAACCAACCCCAGATCAAGAAAAATAGAGACGCTACGGGTATCGGAAAATGGTGCAATTTTTTATTTTTAGCAAAGTTTTAAACTTTTTTTTTACCACTTAGATAAAAAATAACCTAGACATGTCAGGTGTCTATGAACTCGTAATAACCTGGAGAATCATAATGACAGGTTAGTTTCAGCATTTAGTGAACCTAGCAAAAAAGGCAATCAAAAAACAAGTGTGGGATTGCACTTTTTTTTGCAATTTCACCGCACTTGGAATTTTTTTCCCGTTTTCTAGTACACGACATGCTAAAACCAATGATGATGTTCAAAAGTACAACTTGTTTCGCAAAAAATAAGCCCTCACATGGCCATATTGACGGAAAAATAAAAAAGTTATGGCTCTGGGAAGGAGGGAAGCGAAAAACGAACACGGAAAAATGGAAAATCCCAAGGTCATGAAGGGGTTAAAATGCAATAACGGGTGATCAAAAGAATGTATCTGCACCAAAGTGGCATCAGTAAAAACGTCAGCTCGGCACACAAAAAATAAGCCCTCACCCGACCCCAGATCATAAAAATGTAGACGCTATGGGTATCGGAAAATGGTGCAATTTTTTTTTTTTTTTAGCAAAGTTTGGATTTTTTTTTCACCACTTAGATAAATGAGAACCTAGACATGTTTGGTGTCTATGAACTCGAAATGACCTGGAGAATCATAATGGCAGGTCAGTTTTAGCATTTAGTGAACCTACTAAAAAAGCCAAACAAAAAACAAGTGTGGGATTGCACTTTTTTTGCAATTTCACCGCGCTTGGAATTTTTTTCCCGTTTTCTAGTACACGACATGGTAAAACCAATGATGTCGCTCAAAAGTACAACTCGTCCTGCAAAAAATAAGCCCTCACATGGCCATATTGATGGAAAAATAAAAAAGTTATGGTTCTGGGAAGGAGGGGAGCGAAAGAAACACGGAAAAACGGAAAATCCCAAGGTCATGAAGGGGTTAAATATAAGATACCCTAGGAGACTCCTGGTGAGGGCATACTACAGACTTGCATGCAGATTTTATTGTTTTGCTTATTGCTCAATGTAGCCTACAAAGTGATGATATATAGTGGGTATGGAAAGTATTCAGACCCCTTTAAATTTTTCACTCTGTTTCATTGCAGCCATTTGGTAAATTCAAAAAAAGTTCATTTTTTTCTCGTTAATCTACACTTTGCACCCCACCTTGACAGAAAAAAACAGAAATGTAGTAATTTTTGCAAATTTATTGAAAAAGAAAAACTGAAATATCACACGGTCATAAGTGTTCAGACCCTTTACACAGACACTCATATTTAAAGGTACCGTCACACTAAGCGACGCTGCAGCGATAGCGACAGCGATGCCGATCGCTGCAGCGTCGCTGTGTGGTCGCTGGAGAGCTGTCACACAGACCGCTCTCCAGCGACCAACGATGCCGAGGTCCCCGGGTAACCAGGGTAAACATCGGGTTGCTAAGCGCAGGGCCGCGCTTAGTAACCCGATGTTTACCCTGGTTACCAGCGTAAAATGTAAGTACATACTTACATGCGTCCCCCGGCGTCCGCTTCCTGTAATGACTGAGCGCCGGCAGTAGCAGGGCACAGCGGTGACGTCACCGCTGTGCTGTGCTTTCACTTTCAATTTGCGGCGCTCAGTCAGTGTGGGAAGCGGACGCCGGGGGAAGCATGTGAGTATGTAGTGTTTGGTTTTTTTACGTTTACGCTGGTAACCAGGGTAAACATCGGGTTACTAAGCGCGGCCCTGCGCTTAGTAACCCGATGTTTACCCTGGTTACCAGTGTAAAATATCGCTGGTATGGTTGCTTTTGCTGTCAAACACGGCGATACACGGCGACCTAGCGACCAAATAATGTGCAGACCTTCTAGCAGCGACCAGCAATTTCACAGCGGGATTCTGATCGCTGCTGCGTGTCAAATACAGCGATATCGCTCCCTAGGACGCTGCAACGTCACAGATCGCTGGCGACGTTGCTTAGTGTGACGGTACCTTAAGTCACATGCTGCCCATTTGCTTGTGATCCTCCTTGAGATGGTTCTTCTCCTTCATTGGAGTCCAGCTGTGTTGAATTAAACTGATAAGACTTGAGTTGGAAAGGCACACACCTGTCTATATAAGACCTCACAGCTCACAGTGCATGTCAGACCAAATGAGAATCATGAGGTCAAATGAACTGGCCAAGGAGCTCAGAGACAGAATTGTGGCAAGGCACAGATCTGGCCAAGGTTACCACAGAATTTCTGCAGTACTAAAGGTTCCCAAGAGCAAAGTGGCCTCCATAATCCTTAAATGGAAGAAGTTTGGGACCACTAGAAGTCTTCCTAGACCTGGCTGTCCAGCCAAACTGAGCAATCATGGGAGAAGAGCCTTGATGAGCGAGGTAAAGAAGAACCACAAGATCACTGTGGCTGAGCTCCAGAGATGCAGTAGAAAGATGAGAGAAAGTTCTACAAAGTCAACTATCACTGCAGCCCTCCACCAGTCAGGCCTTTATGGCAGAGAGGCCCAACGGAAGCCTCTCCTCAGTGCAAGACATATGAAAGCCCGCAGTTTGCTAAAAAAAACACATGAAGGACTCCCAGACTATGAGAAATAAGATTCTCTGGTCTGATGAGATGAAGATAGATCTTTTTGGTGATAATTCTAAGTGGTATGTGTGGAGAAAACCAGGCACTGCTCATCACCTGCCCAATGCAATCCCAACAGTGAAACATGGTGGTGACAGCATCATGCTATAGGGGTGTTTTTCAGCTGTAGGGACAGGACGACTGGTTGTCATTAAAGGAAACATGAATGTGGCCAAGTACAGAGATATCCTGGATGAAAACCTCTTCCAGAGTGCTCTGGACCTCACCTTCCAACAAGACAATGACCCTAAGCACACAAGTAAAATAACAAAGGAGTGGTTTCAGAACAACTCTGTGTCCATTCTTGACTGGTCCAGCCAGAGCCCTGATCTAAACCCAATTAAGCATCTCTGGAGAGACCTGAAAATGGTTGTCCACCAACGTTCACCATCCAACCTGACGGAATTGGAGAGGATCTGCAAGGAAGAATGGCAGAGGATCCCCAAATCCAGGTGTGAAAAAACTTGTTGCATCATTCCCAAGAAGACTCATGGCTGTACTAGCTCAAAAGATTGCTTCTACTCAATACTGATCAAAGGGTCTGAATACTTATGACTAGGATTGAGCGAAACGGATCGGACAAATTCAAAAATCGCCGCCTTTCAGCAGTCGGGTTTCATGAAACCCGACCCTAGTGTGGGATCGGCCATGCGGTCGGCGATCTTCGCTCCAAAGTCGCGTTTCGTATGACACGTTCAGCGCCATTTCTCAGCCAATGAAGGAGGATGCAGAGTGTGGGCAGCGTGATGACATGGGTCTCGGTCCCCACCATCTTAGAGAAGGGCATGACAGTGATTGGCTTGCTTTCTGCGGCGTCACAGGGGGTATAAAGTGGCGTGCACACCGACCACCATCTTACTTCTGCCGATCTTAGCATAGGGAGAGATTGCTGCAGCTTTGTCAGAAGGGATATAGTTAGGGAGGGAAGATTAACCCCCAAACCGCTTGTGCTGTAGCGATTTCCACTGTCCAACACCACCTTTTTTTTGCAGGGACAGTGGAGGCTATTGTTTTGTGCATCAGCTCTGTAGCTTATTAGGCTGCCTTATAAGGCTCCCTGATAGCTGCATTGCGGTTTGCACACTGCTGTGCAAACCAACTGCTTTTTTAAAAGCAAAAATCCTGTTGCTCCTTTCTGCAGTTATCTTGTTTATTTGTCCACACTTTTGTGTGCAGCAGTCCTTTTTGTTGCTGCCATACTTGTCCTGAGATCATTGTAGGGAGACTGAAATTGTACTACAGTCCTTGGATTTTTTCAGATATCTTCCAGCCACTTTCTGCCACTTACATTGTGTTATGTTATACACTGGGCCTGAGTTGCGGTGCAGTCTCCCCCCCAAAAAAGGGAGATTCACATTGTCACAAAGTGGATATACGTCAGTTCTGTTAGTTTGTCGTATATCAGCCAGCCACGTTCTGCCACTTACATTGTGTTGTGTTATACACTGGGCCTGAGTTGCGGTGCAGTCTCCCCCCCAAAAAAGGGTGTTTCAAATTGTCACAAAGTGGATATGTCAGTTCTGTTCGTTTGTCGTATATCAGCCAGCCACGTTCTGACACTTACATTGTGTTGTGTTATACACTGGGCCTGAGTTGTGGTGCAGTCTCCACCAAAAAAGGGAGATTTAAATTGTCAACAAGTTTATATACACCTTCTACCTTGTTTTACAGTACCATATAACGGTTGTCTTGCTTTTGGCCTCCTCTTACTGACTTCTCCAATTCCTCCATTTGCAGCTGCTGAATGTCCACCATAGGCCATTTTTATACCTCCCTAAATGGGCTGACTCCCCCCACAGGGCCGTGGTCACCACCTGGCACAAGCACCCGTGCGAGTGCCGTTTGCCTGGACAGGTGGGTGCGCCCACTCTTGGGCGACGGCACTGGCACAGGGTCCCTCATAGTACAATGAAGTGTCTCTGACAGTGGTGGTGCACAACCAATGTCAGACACACCGTCGTAATATGAGGGGCCCTGTGCCAGTACCGCCGCCCACGAGAGTATTCCCCCCCAGCTCGAACAGTGCTCTACCACTTGCAATACTTACCTCTCCCTGCTCCACCACTGTGTAGTCTGTGCTGTTAAATCCTTCAATGGCACTGCCAATACAAATTTGTTGAAATGATAGATGATAGTTAAAATATACAGGGGCCCTGGCCTCCATTTAGACTAGTTAATACTTTGCGCCTACTACCACTGTCTGCTACTCAGCAGAGGAGCCCACCCCTGTACCTAGCTATGCCACCTGTTTATTTATGAAAACAATTTTGACATTTAGCCTACTTACTTATTTGGGCCTACTCACTGTGTCAGCCTCTCATTACAGTTGTCCTCCGCTGAATAAAGCAATGCCGCCTGGTTAGTCCTGTTACCAATTTTGAACTGCATTTAGCCTACTTACTTATTTGGGCCTACTCACTGTGTCAGCCTCTCATTACAGTTGTCCTCCGCTAAACAAAGCAATGCCGCCTGGTTAGTCCTGTTACCAATTTTGAACTGCATTTAGCCTACTTACTTATGTGGGCCTACTCACTGTGTCAGCCTCTCCTTACAGTTGTCCTCCGCTGAACAAAGCAATGCCGCCAGTTTAGTCCTGTTACCAGTTTTGAACTGCATTTAGCTTACTTACTTATTTGGGCCTACTCACTGTGTCAGCCTCTCATTACAGTTGGCCTCCGCTGAGCAAAGCAATGCCGCCAGTTTAGTCCTGTTACCAATTTTGAACTGCATTTGGTGTCGTGATTTTGCTTTTTGCTCCCTCTAGTGGTCATTAGTGATTTGACTCTGGAGCGTCTGTCTTTTCCTATATCCTCACCTGGGCCGTTAGTTCAGGGGCGTTGCTATATAAGCTCCCTGGACCTTCAGTTCAATGCCTGGCATCATTGAAATCAGAGCTAATCTGTTGTGCTCTTGTCCTCTGATCCTGGTTCCTGCGTGTTTAAGCTAAGTCTGCTTCTTTGCTTTTTGCTTTTGTTTTGTTTGGTATTTTTGTCCAGCTTGTTCCTATCTGTATCCTGACCTTTGCTGGAAGCTATAGGGGGCTGGTGTTCTCCCCCCGGACCGTTAGACGGTTCGGGGGTTCTTGAATCTCCAGCGTGGATTTTTATAGGGTTTTTGTTGACCAGATAAGTTATCTTGCTATATTCTGCTATTAGTAAGCTGGCCTCTCTTTGCTGAACCTGGTTCATTTCTGTGTTTGTCATTTCCTCTTACCTCACCGTTATTATTTGTGGGGGGCTTGTATCTTGCTTTGGGGTCCCTTTCTCTGGAGGCAAGAGAGGTCTTTGTTTTCTTCTCCTAGGGGTAGTTAGATTCTCCGGCTGGCGCGAGTCATCTAGCGATCACCGTAGGCATGATCCCCGGCTACTTCTAGTGTTGGCGTTAGGAGTAGCTATTTGGTCAACCCAGTTACCACAGCCCTATGAGCTGGATTTTTGTATCTTGCAGACTTACACGTTCCTCTGAGATCCTGTCCACTGGGGTCATAACAGTATGCCAGGCCAGTATTAAATGTTTAATGCATTGCAGAAGTGGGATTATAAGAAAGAAAATTTTGAGTTTTTTTTTCCCTCTCTCATTTTTTTTTTCTTTTCCCCTTTACCTCAGAGTGGCTTAAGCTTGCTGCAGACATGAATGTCCAGACCTTGATTACAAGTGTGGACCAGCTTGCCGCTCGTGTGCAGGGTATACAAGATTATGTTACCAGAAATCCTAGGTCTGAACCCAAGATTCCGATTCCTGAACTGTTTTCAGGAGACCGATTTAAGTTTAGGAATTTCAGGAATAATTGTAAATTATTTTTGTCCCTGAAACCTTGTTCGTCTGGAGACTCTGCTCAACAAGTAAAAATTGTTATTTCATTCTTACGGGGTGACCCTCAGGATTGGGCTTTTTCGTTGGCGCCAGGAGATCCGGCATTGGCTGATATTGATGCGTTTTTTCTGGCGCTCGGTTTACTTTATGAGGAACCCAATCTTGAGATTCAGGCAGAGAAAGCCTTGCTGGCTATGTCTCAGGGCCAGGACGAGGCTGAGGTGTATTGCCAAAAATTTCGGAAATGGTCCGTGCTGACACATTGGAACGAGTGTGCACTGGCCGCTAATTTTAGAAATGGCCTTTCTGAGGCCATTAAGAATGTTATGGTGGGTTTTCCCATTCCCACAGGTCTGAATGATACCATGTCCCTGGCTATTCAAATTGACCGGCGGTTGCGGGAGCGCAAAACCGCAAATTCCCTCATGTTGTTGTCTGAACAGACACCTGATGTGATGCAATGTGATAGAAAAACCGCAAATTCCCTCATGGTGTTGTCTGAACGGACACCTGATTTGATGCAATGTGATAGAATCCTGACTAGAAATGAGAGGAAAATTCATAGACGCCGGAATGGCTTGTGCTACTACTGTGGTGATTCTACACGTTATCTCAGCATGCTCTAAACGTATATCTAAGGTTGTTAGTCCTGTCACCGTTGGTAATTTGCATCCTAAGTTTATTCTGTCTGTAACTTTGATTTGCTCACTGTCATCTTATCCTGTCATGGCGTTTGTAGATTCAGGTGCTGCCCTGAGTCTTATGGATCTCTCATTTGCTAAGCGCTGTGGTTTTATTCTTGAACCATTAGAAAATCCTATCCCTCTTAGGGGTATTGATGCTACGCCATTGGCAGAAAATAAGCCGCAGTATTGGACACAGGTTACCATGTGCATGACTCCTGAACACCGCGAGGTGATACGTTTTCTCGTTCTACATAAAATGCATGATTTGGTTGTTTTGGGGCTGCCATGGTTACAGATCCATAATCCAGTCCTTGACTGGAAGGCTATGTCAGTGTCTAGTTGGGGCTGTCGTGGTATTCATGAGGATTCCCTGCCTGTGTCTATTGCTTCTTCTACGCCTTCGGAAGTTCCGGAGTACTTGTCTGATTATCAGGATGTCTTTAGTGAGTCCAGGTCCAGTGCATTGCCTCCTCATAGGGAATGTGACTGTGCAATAGATTTGATTCCAGGCAGTAAATTTCCTAAGGGAAGACTGTTTAATCTGTCGATACCTGAACATACCGCTATGCGTTCATATATCAAGGAGTCTCTGGAGAAAGGACACATCCGTCCGTCTTCTTCCCCTCTTGGTGCGGGATTCTTTTTTGTGGCTAAAAAGGACGGATCTTTGAGGCCTTGTATTGACTATCGGCTTTTAAATAAGATCACTGTCAAATTTCAGTATCCTTTGCCGCTGTTGTCTGACTTGTTTGCCCGGATTAAAGGTGCCAAGTGGTTTACCAAGATAGACCTTCGTGGTGCGTACAACCTTGTGCGCATTAAGCAAGGGGATGAATGGAAAACCGCATTCAATACGCCCGAAGGTCATTTTGAGTACTTGGTGATGCCTTTTGGGCTCTCTAATGCCCCTTCAGTTTTTCAGTCCTTTATGCATGACATTTTCCGGAACTATCTGGATAAATTTCTGATCGTTTATCTGGATGATATTCTGTTTTTTTCTGATAATTGGGACTCGCATGTGGAGCAGGTCAGGATGGTCTTTAAAATTTTGCGTGAAAATTCTTTGTTTGTCAAGGGCTTAAAGTGTCTTTTTGGTGTACAGAAGGTTCCCTTTTTGGGGTTCATTTTTTCCCCTTCTGCTGTGGAGATGGACCCAGTCAAGGTCCGAGCTATTCTTGATTGGACTCAGCCCTCGTCAGTTAAGAGTCTTCAGAAGTTCTTGGGTTTCGCTAACTTCTACCGTCGTTTTATCGCTAACTTTTCTAGCATTGTGAAACCTTTGACGGATATGACCAAGAAGGGCTCCGATGTGGTTAATTGGGCTCCTGCTGCCGTGGAGGCTTTCCAGGAGTTGAAACGTCGGTTTACTTCGGCGCCTGTTTTGTGCCAGCCTGATGTCTCGCTTCCCTTTCAAGTTGAGGTGGATGCTTCAGAGATTGGAGCAGGGGCCGTTTTGTCGCAGAGAGGCCCTGGTTGCTCTGTTATGAGACCTTGCGCCTTTTTCTCTAGGAAGTTTTCGCCTGCGGAGCGAAATTATGATGTGGGCAATCGGGAGTTGTTGGCCATGAAATGGGCATTTGAGGAGTGGCGTCATTGGCTCGAGGGTGCTAAGCATCGTGTGGTGGTCTTGACTGATCACAAAAATCTGATGTATCTCGAGTCTGCTAAACGCCTGAATCCTAGACAGGCCCGCTGGTCATTGTTTTTCTCCCGATTTGACTTTGTTGTCTCGTATTTACCAGGTTCAAAGAATGTGAAGGCCGATGCTCTTTCCAGGAGCTTTGTGCCTGATGCTCCTGGAGTCGCTGAACCTGTTGGTATTCTTAAGGATGGTATTATCTTGTCAGCTATTTCTCCTGATCTGCGACGTGTGTTGCAGAGATTTCAGGCTGATAGGCCTGATTCTTGTCCACCTGACAGACTGTTTGTGCCTGATAAGTGGACCAGCAGAGTCATTTCCGAGGTTCATTCCTCGGTGTTGGCAGGTCACCCAGGAATTTTTGGCACCAGAGATCTGGTGGCCAGATCCTTTTGGTGGCCTTCCTTGTCTAGGGATGTGCGGTCATTTGTACAGTCCTGTGGGACTTGTGCTCGAGCTAAGCCTTGCTGTTCTCGTGCCAGCGGGTTGCTCTTGCCCTTGCCTGTCCCTAAGAGACCTTGGACACATATCTCCATGGATTTCATTTCTGATCTTCCGGTGTCTCAGGGCATGTCTGTTATCTGGGTGATATGTGATCGCTTCTCCAAGATGGTCCATTTGGTTCCTTTGCCTAAACTGCCTTCCTCTTCCGATCTGGTTCCTGTGTTTTTCCAGAACGTGGTTCGTTTGCACGGCATCCCTGAGAATATTGTGTCAGACAGAGGATCCCAGTTCGTTTCCAGATTCTGGCGATCCTTTTGTAGTAGGATGGGCATTGACTTGTCGTTTTCGTCTGCTTTCCATCCTCAGACTAATGGACAGACGGAGCGAACTAATCAGACTTTGGAGGCTTATTTGAGGTGTTTTGTCTCTGCTGATCAGGACGATTGGGTGACCTTCTTGCCGTTAGCTGAGTTTGCCCTTAATAATCGGGCTAGTTCCGCCACCTTGGTTTCGCCGTTTTTCTGCAACTCTGGTTTCCACCCTCGTTTTTCTTCGGGTCATGTGGAACCTTCTGACTGCCCTGGGGTGGATTCTGTGGTGGATAGGTTGCAGCGGATCTGGAATCTTGTGGTGGACAACTTGAAGTTGTCACAGGAGAGGGCTCAGCGCTTTGCCAACCGCCGCCGCGGTGTGGGTCCCCGACTACGTGTTGGGGATTTGGTATGGCTTTCTTCCCGCTTTGTTCCTATGAAGGTTTCCTCTCCCAAATTTAAACCTCGTTTTATTGGTCCTTACAAGATATTGGAAATTCTTAATCCTGTATCCTTTCGCCTGGATCTACCTGTGTCGTTTGCTATCCACAACGTGTTTCATAGGTCCTTGTTGCGGCGGTACGTTGTGCCTGTGGTTCCTTCTGCTGAGCCTCCTGCTCCGGTGTTGGTTGAGGGCGAGTTGGAGTACGTGGTGGAGAAGATCTTGGATTCTCGTCTCTCCAGGCGGAGGCTTCAGTACCTGGTCAAGTGGAAGGGCTATGGTCAGGAAGATAATTCCTGGGTGGTCGCCTCTGATGTTCATGCGGCCGATTTAGTTCGTGCCTTTCACGCCGCTCATCCTGATCGCCCTGGTGGTCGTGGTGAGGGTTCGGTGACCCCTCACTAAGTGGGGGGTACTGTTGTGATTTTGCTTTTTGCTCCCTCTAGTGGTCATTAGTGATTTGACTCTGGAGCGTCTGTCTTTTCCTATATCCTCACCTGGGCCGTTAGTTCAGGGGCGTTGCTATATAAGCTCCCTGGACCTTCAGTTCAATGCCTGGCATCGTTGAAATCAGAGCTAATCTGTTGTGCTCTTGTCCTCTGATCCTGGTTCCTGCGTGTTTAAGCTAAGTCTGCTTCTTTGCTTTTTGCTTTTGTTTTGTTTGGTATTTTTGTCCAGCTTGTTCCTATCTGTATCCTGACCTTTGCTGGAAGCTCTAGGGGGCTGGTGTTCTCCCCCCGGACCGTTAGACGGTTCGGGGGTTCTTGAATCTCCAGCGTGGATTTTTATAGGGTTTTTGTTGACCAGATAAGTTATCTTGCTATATTCTGCTATTAGTAAGCTGGCCTCTCTTTGCTGAACCTGGTTCATTTCTGTGTTTGTCATTTCCTCTTACCTCACCGTTATTATTTGTGGGGGGCTTGTATCTTGCTTTGGGGTCCCTTTCTCTGGAGGCAAGAGAGGTCTTTGTTTTCTTCTCCTAGGGGTAGTTAGATTCTCCGGCTGGCGCGAGTCATCTAGCGATCACCGTAGGCATGATCCCCGGCTACTTCTAGTGTTGGCGTTAGGAGTAGCTATTTGGTCAACCCAGTTACCACAGCCCTATGAGCTGGATTTTTGTATCTTGCAGACTTACACGTTCCTCTGAGATCCTGTCCACTGGGGTCATAACAATTTGGCCTACTTATTTGGGCCTACTCACTGTGCCAGCCTCTCATTACAGCTGTCCTCCGCTGAACAAAGCAATGCCGCCTGGTTAGTCCTGTTACCAATTTTGAACTGCATTTAGCCCACTTTATTATTTGGGCCTATATCTGTGTTTCCTCCTCATCCTGCCCATTGCCCAGCCACTGCTAGATGAGTCTGCTGGTACATTGATCCAGACCACTACATTCCCCTTGCACTCTACACAGCCAGAATCTGACCCTGCTGAAAGTCAGGTTCCCCTTCCCGCATATTATACCACCTTACACGGGGACAAAGAGGAAGGTGCAGATG